>NC_080190.1:140236690-141436690 GCF_030028045.1 Hippopotamus amphibius kiboko | reverse complement strand
TGGAGAAGAGAAAAAAGAGATATTTCTTCCTCCCTTCCCTGACATTGGTAACATTGTTAGCCATAATACATTAGACTCTTATATTTGAGATACTACCTAAACATTTACAGCTCCTCCTGGAGTATGAATGTCTAATATCTTGATTAGAGGCTGCTCGAGAGACATCCCTGACCATGATGTGCGCCTCTGGCCCCTCCCTCCAAGCCCAGCTAGTGAATTAAACATGACTGCCTGAGTCGACTCCTTAACCTGCAAGGGCAGCAGGCAACTTGGGCGTTAGATGTGGTAATGGGGCTTATAAATGACCACTGTAAATTCTCGTCCAAGGAAAAGCCCCGCAACAAAGTGCTTTTTAAATTTTTTAGTTTGTTTTGGGAGAAAGTTCTAGAGCTGAGGGATGATGGAGAAGCTGGAGTAGGAATGGAAGGAAATGCAATGGTTTGGTAAGGAAATGACAGTGGCAGTTAACACTGGGGGAAAAAAGGGAGATTCAAGGGATGTGCAGCAAGGGAATTGGTTGGCAGTTGGATAGAAGCAGAGTTACAAGTACAGCTGATGCCAAAACTGAGAAAATCTGGAAAATATTTGGGTCACTGATCGTGATGGGGAATTGATCTTTGAGACTAAGAAGGGCAAGAAAGAAGGCGATGAAGATGGGGATCTAGCACACGCATGCGCTAACAGAGCTTGTAGGGCTCTCAAAGTCATTGACTCCAAGGGGCACACTGAGGCCCAGAGAGGGGAAGCTACTCAACCAAAATCCTATTGCCAGTGAAAGACAGAGCCCAGATCAGGATCCAGGACTTCTATCATCACCCTGTCTTCTTTCCAAATTAGAAATCAAGGGCTGGAAAAAAGCAGGAGGCTTTAGGCTGCAGCACATAGACTTTGTGGAACCCCACTTTACAGCTGGTAACGCACACTGTTCCTGAAAAAGCGTGTATGGAGCGGAGGCCACAGACCACCAGCTCATGGACTGACCTAGACTTTATTTTTTTTAATTAACATTTGAATTGATTACTGGGAATTCCCTGGTGGTCCAGTGGTTTGGACTTGGTGCTTTCACGGCTGTGCCCAGGGTTCAATCCCTGGCAGGGGAACTAAGATCACGCAAGGCACACAGCACAGCTCCCCCCCCCCCAAAAAATTGATTCCTAACATGTAAAGAGTAAGCGATATATGTGGAATCTAGAAAAACAGTACAGATGAACTCAGTTGCAAAGCAGAAATCGAGACACAGATGTAGAGAACAAATGTATGAATACCAAGAAGGCAAGGGAGGGTGGAATGAATTGGGAGATTGGGATTGACACTACTATGTATAAAATAGACAACTAATGAGAACTACTGTAGAGCACAGGGAACTCTACTCAATGCTCTGTGGTGACCTAAATGGGAAGGAAACCCCCAAAAAAGAGGGGTATATGTATACCTATAGCTGATCCACTTTGCTGTACAGCAGAAACTAACACAATATTGTAAAGCAACTATACTCCAATAAATACAAAAAATTAAAAAAAAATTTTTAAAGGCTTTAAAAAAAACACAGTAAGCAAGCTCCCCTAAAACTCTGGGTGCCGAGCTGCTCTGGGAAAAGTCAGAAAGAAAGGAAGAAGAGGTGCCCTCTGTTTAGATGAAGTAGGCATAGGCTCATATGCCCGTCTACCTCGCCGGCTTCACTGACTTATATTCTCTCCCTGGTCCCTGCAGGCCCTGGAGTCTGCCAGCCCTGGTAGAGGAGGAGAGGCAGAAGCCCCGAGCTCAAGGCCAAGGCCACAGCTGGGATTATTAATGGCAGGGGTGAAGGGAAGTGGGCAAAGGAACCCAGGGACTAGATGAGACCCAGGGACCCAGAGAGCCTAAGTCACAGAAGCTAACATCTTGTCCAAAAATCCAGGGGCAGACTTTTCATCTATTTTTAAAGTAACAGGATGTGGAAACCGAAAAAAGTGGTCAGTTCTCCCATACTGCACAGTGGTGATGACTTATACAAAACATTCCCTTTCCCTATTTTTAACCAGATCACAGAAGCTGCGTCAGAGGACTAGCTGCTGACTAATCCTGTTGAGACGCCTTTCTCTGAATTGCATAAATGCCATCTACAGGGGCTAGAGAACATTTGAGAAGGAAAAAAAAAAAAAACCTGTAAAGACTCCTGCACATGGGGCATTCTTATAAATAGTCTTCTGAGTGGGATCGAGGTGTTCTGGGCCACAGCTTTCTGAAAGTTGTCTAGGATTTCATGGTTGCACGAGGCAAACATTCAAAGAGAAATCGTTCATTTCTTTAAGCGGAATTAACGATCCCGTGACTTTTTCGCGCTCCAAAGTACAGTGACGACTGTGTTTCAGCAAATTACCTGGAGAATTATGCTGATTTTTCAGCAAAACTATTATCTAGTTGCATAAATATCCCTGCACCAGGAACAGGTATTTTATTGAACAAAAGTATCAGGAATGAAAGCAAAGGGTCCTCAGCGCTCTATGGAGGAGAATCATGATGATGTCAGGCCTCGAATGTCAGCAGAGCGCTCAGCCATCACAGACGGCAGCCCTGCCCGTCTCACTGAGGGGGAGATGGGGCTGTTGCAGATGCCAGCGCCCCCCCACCCCCACCCCCAGCCCCAGGCTGCACCACTTGCGTGCGCTCCAGCACCTCCAGCTGCCAGTCTCTGCAACTCTTTGCCTGGGGGCTTTTTTCTTAACTGAGGAAAGCCAGATGTGCTGGAGAATAAATACCACCCAGAAGCAGCAGCCCACCACCAGGGCCTGGCAGGAACTTGGTGTATCAATACCCCAGGTTCTCATCCCACTGCGGGATAACCCCTAGGCACAGGCTCTACAAGCTGCTAACACAAAGTAGGCTGCAGGCTTTTGGGTGAGTATCTTTTCTAGAAGTTAATGTAATAAAGTTGTTTTGTTTTCAATGTGTGTGTGTGTGTCTGTGTGTGGTATGCATAGTTTATGTATGTATATGTAAAATGTGTATATTGTATATATTAATGTATATATGTAAATATGTGTATATAATAAATAGTATATACCTGATGTTTATATACGTTTCTTTCTATTTATGGAAGGTGATACTTTTTTCTATTTACAATAGTGTTATAAAGTTTCCTTTTATTTTTTTAATTTATTTTATTGAAGAATAGTTGATTTACAATGTTGTGTTAATTTCTATTGAACAGCAAAGTAATTCAGTTTTATACACATTCTTTTCCATTATGGTTTATCACAGGATATTGAATATAGTTCCCTGTGCTATACAGTAGGACCTTGTTATTTACCCCTTCTATATATAATAGTTTGCATCTGCTAGTCCCAAACTCTCAATCCTTCCCTCCCCTATGTCCCATCCCTGTGGCAACCACAAGTCTCTTCTCTATGCCTGTGAGTCTGTTTCTGTTTTGTTGATAAATTCGTGTCATACTTCAGATTCCACATATAAGTGATATCATATGGCATTTGTCTTTCTTCTTCTGACTTATAAAGTTTCCTTTTAGCATGAACTTATTAAGGTAAAAACACCAAGTTCATTTAAAGAACATTTAATGTTCACTGCAGTATTATTTACAATAGCCAGGACATGGAAGCAACCTAAATGTCCATCGACAGATGAATGGATAAAGAAGATGTGGCACATGTATACAATGGAATATTACTCAGCCATAAAAAGGAATGAGATTGAGTTATTTGTAGTGAGGTGGATGGACCTAGAGTCTGTCATACAGAGTGAAGTAAGCCAGAATGAGAAAAACAAATACCATATGCTAACACATATTTATGGAATCTAGAAAAATGGTACTGATGAACCTAGTGGCAGGGTAGAAATAGAGATGCAGATGTAGAGAACGGACTTGAGGACACTGGGGGGAGGGGAATCTGGGACACAGTGAGAGAGTAGCATTGACATATACACACTACCAAATGTAAACTAGATGGCTAGTGGGAAGCTGCTGCAGAGCACGGGGAGACCAGCCTGATGCTTTGTGAAGACCTAAAGGGGTGGGATAGGGAAGCTGGGAGGCAGGCTCAAGAGGGAGGGGATATGGGGATATATGTATACATGTGACTCTTTCATTTTGTTGTACAGCAGAAACTGACACAATAGTGTAAAGCAATTATACTCCAATAAAGATTTAAAAAATTAAAAAATTTAAAAAAAGAACATTTAAGTGCATGATAGAAGATGAATTATGTTAATATGATAAAAAACGGTGGAGGCTGTACATGAATGACTAAAGTTAGTCTGGTGTCTCCTGCTTTGTCTTCAGACCCCTCAGGTGCTTCGGAAACTGCCAAGATGGGGGAGAGGAAGGGAAGTTGGCTTTGGGTCACCCGCCTCTGTTTCAAGCACAGCACCTCTGTCTTTGTTGGGTTAGGAATTGGTGATCTGAAGAGTGAATTGGAGATACAAACTACTAGACATAAAGTAGATAAACAACAAGGATTTAAGCATTGCACAGGGAATTATATTTAATATCTTGGAATAATCTATAATGGAATATAATCTGAAAAAAAAACTAGGTCACTGCTGTACATCTGAAACTAACATTGTAAATCAACTATACTTCTTTTTTAAAAATCCAATGTAGGCTTTGAACTGTATGTTTAAAAATTGTTAAAATGGCAAATTTTATGTTATATATATTTTACCACAATAAAAAATACAAAATAAAAATATATAGGTTTAAAAAAAAGTTAGAGGAAGAGGGGTTTATTGCTTAAAAGAATAGTCGTTGATACATTTGCAAATTTCAAATGGAATCTGACACTCAATTGATCAAGAAATGAGGCCCAGAGAGATTAAATGACATTTCTCAGTTCCCACACAGAGTTTGTGACAAAGCCAGGACAAGACCCCATTCACTCAGCTCCCGCCCATGCTCTTCCCACAGTGCTCAATTCCTGAGGAGGCGGGAGGAGAAGAATGGGAGGAAGTGAATGGGGAGAGAAGACTGGAGAGTGCTATACAAATGGGGAGGTCCAAGAGAGCAAATGTGTGAAGGGGGAATGGAGGTGACTTCTCCCAAGCCAGGTGGGAAGAGCTTTTTGACTAAAGGAAGGGTTGGGGCAGAGGGGAGTGAGGAATAAGGTGGCAAAACAGGCTGGGATCAGATTGGAGGGGAGCGTGAATGCCCACTGGGGAGAATGTTAACTCCCCAGGACTCGTGACCCAAATCTCTGAGCTGGGAAATGACAGATCAAAACCATGCTGTAGGAGGCAGCATGGTAGAAAGTAACTATGTTCAAATATTGCCTCCAGAACACAGTTCTGGAACAAGCTACTTAGCCTCTTTGTGCCTTGGTTTCTTCGTCTGTAAAACAGCAACAGCATCAGAACTTCCCTCATGAGATTTTGGTGAGGATTAATGGAAATAATACACCAAAAACAATGTCTGGTATCTAGTAAGGGCTCAATAAATAATAGCTATTGTGATTTCTAAGGACTGAATTGATTCAAAAGACAGAAGTGCCTTGGCTGAGCTAGTTAGCAGAGCCAGAATTAGAAGACAGTTCCTATAATTTCTAATTCAACATTCTTTTTCTTTCATTGTATCATATTTTAAAACAATGGATTATTTATTTTCTGGTGTGTATTAGCATTTCTACTCGCAAGACATAGCACTCTTTGTGTACAATGTCTACAATGGTTTCCTTTTGGAAAAAGAATTTTGATCAATTTTTTTCACTCTCTAATTAATATATCACACTTAGAGTGAGTGCACTGTTTGCTTTGAAAAAGAAAGTCTTTCCATTTTCAGATCTTCAACCAACCGACATTGCAGCCTGACTTTAAACCATATGAAATTACGTATGACATTTAGAATATAATAACTATTCTGATTGCGTCTTTGTGTCTGTGGAGAAAACATTTATTTTGATCAAATGTTATCTTTTCCTTCTTTCATCAAATGAATCATACTTATGACCCAAGAGCATCTGTTGTTCTTTATGATTCATTGATCAACCATGAAAGAACAAACAAATCAAATGCTGAAACTTGGGCTACAGTTTATTGGTGATTCTCTCCAGGAGACTGCCGTCTCCCAAAGAATCACAGACCTTAAGAGGTGGCAGCTTCCTCAGAGATTCTGTAGCCCTGCTGCTTCATCTTTAAGATGGGAAAATTCAGTTCAGAAAGGTGAAGCGACTTTTGCAAAGTCATCCAGTTAGTTGGAGGAAGAGAGGGATTTTGATCCCATTTTTTTTTCTAACTTTGAAAAAATAAAGAGGGATTTTGAGCTCCTCCCCCACCCTGTCCACCCACCTTTTTCCTGCCATTGCATCATGTCCTGCATCAACTCACGGATTTCTGAAAAGTCTTCCTGCATTTCCGGCAGGCCAGATCCAGTTTGCTGCTTGTTTGTGCCAATAAAGTTTTATTGAAACACAGCCACGCTCAGTCTGTTACTGATTGTCTATGGCTGCTTTCTCATTATAACAGCAGAGGTGAGGGGGTTGCAACAGACCCACATGCCTGCAAGGCCTAAACTATTTACTCTCTGTCCCTTCACAAAAAAAGTTTGCTAATTTCCATTGTATATCAAGCCTAGTTGAAATTTTGTTGTTGTTGTTTTTTATTCTTTTTGTATCATACCCTAACGCAAATGTTGAAGAAAGTGGGCTTGGGCAGGGAAGAATGGGAAAGAAGAAAGAGACAGGAAAGAGCTAACATTTATTTGTCTCGTTGGGGGAGATTTTTTATGTGTCACCCCATTTGATTCTCAAAAAGATGCTCTCAGGTTGCTTTTCTAAGCCCCAGTTTATAAATAAGAAAACCGAGGCTCAGAGAGATAAGAGCTAAGTTGCTTAAATTCATGTCACTAATAATTAGCAGAACTAGGATTTAAATCCAGCCTTCCCCATTCTAAAAATCTCTGTTCTTTTTTCTGTACCATGTGATTGTTATAGTCAAGGTTACCTTCTATTTTTTAAAATGTGATATACCATCCTTTAAATTGAAATAGTTGAATTAACAAGTAATATTGGGTACCAAGTCATATTTGATAGTTAAATATTAGTTACAATTGTCTAATTCATGATGCCATCATGGGTTTTATTCTCCTTTGGGTGCTCATTTACACAAGTGGGGGAGTTGGACTGCAGAAGCTGAGAACAGTACATTTTTTGACAATTAGCATTTTGCATTAATAGAGAAACTTGTTGGATTTAATAGCTCCTTCAGCAACCTGTAGAATGGAAGTCTTGTGTGTATGTCCATACAACTAATTACACAGATGCCACATAGATGTGTTTTTATTTAATCAACAATTCCTCCTCTCTGAAGTTGGCTACAAATCTCAAGGCAGTGTTTACCAATTTGCCTAATTATCTGAATTGCCCATGAAGACAGATTCCCAGGACCCTCCAGGACTCTCTAGTAAGTACATCTGGCTTTAGGTTTGGGAATCCATAATTTTACATTATTTTGTAACCTCTGAAGGTAATTCTGATGATCAGCCAGCTTTGGGAACCACTATTCTAGGTCATGAAGGGATGGATGTCCGTTTCTTTGTCTCAGTCCTTCCTGGTCTTCCCGTACATCCTTTAACCTGTCCTCTTCCTGAGTCCCACTCAGTGTTCAGTGGGCACATTGTTCCTTGTCTTTGCTGAATGAAGCTGGGGGCGAGGGCACCTCACGCACCGCACTATGTGTTTCCTCATCGTGCAGTAAAGCTCTGCAAACACTTCTGCCGTTATTGCAGTCACTGTGGTTCGTTATACTTTTATTTCTTTGTTTTTTTTGTTGTTGTTTTTTGCTTTCATTTGCATTTGCAAAAGTTCCTCAAATACAAATCTGACTGACTTCTGCTTTCTGATTAAAAAGTGAGGTTCATAAACACCCAAAATTTAGATCATAAAAGGCTAGTATCCCCTGTACAGTTATTCATCTCCCTGTCCTTTCCCACTTTTAAAAATTTCACTGCAACCATTAGCAATTCAAAGTTAAAAGGACTTTGAACCCTGAAAGTTTGGTTGTCTCAGCCACCCATTAATTTAAATCTTTCCTCCCCACTGTTCAGGGTTTACATTAGCCTAATATAACAGTCTTTTAAATATACATATATAACCACACTCATCTGCTTTCATTATTAACCTTAACCAGTTCCCCTCTCTTCCATAGTATAAATTAACTAAAATAATTGTATATAGTAGTGTGTATATGTGAATCCCAAACTCCTAACTTATCCTTCCCCCTAACATTTCCCATTTGGTACCTATAGCTTGTTTTCTATCTGTGAGTCTGTTTCTGTTTTGTAAATAATTTCATTTGTATCATTTTTTTTAGATTCCACAGATAAGTGATATCATATAATATTTGTCTTTCTCTGACTTACTTCACCTAGTATTATAATCTCTAGATCCAACCATGCTGCTGCAAATGGCATTATTTTACTCTTTTTATGGCTTAGTAATATTCCATTGTATACATGTACCACATCTTTTTTATTTTTTTCCTGAGTGCGAAACTTTTAATTTCAAAGAAGTCAGCCCTTCAAATTAGTTTTTAAATTCAAAACGATTCCAATTCAAATCTCTTACTGTGTATTCTGGAATTTGCCAACACCAGTCAAAGAGGCAAGTCAAATAGAAAATTGTAAAAATAAATACAAATAACTGAAGAAGAGAAATACTGAAAAATGGGTGTTATCAGCTGTCAGAACATGCTATACAATCCAGCAAGTTAAAACAGCATGGTATTCATTCACGGAAGGAATGAATGAAAGAATAGTGAGTACAGAACACAGATTTATACCTAGGAATATGGTTTATAATAACCATGGTATTCTAAATCAAGGGGAAAAAGGTGTTAAAACAGTTAGGTACCCATGACAGGGTGTGGGGAGTGAACACTTCAAGGTATTGCTTCATTTTCAAGCTATTGCTTCATTTTCAAGCTTCCTAAATGAAATCCATGAAGTAAAGTCTTAAATATTTATTTTTACCCAAAGTATGTTTTACCCCATAGTCTTGGCAGGGGATTCCTACCTTGCTTAAGGAGAATATTATAGCACTTGGGGGCAAAGATGCATCCCAGTAACCCAGCACTGGAAGCCAAGTGCTGGGTTATCTATTCCTCTGTTGATGGACATTAAGGTTGCTTCCATGTCTTGGCTACTGTAAATAGTGCTACAATGAACATTGGGGTGCATTCTTTTTTCGAATTATGGTTTTCTCTAGATATGTGCCCAGGATTGGGATTGCTGGATCATATGGTAGCTCTATTTTTAGTTTTTTAAGGAACCTCAAGACTGTTCTCTATAGTGGCTGTACCAATTCACATTTCCACCAATAGTGTAGGAGGGTTCCCTTTTCTCCTTACCCTCTCCAGCATTTATTGTTTGTAGAATTTTTAATGATGGCCATTCTGACAGTGTGAGGTGATACCTCATTGTGGTTTGGGTTTGCATTTCTCTAATACTTAGGGATGCTGAGCATCTTTTCATGTGCCTTTTGGCCATCTGTATTTCTTCTTTGGAGAAATGTCTATTTAGGTTTTCTGCCTATTTCTCGATTGGGTTGTTTGTTTTTTTGTTTTTTTGTTGTTGAGTTGTATGAGCTGTTTTTATATTTTGCACATTAAGCCCTTCTCATTTGCAAATATTTTCTCCCATTCTGTAGGTTGTCTTTTTGTTTTATTTATGGTTTCCTTTGCTGTGCAAAAGCTTGTAAGTTTGATTAGGTCCCATTTGTTTATTTTTGTTTTTATTTCTATTGCCTTGGGAGACTGACCTAAGAAAACATTGGTACAATTTATGTCAGAGAATTTTTGCCTATAATCTTTTCTAGTTTCATAGTGTCATGTCTTATGTTTAACTCTTTAAGCCATTTAGAGTTTATTTTTGTGTACGGTGAGAGGGCGTGTTCTAACTTGAACAGTTGATTCTTTGCCTTAGTTAATGTGGGGCAGATCCCTTCTTTGTAGGAGGAATAAATGCAAAATGAGTAAAAAAAAATCACATAGTGTATCAGTTTATTAATATATACATTTGTTTGTTTAAAAAGCACAATAAAGCATAAAAGCATCAGAATATTTAAATAAGCCCAAACTATAAATTCATCTTCTCCTTCTCAGATCTTTTTTTGTGTAAAGTTAGACCAATTAAATCATCATTTACCAGAGTATGGGCTGTTGAACTGGTCCTATGTGCTGTTTCATGGTTTAATAATTTGAGAAAATTTTGGGCGAAACAAGGTTAAATGAGATTTCTTTATTATAGGGTTTCTCAAAATTTTAACATGCTTTATAACTCTTTAACTGAACAACTAAGGAATTGGTGGTGTGTGGAACACAGTTTGGGAAATGCTGACTCAAATTTCTAATGTAGGCTCCTCTGCTAGAGAAATTTCACCAGTGAAGACCTGTATTAAAATACCTGCAATTCTGTAAAACTTCCTGGAATAATGGTTCTCAATGCTGGCCAACCATTAGAATCACCTGATAGCTTTAGCTCAGGCCAGCTAAGTCAGGGTCTCTGAGGGTGAGTTTTCTCATCTATAAAATAAAAGTAATACTACCTACCTCACAGGATTGTCACAAAACATAAATGAAATCGTACGTGTAAAATCCTACTCTGGTGTCCAAAACAAAATTTGGTCTTCGAAAAAATGTTTCTTTCTGGGGAGAGCATAGAATTTCAATTTTAAAATGTAGAAGATATTATTAAATTAGAAAATCACTATTTGGCTGGCACAGTTTTGCGTCCATGGGTGCTAAAATTAGAGGGTAAATATATGATGAGAAACAGGATGTTTGCAAAGTCTGAAGGTATTTCCCACAATATACTTATTCATCACAAAAGGAAAATAGTAACTTCAAGAGTGCAAGGAGCTGCAGACCCCATCTTAAGTAAGTGCAGAAGGGTAACCTCACCAGTAATGAGACATGTTAACATCACATACCCCAACCTCGTGCACTGAGAAGAGCACATCAGCACTTCTGTAGTATTGTTGCCCCAAAGTACATGACCTGGGTTTACTTATAAGGAAACATCAGACAAACCCAAAGCAAAGGACATTTTACAAAATAACTGGCAGCCCTCTTCAGAAGTGTCAAGGTCATGAGGGAAAAAGAAAGACAGACTGAGGAACTGTCCCTGATTGGACAAGACTAAGGAACCATGACAACCATCGCATGAGCCTGGATTGGATCAAGGACAAATCCTTGGGACGTTAGTGGGATATTACTGGGACAATTGGTGAAAATCCAACAAGTTTTGTACATTATGCACTTTTCAATGTTATTTACCTGGTTTTGACAATTGTGCTATGGTTATGTAAGATGCTAACACTCGGGGTGAGGGGTGATGAGTAAATGGAATGTTGTACTATTTTGCAAATTTTTTTGTAAGTCTGAAAAATTTTTTAGGTGAAAAGTTTCAAACTTGTTTTAAAATTTTAAAGTTTCTTCATTTCTTCACATTCTGGCACTTTAGAGGTAATAGAATCAGTATTTTTTCCCTCTTAGGTATTTTGAGTATAGGGGAAATAGGCCCCTGTGCTATAGTGTACATTGAATATAGTGAAAAAGAGCCCCAAGATGCACATTGTAGCAAGACTTCCACATGATTTTAATAAATGTGTTCTCTAAATAAATGTGGCTAGAGGATTTGGTAGAAGAGGAAAAACAAAAGAGATCCAGGAACGTAGGGGATAGGAGCAGAGGAGGTGGTGAGAATAAATTAGGAGCGGCTGGAGATGGGTTTTTGGAAAGAGTTCTTGAATAAAGGGCCAGGAGGAGGACACACAGTTGTGGGGGTAGGAAATAGCTCTGAAGGATACTGAGAAGGGAAGAGAGGGGACAGAAGAGTTTAAAGATATTTTACTGGCATCATACATGTATGTTCTCCTTGATATTTGTTTGTGAGCCTGCAGCGGAGATTTTGATTTTTCCTAATTTTTTCCTGCTTTTTTGTTTTGAGCATTACTCTATGCTGAGACTCATCCTTGAAGGGCCTGGTTATCTTTCCTGTTACACTGAGACACAGTCCGGATCATGTGCCTTGTTTGCGAGAAAGATAACATAACCATTCACCTGGTAACCCTCTGGACCTTATGGAAAAAAGCAGTTTGGCCCTGCAAACTCAAAGTGCTGGAGGACCATGCAGTGTAGTTCTCTGTTGCTGGGCGTGAGTAAGGGCCACCATCGGTAGACTGGAGGAGAATTGCTGGAGGTGCGGCTGAGGATCTGAGCGGCACCTCTCATGGGTCGTCTTCACTGGCTGTATCCATTCGTTCCTTCCCAATCATTTTCAGGACTGGAAGCCAGAAATGAATCTGAAAAGACATGACGTTGGATGAATGCACGTTAGAGTCATTTCAAATGCCACCGACACAAACTTTTCAAAAGACTTTGAAATGGCCAGAAAACCTGATCCTTAGGGATTATTTTGGTCTTTCATCGTCTGTGGAACTCTTTTCCAATTCTGTAGGATGTAGATAGCTGATGGCAACAATGCAAATGATTCTTGTCCATGGACATGCAAATGAATTTCACCCAGTAGAGTACAATTGATCCTCCCATCCACCCTGGTAGAAAAAGCCAGTTTTGCATCTATTAAGTGTATTCATTTTGGTATAACCGATGGCTTGTATATATGTGTGATTTAAATTGTTTGTTCTTTGAATTGGTTGGAATTTCTTATTGTTCCCTCTTTAATTAATAAGTTAAAATCTTTGACAAGTGTTCATTTCATAGATGTATGAAAGTCATGTTATCATACATATGTGTGTATATATATATATCTCATCATCAAATATATATTTTTAATGCTAGAGAATGAACAAATTCTTTGGAGTTTACCAAGCTGTAGTAGATACTTCCCTTCTGTTATTTATTTATCCTGCTAAAGTGACTCTTACTGGGTATTGTCCTTTAGCAGCCATTAGAGAGGACCTTCCCAGTAGCTTTTCTACAATATGACTGAATGTACCCCCTTGAAATCAATGTTTTGAAGGCTATCTTGTAGACTCCTCTGGACCAGCATTGTTGTAGAATCTTCTGGACTTAGCCATGTACATCTGTTCCCTGCCCCCTCCTTTCCCCCAGTGTCTCATCTGTTACTGGGGATATAAGGCCTAATGTAAAGTTGAAGATTGCTTTGAAATTCCATTTGCCCTTCAAATTCAAAATTTCCCTAGTTATAGGTTATACCCCTCATTTGGGCTTTACCTTTGTAAAGTACAGACTCAGTTTCCTTTTTACTTCTCCCACTGGTCGCTTTGATCTTTTTTTCAATAGCTTTGCATGTAGGTATCGGACACGCTCCCTCTGCACACTTGGGTAGAAGGATGCTGACACCAGGATTTTAAGTTGCGTCAGGATGGAGGACAACAGTCCTAGCATCACTAGTATCACAAGAATAATACTGAGAGGAATCCAAGTCTTAGATAGAAGGAGCTTTGGTTTAGGGATGCAGTTGGGTTCAAACAGAGATATATTAAAGGAAGAATCCTGGATGATGTCTTGAGTCCCTTGTTCCTAAAATGAAAGAATGAAATCATCAAATCCATGCCATTGTCATACTCTGTCCTTGTCTTTCTCAATACTGCCCTGTAACACGTAACATTTATCTTAAAACACGCAGGCAGCTTTGGCTGATGGAGCTATCCCAGCTCCTTTTATGTGCTGTGATTGGAATAAAGGAGAAGGGATGAGTTTTATTTGTAGCCATTTCAGTGTTTTCCAAAGTGGGTCTGTGGAAATATAGATTTCTTTGAGGGAAGGATATCAAATAAGTTTGTTTGCTCTGTCCTTTCTTTAGAAAGTTACGATGCCCATGAGACTGTTGAAGGCGCTGAGAAGAAAGCAGAGAAATTTGTTTAATTTCAGCCATTCTCCTAATAATTTTGATTGCATAACCCATTTTTATGGAATACCTGTGTCTACACTTTAGAGCATGGGGGATTCATGAAAGATGGTTTTAGCTCAACTGGGGGAGAAGTTTTTTTTTTTGTAGCAGAGCCCCTCAAGGCCCAGTCATAGCCTCCTCATCTTGACAAACATCTCGTCAGCAGACCGCAAAGTCATAAAGATGTGAAGGCATTAAATTATGTTCTAAGTCAACCTTCTAGAGCTTGGGTGGCCGGGGCGGGGGTAGGGGGGAGTGGGGTAGAATTATTCTTGATGCAAGAATACTAAGAAGAGTATATTTACAGAAAGTGGCTCTAAAATCCTATTTATAGAGGTTTCAAAATAGGACATTTTCTCATCTCTCTTGGATGCCAGGAGGGGTGCATTCCTTCATGCTTGAAGGCAAGAGAATAAGCCAGTTGCCCTCATCAAACTGACCCAGAGGGCAGATGACATGGAGCCATCCAGTCAAGCCATCAGCAGGAGAAGTGTGTGCTGATTCAGCTCTTACTTTTCCCTGACCTGAGAAAGTCACACAGTCTCTCAGTGGATTTGTTTTCCAATTTGGTAAAACAGGAATTAATGGACCAGATCCTGCCCATGAAGAAACAACTCCCAGTGTAAATCAAGCACCTTGGGGATGGAACCTTAACCTCACAGACTGGAGGACTTAGTAAGTGATCATCACCCTTGCGCCCCAGAGCCCTGGGGCCCAGAAGAGGAAAATGACTTCTGAAAAGAACCCAGCCACACCCAGGGAACACCGCGCACCTTGGATTTACCCCAATATCTGTGAAAAATCTGGAAACCCCCGAACCTGGGACTTCCACACAAACGTCAAGTCTGCAATTTCCCTAGCACGGTGGCCAAGCCGTAGAAAGCATTTGTGTTGCCTCTCCTTTTCTCTTATTAAAAAGACAGCTCGCCTTCCATTAAACAGAGAGATTTCAGTCCCGAGAGCAAACGCATGCACTCTTTTTAATACTGTTGGAGAAACAAACACATCGATTGAGTCGCTGATGAGAAATCCTGCAATAAGAAAGCAGCGGGTGTCCGGTCTGGGAAGAAATTATTTAGTCTGGGAATCTAACTGGGGATTTTGCAGTGGGGAGTCAGGGCTTCATAAAGGTTGAGTCAACTCTTTTGTACGGGCTTGGTGGAGGGTAACGAACTCTCAAAATACTGAGCAATGTACTAAATGTTACCCCAATGTTTTAAAATGTATTTGCCTCTCTCAAGTAAACAATTTGCCAAGATGGCATTGAGTAATGGATGGAAGATTCACTCTGGTATCAGACAGTCCTGAAAAGTTAATGCAGACTAGTGCTGGGCACACGGTAGATGCGGTAAGTAGGAACTGCAGCTATTTTTACTTACAATGCCCACCCATCCAGCCTGGTCTATTCATGTCATTTCCCATCTTTCTTCTTTATTTAAAATCATATGGAAATGGGAGAAACCTTGAGCCAACGTTGCTTTTCTTGCTTGACTTCTCCTTTGCAAATGTGCAGCCACAGAGAGACCCGGAATCTCCAAGGGCATCCTGGGATAAGGGCAGGGCACTGCCAGTCACGCGGAAGCCGCCTGCTGGCGGCACAGCCTCCCAGGCTCAGCAGGAGAGAGTCTGAGATGAGCTCCCACAGCAGTCTCATGCTCACATCCGTTCCAGCACCCACAGCCCTGCTGTCATTGTGAGCGTACGTGGCGGCTTCCCCCACCAGGGCGTGAGCCCCTCGTTGGCAGCCATCACAGTCTAGACGTCTTTGCATCCCTAGGACCCAGCAACACCCAAAAATGTGCTTGCCAGGACATTGTCATCAGAAAGCTTCTGGGCCTTTTTTGGAAGGCAGAGCTTGCTTTTTTCCCTCCTTCTGTCTAAAACAGTGAGAATTCACAAAACAGACATGGGTTTTGGCTGAGAAAGAAATAGATGAGAGAGGAGCAAAAAGAGAAAGAAGGAGAGGAAGAACTGAGGGGGAAGATCAAAAAGGGACCACAGGAAGGGGATGGGCTGTGGGGGAGGGGAGGACAGAGGCTCTTTTACTAGCCACCCCCCAGGATCAAGCCCGTCTGAAAATCTTGTGTGTCTTTCATTTGAAACCCTGCTTCCATTATCCACCCTGCTCCAGGTATCTAGAGCAATGGGGTTCTTGTAATGAACAGAAGTCTTCCGGGGAAGCAGAGTGCTCAGAGCAATCAGCTCCGAGAAGCAGCCCAGGATTCGGAGGGGCAGGGGCCAGAGAGTACCTGCTGAGCCAGGAGAAAAGGCGAGGGAGGGTGGGGATGCAGCAGGACGAAAGCGGGGTTTCTGAGGAGGGTTTCCAGGTCCCTTTCTGCCTGTCCCTTCTGAGATTTCCCCAGCAGAGGCACAACTTATTGTCGCTCGATAAAGAGGAAGGAAAATCGGACATATGGAAATAGTGCGTGGCGTTTTCACCAGCCCAGACTAGGGCACACCACCCAGCATGCATGACATTCACACACACGCACACACACGCAGCTACACACACTATGTGAGCACATGCACACAGATGCTTCCACTGGACACCCGGATACCCAGTGCGGCTCCACAAGGTCTGGGTTTAAAAACAAATACGACCCGTATCTGACCCGTATCAGAGTATCCAGATCCTCTGAAAGGTCCATATAAGCATAAATTTCCACAGGAAAAAATGGAAAAGAGAAAAGATGAGATGAACAAAAACCACGGTCTCCTCTGTTGGGACACGGCTGCCACAGGAAACTAAAACAGTGATCAAACATGTTCAGGATGTTATCATATTCTAACGAGGGGGCTCAACTCCATCTAACCAACTTTGGGGGGGGGGTCTTCCTATATGCCAGGCTCCGTGCCAGGCACTGGGGATCCAGAGGGGAATAAGACACTGCCCTGCCTTGAGATGTTCACCATCTTCTGCGAACACAGAGCAAACAGTTGGAATACACAGTGAGACAGGCCTGTGAACACCTACCTCTCTGTGCAGCTTCAAGTGAACCTCAAGCCCTGGCAAGCTTTGGAAATGTTTGCTCACGGAGAAAATGAGCCGATACAGCAGATAATCTATGGCTGCAAACAGCACCCAGATATAGAGATGGGTAAGTACCGGGAGGAAAAACAGCCCCAGGTTTTTCCTGTCTTTACGAGTCAGCCAGAAAGATGGGATGACGACATACTTCTTCCTTTCTCGCTTATTCAGTGGGAGGACGCAGGGCCTCTGTTCATGCCTCTCCCTTTCATCAAACTGAACAAATTGTCTGGTGATGTAGATGTTCTCAAACTTCCAACCACAAGAGCCCAAAAATCGCTTCATGAAGAGGCCAGTGCCGAGTAGCACCAGCAGGAGCCCTGCCAGGGCAAGTAGCTGGTGCCCCAGGGAGGACAACACCTCTGTCGCCGTCACCATCTGGTACAAGACACCCAGGGCTTTGTCTGTAGTGTCATTGAGGTGTGCCTTCAGGGCTTGGCTGCGACTGAAAAGAGAGACCTCCAGGGTCTGGTTCCAAGAAACAAGGTCATCAAATAGACTTAGGTGAGTGGCAAGGCCGTATATCCACTGAATTGCTTCAATATATTTTTTCAAAAGTGGAAAATGGATAGAAAAGCTCTTTGCCCTTAGGTTGCAAGTCATACTGTCCAGGAGACCTTTAAAGTTGTGAAAAATATTTTCCACGTGTCCAAAGATTACTATCCCCGTGCCAGCAGCAATCAAAGCATTCCTGCCTTCACGCAGGCCGCATGAGAGGAAGAAGAGCAGAATGAAACATCGCACATGCTTGGAGCAGCACAGCAGAGCACACATGGCCATCCAGGAGATGCTGAAGACTGTGAGTGAGGACAGAAAGCTGTAGAAGGCCATGGAGAGGAGGCCCACGGAAACGAAAGCAACAAAACAGCAAACGGCCAAATGTTGGGTAAAGTCCATCCAGCCAGGGCTTCTTGGAGACACATACATCCCCCAAAGACTTAGGAAGATATTGGTACCTGAGGTCCAGACACCCATGCTCCCTGTGTCCCTGGAAATGAAAAAGAAACCAGGGTCAGACGTTGCTTTTAAGTGTCCTCTGTCACTCTGTAAAGGGTGTGGTGATAGACTGATTGCAAAAAATGGCCATAATTTTTTACCCTTCTCAGTCTGCACACTGTTACCAAACCAAAGTTGGGTCTGCTCACCTGCACACAGCAAAGCCAATCTACTGACACTGGATTGTGACGAAGGGAAGTACAGGGTTTATTGCAAGGCGCCCAATGTGGGGCCAAGCAAGGAGAATGGGCAACTTGTGTTCCAACGACCCGGATTTGATATAAATGAGCTTATTTACAAAACAGAAATAGACTCACAGACATAGAAAACAAACTTACAGTTACCAGAGGGGACAACGGGGTAGGGTGGGGGGGCGGGGTGCAGGGGAGATAAATTAAGAGTTTGGGATTAACATATACACACTACTATGCATGAAACAGATAAACAACAAGGACCTAGTATACAGCACAGGGAGCTATATTCAATGTCTTCTAATAACCTATAATGGAAAAGACTCTGAAAAACTTAATCACTTTGCTGTACACCTGACGCTAACACAACATTGTAAATTAACAATACGTTAATGAAAAACATGGTTTAAAAGAAAGAAAAAGACCTGAACTTCCCGGTGGCTTTCGGGAGAGGGTTATTAAAGGCAAGGTGAGGCAGAGGGTTGCAGGGCGCCTGATCAGCTCTGTACATCCTTCTGACTGTGGGTGGTGAGGTAACAGTGTGATGTTTCGGGAATTAGCATCATCAACCTCTGGTTCCAACCTGTCTGGGTCTGCGTGCGTGTGGTCAGCATGCAGTTACCTTGTGCGACCTGAGGCGAGTTTTAATATCCGCAAAACAACGGAAGGATATGGTTCAGGATCTTATCTACAGCCCTTGAGGAGGAACTAAAGGTCCTTGACTTTGTTTTACGGCTAAGCTCTTATTATTTTGTCTTGCTTGGCTGTTTTCCTTTGCTCATTTTCTCACTTTTCTGATTAAGTTTGCTTTTTGGACTTGGGGGAGGTCTGGGAGGCTAAAGCTTTTCTGCAAACAAGAGGTGGGGGCCACAGGGTGTGTTCCTGGGAAGGCCCTGCAGCGTCCTGCTCAGTTTCAACACCTCCTTGCAAAGTGACGTCGCAGCTCCTCCCGTCAAGAAGTGAGAGGAATAGAATCAGGTGGTGCGGTTTCTCTCTCCAGCCCTTGACTTTGGGATGGCCCTGCAACACCACTGGCCAACGGAATGCGGCAGAAGTGACAGTGTGCCTATCCCGAGTCTACGATTCCCTCCTGCCTCTCTCTTGGAACCCTACTCCTAACTTGTGAACAAGTCCAGGTGTGTTAGCTTCTACTGCTGCCACAGCAAATTTCCACAGACTTAGTGGCTTATAGAGACACGCAGTTATTCTCTCACAGTTCTAGAGGTCAGAAGTCTAAAATGGGTCCAGAGGGCGGCAGAGGGCTGGAGGTTCTACGAGAAGATCCATTTGCTTGCCTTTTCCAGCTTCTAAAGGCCGTCTATATTTCTTGTCTCATGGACTCTCCTCCATCTCAGAGACAGCAATGTTGCATCTTCTTTTCTTTCTGATCTCTGCTTCCATCCTTATATCTTCTCTCATAACTCTGATCCTCCTGCCTCCCTCTTCTAAGGACCCCTGTGACTATACTGGGGCTGCCCCGTAATCCAGGATAATCTCTCCATCTCAAGATCCTTAACTCAAGCACATAGGTAGGGTTCCTTTTACCGTGAAAGGTAACACAGTCATAGATTCTGAGCATTAGGACATGGACATCTTTGGTTGGGGTGCGGGTGGGGGGAGGCCATTCAGCCTGTCATACCAGGTTGGGCAGCTGAATGACAAGAGGCATGTAACTAATTTATTCCATCAACTCAGCCAATAGATAGTCAACTGCCAGATATGTGAAGGAGGGTATCGTAGACTAGCCAGTCCCAGCCACCAGCTAATCACAGATACTTGAGCAATAAGAAATGCTTATTTACTTTGAGCCCCTGAATTCTGTGCTGCTTTGTTAGGCAGTGACTGTTAACCGATAAAAGCAGCAGTCCTGTGCCATGGGTCTTATCACTTGAAACAAATCTTAGGTTGAGGGACAGGCTGAAATTTCAACAAACTGCCTTATGTAAGATCACTTTCTGATAGTCACCTATTTTCTTGTGCTCTAATTTTACAGACAAGAAAGCAAATGAAAGGCATCCAAACTGAAATGTGGCATTGGACTGAGGCCATTGTTTTCAGCTCTGTAACCACTGTGCCTTCCCTGCCCTGCTCCTACCCTCCAAGTGCAGTTCTCTCCTGAGACTCTTACAAGGAAAATGAGAATATTTTGTCACTGAGTTCATCACCTTTTCTTTTTTCCCAGATCTGCCATAACTAAAATGAAGGTGCTATGGGGCTGCTACCACCCTGTCAGTCATGCAGATTTAGGTGTGTGATGCACTCAGAGAGCCTTGGGTCTGGGATGATAGAAAATAAATTTGAGCTATCTTGATTGACACAAAAATATCTAATGAGCATTATACCATATGTATGGAATCTTAATGAAGACACTGATCAATTTTTGAATACTCAAATAAATCCCTTCTCACAGGGAATATTTTGAGGCTGGATTTATGGAGTAACTTAATACTGTCCAAGCCGGTGAATGACACTGGTCATGTGAGAAAGCTGTCCAGGCATTGGCTGGAGGATGTGACCTGAGCAACCTGAAGTGAGGAAATGAGTCTCTTTCTGGGTCCAGAAGGAATGAGGTGAATGTAGGGGAGGAATGAGATGGGGAGATAGGCAGGTTAGGAACACACCTGTGGAAAGTTCTCCAGCAATAATATAGAGGGCTCGTAGCTCCTGACAGCAATCTGACTGGGAAAGTTCAGCGCAGAAGAGAGATACGGGGAGACACTGCATTGAAGAAGGGTCATTACCATGTGGGACTGGCCTTAGCAGAGATTTAAGATCCTCCCTAAAAGGGTGGTCTTACTCCATCCGGAGGAGAGGAGATGGGAATAAATGGGGGCAGGCAAAAGAACAGAGTTCTTTTTTCCTGCAAGCTTTCTTCCCTTCAGACCTGGAGGTGGATTCGGAGGTGGGCAGTGCTCCTGTACAGCGACTCCACTCCCACGCCTCCCTGGCCCCCAGAAATCACTGATGGCTCCTGTGCTCCTGAGCTGTCCGCAGGCTTGCCAACGCATCACGGCCTGGGCTGGAGGACTTGATCAGTCAGCCGTGAGCAGGCGGACCGTGGGCGGAACACCCAGCACCAGGGCAAATCGGGAGGTGCCACCTCTTCTCCTAGGCGTGCCCCCATTTGCTTTCTTTGTTACGGCTTTGGATTTGACCCCAAACCAATATCTGAGTCATTGGTACACTAATGGATATTAATTGTCTAGTATGTCCTGGGAGCACTTTATATATAGCATCTCTCTGCATGCTCCCTGAAGTCTCTGGAGACAGATGTTCTTTGCTTTTCACACAATGGACACTGAGGCGCAGAGTGCTTGCTGAAATGTGTCAGTGATCACACAGAGAGTGAGTGACACAGCAAAATTCAGGCCAGATCTCCCTGCCCCCTGCGCCATGCCCAGATTCCACGGCTCTGGGTTATGTGACAGGATGCTCAGCTTACTGTATCTGCTGGAAACACATCACACTTTCTGCCAGTGACTATTTAAGAGCTGATTTGTATATTACAAACCCATTTCTATCTGCTTATTTTTTTTGGATCAGAATAGTTGACCCTGTAAGCATGTTTTTCAAATCAGCAGATTTTTCTCTACAGCAAATCAGAAATCCCAGCTGTTTTATTTTGTTCTAATATTCTTTATGAGGTACCATGTTGCTTGCTTCCTAAAAAATTAATAATGCATATTTTAGATTCATTTTTCCCTTCTCTTGCCTTCATCCTTGTACAGTGTGTTCTTAATAAAGAGATTTCTCTGCAAGTGAGAAACAGATTTATGGATGCATTAAAATTTTAACATTCAGCAGTAAAATCTAATAATTAAATAAGATACATGACTGCAATTTTGTCTTGTAAGAAGAGGCACATGTTTTCTTAACAAGCAACAGACCTAATATTATTCTTTGTTTTTTTTGCTGAAAACAGCACGTCACCAAAAGACACCAAAGCTTTCTATAGCAAGAGGACTGAATGCCTCCTCTCCTATTTTATAGCTCAAGCCACAGAGGTGAGCTTTGGGCCATGGGCCCAGGGCTGGTGTTCCAGTCTTCCCTTCCTGTCACTGTTGAATGTGTCCTTGATTTCTTCACCAGTCTCTGTTCCTCATCTTCCCTACTTGACCTGAGCTCCTTCCTGGTGAGGTTTAAGGAGGGAAGCGTGGGCAAGCACATTAAGATGTCCTGGAGATAAAGTGCCCAAGAAATGCAACCCATTTCTTCTTGTTTCTTTGCTGCCACAGCAAATTGAGAACATCCCTTCTCTGAAGCTCTTTAGGCAAGGCTTGAATGCCCCAAGGATGGGAGGCTCAGAGGCAGGAGCTGGATTGCAGCACCTTCCCCAGCACTAATGTGTGACATGCTGCCTTTAGATATCTGTTGATTTCTATCCTCTTGCTCCTGCAGAGGTGTAGTCATTGTGCTGATCTTTCTTTCTTCAGATGGCCCCAATTCTTTCCTTTTAGAAAAATCAGGAAATCAGGATTTGGACAAGCTGGTTGCTTATTTCTTTCTCAAAGACTTTCTCAGGCAGATACCCAGATTCTTAAATTTTATTTTTAGAGCTGGAAGAAATCTTAGAGGTCAGAGCTTCTTAAGCTTGAGTATGTTATCACTGGGGGAGCCTTGTCAAAATGCAGATTTTGATTCCGAAGGTCTGGAGTGGCACCTGAGAGCCTGCATTCCCAACAAGGCCCAGGCGGTGCTGATGCTGATCGCCTGGGGACCAGACACTGGGTAGCAATCTCTAGAATTCAGGACTGATAGCACCTTCAGCGGTGATGGAAACCTTCTGTACCTGTGCTGTCTAACACGGGCAGCACTAGCGCTACGTGATGATTAAGCTGGTGCAGCCGAGGAGTTGAATTTTTAACTTTATTTAGTTGTAATTAATTAATTAATTTATTTATTTTTAGTTGTAGTTAAATTTAAATAGTCACATGTGGCTGTTGTCTATCTACTGAACAGCACAGTTCTAGATGACTAACACCTGGCCGGCTGGTTTCTACAAATGAGGAAACGAAACTCCAAAGAGGATACTGGACTCACCAAGGCGGTCCTGGCACTGGAGGCAGAGGTGGGAGGGAGACCCCAGTTTTCTACCACAATGTGACACATTTCCTATCACATCAACATCTCATTTCTGACTTTTCGTGAAACCTGTTTTAAAATCCCTACCAGAGTTCCTAAGCAACAGAGTTAAAATTTCCCACATACCAAATTAGCCTTCAGGCATCCCAAAATAAGTAATTAGAAAAGTGGGCAAGCAGAATAGTAATAATAATAGGTATCAAGTTGTTACCAAGTGTGGCCACTATTATGGCATCTGAAATACATTGTTCCTAATCTTCACAGCAGCTCTGTATGATTACATCGATATATTTTAGATGAGGAAACTGAGGCTCAGAGAGGTTGAATAACTTGCCCAAAGTCACACAGCAAGTAAGTAGAAGAGCCAGGATTCTAAGTCATGTTTGAGTGGCACTGAGGGCTCAGGGCAGGCTAGTTTCTCAGACTCTCTTTATCAGGATCATCATGTTCTGAATTGGGTTGAAAAATATTCCCAGACTCCCAATCACGCACGCGTCCTGAGCTGCACATTCAACAATGTGGGCGTAGGCACTGCACTGTCATCTGCATCGGGCTTCTCCACCTCCTCTGCCAGCACAGCCTCACTGAACCCTCCAGAGCTAACTACAGAGACATCCGGTGTCAGGCCCATCCTGGTCTGAGGTCTAGGCTGCAAGGCACTCGTTCTCAACTGAACCATCTCACCCAGGTCAGGGGACGAGAGCTGCATTCAGTGTTGGTCCCCACCTTCTCCGCTGAGCTGGGGGTTAGGGTCGGCGTTTTCCCTTTGCTGGTAAATTAGGGCAGTGTGGGCAGCACTGAGCCTTTAAAAGCCTGCAGGGGTCAGACAGGCCCGGTAAAGAGTGAAGAAAATCAGGAGATACAGGGACTTCTTGGGGGGCAGGGGTGAAGGGCAGTGGGTCTTGGGGGGCTGGGAAGCCCATAGCCCAGTTGAAGCTGCAGGAGCAGGAGTCCCAGCCCAGCCCGGATTTTCTTCGCGGCTGTACATAGACCCAGTGCCGCCAGATTTTCTGATTTTTTTTTTTTTTTTGAGAGAAGCCAGAAATCTAATTTTCTTTGGGAAGCATCTCCTGATTTAAAAAACAAAACAAAACAAAAGCAAAACAAACAGAAACCAAAAAGTTGGTTCAAATTATTTTTAAATAGTTTGACAATGATTTTGGTCACTGGTTGTCAGTTTGCAACCCTTGGTCTTTGGGGAATCCTCACATGAATTCCTCCTCTTCTCTCTGCTCTGCCTCCTCACCTTATCTTTCTTCTTCTCCAGTCATCTGAATTACCTTTCCCTCTTTTTATCCCCTGGGACATTTTAAAAATCATGCTACAGGCCAGATTCCAGTCTCATGCATAAAGGTTTTCTTCTATGCCTTGGGAATATTTATTTTTGCCTGAAGATCTCCAGCTCTATTTTATTTCATTCTCTTGTGCTCCTGGATTGATCACTTTTTCCAGCAGCAGCTAAAAGGCTAACCTGATCCCTTTAACCCACAGTTTCTCTTTATCGTGCTTCCATTATCAATAGTGTTTATCTCCTGACTCAACATCAGTGTCTCCCCAGGACCACGTACCTGCTTTTTGCTTTTACCAGCAGTAACATCCCAAGAATAACTACCACATTCCTGTCTTTATCCCTAAACTCCAGTTTGCACCACACCTCGGGGCTGGGAAACCACAGCTGGAGTCCACAGGTGAAAATCACTCAGGACCCATCTCTCTTTCACAGGATGAAAGTAACTTTTGCGTGG
Source organism: Hippopotamus amphibius kiboko (assembly GCF_030028045.1). NCBI lineage: Eukaryota > Metazoa > Chordata > Mammalia > Artiodactyla > Hippopotamidae > Hippopotamus > Hippopotamus amphibius. Next base: position 141,411,790 of record NC_080190.1, on the reverse strand, counting down.
CTGGGTGGGAGGGAACAAGTTAAGGAACAGGGGCAGTGATGAGGAGCCCCCTGGTCCAAGCAGGGAGCCATGCAGAACCGTGCGGTCTGTGTATCCGGCCTGAGCCCACACTTATCTGCTTTCACGCAGAGCTGAGCTGTTGCCATGGGAAACAGAAGCGGCCAGGCTTTTCATCAGCGTGCACACGCCGGCAAACGCCAGTAACAAGGTGCACACAGAGTGGATTCGACTGTTTTTCCTGGGGAGCATTAAATGTCAGCAGCAGCAGCAAAAGCTGCGGCAATAACGGCACGAGCCCCCAGCCCCAGAGCCCTGTTCACCCAATTTGCTGAGGAGTCAGGGAGACGAACATTCCTGTGTTGTCCTGTGATTCTTCTGAGCACAGATTAACTCTCAAGATGCAAAGAACGCATCCTTGCTTCAGATACAAGACCTGGTCAGCAGCCATGACAATAATAACTAGAGCCTCCAAGGGGCCCACCCCGGGAGCCTTCTAGATTGGGGGGATATTGAAGATGCACATCACCAGTGCCACTCCGGGGCTGACAGACAGACAGGCACAGGCTCCCTGCTTCTGCAGGTGCAGGAGAAACCAACACAGCCTTCTTTGGGGAAGGACCCGGAGGGTCCTCAGTGCTGCCCTCGTGCTCCGCTCCTTCTCCACGTGGGGAGCACGCACCTTGTCTGACATCCCGAGATTTCCAGTAAGTGAGACCAGCTCCTTCTGACCCTGCTCCCTGTGCAGAAGCCAATGGCTTATGCTCAACAAGCCCAGATACAGTCTGCAGACACCCTGGGGGAAAATAAACCTGACTGCCGATGTTCTTTCTCTGCTCCTCCAACTCACTCTGCTAATCCCCTGCGGGGACCTAGTCTGAACCCGTCAGCCTCGCACTGACTGCAGGACTTGATGGGAATCTCATTTTAAAGGAAATTTAGAGAAAGGGCAAAGTGGGACAGAAAAAGAGCACAAGGCAGGGAGACAGGAGACCGGTGGTCTAGCCTGCCTGTGACCTTGGATAGGCCACTGCACCTCTGGGGACCGCAGCTCCCTTGGGCTACCCCAGTCCTAAGGGTCCTGCCAGCCCACAGTCTCGGAAGTAAAGGCAAAGGAGAGCAGCAGAGCCTGCTCTGGGCGCTGGCAGTTTTGCAGCAGCCCAGCACACAGAAGGAGGACAAAAGGAGAATGAAGCGTTTCTTGTCCTTTTCTCTTTTTCTTTCTTTCTTTTTTTAAAACTCTTGCAAACTTATAAATTGGTCAGGAACACAGTGTTCTCTGAGCCTGCCAAAATAGCTCGAGCACCGCCGAGAGGTAGAATGAATTCCTCATAATTTTGTTTTCATCGTTCTTGCCTTGGGAAAGCCAGTGAATGCCTTCCTCTCGGAAAGCAACCTTCACCCAGAAAAGGAAAGATTAATGAAAGCTCCCAGGTAAACAGAGGAGAATCTACAGAACACTTCAGCCTGGCATGGCATTGTCTGTGAGGCCTGGCAGCCTTACCGAGCCAGCCCTGCTCCCCTCCCGACCCTGGGCATGGCTAACAGATCAGTTCTTCAAATGCCAGAGATGCCGCAAGTCCACACTGCTCTCCTGTTAGGAAGATACTCCAGCTGCCATCCTCCCTGGGATCAGGGATTCAGATCCCTCAGGCCAACGTTAGCAAAGACCTCCTTTCTGAGATTTCTGTACATAGGTGCACTGTCAGGGATAGAGGCAGGGGCTTACAGTTTCCTCTGGTCTCGACTGTTTATTCCAATTTACTGATACTTAATTTTTTTCTTAAAAAAAAAAGCAATTTCAAAATCAAGATTATTCTGAAAGTTTACTTACAGGTTCCTCTCAGGTTCTTCTCTGAGTGCAAAAATGCCCTTCCCAAGGGCTCTGAGTCTCGATATAGAACAGGGAAAAAGGAACCAGAAGTGACAAGAGGGTCACACAGCCATGAATCAATCTCTTTAATTCCCCAGAGAAGTGACTAAGTCGTTTCATATGGACAACGGGGATAACTGATGCAAAGGAGCCACATATTTCTTTCTGATATTTTTCTAAGAATAGATGTTGCAGAAATCAGTTCTAGAAAATAATGAAATAGGATATTTGCTAACACCAGGGAGAGAGTTATGAAAACTTGGACTGTCTCTTGCCCTCTTCCTCTTCTCCCTTCACTCTTACTCCCCACCCCCACCCCCACCCCCAGTGGTAGAACCAAACATTCACCATCCCCACGCCCATCTGCAGTTAAAGAGGCAAATCTCATGAAGGAGTCACCTCTGCCCTGATGACCCAAGACAGGTGTAGTAATCTGTGTCATGCGTTTCAATGTTTTTTTTTAATATTCATTTATTTATTCGACTGCACTGAGTCTCAGTTGCGGCACGTGGGATCTTTGTTGCGGCATGCGGGATCTTTAGTTGCAGCATGCAGGATCTAGTTCTCCAACCAGGGATCACACCCTGGCCCCCTGCATTGGCAGCTTGGAGTCTTAACCACTGGACCACCAGGGAAGTCCCATGTGTCTCAATCTTGCTGGGACTTCCCATCTTAGAAATCTAGCTTCAAATCAAGAGGACCAGCTCGCGTGGTTGCAAGGAATTAGGAAAGCTCAAAACCTTTCCACAAAACTGCTCTTCACCTTTTGACTGGGACCCATAGTATAACTGCAAGAGCTTTTATCTTAAAAATTCACACATTCCTATAAATTGATTCAGCCACTATGGAGAATAGTATGGTCGTTCCTTAAGAAACTAAGAATAGAGCTACCATATGATCCTGCAATCCCACTCCTGGGCATATACCCGGAAAAAACCATGGCCCATAAGGATACATGCACCCCAATGTTCATCACAACACTATTTACAATAGACAAGACATGGAAGAAACCTAAATGTCCATCCACAGAAGAATGCATAAAGAAGATGTGGTACATATATACAATGGACTATTACTCAGCCATCAAAAAGAATGAAATAACACCATTTGCAGCAACATGGATGGACCTAGAGATTGTCATACTGAGTAAAGTAAGTCAGACAGCGAAAGAGAAATATATGATATCACTTATATGCAGAATCTGAGAAAGAATGAACTTATTTACAAAACAGGAACAGACTCACAGACTTAGAGAACCAAGTAATGGTTATAAGGGCGGGGAAGGGTGGGAGAGGAATAGTTAGGGAGTTTGGGATTGACATGTACACACTGCTATATTTAAAATGGATAACCAACAAGGACCTACTGTATAGCACAGGGAACTCTGCTCAATATTCTGTAACAACCTAAATGGGAAAAGAATTTGAAAAAGAATAGATACATGTGTATGTATCACTGAATCACTTTGCTGTACACCTGAAACTAACACAGCATTGTTAATCAACTATACTCCAATATAAAATAAAAAGTTAAAAAAAATTCATGCATTCCTGCCAAAATGCAAATATCCCTGAGAAGGGTCAATGTAAAGAAAAGTCTAAAACAAGTAACTGTATAGATGAGGCAATGAAAATGCATGTCAGACATGGTGAAGATACACAAACCTCTGATGTTTGGGAACCACAGCTATCTATCGATGAGCGATAGGGACCCAGCAAGTTTTTTTTCTTTTTCTCTTTTTTTTTCTTTAAGAACTTTCATTGAGATGCAATTGACATACAATAAACTGCATATATTTAAAGTGTACAATTTGATACATTTTTTTCTTATTAGTAATGTATATATGGCAATCCCAATCTCCCAATTCACTTCCCCGGGACCCAGCAAGTTTTGTGAGCACATGAACATCACAAAAACATCAGAGAGCATCACTGGAGTGCTCTGGAGGAACAGGGAGCTGCGTGACAAGGTAGAACAGTGTATTAATCAGGATTGTCCAGAAAAACAGAAACAGTGGGCTGTGTGTGTGGAAAGAGAGAGGTTTATTTTAAGAAATTGACTCACATGATTGTGGAACCAGCATGTCTAAAATCTGCAGGGTGGGCCAGCAGGCTGGAGACCCAGGGAAGAGTGAATTTGCAGCTGGAGTCCAAAGGTGGATTGCAGACAGAATTTCCTCTTCCTTGGAGAACCTCTGTGTTTTTTCTCTTAAGGCCTTAAACTGATTGGACAAGGCCTACCCACATCTGAGAAGCTAATCTGCTTTACTCAGCGTCTACTGACTTAAATGTTCACCTCATCTTAAATATATCTTCAGAGTAACATCTAGATTCATGTTCGACCAAATGTTTGGGTACTGTGGCCTAGTCAAATTGACAGAAAATGAACCATCACAACCAGACTGGGTAATAGAAAGGCAAGACAAAACGTAGGGCTTTGTTTGCTTGTTTGTTTAGGCTGTGAAGAGTGAATGGACGGAATCTGGTAGCTGGAGGAGAGAAAAGAAAATCAGTGATGATCAGAACTTTCCACTTGAACCAGGAAGAGCATCGAGGAACTGGTTGCTAGAGAATGCGGCTGGAGAAATAAGGTCCCACACAGATGTCCGGATGGAAATATCCATCCTGTGAACAGGCAGGAACATGAGTCTGAGCTTAGGAGAGGATGTGAGCTATAAAGGCAGAGAGCTGAGAATTAGTCAAACGTGTGCTTGCACGGTAGCATTTCTGCTGAATTGAGCTGCAAGTTGAAACTGAGATCAAATGGATTTTCAGAGGGAGTCAGTGTGGAAGCAGAAGAGAAATGACCTCTGTTTGCCGAGTGCTGGGCCAGAGGGTACCTTCCTGGCACTCAGAGGCCTGGAGCTGCTGCCAAGTCATTAAGCTCATAGAACATATTCAGAGAAAGCATCAGGAGCATGCCTGCCTCTATCGAGGTGGAGAGGCAAGTGCAGTGGGAAGGAAGGCATTCCAGACAGAGGAAACACCACCTGCAAACGCATGGAGACCATTGAGAGAGTTGCAAAAATCTGGATGTGACTGAAGTGTAAGGGGTTAGGGACAAACGGCCACACATGATGCAGGCAAGCCCGCCGGGGCCACATCCTTGAAAGCCCATCATGTCAGGGGGCTGCCTTAGTCCTGGAGGTAGCAAGGGCCTTTTGAAGCCAGATGTTTTCATTCAAACAAGAAGGTCCAGACTGCACTGTGGATGCCTGATTGGGTAATCTGGAAGCATGTTGAGGGTCCAAGACAGGGGTGAGTCAGGGAAGGGAGAGTTGGAAGCAGGCTGGTGACTGTGAGGGCAGAAAGAAGAACACAGTCCTGGAAATGGCCCTAGACTTTGGTAACTAGGAGGTCACTGGTGCTCTCAGAAAAGCCCTTTCAGTAGAGGGGTGGAGGCAGAACCAAAGGTGAGAAGGGCAGGTGCAAGCCAAAGGTTACTGTGTAGTTGCCTTAAGGATGGAAACAGAGAGGGGAAGGCAGTCGTAGAGAGGTAATGATTTCGGTTTTTGAAAGAGCAGAGGAAATTTAGCATACCAAGCTCACCAAGGAGATGAGATGAAAAGGAAGAAAGCTGATGAGGATGGTCTCAGTGCTCTTGCGAAAGGAGAAAGGGGGGCCTTCAGCTCAAAGAATAGGGAAGGAGACAGAGGTTGCTGGCTTGAGGAGAGCAAATCTGGGAGCAACTGTTGGAAGAAGAACTGGGAGGAGGCGGGAGGACCCCAGCCCCCAGGGGCCATCACAGGGAACCGGGGAGCGTGGTTCAGAGAGCCGCCGAGTAATGCCCAAGCTGGGACGGGGAGGAAAGGGTCAGCTGGGTTTTGACCTTAGAGAGTACTAAAACTCAGTGCAGCTTAAGATTGGGGGACTGGGACATAGGCAGATAAGATTCAGCTATTGCTACAAGATTTCTTTCCAGTGCTTCCAGTGAACTTAGAGAATAGAAAAACTATGCTCAGCTGGGAATTTCAACCTGATGCAGCTCAAGTGTTCCTTAAAGACTTTGAGACTGCAATTAGCAGGCTGGACTCCTTGAGAGTGTCTGTACTCCTCAGACAAATGACTTCAGAACAGCAATGGTCCTGATATGCAGGAACCATCCTGATTCCAATGCTAGGGCCTGCCGGCCACCAGCCAACAAAGACTGGGGCCCGAACCTCCAGGGCGTCTCTAGAATTGTGCCTGGGAAGGCCAGCAAGAAACAGTCAGTCACTACTGAAATGACTCCAAAATCCTAGTCCCAGGAGCATCATTGTACTTTCTCCTGCCGTCAGGAATCCCTGCCCCACAGAGGTGATTTTCCATCTGATGTGTGACGAAGCATGGACAACCTGAGGTTCACTTCAGACCCACGTGATTCATCCAGCCCAGGGATCCCTCTGCAGAGCTGAGATCAGAAGAGCGTGTTTTGTGAGGCTGAAAGGCCTGGGCGTAGATAAGTGTGGTCACTTTGTCCATTTTGTAGCTTTTAATCTCTTAAAAATTGTTGTAGTCTTATTACAGTGCAAATAGAAGCGATTTTTCCTTTTTCCTCTTAAGAGCAAGGAAAACAAAGAGAACATCGGACAGGCTACGGGAGAAAGATAACCTGGCCTGAAAGAGTTAATCTTGGTTATTCCTTAGCTTGTAGACAAACACTTGTAGCTAGCCTTGTCCTTCACAAAGCTGATTACTCTCTGACTCCATTCAAATTATACTTTGCACCTGACATTTCTTCCCCCCCCACCCCACCCCCGCCCCCACTCCCTTGCAGAATTCTTCATTTCAGAAAGAAGGTCATGGGCCGATAACTTTAGGGACACCAGACCCGGTTGCTGCGCTGCCTGATGCCAGCTTTGGCCATGAATTTGCAGAAGAAAAGAATGCAAGATCCTCCCCACCTGGACTCTCATCATTTACCTGAACTGCAAGCCTCACGTTTAAAATCTTCCCTGACTCCCAAGGAGTGGGGGCACAGCTCTTGAGGCGCTAGCCTGCTGTGTCTTCCCTTCTGCCTGGCAGAAAAATGAAGCCATCTCTCTCCTCCTCCAAAATCTCTGTCTCTGTATTTCTATTTGGCCTCAGTGCACAGAATAGCTGTTATTACGGCAACAGTCTTTTCTGAACAAACTATTAGAGGTAGTTAGTTCCACATGTTGAATGAACAGAGCATTCTGTCCCATGAGGCCAGCTGTGCCATCTCTGTCTAAAACTCTCTCCTTTTAATTTCAGGGTGATATTCCCAGGTCTATTTTTCGGAGCTCATCCAAGTGATGTCCTTTATAATTCTAGATCTTGATCATTTCTGCTGTTTCAATACTGAAGTCTTCCGGCGTCTAGTACTCGCTTCTGGATAGACACTGCTCCTTCCCACCTTCCACCCCCACCTTTGCCTCTGTGTCCTCTCCAGGACCTTTTCTAGCTCCATTGGCTTTTTATCCTGTTCAAGTTCACTTTTTCAAGCATAACTGGGCGAGGTCCTGGGACTCCCCTGATGAAAGACGCATGGTTCTAAAAGCTCATGTCTGGCTGTTAAGACAGACGCACGCATAAGGCAGTCTAGACAGAAGGACAATGAAGTTATTTGGAAAGGCCTGTGGGAACCCCGAGGAGCATCACTGAAGCCTCTCAGGGGTAGAGGTGGACAAAGGAAACACCAGTGAGAAGAGGATGAGGCTGTGCAGCAGCTGGAGGAAGTGGGAAGGGAAGGAGCAGAGCCACAAGCCCTGGAAGTGCCCGTGGAGCCCGGGGAACGCCCAAGGGAAACCCTCCCCCATCATCTCCCTCACTCCCTTACAGTCGGACCACAGATACGCGACTCAACGTTGGCCAGTGGGACCTGAGGGGAAGTCTCTGAGGTGTTCACAGGAGTTCTCCTCTTTCTTAAAGACGTGTAAAAGTAGAAACAAGTTCATCTTTGCTACTCATGGCTGTGCCTGCACGTGACGTCTTGAAAAATGGCATCCATTTTCACAAGACAGGGGGAGACACAGCCCAAAGATGGGAAACATCTGTGTCCTCAGTAGCGTCCTCAGCACCTGAAAAAATCCTTGACGACCTCTGCCCGCAGAGCCCTGATATGAGACAAGACATATCACAATTGTTCAAGCCAGTTTTTAAAAAATAATTTTTACTTTTTAGAGCAGTTTTAGGGTCACAGCAAAGTTGAGCAAACAGTACCGAGATGTCTCCTGCACACCCTGTCCCACACATGTAAGACATCCCCACCCCCCTGCCCACCCTGTCAACATCCCACACCAGAGTGGAAAATTCGCTACAACTGATGAATCTACACTGACACATCACAATCACTCAGAGTCCATAGGTTATATTACAAATCACTCTTGGTGTTGGGTTTGGACAAATGTGCCCACCATTATAGTGGATACTCAGGCAGACAGAATAGTTTCCTGCCCTAAAAATCCTCTGTGTTCTCCCCGTTGATCCTTCTCTCCCCACCAACCTTTGGCAGTCACTGATCTTTTTATGGTCTCCATAGTCTTGCCCTTTCCAGAATATCATATAGTTGGAATAATACAGTATGCAACCTTTTCAGATTGGCTTCTTTCACTTAGTATTATGTACTTAAGTTTCTTCCATCTCCTTCCAAGGCCAAGCCATTTTTAAATACCACTTTCTTAAGGTATAATTGACATACAACAAACTGCACATAATTTGATGTTTTGACGTATGAGTACACCTGTGAAACCATCACCACAATCAAGATAGTGAACATACCCACCTCCTCTGAAGTTTCCCAGTGCACCACCGTGACCCCTCCCACCCTCCCCTCCCCACTCCACCCCATCCACAGGCCACCACTGATCTGCATTCTGTCACTATAGATTAGTTTGTATTTTCTAGAATTATATAGATGGAATCATACAGTACAGTATGTAGTCTTTTTTTTTTTCTGTCTTTTTTCATGCAGTGTAATTATTCTGAGATTTCTACAGGTTGTTGAAGATATCAATAGTTCATTCTTTTTTACTGCTGAGCAGTATTCCATTGTATGGATATACTACACTTTGTTTAGCCATAAACCTGTTGATGGACATTTAAATTGTTTACACTTTGGAGCTATTAAAAATAAAATTGCCATGAATATTTGCATAAAGTCTCTGTATGGGCACATGCTTTCCTTTCTTTTGGGAAAATACTTAGGGGTGGTATGGCTGGATCATATCGTAGGTGTATGCTTCTCTTTCAAGTTTTCTAACGTGGTTGTGCCATTTTACACCTTCTTCAGCAAAGAGTGAGAGTTCCAGTGGCTTCACGTCTTTGCTATCACTTAGTGTGGTCAGTCTTTTTAATTTAAGCCACTCTAATAGGCGTGCAGTGGTGTATCCGTGTAGTTTTAATTTGCATTTGTCTAGTGACAAATGCTGTGGAGCATCTTTTCATGCACTTATTTGCCATCCCTGTATCTTCTTTGGTGAAGTGCCCTACTTGTCTCCAATTCATTTTTAATACAACTGCCACAGTAACAATTTCTTTCTGTTAAAATATGTATCTTCTTTACCAAAAAAAATTGTAGAAAATCATCGTTAACTTTACCATTCAAGATAATTCTCATTTTATACATTTCAAATATTTTTCCAGTTTCTAATTTGCATGTTAATTTCCTTTATAGGTCTATTTTTAATATATAGAGGTTTTTAACAATGCTTTCACCCTTTGTCTTTGAAGTCATAATTATAAGATTCTACTCTCCGCATGTTTTACTTTTTTTTTGCTTTTCCTATTTAAATATTTAATCTAATATTTATTTGATAAGTTATAAACTGGGAACTCATGTTAGTTTTCTATAGATGTTGTAACAAATGGCCACAAATTTAGTGGTTTAAAAATAACACAAATTTTTCCCCTTATAATCCTGGAGGTCAGAAGTCTGCAATGGGTCTTAAGGGATTAACATCAAGATGCCAGTAGGACTGTTTTCCTTTCCAGAGGTCCCAGATCAGAATCTGTGTCCTTTGTTTTTGCAGCTTCTGGAGGCTGCAAATTCTAACCCACATTCTTTGGCAAGTGGACCCCTGGATCTTCAAAGCCAGCAATCACATCATGCTAAACTTGTCACATTTGCTTCTTTGATTTTGAGCCTCCTACCACTCTCTTACAACCCTTGTGACTCCATTGGCCCCTCCTGGATAAACTGGTATAATCCTCCAACCTCAAAATCCATAATTTAATCACATCTGTTTGCCATTGTAAGGTAGTGTATACACAGCTCCCAGGGACTAGGACATGGACCTCTGGGGTGGAGGCCATTATTCTTTTTATCACAGGATCTAATACTGCTTTTTATTTAAATGGTTCACTAGTTAGCCCAATATTATTTATTAAATAACAACCCATAATTTCTCTACTGATTGGAAATGTCAGCTTCATCATATAAGAAATTCATACGAGGTGTATAGTTCAGAACTTTCTATTCTGTTCCTCTGGTCATTAGAAAACATTTTCTAACATGCATAATGGTCCCCATTGCCACAGGTTACAGTTCAAACTCCTTTCCAGACTCCTGAGACCTCCATGGCCCTCTTCCATCCCTCTTCTCAGCCTCATTGCCTACCATGCCTGGCAGGCCTGCTGGGCTCCAGTCACAGCCAGGGGAGTCTAGTAATATGGTGACCTGTCTAACCTGCAGGTGACACAATAGTGTAAGAGTACCATCTTGAAGGGACACCAAAGTGAAAATACAAGATCTATGAGATGTGTAACGATAAGACGTCACCTCATACTCTGTGAAGAATAATAAGCTATATTTTGACGCTTCCCAGTTTCATCTCAACAAATATTTATGGAGAGCAAATGATATACCAAATGCCAAGCTAGTTACTAGAGCTATAGAAGGAATAAGCCATCATCTCTGACTGTGAGGCATTCCCAATCTGGTGAACTCAAGTATAGGAAATGAGAATTTTAGTACAGAGAGCTGTCATGATGAAGACAGCTCACCCACCAGAGTTGCATACTTGTTTATTTTTCTTGATGTTTCCATTATGTTAGCATCTCTTAAGAACCACCATGCTACTCATTTTATCAAATAGCAGAATTTGTCAAAATTGCAGTGTTTTTACCAGCATTTGACTGTAATGATAATATCTTACAGTGGCCATTGGCAAAATTACTATAAATAGCCTGAGCTCACATTGGGAAGCAGTCTGGCATTTGCTTGCTCAGCCACCTAAGCTGCCTGGTGGCATAGTGGCCAGCAGCCAGGGTAGGAAATGCTGCAATCCCTTCTCTAGTCAGCACAGACACCTCTGCCACTGACTATCAAGCAAGACGCTTAACTCCTCTGTGCTTCTGTTTTTCATTTGCAGTATGGCAGGGTAAAACCAGATGACTTCTAGGGTCACTTCCAGCTTTAAAATTCTATGACACCAACTCTCATTTATTGCCCATGGGAATGCAAAATGGCACAGCTACATGAGAAGATAGTTTGGCAGTTTCTACAAAACTAGACAATCCAGCAATCACACTCCTTGGTATTTACCTAAAGATGTTAAAAACTGAAGTCCACACAAACACCTGCACGTGTATGTTTGTGGCAGCTTAATTCATAATCGCCAAAACCTGGAATCAACCAAGATGTCCTTTAGTAGGTGAAAGGATAAATAAACTGTGGTACTTCTGGACAACAGAACATTCAGTGCTAAAAAGAAATGAACTACTTCACCATGAAAAGACATGAGGGAATTTTAAATATATGCTACTAACTGAAAGAAGCCACTCTGAAAAGGTTACGTATTGTACGATCCCAATTATATGATATTCTGGAAAAGGCAAAACTGTGGAAACAGTAAAAGATCAATTACTGCCAGGGGTTAAAGAGGAGAGAGGCATGAATAGGTGGAGCACAGAGGATTTTTAGGACAACAAAACTACCCTGCATAGCACTATAATAGTGGATACGTGTCAATATACCTTGTCCAAACCCACTAAATGGACAACATCAAGAGTAATTTATAATGGAAACTATGGACTTTAGGTGATCATGATGTATGAATGTAGGTTCATTGATTATAACAAAGTTTCCACTCTGGTGGAGGATGTTGTTAGTAGGGGAGGCTGTGCGTGTGTGAAGGAAGAGGGTATATGGACATGCTCTGTACTTCCCATTCAGTTTTGCCATGGGTCTAAAACCATTCTAAAAAAATAAAACCTATTTTAAAAATGCTATTATTCTTTAATCCCTATTACTGAAAAATCACGAAATGAATGGCTCTGAGTGGCATCAAAAGTTATTTTGATAGTATTTCCCAACATCTTTTCCCTAAACTCATAAGATTTGTGATCTTGAACCTCACTGACTCCTGAAAACATGGGTTCTGCATATGGCGGGATAATCCCCCCAAATGCTCCTTAATTACAGATGGAGACAGCAATGAACCCAACCCCATGGTATGAGCTGAGGAGCCTTCATTGCAGAAGGTCAGAACTACAGTCTACAGAGCCGGCCAGACTGAAGCTGGGCAGAGACTCTGCCAAACAGCAGCTCATGTGGGATTTACCCTGGCATCCATCACCTCACTGCTGGTTATTCTCCAGCTTGAACCAGCTTGCTCTCCAGCACTGGAAATGTACTCTAGACCAGAAGATCTGAGTTCAAGATGAAAAGTTCAGTTAGACAGAAGAGGAACTTTTAAAATAAATACATAAAACAGCAGAGTGGAAAAGCATTTGCCTCTTGAGATTAAAGCATAAATTAATATGTTGTTTTCATATCATGGATCCACAAATAGAAATGAGACACTTCTTTATATACTGAAATGGAATGATCTCCAAGAAATACTGATTGGAAAAAAAAATGAGGAGCAGAAAGGTATGGATTGTTGCACCATTTGTCTCTGAAAAGATACACAAGAAATGAATTAACTGTGGTTGAACCTGAGGAGGGACCTGGGTGGCTGAAAGACAAAAGTTGAGATGGGGAAATTTTCACTGCATTCCTTTGGTATATTTTGAATTTTGAATTGCGTGCACTACTCCCTATTCGAAAAATAAAAAAACCTCAACAATAATAATAAAAATAGTCAACCATAAAATAATTTAATATATTACATAATTTTACAAATATATTAAAGTTCTATACTTAAAAATATATCTAACTATAATATTAATATTGGAAAAATAAGTAAACAAAGCAGACGGACCTACATTTGAAGCCAGTTGCTAGCTGTGCGGTCTTGGACAAATCACTTACCCTTTCTGAGCCTCTGTTTTGCTCTGAGCACAGTGACGTCTATTATTGGGCAAATTAAATGAGAGTCCGGGGACAGTGGGCTCAAGGGCTGGCAGTGCGCACGCGCGGGGAGCTTGTGACTGCGGTGTGGATCTATTCTGGGATCTGGAGGGTGATGGGCAGAGGACCAGAGGGTAACAGAGTTGGGCCCTCGTGGGGACAGTAAAGCAGCCTTGGGCCAGGAGTCCCTTGGAAGCAGCCGTTCTGGTTCCAAAGGCAGCTCTGGCGTGCAAGCCTGCCCCGCTGGTCGCACAGTGGGACTTTCTTAGTCCCTGGCCTCCTGCAGGCCTCTTTGCTTTCAGCCACCACCAAGATAAACGCTTCGAATTTACACGGCCCCAGACGCCTGCGCAGGCCGAGTTCCTGATTGCATCCTGGCTGGCGCGCGCAGGCAATTGAGAAGCCAGGAGGGGCTGTCCGGGCCCCCTTCCCCGCGGCCGCATTTCTCCTCCTTCCCGCAGTCGGGCGCCTTCCCTGCCGTTCTTCATTCCCTGGAGGGAGCGGGGTCATGAATCAGCTCGTGGGTCGTGAGTTAGGGAAGTGGCTTCTTCCTTCCCTAGTTTTGGTCGTGGGTAAAACTGAGGCACCAAAAGTCTGAGTCACAAGAGCAGGGCAGGGAGCCTGGGCTGGCGGGAACTCCAGCCCCCGACCTCCCCAGCTCAACCTCCACTGTCTTTTCACCTCCTAACCCACTTGTAAAAATCAAGTTCTGCTCACAGAGCGAACAAACTAGTGGTTACGGGGGCGGGACAGTATAGGGTTGGGGTAGTGGGTGTAAGATAGGCTCAAGGATGTACCGTACAACACGGGGAGTATAGCCGATATTTTGTAATAACTGTAAGTGGAAAATAGTCTTTAAAACTGCATTAAATGTTTTTAATGAAAAAAATAAAAATGAAATTTTGTAAAGGGACATCAAAGCTTGTTTTCATCTGGTCCCTGTAGTGTCCCCTCTCCACTGCCCCCCTCCAAAGCTGTTCAATTGAAACCACCAAATTATTTGTTTATGAATAAGCAGTGGGGAAATGGAAATGTCTTAATTTAATTCTTCCTTCTCTGTAGCATCCCTGACTCACTCAGACTGGCCTCCCTTAGTGCCTTGAAGAGAGTTGGATTTAGAAGAAATATTACTTCAGCTCTCAGGATGGAAAAAGATCTAGCCAGGAGGCAGAGACTCTGGAAAATTGCTAATAAATTGTTACTGCCTGCTATTAAAAGGATCGATAAGATAAGGCCAGAAATAACGGATGGGAGGGACTTGTGCTTTGAGTACTAAGGGGGGAAGTGGCGCCTGGCAGCTCAGAAGGTCTCTGGCTGGGGCAGTACATGCCCCACCTTCTTCAGCAGAACCTTGGGCAGCCTCATTCACTGCCTTGAAGATCAGTAGTTACTGATGGTGGTTATGAATAATTCAATCAAATGTCATGTGGGGGAGTTCAGGTATCGAGAAAATTGTCTGTAGCATTGCAAATGCACCAACATGCCTCTTCTGTGATTTTATTTGGGATACTCTCATGGGACAGAATTGGGGTAGGGGGTGCTGGTTCTTTGTGAGGCCTCCCCAGGACAGGAAGGAGCCAGGTGTGCTGCTGGCTCCTGCATGCCCACCCAGCTCCTGCATCTTGTTCCTTGAGATTTCCCTGCCTTTCTGCAAGCAGGCAGCCCTTGGGGAGGCAGTATGGGCCCCACAGCCAGACAGACACGTGGTGGACCAGGCTCTTCTGTGGAACTAACCTCTCTTCCAGCCAGCACACCTCCCAAGATCCAAGAGGATGAATCCATGCATTCAACAGCCTCATCTTTCGGTCACACACATCTCTGTCCATCTTCTCACTTTTTTTCCTGGTCATCAACTGTGCCAGCAGAGGGGCCTGTGGTGGGATTCCAAGGTGCCCCAGGAGACTTGTTAGCTGAAAGTCCTGCCCATCCCCACCCCCACCCCCCAATTCTTCCATAGAACCCCCAGTCTTTAGAACCTCCAGAATACCTTGGGCAGACCACAACTTTCTGCCAACCATCCTTGCAACACATAGAAATGTTTGTAGGCTCAAGGATCAGTGCAGGGAATCAGCTGTCCCTGCGGAGAGCAAGGCCATGAAACAAGGGGACATGAGTGAGGTGCAAAGTGAGGGCCCGGGGCTACAGCTGGCAATGTGCCACAAACCAAGTTAGGAAAATGCAGAGAGGTGGCTGACAGAGACAGCTGCACATCCTCCTGCCTGGAACCTCATTCGGTGGGAGCAGAGGGTTTATCCATGCATTCCCGGAAGCAAGGGCACTTGGCAGCAGGGAGCAGGCTCTGGTGTGATCCTGGTGGCCGTTGCCAGTGGGCAGGGGCACAGATTGGTGAGGTGTTTAGTCCCATAAGGGTGGAACTGGTGGCCACACGTTTTAGGAAGAAGCTCTGTCCTCCGCACTTGGCCTGAAGATGGCAGCTCACCCTGTGTCTGGAGAGGCTGGGCACTTCCTTCTCTGAGGTCTTTAAAGTAGCCAGCTCCTCTCTCCTGGAGTGTCTCCAAACTTTGGAGGTTCTGAAACAGCCTCACTTCTGTTTCCAGGATTCGTTGGTGGAATCACCCGCACCACTCACCACCCCACAGCCTGGGATGACACAGAGTAGCCCCTGGCAAGAGGGTCGTCATCCCAAGGGGCCTTGTAGGAGTGAAGCCAGTGTGCATGTGAGTTCCTGCAATGCCACTTTCTAGTTGAGTGGCATTGGCCTAGTGACTGAATCCCTCTGAGGATGAGAATCAGAACTCCTGATTTCCTCCCTGCCAACCTGTCCTCCTCAAATAAGTCATATTTCAGGAGTCACCAGTTCAGGTGGGTTGGAGGGATGAGGATGGAACCCGTGAAGGGATGGAAGCACCCATTGGTCCCAGAGAATCCCGTATGTGGGTACCAAGCTGTTGGCATCCAGTGGGCCCAGCGGGGATGGCCACCCCTTCACACCCTGTGCCGCTGAGATGTAGGGCACATCCTGCTAGGCGCTCTGGGAACTGTAGTTCCTGCCTCTGCATCCAGGCCAGCCCCAGGAGGGACTAATACCAGTGATTATAGCCACCACCTGCCAACGCCGACTCTGTGCCTCGCACTCTTATAGGCAATTTACATCTATTATAAACTCATTTAATGCTAACAACAGCAATGCTGACTCGTGTAATGCCCTGTACTGTTGGTATCCAATTTACAGATGATGAAAATGAAAAGTTAACAGAGAAGTTAAAGAACTTGTCCAAGGTCACAGAGTTGGTGAGTGGCAGTTCTGAGATTCAAACCAAAGCAATCCAGCTTGGTTCGAGAGAGTGCTTTTAAGGACTACACTGAGGCGCCTCTTAAAGATATAGCCAGCACCACGGTCAACAGAGGCCAAGTGCAGAACCACGGAGGAGCAGGTTCTGGGCACGCAAGTCTGTTCCATGTGCAGAGCACAGGGCTCTCTCACCTGCCCACCGCTGTAGAATGGGTGCTCAGGAGCCCAGGTGGCTGCCAGCAGAGCTAAAGGACATCCTGCCTCTGGGGTGGGAAGAAAGAATCCTTGGGGAGCTCCTTCCCTGGGTGGTGGGCCCCTCCTGAGCCCCTCCATTGACACTGAGCTCTGTCGTTCTGCCCCAAACCCTGAAATGGAACAGCACAAGTCCCTGTCAAAAGAGCAAACCCTGGGGAGAATCGCAGCAGAATTAGAATCACGAATGCCTAATTCCACGTGGGAGCTACCTAAACATTAGAGTGGAAATTAAGCTGAAGAAGAAAAAGCTCAAATGGACTTTGGGGACTGTTGTGGGTTTTGTTTGTTTGTTTGTGTTTTTCATTCCAAAGATTGCCTTTCAGAGAGAAGATTAAACACTAAACATAAAGCAACTGCTCAAGGGAAGAGGGACTCTGCTTCCCCGTTGGCAGCCTGCATGCTCCAGGCTGGCCCTGCCTCTGAGGTCCCCATCAGTCCTGAAGCCTGGTGCCACGGCCTTCCTGTTCTGGTCCCCTTCTGCAGACCCTGTGGATGTCGGGGGTGATGAGGACACATCTCTACATCACTGACCTTCAGTAAAGGGAGTGGGGGTAGGACAGCCATAACACACCCGCTGAAACTATTGGAGCCACTAATTGCTGCCTGGGATGATCCAGGCTCTAAGTGGGGCTTTTATGAATCTGCAGAATTCCCAGGGAGCCCGCAGGGCTGTGGCGTCCCAGCGTCCTCCTGCAGAGAAGCAGCAGCCATCATACTAATCACCATGTCCTCAGCCTGCCGTCCCTCCCCTCCCCTCCTTCCGTTCAGTTCCCGGCCTCTTGCACCCTAATTATTCCTGGGGTTGAGGGGTGCATGCAGAGGTTGGACTCATAATTATATTAAGAGCTTTTGACAGGACTAACCTTTCTGTCTTCTATTTCTGTCTTGTTGAAATTCTACTGCGCTGAAATCAGTGTGAGGGGAAGGATTCTCTGGAAACAGGGGAGACGGCAGAGTGTACGGTGCACCCAGCATCCGTGTCCACAGGGAGATTTATGGCTTGTTCTCTTGACTAACAGGAAGATTGCCCAGACTCAGGTCATGTGGGGGTGGGAATCCACATTGTCTCAGAGTTAAATTTATTGCATTCATTTTTATGACAATATCAGATCATAGGACTGAAGGGGACCTCCAGGGCACCTCTGGCCTGCCCCTGTTCCTATCTCATGCGCTGGCTCTCTCCTTGCACCCCTCTTCTTGTCTTGACCTGATATGTGGTAGTTTGCCTTGTCAGGTATAAAAAGTTTAGCGCTGGCAAAGTCAAGGCCATTGGCCAGGACCTTCAACTGGCGTGTTGGCCAAGGTCCTGACTGCCTTCCATCCCCAGCCACCTGCTTCTCTGACCTCAAGGGGAGTTAGTATAAGAACATAATGGCTGACACTGCAGGACTCCTGCAGGGAGTGGTAGAGTTGGAGGCATGATGGCAAAAGGTTAAGAAAGGCACCCTGGACAAATAGTCACCTGCTCTCCCTGAAAACCCAGACGATAACCAACATTATCAATTATAGACCATATGCTGGGTCCTGAGTTCAGCACTTAACATAGTGTATCTAATTTAAGCCTCATGGCAGTGCTATAGCTAAGTATTATTAGCCCATTTTGGAGATGAAGAAGTAGAGGCTCAAAGAGTTTAAGTACCTTATCCAATGTCATATGGAGAGTTTCGTGATTGGAATTGTATTCATAACTCAGGTTTGAACCCTGACAACCTGAAGCCTACACTCAGTCCCTGCATTAAACTGCCAATTATATACCCAAATGGTGAAGAGAGCGTGGAGGAGCAAGGAGGATGTGAGGCAGTCACTAATATCCCCACAACCCTCGGCACTCCCTGGGAAATACCTCCTGGGTCACAGCAAGGAACCACGGTGCCTGACAACTGTGGTCCCTAGAGGTCCATCAATTTTAGTTCATGTCCTGTGCTTGGCCATTGATCTGCCGTTCACACGTTTTAGTTTGGGAAATGAAACACCATATTTATCTGAGTCTAGTAGTCATTCCAGGAGTTTCATAATCACATCCAAGAGCTTCCTTCCTGGTGAATGCATGAATTCATACTTTGGTACTTACTAATCCATAGATGCGACATGAGCAGGTTGTCACAAGGCATGCTACTGCTTCATTCTCTCCTATGAGGGCCTGCATCAGCCAAGAGCATGCTGGATGGCAAGGGACAGAAAATCAGATTTACAGAGATTTAAACACAAAGGAATATATTTGTTGCACATACCAACAAGTCTTGGGCTAGGTAACCGATCAAGTTGGTCCCTTGGTTCAGTAATGTCAGGGCCAGCTGCTGTTGGCCTTTCTTACAAGGTTGCCAGATGGTCCATCAATCCAAATTTTGGCCTTGCTGAGCTGGAGCAAAGTTCAGCAGAGAGAGCAGGCATGGGTTCGAATCCCAGCTCTGTTCGGTGGGACTGCCCTTTACCTTTTGGAGCCTGAATTTGTTTCCCTGTGTAATGCAGATAGAGCCTTCACTGCTGGCTACCTGGGAGAATAGGAGGGGGACTGGAAAAGCACCGAGCACAGAGCCAGCCACAGAGGAAGTACTCCATGCCCAACAGTGGCTCTTACCCCTAGAACATTCATCAGAGCTGCCAGTCTGTGATGTGCATGGCTTGGGGCACAGAGGTGCTTAATATCTCTTCAGAAAGACAGCTGAGAGATTTCTTTGGAATTCTTTGATGAGGTGCCTGCTTTATGAAATGGGGCAACATCACAGGCCCTGGGGTTCAGCCACAGTCGCGCACCAGTTACGCAGAGAGGAACGGACGCAGGCGGTCACACCAGCCCTGCCCTCAGGGGCCCTTGTTGGCATGGGAGATGAGGCTGCAGATGTCAGGGGTCATGGGCGGCCACAATGGCTCTGAAGCACCAGCAGCACACTTTATAAATCTCCCTGTTGTGGTCTGGGGCCCTTGTTGGTGAGGGGAGACCAGCAAGCAAGATGATTTCTTCTTTTTTTTTTCTTTAAGATGATTTCTTTGTGAATGTCTTTCCACACACAGATGAACTCTGTTCTATGGCTCAGGTAAGTCACACTGTTGCTCCCAGTGATTTAAGGGAGGAAATGATGGGGGATGACAGAGCTTTGCTCCATTTAGCCAGAAATAGCAGCTTCATTCCTGCGGCTTAGTGAAATGATTTCTGCTGGGAGTTCATGGGATCACTCTTGCTGCCAGGACAGGGCATCGGAGGACCCAAGGAGCCATCAGTCCAGGGAATGAGATGCAGATTTTGTTTGCAGGATACAAAGGTTAAATCTGATGCTATTTTATGCTGCTTCCTAGAAGCATTATTTCTCAACTCACCAGTCGTTATAATAGGCCTTGCTTCACCAGCAGTTAAAATAGTTAAAATAGACGTCATTAGTTCATACAAACGTTTCCAATCCCCGCCTCCCTCTGATCTTGGGTGGCCTCGGCCCACAGCAGCTTGAAGCGGGGTTTCAGCTCCCGGTCAGTGATTGAGGTCGGGTCGCGGCAGTGAGAGCACGGAATCCTAGTCACTAGACCAGTGGTCAGTGACAAGGCCCTGGCCCTATGGCTTTGCAGAAAAGAATTGCCACAAGGACAGAAAGTAGTGAAACAAGTAAAGTATTTATTAGGGAAAAAAAGAGCAGAACACGTGTGGATAGACACACGGGCGGACTCAGAGACAGTAGCACCCTCGTGGTAGTTTGAATCACTTTTATGGGGCATTTCTTCCATGTTTCCTTTGACCAATCACTTTGATTTGCCTGGTTCAGAGTCTATATTTGGTGTATCTCAGGATTTTCCCACGTGTCTGGGTGCATCTCTTAGCCAAGACAGTTCCACTGAAGAGGCCTACGGGTAGGTTTGGCCACTTGGCATCACTCCCCTTTTGACCTCCAAGGAGGCTTCCCGCGCGTGTGTGGTCAGGGGAGGTCTGCTGACTTCGAGAATGAGGACTATGTGGTCTCTTATCTTCTATCTGGGCTGGGCCCAGCCTCCTCTCCCATTTGTCCTGTTATTCCTGTCTCAGAGTGTCGGTCCACAGGGAGTGAGCTCAGACCATTTGCCCTGGGGGCCCATCTGTCTCCTGCCTCACTTCCACATCTATTTTCCATCCACCGCTCACACAGGCCGGTTGGCAGTATGAAAATTGGAAGAAATGAGGAAACTTGGGTGCGAAGAATTATTATACAACATTCCTAAAGTCATAAGTTAGGAAATTGCAGAAAGAGCTCAAATCCAGGTCCTCGGACCAGCTCCTTTTATTATGCCGTTTTGCTTTCTTCACTAGCAAGTTTTGCACCCATGCATGCATAAGTCACATCACAAATCCATGCCTCATTTTCTTCATCTGGGGCCGCACGGGCACAGATTCTGGACTCAGACCTATGGCTCTGCCACTACTCTGTGACCTTGGCGCCTCACAGGGTCTGCTTTCTGTCATCCAAATAGGGATGGTACTTCCCACACAATAATGTTGCCAAGCACATAATAGATGCTCAATAAATGGTGTCATTTACCACTATTATCAATCATAATATCTCTAATTCAGTCTTGTTTAATCGTCCAGCTCCAACAACAGGGATGACACCCTTATGCTTTATGCATTTATTGAAATGGTGACTTCATTTGAATAGAGGCCTCTGAAGTCAGGAGCTCTTATAATTTCCTATGAAGCCCACTCTCTTCACTTTCCTCAACTCCACAGCACCCGCCTTGTAATATTTGTCAACTGGACCCAAATTAGGTCACAGAAGGGTTGAAACTATCGATAAGCATGTATGAATGCAGTCGGTTCAAACAAATATCCACAAGAAAACCCGCCAAAAGCAAGGTGAATTCATTCAAACAACTTTTGAGTATAAAAGAACAAAGAAAGGGTTGGAAAGACTAGGCTAACTGGCTTTGACTAAATGTTTCACTTTGGTCTGGATGTTTTGTCGTCAGGCAAAGCCTGCAAACATTTCTGGCTGAATCTCTGTGCTTCCTGGGTTCTGCAGCTGTGTCCTACGAAAAGGAAATGGTTTATCCGAAAACCTAATAATCCGCCTCCCACTGTCCTGCCTGTCGAGTATCAGGCAAGGACCTATTTAGACAGGAAAAGAGACATCAAGCAGAAGTGAAGACGTTCCTCTTTAAAGTGTATGATATCAGGTGTAGCTCCTAGAAAATCAAAATCAGGTCTTTGGAAGAAACCTCATTCTGGCACAGATGGTCCTGCCTGACAAGCCCCAGCCAGCCTTTGGAGTGAGAGTTGAGACAAACCTAAAGTAACAGGACTTTCCACCAAGGTGAGTAAGAGGTTGTATTTCAAGGGGAAAAAATGTTTTAAGCCTGAATATTCATATTCAAATCACTGGGCTCCCTTTGCCTTTCTTTTTTGCTTCTATTAGATTCATTTTCCTAAGGTCTACAGCAATTTTCTCAAAAGGGAAAATTTTAAAACATAGCACCTTGCTCATGGCCATGGGGCAGTGATTTTTTTTTTTTTTTTTTTTCCTAAATTGGATCAACCATTTTGTATTATATTCATCCCTCCTGCCTCCGGACCCGTCTCTCTCTCCCCCGCTCTAGGACAGGCCCAGAGACAACCACCCCCATGAGGAGCCATCCTTGAGTCAGCATCCTACTCCAGCTCCATCCCACCCTCATCCCTCAGTGTCAGTGATGGTAGGGAGATCTCAGAGCTGATACCCAAAGGCTGGAAGGCATGGGGTGCACCCAGATGCCTGGGTTTGTGTCTTGGCTCCCCACTTAGAGCTGTGTGAGCTTGGGCAAGTTACTTAACCTCTCTGGGCTTCACTTTCCTCATTGGTAAAATGAGGAATGAGAACTAGGACAATTGAGACGAACAAAGCATGCTTCCAACAGTGCCCAGCATGTGGGAAGTACTGGGTGAGTGGCATCTATTATTAATAGCCATCATTGGCCATAGATTCATAGCAAAATCTCATAGATCTCTCTACTCACATCAACCCAAAGACTATCTGTGTCACAAGAGCTGGGCATTGCACACCACACTATGTGTGCACACCACACCATGTGTGCACACCACACCATGTGTGCACACCACACTGTGAGATCTCAGAGAGGGGTTCCCTGAGGCCCAGAGGGGCACCTTTGCTCACCCAAGCAAGGGCTGGAGATCAGGTGGCCTCACCCTCAGGCTGAAATTTATTAGTAACCTTAAGATTTAAAAATTTTGGCAAAAGAGGAAGCACTCTCAAGATTCAAATCACATGAAGCTGAGCCCGCGTATGTGTGTTGTGCTTAAATGAAGCAGCTTATGACGTGGGTATCCAATTTCTGTAATCTGTTCTAAATTTAAGTATGCGAAATGTCAAGTTATCTCACTATTTTGCCTCAGTTAAAAGAAAAAAGATTTAGATTTATGGCTGGATGTTACACGAACTGCTGCTTCATTTCAAATCCTGGCAGGTCCCTCCAAAGCAGCAACTGACCAAGAAGTCACTTCCTGAGTTGAAGGTCAGTGTGTTGGCCCTGGAATGAATATCAACACATCAGTGATAAGAGCTGAACTCTCTCCTGCCATTTTGGCGTGGGGGTTGAGGGGAGGCCTTGAGGCTCCTGCTGCTCCTGGTACCACCTATGCTCTCCGTATGCCCCCCTTAGCCCCCTCCCCTGAACCCCTCCCACAAAGTGCTGCCACAGAGCCCCACAGGGCATGCTTCTAAGACCTGGGATGCCACCTTCCCTTACCCTTGGTCCCTTGGCAAAGGTGTACCAATCTGAAAGGGCTCCCCTGGACTTAGTGCTGGGGCCTAAGGGACAGTGCCTGGCTTTGGGATCCCAAATCACTTTTATTTTATTTTTTTAAATTTAACCTTATTTTTTTAATTGGCTTTTCCTTTGATTACTAGAGAGAGTTGACTATTTTCTTTTTTTAATTAATTTGTTTTATTGGCTGTGTTGGGTCTACGTTGCTGCACACAGGCTTTCTCTAGTTGTGGTGAGTAGGAGCTGCTCTTCACTGTGGTGCATGGGCTCCTCATTGCAGTGGCTTCTCTTGCTGTGGAGCATAGGCTCTAGGCACGTGGGCTTCAGTATTTGCAGCACATGGGCTCAATAGTTGTGGCACGTGGGCTTAGTTGCTCCGTGGCATGTGGGATCTTCCTGGAGCAGGGATCGAAACTGTGTCCTCTGCATTGGCAGGCAGATTCTTAACCAGTGCGCCACCTAGG
This sequence comes from Hippopotamus amphibius kiboko, assembly GCF_030028045.1. Taxonomy (NCBI): domain Eukaryota; kingdom Metazoa; phylum Chordata; class Mammalia; order Artiodactyla; family Hippopotamidae; genus Hippopotamus; species Hippopotamus amphibius. Next base: position 141,387,999 of record NC_080190.1, on the reverse strand, counting down.
AAGTCCTCCAAGTCACTTTTAAATGTCCTTTCATGTCTGGGAATTCAGGAAGGTACCAGGGTAGGTTAAATATGTATCTCCTGGCTTACCTGGTCTTGGGTAACAACCTTTCAAAACATCCCTCTTCTTTATCAAATGTCGGATAAGAAAACTTCCAGATAGCTAAAAATCCTCTTTAAATAGACAAAGGAAATGGGACCCAAGGGCACTTTTTATTCATTTTCTAACCAGGTCTGGTTACACCCAATGTCTGGTATAGATAAGCAAACTTATTTACTGTTTTGTAACTTAGAGCCAAGAGAGCAGAACTCTGTGGTGTATCTGGTGCTCTCACAGCCTAAGAGTGTTGTCGATCATAAATTGTCAATTGCTCCCCAACCCCAAGAGCTGCACAAAAGGCCACCCAATCTAAAGCCATCCCTGATCAACTGCAAACTCATCTCCCCAACTTAATTCTCAGCACGTCACTCCCTGATAGTTTTCTTGTTTGTTTGTGTATCTTCGGTCTCCAGAGCACAAGAATATAAACTCCTGACATCCACCTTGACCACAGCTGTGTCCACAGAGCCCAGCACAGTGAGTTGTTCAACACTCAAGGCTCTTTGCTGCATTTACTCTTGTTATGCAGGAGAGGCTGGGAAACAGTGGAGAACTGGAAGAGGAAGGAAAGCCCCTTGGGGTAGGGGAACGTCTGGATATCCACCAAGATGTGAAAGCCGTTTCCAGGAGAAATCCACGGAGGGGAAAATCCAGAGCCTGACAACAATGTGGAGGTAGAAGAGGCTAGGTGGGCTGGCTTCCTCCTTTCTCCGTCGCTGGACATACAGGAATAAACAAGAGTTTCAAGTCTCAGCGGAGCTTTTCAGTCAAGCTTCTTCTTCGGCAAGCTGACTGATGTTCAGATAACCCTCTTTCTCGTTCTCTGCACCCATAAATACTCTCAAACCAGCTGCTGGAATCCATCCTTCCCTCTGTTCCCATCACCCCCGCATCACAGCAGCAGGTGCTGTGGCATCAAAGGCCACACTGGACAGTGATGGGAGCTTAACAAACTCTGTGGGTGGCCATGCCACCTATCGAAACTGAGAAGATGGCTACACGGACTTCACACACTGAAATGTAAGTCAAGGAAGAGCCCACAGAGGGGAGGAGGGAGTGAGACCTGGGGACTCAGCACTTCCAGATGCAGCCAGGAGGGGCTTTGAGCAGTGGATTGGTCAGCTCAGGCTGCGGAACAAAATGCCACAGACATGGTGGCTTAAACAACAGAAGTTTATTTCTCAGTTCTGGAGGCTGGAAGTCCAAGGTCAAGGTGCCAACAGGTTTGGTTTCTTCTGAGGCCACTGTCCTTGGCTTGCAGATGGCCACCTTCTCACTGTGTCCTCACAAGGTCTTTCCTCTGTGTGTGCACCTTTCTGGTGTTTCTCTGCGTGTCCAAGTTTCCTCATTTTATACGGACATCAGTCGTAATGGATTATAGCTCATCCTATTGGCCTCATCTTAACTTAATCACCTCTCTAAAGGCTCTATCTCCAATCACATTTGGAAGTCCTGAGGGTTAGGATTCAACATATGAATTTAAGGAGGACACAATTTCGCCCATAATAAGCAATGTAGGAGCGTGGAACCATGGGCACCACTGGCTTTGGAGGTTTGAAAGGATGGGAGGTAGAAAAGAAAGATGCAGTAGCAATTAGAGCCAAGGGTGAAGTCTGGAGTTTAAAACCACCAGTTACAACTGGGATTGTGTCATAGATTGACTTGTTCTCCACCCCCACCCCCGCCCATGCCCCCGAATAGCTTGAAATCCTATCCTTTAGAACCCTGGAATGTGACCTTATTTGGACATTGGAGTCTTTACACAGATAATCAAGTTAAAATGAAGTTGGTAGGGTGAGTCCCAATCAAATGTGACTGATGTCCTTATAAAAGGGGGAGATTTGGACACAGAGAGACACTCAAGAAGATGATGTGAACATGGAGGATTGGAAGGAGTGATCTATGAGGCAAGGAATGCCAAAAATTGCCAGTGAGCTACCAGAAGCCAGGTAGACAAGTAAGGATTCCTACAGTTTTCAAAGGGAGCATTATCTTATTTTTTGACCTCACAATTTAGATATTATTTTTTTATAACATCAGTGTTAGATTTTTCCAAACTCAGAATTTTTTAAAACTTTTATTGAGATACAATTGACATACAATAAACTGCATATATTTAAAGTGTACATTTGATATTTTTTTTCTTACTAGTAATGTATATACGGCAATCCCAATCTGCCAATTCATCCCCAGCTTTCCCCGCTTGGTGTCCGTATGTTTGTTTTCTAGATCTGTGTCTCTATTTCTGCCTTGCAAACCAGTTGACCAAATTCAGAATTTAAAAAAAAAATTTACTTACCCTTTTTTCTTGTATCTCTGACCTATTGAGACTGCTGCTGCTTCTCCTTCCTCCTCCTCCTCCTCCTCTTCTTCTCTTTCTTCTTCCTCTTCCCCCCTCCTCCCCCTCCTCCTCCCCCTCCTCCTCCCCCTCCTCCTCCCCCTCCTCCTCCCCCTCCTCCTCCTCCTCCTCCCCCTCCTCCTCCCCCTCCTCCTCCTCCTCCTGCTTCTTCTTCTTCTTCTTCCTCCACTTCTTCTTCTTCTTCTTCTTCTTCTTCTTCTTCTTCTTCTTCTTCTTCTTCTTCTTCTTCTTCTTCTTCTTCTTCTTCTTCTTCTTCTTCTTCTTCTTCTTCTTCTTCTTCTTCTTCTTCTTCTTCTTCTTCTTCTTCTTCTTCTTCTTCTTCTTCTTCTTCTCCTTCTCTCTCTCCTGTCTCTCTTTATAGTATAGACTTCAGAATTTCAATTTTAAGAGTTTGGAGGTCAACTTCCTCAGTGTTTATCTGAAAATGTCTTTATTTTGCCCTTGTTCTTGAGAAGTAGTTCTGCTAAGCATATCTATCTAGCTTGACAACTATGAAGATATTTTCTTACTATTTTCTGACTTCCACTGTTGCTGCTAAGTCAGCTGTCAGTCTAATTATCACTTGTTTGTGGTTAACTTTCCTTTCTCACTGGCTGTCTTAAAGATGTCATTGCCTCTGATTTCTGCAGTTTCGCTATGATGTGTCTAAGTACCTTCTTTTGTCTACCTTCTTTTTAGTTATTATGCTTGGAAGTCATAGAGCTTCCTGAATCTGAAGATTCGTGTCTTTCATAGTATTTGGAAATTTTTGTCCCTCTCTCTCTCTCCCTCTCTCTGGGGGAGGAGATGTGCTAATCAACTTCTTGTTTTAAAACAATTTTAGGTTTACAGAAGCACAAAGATAGTGTAAAGACAGAAGGTAGTACATATACCCCACACCTAATTTCCCCTATTATTAACATTTCACATTAGTAAGGTACAGTCTCATTTGCTTTAAAACTCTGCTTCTCACTAGTTCTCTTGGTCCTCTTCTTTTGTAATTCTCATGAGATGTATATTAGCATTTTTACTCTATTTTAAATGTTTCTTAACCATTCTTTCATATTTTCTATCTCTTTTGACACCTGTCCTTCCACGTAATTTATTTAGACCTACTTTCCAGTTCATCAATTCTTTCTTCAGCTGTGTCCAAACTGCTGTTTAACCCATTTCATTAGTATTGTATATTTCACTTATAATAGTCTTTACTTCAATAAGTTCTACTTGGATGTTCCTCAAATTTCATCTGAATATTATCACTTTGATAGCTGCTGCTCCTTACTAGTGTCTTTAATTCCTAATTTGTTTCTTTAAATATGTCGTATTCTATATTTCATAATCCCAATATCTGAAGTCTTTGTAGTTCTGGTCTTTATTTTTTATTCTGACTCTTATTCATGAAATATTGTCTCATTTTCTGTTTTGTGATTTTCTTTTCTTTGTAAATGCATATTTGCTGCAACTCTACCAATGACAACTAAGACCTGGGTTGAGATGTGACTAGTGTTTTCTTATGCCAAATGTAGGAACTATAGCCAAGAGTCATCCTAAGTGACAATACTTGGGTTAGGAGAGGGGGTTACTTGTCTAAGACAGACAGTTGTCCCTGTTGTCTGTCTCTGAGTGCCATAATGGTTTTCGTTTTTCTAATTTCCCTTTCCTCTGTGGGTGTAACTCTTTTTAAAACCTATAAATATTTGTGGTGGCCTTTGATCTGCCTCCCCGCTTTGAAACCATCCCCCTGGGCGCTAATGTTCTAGACCAGTGGGATGCACACAATGCCCCCAGGGTTTACTTGCTTCTGTATTGTGCTGACGTACCTTCCTGGATTCCTGCAGCTGTTCTGCACCTGGCCACCACCACAATGCTCTCTAAACCATACATAATGTATATACGTTATATTTATTACAAAACACCCCCTAAATTTTATAATCATGTACATATTTAAATAACATAGATATGTTTATGAATATATACAATTGAGTGGCTATTAATATTATGCTGAAGAAGATATGGAAGAAGAAGGAAAGAAGGTTGAGAACATTCACCCTAGGGCAGCAACAGCAAAATAAGACAATGATTTGCCCAATATATTTATACTCATGAGGTAGGAGCATGAGTGGGATACCTGTTTTGGCATCTGATACCTTGTTAAGGTAAATAAGAAAAATTTCATTAAGAATTCCAAACATACCAGCAATAATTTCTGGATGCCACGGTTTTCACACAAAGGAGGGAAGAGAAAGGCTGGGAGGGTGATAGGGTAGCTTCCGCGTGCTACTGACTTGCCAGCACTTGAGCCCTGGCAGGGAGTTAGGGAAAGCTGATGTTAGCAACCTCAGGCGTATGACTAACAAACATTCCCAACACCTCTTAACCCGCTTCTTAGCTCTCTTTCCAATCACACTCAGCACAGGGTGCACAGTTACCTTTACACCTCATTATCTGAGTTACCATTGTTCCTGTTTCTCTCAGTCTCCAATTCTCAGAATCTCTCTTCTCAGCTCTCCTAACAGCCCTTTTCATAGATATATAAAGATATTTCTCCTAGTTCTTCCTTGGGTCTGTGAGCCCAGGTGACCAAGGCAGCACATGGCTGTGGAAGTGACTATTGCTGAAATGGGGTCAGAGGATGAGAAAGGGGGTGTGTTTAGGCCTCTAACGTTGGGGGATACAATGGCATCCTATCCTTATGTGTGATCTGAACTCAGCTTGCTTTTGAATGAGACAGGTCTGAACCATCACTGGTGCTGAAATAAACTCTTTGTTTACTCCAAGCCACCGAGGAACACACATTTAGCTCACCTCTGCTGAGAATGCTGGATCCTGATGACAATCAAAGAGCCTTCACTGTCAGCCGTGAATAGGAGGCTCTGCCTCGGTGGTGATGACCCATGGCTTCTAATTTCCATTTGTGGCTTCTCAAAGCTGAAGCCCTGGTGAACTTTCCGTTTCTTTTCTAGGTCATGAAGAGGAAACCTGGATTCTAGATGATTGCAAAGTGGTAGAATATCTCAAAGAGATAAAATTCTTTACTTCTTTCCAAAAGATTTTAATAAGGGAAGGGTGTTATATTTTGTGAAATTATATTACAAAATGAATTTTGCTATGATGGAGACAAAAGCAGAGCAAAAGCAATAAAAGCACAGGCTTACCTTAAGACACAAAAGTAAAGTTATCCCGTATTAGCCATTTGTAAACTTCTGTAAATTCTCTGTTTATGTCATTTTTAAATCCTTTTTTTCTTTTAGATTATCTTTTTAAAAATTCACCTTTCTTACTGATCTCCCTCTCTGTGGATAATATTCTCCAACTGGGTGGTTTAAAAAAAAAAAAAGGACCTTTTTCTTTACTAGAGAAGGTTTAAATTTTATAAGCTCAAATCTGTCAATCTTTTTCTTTATGCCTCCTGAATTTTGGGGGGGTTGTTTTGTCTTATTTAGGAAGGCCTTTCTTATCTCAAGATTACAAAGAGATATTCTAATTATCTAGGTTTTCTTTTTACATCTTGATCTGTAATCTGTCTGTAACTTATTTTTGTGTAAGGTATGAGATAAGGATCCAACTTAATTTTTTTTCCCTTTAGGAACATCCCTCATTGCTCCTTACTGGCCTGTTTGGCTGCCTTAAAAAGATAAGCCTGGAAATGATCAGCCTACATTGTATTCTTGAGATCAGCAGCAGGATTCTGTTCTGCTCTAGCTTCATCAGTGGCGGGGTTATTTTCAAGCAGAAAAAGTGCAAGTGAAACCAACCATGAATGCTTAGTTGTAACAAACATGAATAACTTGCTGTTTTTCTTCCAGAAGGTGCACTGACCATAGGACTCTACCACCTCAGATTCATTTCCTTTCCATTTTATTTTATTTTTAAAAAATAAATGTATTTATTTATTTATTTGTTGGCTGCGTTGGGTCTTCGTCGCTGCACATGGGCTTTCTCTAGTTGTGGCGAGAGGGGGCTACACTTTGTGGTGGTGCACAGGCGTCTCAGTGTGGTGGCTTCTCTTGTTATGGAGCACGAGCTCTAGGCACTTTAGTAGCTGTGGCATGCGGGCTCAGAAGCTGTGGCTCACGGGCTCTAAAGCGCAGGCTCAGTAGTTGTGGCACACAGGCTTAGTTGCTCTGCAGCATGTGGGATCTTCCTGGACCAGGGATCGAATCCGTGTCCCCTGCATTGGCAGGTGGATTCTTAACCACTGTGCCACCAGGGAAGTCCTTCCTTTCCATTTTATGAATTTATTTACTTTATTTATTTGTTGGCTGCATTGGGTCTTCGTTGCTGCACACGGGCTTTCTCTAGTTGCTGTGAGCGGGGGCTACTCTTCATCGTGGTGTGAGGGCTCATTGTAGTGGCTTCTCTTGTTGTAGAGCACGGGGCTTCAATAGTTGCGGCACATGGGCTCAATAGCTGTGGCTCACAGGCTCTAGGACACGGGCTCAATAGTTGTGGCACATGGGCTTAGTTTCTCCGCGGCATGTGGAATCTTCCCAGAGCAGGGCTCAAACCCATGTCCCCTGCATTGGCAGGCAGATTCCTAACCACTGCACAACCTAAGAAGTCCCCTCCTTTCCATTTTAAAAGGAATTATTATACATTTGCTTTATACCCTGAACATTCAGAATGATCATACAAGATACAGCCCCAAGCTAAAAATGCGGAGTCCCATGGGAAAACAATTATATATCAATATCTATCTATAGCTATGTAATATAAACATATACACATGCAGCTGAGTTGAATTAACACTCTAAGGCAGTATATGTTAATGCACTATGATGCTCTAATGAATTCCTGTCTCCCCTCCAAGTCCCCAAAAGGGTAGGATGGTATCACTGTCATTTTCATTTGCCGGGAACAAAGTAGGAGATTGGTAAATGTAGGGTGAATGGAATGGAAATAGCAGGTAGCATCGGAACTGAGCGAAGAGAGAAAACTTCATAGTTAATAAAGGTCAGAGGATGTTTCCTAGAGGGGACACCGTGCTGGCCCTAAGGATTTTGAGAGATAGAAAAGAGGAGGGGGGGCCCACCAGGGTCATCTGACCCTGAGTATTTTCTCCCTTGGAGCCCATTTTCTCTGTTCTTATATCTTAGTTCAGGTTGTCTGGGAGGGAACTGAAAAGGTTCAGACATGATGTTGATCTCCCTCAATCATTCAATGCTCCCAGAAGCCCACAGCTTTTTCAAACCCGTGGAAATAAATTCTCTGGGAGCAACTTCCCTACTGACTCTCCTCTGGGCAGGAGTGACCAGCCGAGCGTGAGGCGCACGCAGGAATCCATCTGTCACAGGGCATTAGCGCTGTGAGTACACACCGTGCTCTCAGAGCAGAAGATACAAAACACCCTCCGCTGTCTCAGCACAAGCCTGAGTCTGACCTCTCCTCTCGGAGCCAGTTCTAGTGTCAGTCCCCGAACAGCAACAGGTTTTCTGCCCAAGCACAGGAGTGACACAGCTGGCCCTGAAAATGCTGACCCTTCAGGTCAGCCCTGAGGAAGACAAGGAAAAGATGCTGAAGACAAAAGAATGGACCCAAGCCTACACCGTAAGTCAGAGCCCCCTGAATTTTCTTGGCACATTTCCTGGGGCATCAGAACACTGGACAAGGAGGAGCATGGCTGTGGCCCAGGCCAGGAGAGTAGAGGTTCAGGCAGACCAAGCTCCTCTGCATCCTTCTTCGCTAATGAGGACCCTGTGCTCAGCCTGCTAGAGCAGGAAGGTGCAAAATCGGACACCCTCCTTCTTGCCTCCCAAGGATGAGAGGATGCTTCGTGGAAGGCCTGGGTAAAGATGAGCTTTCCTCTTTCTTGAAGGGTGCTATCGACCCCACCCAGCTCTGCAGGGAAAGGATCTCCTTTCCAAAATGACCATTGGTGATTTTTCTGTTTTAAATTAGATTTAGCAGAGCGGCTTTTAGCATTCACTTGCACTCTTCAGTTTTCCTTCTCGCTTACTGGAACTGTAGAGCTGAAGGTGGATTGTGAACTGTGCCGGGGCTGGGGGTTCTCCGACTCCCACCTTGCTGCCCTTGCTGAGCTCTGCCAACTTCCCTCCACTGACACGTGTCCTGAAAGCAGAATCTGTCTTCTGAAACCTCCTGGACCAAGATTTCCCCAAACGGCTGGCATATTAAAATAAAGCCACCGTGTGAGATACCGAGTGGGGATCCAAGGCCACAGTCAAGTTCACCTGCCCCTCCTGTCTCTAAGCCACGTCCCCTGCCCTCCACACTCGTCATTGGGTGTGACCTGTCTGCTCTGGGGTGAGTCTCCACAGCTTCGAGATCCTGCTCACAACCCTGATGTGGTTCATTGACTGTAGTGGCCCTAGCCTTCCTCTCCAGGCCACACTAGCCAGCACCAGGTCCAGGTTAAACCACCCTCCAAACTGCAGTCACCTTGTCTATAAAATGGAGGTTGTACTTATACCTGCCTCCAGGGTGGTTTGGAGACCAGGGTGACAAAATGAGAGGAAAGCCCTTAGGCTCTGTCCCACACACAGCATGTGCAAAAAACGTGCATGTGGACTGTGGCCACATCCCCCGCCTTCTCATCCCATTTTGGCCTTCAAGGTATTTTGGGGGAGTTTTGAATTTAGGTACATCAGCAGAATATATTCTAGCCCTCTCCTCTCAGAATGCAGTAGGGGCTCCTCCTCCTCTTGGCGTCCTGCAAGAGACACCTTCTATCCCTGGTGCTCAGAAACTCAGGGAAGGTCTGATCCCTGTCCCCATGACCCTGTCCCCACAGCTCTGTCCCCCTCAATCTCCAGCCTGCTGCTCTGAGCACAGGCTTTTCTCTGGATGTCGAGAGTAGGGCCTTTGAGGAGAACAGAACAAAGTCTTTAAGTCCTGAGACTTAAACACACAGGAACTTGGCTACCTTCTGGCACTAGCCCAAGAAAAGCCTTCCTTCCTGCCAGGGTCCCACAACACAGAGAAGAAACAGGAATTCACCCAGTACTTACTGAGCATCTCCCTGTGCCGGACACTCTCTAGGAACTGAGGAAACAGTAGTGCACAAAATGGACAGATATTCCTGCCCTTGCGGAGCTTATGTTATAGCAAGGGAGGGCAGTGGGGACAATAAACAAATATTATAAATAAACAGAAACAAGTTAACATGAATTAATCTTTTAGCGGATCATCCCACCACACTGGCATACCCCCAATTTAAAATGTATGTACTTTTTCCCAGTGGTGGTTTAATTCAAATCATAGTGGTCATGATGTCTGCCCTCCTAAGGCCAGCGGAGCTGGTCGTAGAGTTCAGCAGAGATGTGTTTAAGCTTCTCTTTAAAAAAAAAATCCACGAGCAGGCCCAGGAACATCTTGCCTGTGCCCACAGTCACATGTGAGAAAAGTCCACCTTGTATAAATGTTTGACTAAGTTCTGCGCGTCTGAAACTAGAGAGCATGCAAGTATCAATATAAAAGGCATTTCATGAGAAGCCTGGTTCAAAAACTTTAAAAAGAAACATTCTGCACAATGTAAAACACCAAGAAAAAGAATCTGCCTCAGCAGATCTCTATCCTGCAGCAATTTTCCCCAAGCAACTGAAGTGGATTCTGTGGCGGGTTACCTGAAGGAAAAGGCATTCACTTCTAAACTAATGAATCCTGTGCATTGAGAGGCAAACGCCTTCTAGACCTTCATTTGCTAGAGATATTTACATGCACACACACACATGTCCATGCACACACAGCCAGCTACTTAAAATGTTGCTTCTAAGTCCCATTTTTTAATGAGAATCTGATCTTTCCTTCAGAAATTCTGCCTGCCTCGGAACACTCCGTTTCCAAATCTGTCCTTAGCTGATGTTTCTTGTCCTTCAAGAGACAACCTATATATCACCCCCTTCCTGGGATGCCTTTCCTGACTAGTCTAGGACATACCCTTTAGCCCATACTCCCCACCCACCCTGTGACTTTATTTTAGAAGGAGAGGAAGAATTTAAATATAATTTATTTCATTTTATCAGAACTAAATATACTTGGAAATTATCTCTTTCACTCATTCATTCCTTTACTCACTTGTTTGTTGTACGTCTGCCTCCACTAGAAGATAAGCTTCATGGGAACAGAAAATTTATCTTGCTTACGTTCTCCCCAGCTCCTAAAACAGTGTTTGGCAAGAGCAAACGTTCAATAAACATTTGCTGAATGAACAAATGAAAACCTGTCAGACTTCATTTAGCAAAGTAGCTTTGATTTTACTGCTACCCCAAGCGAACATCTTATTTCCCTTCTTTTTTTCCACAGTCCAATATTCTGTCTCCACAGTTGATCACTCCTTCCTCAGTCTGGCTTTCTATCTGACCCCATCGCCTCCATAAAGCAGATCTCTTGAAGATCAACTGTATCTCCTTCAAGGTCAGACTCAGCAGTCTTTCCTTGGCCTTAGCTGTTTTTGACTTATCTCCAGATTTGCCAGGGAGGAACCTTCCTGAGATGCTTCTCACGAATGTGGCCCTAGTAAACTGAGCCCTTTGCTTTTCTGTGTGTTTTTATTTTGCCTCCTTAAGTATGTGTTCCTCCTGTGTGTTCCTTAAGGTTCTGTCCTTAGAGCTTTGCTTTCCACTCTCTCTCCTCTTTACGTCAAAGGTAGTAGCTACTGCTCTGTCTTCATCATGGGTCTCAGTCTTAGATGCTACATATGGAAGTCAGAACAGCTCTTCACAGATGGCAGTTCTTTGGCCCTAGGCACATGTAGGATTATTTTTCCACATTCTCCTGATCTCAGAGATGATCACATGACTTGCTTTTGTCAATGAAATGTGAGGGGAAAAAAGGCACGTGTCACTTCCGGGCAGTAGTTTTATGAACTGGCCCCTGGTTGCCCCTGCTCCCCTTGCCCAGTTTCTGTGATCACTGAGAATACACTTAAATGGAGCCTCCAAGAAAATACATCCCTGAGTAATTAGAAGGAACAGAGTCTCCTTGCTGGATTGCAGTGGCCATGGAGTGTGAGTTATAAATAAGCACCGTTGTTTCAAGTCACTGGGATTTTTAGTGCTGCTTGTTATGGCAGCATAACCTGGCCTGTTCTGACTAATGCCACAGCTCAGTCTGACTTTTTCCTGAAGCTCAGTCCCCACTTCTCCAGCTACTTTTAAGGTTTCTATCTGGTTTTACTTACACAAGTATAAGCCTAACATATCTATACTCATATCTATCATTTTCTTCTCCAGCTCTGCAAGGTCCCACTCCCCCTGACTTTCCTATTTTGATTTATGGCACCAACACTCTTCTCAAAATGTAAACTTTATACAATCGGTTACCACATTGTGTCTCTCCTTTATTTACACCCTATTTTGTTGTTTCCACCACAGGTGCCTGCTCGGTCTCGCCTTGACTAGTACACTGCTGGGTCAATCCTAGACTAGTAAACCTCTTGAGTCATCTCACTGCTTCCATTAACTCTTCATGAATGTGATAAAGGTAAAGTCCTGGTAATATTATTCCTTTGCTCAAAAACATCAGTGTGCCACCATGTCTACTGAATCAGCTCTCAATCAGCATTTAGACTCCCTTTTTTCTCACCTCTAATCTCTTCTCCCACTACTCCTTTGCATGGATCTTACACAAGCAGTAAACCACTTAACTCATATAAACAGGACATACTCTGAGCTAGTTTTCCTCTGGTGCACTTAGAATTAATTCCCTGTCCTTGCTTTTCTTCCCATATGCCTGTCAAAACCCAAGTCCACTTTTGAAATCCTGCTGCGATGCCACTTTCTTCGCAGAACCTTCTCTGATCCCTCCAACCAAAAGTGACTCGCCTCTCTTCTGAGTCCTCAGGTACTTGCTCTGCTCCACTTCTTGCTGTCACAGTAATTTCTGCAGAAGTCTCATCTCCCCTACAGTAAATAACCTTTTCTCCTTTAAGTCACCATATCCTGAACCTTTGGCTTCCCACAGAGCACAGTTCCTAACTTTGGTCATTCTTCCATAACCATTGGTTGAGTGAAGAAGCACCAGGACATGGCCTCAATTCACAGAAAAGTTGTGTGACTAAGCGAAGTGAATGCATATGAGAATTTCACAATTTGACAAAATGGAGAGCTCTGTCAAGTCTAGGCAATAATTAGTGCTCTTACTGTCGCTTTTTGGTGTTGCATCTAATAGAAATGGGCCATCCCTGGGCTATGAAATTTCACTTGATGTGACTTAGAGATGCACTGCTGCTGATAACGACCACCTAAATGTGAGAAACACCTGCGGCCCACTGTCATTAGCTTCTCCCAGCACGATTTATTAAAGAAATACTGTCAGATCCCAACTGGATACTTAAAGCTGTTTACTTATAACACAATAAGTGCTGGAGAAGTAACTGGAAACCCTCAAATCTCCCTGCTGTCATTTTTCTTCCAGGAAAAAAAAATACTTATTACTGAAATGGCTCTCCTTGCTCTTGGATATTAGCTTTTCACCATCTAACTGGGAATACAGATGATATAGTGTTGTAAAGTAATGAGTGACCAGAGAGCTGATGACTCTCTAAAGATGAGACACATAAATACAGACCAACATAAACATGAACTGCTCTGAGAACTCTCCACATCCATGGCTTTTAAAAGTGTAGTCTTGAGTTATTTGTAATGAGGTGGATAGACCTAGAGTCTGTCATACAGAGTGAAGTAAGCCAGAAAGAGAAAAACAAATACCGTATGCCAACTCATATGTATGGAATCTGAAACAATGGTACTGATGAACCCAGTGACAGGGCAAGAATAAAGATGGAGATGTAGAGAATGGACTTAAGGACACGGGGTGGAGAGAGACAAAGGGGAATCTGGGACGAAATGAGAGAGTAGCATTGATATGTATACACTACCAAATGTAAATAGATAGCTAGTGGGAAGTTGCTGTATAACATAGGGAGATAAACTCAATGATGGGTGATGACTTAGAGGGCCAGGATAGGGAGAGTGGGAGGGAATCGCAGGAGGGAGGGGATGTGGGGATATATATATAAAAATACAGCTGATTCACTTTGGTGTACCTCAAAAACTGGCACAACAATGTAGAGCAATTATATTCCAATAAAGAGCTTTAAAAAAAAAAGCGTAGTCGACAGACAAGCAGCACCAGCAGCACCTGGACCCTTATTGGAAATGCAAATTCTCGAGCCCTTTCTCAGACCTACCAAATCAGAAACTCTGGAAGTGGGGCCTAGACATTTGCATTTTCACAAGGTCTTCTTGGTGATTCTGATGGGCACTCAAGTTTGAGAACCACTGCTTTATATCATCTGTTATAAGATGATATAAGGTCAAGAGAACTGAGTAAATTCTATTGCCCACTGGGGTAAGAAGACGTCTCTGGATTTTAGATTGCTCATCTGTTCTTAATATATTAGGCCTACTCCTGCACTGACAGTTTGTGTGTGTGTGTGTGTGTGTGTGTGTGTGTGTTTAATGAAAGTATTGGTATGAACAATTTTGATAGAATATTGATGTCATGCCTTAACAAATAATCTGAATTATACATTACGTTACAGTTTTAGCTTGTCTCTTGGGTTAAATAGAGACTCATTCAAAGCAGCTAAAACTGGGGGAAGGGGTTAATGTGAGGAATTGGTGAAATGACTAGGAGATCCCTTGGATACCCAAGAAGAGGAGATCCAAAATACGGTGGAACCTCACACAGTCTGTAGCTGACAGATGGTTCTGAATTCAAGATTGGTCAAAGCATCCTGGCAGAGCTATACTGCTACACCATGATTGTGTTGCAATTACAGTCTTATATGTTTGCTTTTTTAAAAATCCTACTATCAACTTCCTCTAATGATGTTTTTTGTGCTCCACAATTTTGGGTTGTAGGGCTAATTGTTTCAATGCTTTTCTTTTGAGAGAAAGCGTATGATAAGTTCAACTTATCTTTTGGGTGCTACATTACTGGTCATTTTTGGTGAGAGTCAAATACTTAACTGGTGCAGACCTCAACCAATCAGAATGGAGACATCCTATTAGAAGAGAGTGCCAACCAATTAGAATGGGCACGGACAACACACCTGGCATGGTCTTACCCATGCATACCTGCTGAATATCAGACTGAAAAACAGCTGTTTAGATTTGTCCCTTTTGAATGGACTTTGAGCAAAAGGATCCATATAAGCAGAAACTATGAATTTCTTTTCCTCAATATCATCTCCACAGAGCTCAGCACAGTGCCTGACCCATAGTAGACACTCATTAAATGTTTAACAGGACATAAGTTGGAAAACTATATTTCTAAATATTTAAATAATACCAATAAATATACTTAAAATTCAAGCTCTAAGTCAAATTAAATATGTTGTTCCTCAAGAGGGAGGGGATCTGGGGATATATGTATAAATACAGCTGATTCACTTTGTTGTACAGCAGAAACTGGCACAACATTGTAAAGCAATTATGCTCCAATAAAGATCTAAAGAAGAAAAAAAAATATGTTGTTCCTTTCTTATAAATGGCACTTGAATCTCCTTATATATTCCTCTTGCCCTAAGCCCTGCCTCATCAATATTCACATGGACCATTTCAACAACCTTCTAATTCATCTTCCTACCTCCAGACTCTTTCTCTCTAATACAACTTCTATACTCTCTCCAAAGCATCTCTCCATTCCAATGTTTAAATATTCCAGTTACCTATCCATTCTCCAGTTTGAGGATACATTCATGAATAGAGAAAGTATAAACATATATGTAAAGGTTATACACATAAATACAGGATAGTAGTTGCCTCTAGAGGTATAAGCAGCATTTAGAGAAAGTTTCAACCTGGTAATATAATTCTTTATATGCTTTAAATTTAAAAATTAAAATATTTTAAACATTTTTGTAAAACACAAGAGAGTTGATGTTATTGTGTTACTATTAGTAGTGCTGCCAACAAAATAAATAACGTTTTTGGCAGAAGATTTCTGCTTCTAGCCATGTAAGTAAGTGCTGGACTTACCAAAACAACTATATAACTGAACAATGTATATGAAGCAACAGTTTTCAGGTATGAAACAACACTCAGTGTAGGACTGTGAACTTGAGGGAAGAAACTCAGGAAGTGAGCCCATGGGCGTTCTGGCTTTCTATCTGGGGACACTTTTCTAGCTCAGCATAAGGAGGAGCAAACCAAGCAGAGTTGTCATCCTGCTGAACTAAGGAATCAAGGAGAAGAGTTCTGGGCTGCTGAAGCAGCTGGAATTTTTGGACAGAGTACCTGAGAAAAGGAAGCTGTACGGAGAGGTGACCTCAGAAGTCAGCATGATAATTCACCTCAGTTTCTGGGCAGAGGACCAGACTACATGTGAAAGGGCTAGACTTTTGAGATCAAATATTTTGAGGACATTAGCTGAAAGATGATGATGGGAGATGTTGGGATTTTAGACCAGCCAAAGTGCAGACACCTTCCTGAGTAATTCACACATTCAGTTGCTACTCCAGAAAGACCATGACTTAACGGATGAAGGCCATGCTCTAAGACTAAGTTCAAAACTGAAACAGACCTATTCTAACACAGAATGAAAAAAGCTTGACAGGATCCAAAGACTCCACCAATGACTTAATAGTAATTTAAATACAAAGAAAAGCACATCTAGGTACAAAGTAATCAAACCGCTGAAAACCAAAGATAAAGAGAAAATCTTAAAAGTGGTCATATTTTTAAAAATATGTTAAAAAGGGGGAAAGAAGAGTATGAATAATGGCTGACTTCTTATCACAAATAATGGAGGCCAGAAGACAATGGAATGACACCTTAAAGTTCTGCAAGAAGGAAAAAACAAAATAAAACAAAACACAGAATTCGTACAATGTTGTTGTGACGGTAGCGACTGCAGCTACCATCTTGTAACCAAGAAGTAACCTTGCAGAAAAAATAAGCCTGTATATTTAAAGACTACTTTTACTGGGGACTCCGTTACCTATGACTGAATGCAATCTCTAATTAATACAAGAAATAACTTCGGTTGAGCACTTATTATATACTAAGCTGTATTGGATGTGGTCATTTCTTTTGTCATTTAAACCCCCAAGCCCTTTGAAGTGGGCATTCTGTGTCTCTGTTTACAGATGAGTAAACTGAAACAGAAAAGTAAATGGTAAACAGAAAAGCTCACCTCTTTCAGGTGAGCTTTTCTCCCTAAAAAAAAACTAACTAGTTCTTCCTCTATATGCTCCTGTGTATTATGTATCTTA
Organism: Hippopotamus amphibius kiboko; assembly: GCF_030028045.1. Classification (NCBI taxonomy): domain Eukaryota; kingdom Metazoa; phylum Chordata; class Mammalia; order Artiodactyla; family Hippopotamidae; genus Hippopotamus; species Hippopotamus amphibius. Next base: position 141,371,383 of record NC_080190.1, on the reverse strand, counting down.
TCTAGCAACTGACACAGATTTTAGGTATAGAAGCATACACTTTGGACATATCCAGAGAATCCCTTTGCAGCCTGGAATGGTGTCTGGTTCATCATGGCATTGGCAGTGCTTGAACAGAATTTAATATATACTTTTAAAAAGTAAAATCAAGAGAATACACTGTCATGCAGTATATTCTCCAGAGTTGTCATTTTTATTTTTATTTTTTTTTTTATTTTTTTTTGGGCACACGGGCTTAGTTGCTCCGCGGCATGTGGGATCTTCCTGGAGCTGGGATTGAACCCATGACCTCTGCATTGGCAGGCAGATTCTTAACCACTGCACCATCTAGGAAGCCCCAGAGTTGTCATTTAAGACCAGTTGTGTAGTGGCGACAAGAGCAAGTGGCAATTAGTGGAGACTTTTACCACTAGGAAACCAAGAAATAAAAAGTTCTTACAATCTGCAGTCTCCCTCCACTCCAGGCCTACTGCTTGTGGGTGCCCACCCTCATGTTCCTTCAACCCTTGAGCCCTGGTCTATATTTCTACCCGTGTAATTCATCATATTAGCAGAGTGCAGGAGAAAAAACACATCCACACCTCAACAGAAGGAAAAAAGGGACTGACAAAATTTAACACCCATTCATGTCAAAAACTCTCAGCAAGTTAAGAGTAAAAGGGAACTTCCTCAATATGAGAAAGAGCATCTGTAATAATTCTACAGCTAACATAATACTTAATAGTTAAATATTGAACACTTCCCTCCTAAGAACCAAAGTCTTGGGCAGAACTTCCAGGAAAGCTTTCGAGATACAGGTTTCCCTCACCATCACAAACTAGAGCATTCCTATGAAACCTTCATAAGCTGAAATGACTGAAAGCAAAGAAGCAATTACTTTAGGACACATCTTGCTAACAGATGCACAAAATACATGGAGGTAAAGCAAGATGCTCACAGACACAGTTGAAAGCTATGGCAGCTTGATGCTTAGATGCTGAGTATAGTTCCTGGGGAAGGAGCTTGGCAGGGCTACTCTCACTGCTTGGGGTACGCACTGCTTCTGTAAGGGCTTACTACAAAACAAACGCTGAACACTGTTTTTGCTTTCATCTTCTTTTATAAAAGTGAAAATCCTCTTCGGATTTCTTTTGGTTAGTGAAAACAGTACTAATGTAGGTCTTTCCTAAAGGTCAAGTGGTACAAAGTAGAGGGTGCCTGTATTTCCCCATCTGACTGTGCCCCTTGCTCCTCCTGAAGGACTAGATCTTTGGTTTTGTGAGTTTGGGATTATTTCTCTAAAAGTCTTGAAGCACCAAGTTTGTATCTAAAGGTTGACAAGATGGTCAAACTTGAGTGCTCAGCGCCTGTCAGAACACAGAGCATTCAGGATCAGTCAATCCTCAGTCTGCCCCCTACCCTCATACCACCAAAGCACTGGGGGTTTGGGGGGGCTATTTTGATTTTTGTTTGGTTAGTTTCATTTACTGTGTTACAAGCAACTTATATAAGCTTCACGGTTGTTAGCACACAAAATTCTTGGCTACAATAAATCAAGAATGAACTAGGCAACACGTAACTTTCCCTATACTTTTCAATATTTCTCTAGCAAGAGCTTGAAATTTGTTCAGAAAAGCTTATGATTGCCTAACAGACAGTTTCTTGCTACCATGCACTTCATCTCCCCCAGGTAGGGCCCAAGTCATCAATGGTTCAGGGTTTGGGTACCCATCATATTGTCAGGGCCCCATTGGAGTCTGCAGGGGCCCTGCTGCAGGGTCCTTGAGTGGGCAGGCACCCAAGAAGTCTGTTGCCCCCAGCAGCCTACCAGCCAGACCTATGACAGAAGGGAGCCCAGACTTGGAGGTGAGACCCAGAAAAGAGCATGATCTATTTCTTGCTTAGGAAATATCCAGTGAAGCTGCATGATCAGAATGTGAGGATCTGCCTGCGAGGATTCTGAGGTCACCCTGCTCCCATCTAGTTATCGTCCAAGAGCCGGGACTTCCCCTCCCATTCCCGACGCTCCAGGATACACAGAGCCAGTGCATATGGAGTGAACTCTCCCAGGGTATTTTTAAAGTTCTAGCTTTCAGATGACTGCCCAGCTTTGTCTGCCCAGCTGCTCCCTTCTGAGAAGGCCCTGAGCTGCCTTCCTGCTTGACATTCCTCACTGAGGTCTTTCTTATATGCATCCCTGACAGTAGGCTGCTGAATCCATTGGGGGGCACCTTCATCTCCAGGGGAGATTAGACAAGGTCTGCTATTAGGGAACTCAGCAGAAGCACCTCCAAATCCAGCAGCAGGGGCCCTGAATGTACAGAGAAAACTATTTCCTTAGGAGCGCTTGTGCATTTGATGAGACAGAACAACAAAGAATGAAACAGTTTTCAAGACATTCTAATTAATTATTTATGCTCTTAATAGTTGGCATTTGCAAGCATTTATTTTATACCTTCATGATGCTGTGTGTTCTACATACATTATCTCATTTAATCCTTATGACAGCTCAATGCATTGGACTATTCCTATTGTGCAGCTGTGGGTAGTGAGACTCAGAATATAAATGATATTGTCAAGGCTGAACACTAAGTGGCACATCCAGGAACCAGCCAATACAGTGTAATTCGAAAACAAACAAACCCAAAACCCCAAATTGGTTTGTTAAGTAGAAGTTAGTCATTTACACTCCTGAGAGTAAGTCATGATTTCATTTTATAGTTATCACAGTGAGGAAAGAAGATACTGGTCATTACCAGCATGTGTCCTAGAGCTTTTACCTGGCGTGTTGAAAAATTTAGAGGATATCAGGATGATTCTCTGGCAGGAGGGGTAATGGCCAAAGAGGCATGCAAAAATCTAGGGAAAACAAATCATCCTAATATTCCAACAAGAAAAAAGAGAAAGGCAGACAAAACAGAAATATATAAACAAACATATAAATGAAGTCTAATTACAGAGAGGCTCTGCTAATGAGCTCTGATGAGAAAAGGAGGAGGCAGGGGCCCATAAGTGAGGAGAAACAGTATCGGGGCATGTACTTACGGGAGGAGTGGCATGATGGGAAGAGTTTCCATGATGAGGAAAAGAACTGCCATTAGTGAGTACCCACTTTATGCCAAGCCCATATCCCGGTTCTAGTCAAATCCAAATAATAACTCAGAGAAGTAGGTATTATTATAACCACCAACTCCTTCCTCCCTCCCCATCTTATTCCCCACCCCGTGCTTTGTTAGCACTTTGCAGTAGGAGGAAAATATAATAAAGGTAGTAAATCTGTATTTCAGCAAGTCATTTGAGAAAGGCCCTATGGATTGCCTGAGGGTAAAGAGGGAAAATGCATGGTGGATGACATGAGGTGAAGTGGTTTCATAATTGATTGAACAACTCAAGTTTGTCAGAGGACCCTGGTTTGCATCTGGATATACGACTTACCAGATGGGAGACTTTGCTCACATTATTTAAATTCTCTGAACTACAGTTTTCTTACCTGTAAAATAAAGATAATAACACTACTTCATAAGGATTAATTTAGATTACATATATTAGAGGCATCTTATAAACTATAATGTATTACATGACAATAACTATTAATATCCAACAATATTATCAGGAAAGGATTACAAAGCTTTGATCTTGCCCCTAATTTGGTCAACATTTTATCAAAGATATGGATGAAGACAGAGGAAACACCCTTATCAGATTTGCAGGTGACCCAGAGCTGGCAATGAAAGCTCTGGTTCTTAATTTGATGTCCTAATAATTCAGAGTTTATGCTAGACTTAGGACAGTCATAGTGATTTTGGCAGGCTGGAATATTCGACAAACCCAATAAGGAAAAGAATTTATCAAGAATGAACTTTATATCTGCTTGGCCAAAACCAAAATTCCACAAGGACAAAATGAGGAAGCTGTTCACTGAAGGAGGGCCTGGGAGATCTGATTAAACATCAAGCCCAGTCTGAATGAGCTATGTGAGATGGCTGCAGAAAAAAGCAACAGGATTATAGGCTGCATTTATAGGAGTAGAAGCCATAGTCTAGTACTCTTCTGGCAATACCCATCTGGGGTCCTTTGTTTAATTCTAGAGATGAAATTAAAGGACAAGCAAGATGACCAGGTTTCTAGTAAATGACAAACGGTTGAAGGGATTAGGAGTGCCTGGGAGAGGGAGAGCAATTGGTGGTACTAATAATTACAATCACCATCAGCACAGCAATGGTTAATACTTCCTGAGAACTTATGTGTCTAGAATTATATCTGTTATCTCATTTCATCCTCTCAAAAACCTTGGGAGGTAGATACCATTGTTATCCCTGCTGCCCCATTTTATAGATGATAAAGCAGACTTAGAGAGGCTAGTGGCTCACCCGAAGTTCTACAGCTAGTAAATGAAGGAGCAGATTTTTTAACTCAAGCATTCGTATCTAGAATAGGTACTTTTAGCCAACTTGCTCTGCTGCTTTCTAAGAGCTGGGGAAAGTAGGACAGCTAATTTAAAATATTTGAAGGACTCTCATGTGCAATAGAGATTAGCCGTTTGTTATCTAGCTCTAGAAGGTAGTGCTAATGTAATAGAGGAGAAACTTTGTGTTCTATTACAAGTTAATCACTAAAGGGATGTTGCCTATAAGCTTAAATTATACATAATGGCCCATTTCTGGGAACCCTGCTTCCCAGGTAATGAGCATTAAGCTAACAAAAACCTTTGGCTTTCAGGAAGCAAACTGACCAGGCCCACCTGTGAATGACTGCAGGGGGGAAGAAATTAACACATCCCCTCAGAGGCTGACCAGTATCAGGAAGTGTTTGACTTTACTCCCTCCCCTTTTAGTATAAAAGAAGCCTGAGTTCCAACTCAGGCAAGATGGTTCTTTGGGATGCAAGTCCACCATCTTTTCAGTCTGCTGGCTTTCCAAATAAAGTAGCTATTCGTTGCCCCAACAACTTGGTCTGTCGTGTGGTGAGAGGCATGAGCTTGGACTAGGTAACACTGTGAGTCCAGGAAATGTAAAATTTTAGAAGGGAGATTTAGGCTAGGTGTTAGGAAGGAAAGTCAAACTCTTAGAGACTATGGAATGGGCTGCATTGCCGTGTTTCTCTCTCCAGCCACTTGCCAAGCAGAGGTTGAATGGCTGGGCCCCGTTGGGAAATTTTCAGGGAAGGCCCTAGTCGCTGCTGAGACCACTTGTCCTGAGGACCTTCCCTTCAAAATTCCCTGAAGTAGCAGTGGCTACCCTGGTGCCTGGCAGCTGGAGCAAGGAATTGACATTTGGGAGCTGACGAGCTCCATACAGTAGGGTAAGTTACTCCAGTGTGTACAGCTGGAACTTTATTTCCTCTCCATTTGGGGCTTTTCTCTGGAATAAGCCAATTTGTTTTGCATATAAGTGGGGTACCCTGTTGGAGAGAGGAAAGAATTGTTGAACTTCTACCTGATTTGTGAACCATTCATTTGTCTCTTTGGCTGCTAGCATTTGTGTGTGAAGTTTGTGTTTTGTTTGTCTTGAATTTCTGTCTTTAAAAATGGGGAATGTTTCAACAATCCCTAAAGTCCTCTGAGGCACATTTTGGATAAGTGACCTGATTACAGCTAAGAACCCATGGATGAGAGGAAGATGATATCTTATTGTAACAATGTCTGGCCACAGTACCTGTTAGACTCTCCTCAAAGGGTTTAGGCAGGGTTATCTTGAGCCCCTGTGCACCATGTACTGCTATCCTTGCTGTGTTAATTACATTGTTTATGGTCTCCTGTGTCACTGGTATATGTAAAACCTCAAGACCAAGCTTGAGGTATTATTTAGGATTTTCTGTTTGTCCTTTGGGTTTTTCATTTTGTTTTGTTTGGTACTATTTCTCCATTTACAGCCAAATCAGTTGTGATAATTAAAACTTTTACTGATATCAAAGGGAGAAAAGGAACAGAAAAAAATTAAAAAACCCTTCTGTTCTTGTCCAAGAATGGGACATTCCCAGAAAGAAATGTTCCACTTGGCTCCTAAAATCACCAAAAGCTACAAATAGAAATAGAAGTGCCTTTTCCATAAATATTAGTAAAAAGGGTTCAGTCATCTAGACAGGTGACCTTGATTTGTCCCATCTGCCAGAAACCCAATTTGAATTCAGCCTCTTTTGTAACTGATAGGCTTTATTATTTTTTTAAGTCCATAAATATTAGTAAAAAGGGTTCAGTCATCTAGACAGGTGACCTTGGTTTGTCCCATCTGCCAGAAACCCAATTTGAATTCAGCCTCTTTTGTAACTGATAGGTTTTAATTTTTTTTTAAGTTTACTTTTTTTATTATTTTTATTTTTTGGCTGTGTTGGGTCTTCGTTGCTGAGCAAGCGCCAACTTTGTTTAGTTACAGAGAGCAAGAGCTACTCTTCATTGCGGTGCGTGGGCTTCTCAGCTCAGTGGCTTCTCTTGTTGCAGAGCAAGGGCTCTAGGCACTTGGGCTCAGTAGTTGTGGCTCGTGGGCTCTAAAGCACAGGCTTAGTAGTTGTGGTGCGCAGACTTATTTGCTCCACGGCATGTGGGATCTTCCCTGACCAGGGATTGAACCCAGGCCCCCTGCATTGGGACTGTGGAGTCTTAGTCACTGGACCACCAGGGAAGTCCCCTTCATTGTAGTTTTGATTTGCATTTCTCCCATAATTGAGCATTTTTTCATGTGCCTATTGCCCATCTTTATGTCTTCTTTGGAGAAATGTCTATTCAGGTCTTCTGCCTATTTTTGGGGGGGTGGCTATTTTTTTGTTGTCGAGTTGTATGAGATGTTTGTGTATTTTGGAAATTAAGCTCTTGTCTGTTGCATCATTTGCAAATATTTTTCCCATTCTATAGGTTTTGTTTTTTTTTTAATAGTTTCCTTTGCTAAGCAAAAGCTTGTAAGTTTGATTAGGCCCCATTTGTTAACTTTTACTTTTATTTCTGTTGTTTTGGGAGACAGACCTAAGAAACAATTGGTACAATTTATGTCAGAGAATGTTTTCCTTATGATCTCTTCTAGGATTTTTATGGTGTCTTGTCTTATATTTTAGTCTTTTAGCCATTTTGAGTTTATTTTTGTGCATGGCATAAGGGCATGTTCTTAACTTCATTGATATACATATAGCTGTCCAACTTTCCCAATACCACTTGCAAAAGAGACTGTTTTTTCCCATTTTATATTCTTGCCTCCTTTGTCTAAGATTAACTGACCATATTTGTGTGGGTTTATTTCTTGGGTCTCTGTTCTGTTCCATTGATCCATATATCTTCTTTTTTGTGTGTGCCAATGCCACACTGTTTTGATTACTGTAGCTTTGTAGTATTGTCTGAAGTCTAGGAGGGTTATGCTTCCTGCTTTGTTCTTTTCCCTCAGGATTGCTTTGATAATTCTGGGTCTTTCTTGGTTCCATATTACTTTTAGAAATTTTTGTTTTAATTCTGTGGGAAAATGTCATGGGTATTTTGATAGGGATTGCATTAAATCTGTATATTGCTTTGGATAGTATGGCCATTTTAATAATATTAATTCTTCTAATTCAAGAGCATGGGATATCTTTCCATTTGTTTAAATCATCTTCAATTTCCTGAATTAATGTTTTGTAGTTCTCAGCGTATAAGTCTTTCACCTCCTTGGCCAGGTTTATTCCTAAATTTTTTTGTTTAGTTTTGTTTTTTGGTGTGTTTTTAAAAGATACTATTTTTTCTACATTCCCTTTCTGCTGTTTCATTGTTAAAGAAATGCAACTGATTTCTGTATGTTAATCTTACATCCTGCTACCTTGCTAAATTCATTGATCAGTTCTAGTAGGTTTTCTGTTCAGTCTTTAGGGATTTCTATAGGTGGTATCATGGCATCTGCATACAGTGACAGTTTTACCTCTTCCCTTCCAATTTAGATAACTTTTATTTCTTTTTCTTGTCTGATTGCTGTGGCTAGGACTTCCAATACTGTGTTGAATAGAAGTGGTAAGAGTGGGCATCCTTGTCTTGTTCCATATTTTAGTGGGAAGGCTTTCAGCTCTTCACTGTTGAGTATTGTATTGGCTATGGGTTTGTCATAATAGCTTTTATTATCTTGAGATGTGTTCTCTCTATATCCACTTTGTTAAGAGTTTTTGTCAAGAATGGATGTTGAATTTTGTCAAATGCTTTTTCTGCATCTATTGAGATGATGATGTGTCTTTTTTCTTTTGTTGATATGGTGTATCACATTGATTTTGCATATGTTGAGCCATCCTTGTGAACTTGGGATGAATCCCAATTGGTTGTGGTGTATGATCTTTGTAGTGTGATGTTGGATTGGGTTTGCTAGTACTTTGTTAAGAATTTTTGCATCATATTCTTCAAAGACATTGGCCTCTAATTTTCTTTTTGGTGGTATTTTTGTCTGGTATCAGGTTGATGGTGGCTTCATAAAATGTCTTTGGGAGTGTTCTGTCCTTTTCAAATTTTTGGAAGAATTTAAGAAGAATCAGTAAAATTCTTCTTTGTATGTTTGGTATAAATTGCCTGTGAAGCCATCTGGTCCTAGGCTTTTGTTTGTGGGGAGTTTTGTTTGTTTGTTTTTACAGATTCTATTTCACTTCTAGTGATCAGTCTGTTCAAATTATCTATCTCTTCTTGATTCAATTTTGGTGGGCTGTATGTTTCTAGAAAGTTGTCCATTTCTTCTAGGTTGAATTTGTTGACATATAATTGTTCATAGTATTCTCTTATGGTTTTTTGTATTTCTCTGGTATTGGTTGATATTTCTCCTCTTTCATTTCTTATTTTGTTTATTTGGGTTCACTCTCTTTTCTTCTTGGTGAGCCTGGCCAGAGGTTTCTCAATTTAGTTTACCCTTTCAAAGAACAAGCTCTTGGCTTTATTGATCTTAATCTATTATTTTTTAACCTCTATTTTATTTATTTCCTTCCTTCAGCTGACTTTAGGTTTTGTTTGTTCTTCTTTTTGTAATTCTATTAGGTTGTAGGTTAGGATATTTATTTGAGATTTTTCTTGTTTTTTGAGGAAGGCCTGTATCACTATGAACTTCCCTCTAAGAATTGCTTTTGTTGCATCCCATAGATTTTATATGATTGTGTTTTCATTGTCATTTGCATCAAGATATTTGAAAATTTCTCCTTTGATTTCATCATTGATCCATTTTTTTAGTAGCATGTTGTTTAGTCTGCATGTAATTTTTTGTTGTTACCGTTGTTGTTTTGTTTATTCTCCTGTGGTTGATTTCTTGCTTAATACCATTTTGATCAGAAAAGATGCTTGAAATAATTTCTACACTCTTAAATTTTTTTGAGGCTTGTTTTGTGCCCTAGTATGTGGTCAGTCCTAGAGAATGGTCCATGTGCACTTGAAAAGAATGTGTATTCTGCTATTTTTGGATGTAATGTCTGGAAAATATCAATTAAGTCTAACTGTTCTATTGTATCATTTAGATTGTCTGTTGCCTTATTGATTTTCTGTCTCAAAGATATGTCCACTGATGTAAGTGGGGTGTTAAAGTCTCCTACTATTATTGTATTCCCATCAGTTTCTCCCTTTATGTCTACTAGCATTTGATTTATGTATTTCAGTGTCCCTATATTAGGTGCATATATATATTGATGAGTGTAAAATTCTATTCCTGTATTGATCATGTTAGCATTACATAGTGTCCTATTAATCTTTTTATGCCCTTTGTTTTAAAGTCTATTTTGTCTGATATGAGTATTGCAACTCCTGCTTTCTCATCATTTCTGTTTGCATGATATATCTTTTTCCATCCCCTCACTTTCAATCTGTTTCCTTTGCCTTAAAGTGGGTCTCTGGGAGAAGTGTATTGTCAGCTCTTGTTTTTTTTTTTAACCAATCTGCCACTCTGTGTCTTTTGACTAGAGCATTTAGTCCATGACATTTAAGGTAATTATTGATAGATATGTGTTTATTGCCATTTTAAACCTTGTTTGCCCATTGATTTTATATTTCTTCTTTGTCCCTTTTTCTTTTTGTTTTTCCTTTTGTGGCTTGATTTTCTTTTGTATTATACTTCTGTTCTCTTCTTATCTGTTTGGGATCTATTGTATGTTTTGATTTGTGGTTGCCCTGTTTTTCAAGTATACTAACCCCTTTCTGTATCTACTTGCTTTCAATTGGTAGTCATGTAGGTTTAAACATATTCTAGAAAAAAAAATTCTACATTCCTTTTTATTCTCCTCCTCCACATTTGTGACTTTGTCCTCTTTTACATCTTCATGGTCATCCTTTTGCTCTTCATTGTGGTTATCATCACTTTCACAGATTTTTTTTTTTAATCTATCTACTGGCTTATTTATTTATTTATTTATTTTGCTTTACTGGCTTAAGTGATTTTCCAATTATGACTTTGTCTTTGCTGTAGATTCTTACTTCTTTCCTTTTAGAGAAGACCTTTTAGTATTTCCTTTAGGATATTTTTTTTAATTGCTATATTCTTTTAATTTTTGTTTGTCTGAGATAGTCTTTATCTCTCCTTCTATTCCAAATGATAATCTTGCTGAGTAGAGTATTCTAGGTTGTAGATTTTTCTCTCTCAAGACTTCGAATATATTTTGCCACTCCCTTCTGGCCTGCAATGTTCCTTAGAGAAATCAGCTGATAGCCTTATGGGGGTTCCCTTGTAATTAACTCTTTGTTTTCCTCTTGCTGCCTTTAGAATCCTCTCTTTAACTTTTGCTAATTTAATTATAACATGTCTTGGTGTAAGTCTGTTTGGGTTTATCTTATTTGGAACACTCTGTGCTTCCTATATCTGGATATCTGTTTCCTTCTTTATATTTGGGATGTTTTAGCCATAATTTCTTCAAATACATTTTCAACCCCCTTTTTCTTATCCTTCTGGGATTCCTATTATGCATAGATTGGCATGCTTTATATTATCCCATAGGTCTCTTATGTTGCTTTCATTATTTTTGTTATTTGAGTTTCTATCTGCTGTTCTAATTGGGTGCTTTTCATTATTCTGTCTTCCAGATCACTTAGTCATTCTTCCAGATTATTCATTCTGCTTTTCATTGCCTTTAGTTCAGCTTTTGTGTCAGCAAATGAATTTTATAAATTTTCTTGGCTCCTTATAGTTTCTAGTTTCTTTTTTACAGTAATCTGCATTTCTGTCAATAGCCTTTCTTAATTCCCTCAGTATTTTCATTACCTTCTTTTTTTAACTTGGTGTCAATTAGACTGAAGAGGTCTGTTCCACTTTTTGTTCCTTCAGGGGAATTCTCTTGATATTTTAATTGGAAGTGGTTCCTCTGCTTCTTCCTTTTAATTATACTTCTCTTACTCTGAGTTTAGGAGAAATAAGTAACTTCTGTGGTCTTGGAGGGCTAGTTTTATGTGGCAGCATCCCTGTGCAGCCTGCATGAGTTTAATATTTTTTGGTGTGAGGGCTGTTTTTAGTATGGATGCCTGCTATCTCTTTCCTTGGTATATGCTGGCTGTTATCCCCTTGATAAGGGGGTGTCACTGGTATTGTGGTGACCAGAGCCTGCACTGGATATTGAATGGGGCTTCCTCTTTGCTCTGTGGTTGTCACTGCCCTGTCATTGTCACTGCCTTGTCAGGGGCAGGGTCTGCTCCCTAGTTGTTGAGTAGAAGCCCCTAAATCCATTTCTGAGCTGTGTTTCTGAGCTGCAGTATGAGATAGGCAGGATTGGACTACTCCCACTGGGAAAGGAGCCCCTGAGTACTCTTCTGCTGGAGCTGTTCACCAGTGAGTGTGCTCTGTTGTGTCACCTTTTATCTGTTGTGTGGGTTCACAAAGTACACTGCCCTCAGCCCCACCTCAACCTTTGGAATGCCAGCAATCAGCCCTGGTGTCCTTCAGGCGCTGTTTTCACACGGCCAGCAGCACAAACTGTCTGAAGTCAGGTATCAGGACTGCAGTGGTTGTGAACCTGGACCTGCTATAGGAGCTTTGGAGGCAGCTCAGACCCTGACCTGGCCGAACACCTCTGTGCACCCACAAAGCCCACAGCCACTAAGACCAGACCCGTCCCAGCTGTGGAAGCACCCAGTGTCCATTTGGATGTCCCACAGGTGCTGAACTTACAAAGATGGTGGCACAGTTGTAAAACTGTGGCTCATGCAGTGACAGGGAGAGATTTCAGCCCTGCTTCCTAAGTCACTCAGTGCCTGGGGCTCAGCTGTGATTTCAGCCCCACCTCTGCATATGGGCAACCTGCTGGCATCAGCTCCTGGGGCTGGCTGAGGCAGTGGCTGAGCCATGGGAGCTGGCCCTGGCCGTGGCTGGGGTGTGCTCTTCTGGAGCCCATGGAGGCTGGCAGGTGGAGGAAGAGGCTGCCAGGGCAGCCCTGCCCCTCCCTTACTCCCACTTAACAATAGTACTTTGTTTTTATGGCAGGCTGGGGAGTCTTCCATGAACGCTTCCAGTCAAAGAAGTACCACACTCCAGCTCCTTCAGGCTGTCTGTGCATCACCAAAATAAGTCCTCTCCCCAGGTCTGTCTTCTAAACCCCTAGTTCCAGCACCCAGCCTCCATTCATACCAGCGGATGTGCATCTCAGGCTGGGGCGCACAAGGCAGTGGAAAGACCTTCTGTGCAGGTGTCTCTGTTCTGCCTGCCACAAACTGGTTGCTGTGCTCTCCTCTGAGCCTCTGAAGCTCGCTTTCGTCCTGGCTCATCTCCCTGCCAGGGAAGGGGCTTCCCAGGGAACCTTTCCTCTTTTTCAGTTCCCTCCCAGGGGCACAGATCTCGTCCTGCTTCCTCTTCTTTTTTTTTTTTCCTACCCTGTTATGTGGGAGCTTTCTTGCCCTTTCAGGTGTTTGAGGTCTGATGCTAGTGTTCAGTAGGTGTTCTGTGAGAACTGTTCCATTTGTAGAGGTATTTTTGATGCCTTTGTGGGAGGAGGTGAGCTCCATGTCTGTCTGGTCCACCATCTTGATTGAAGCTCTTCCTGAATCTGGTTCTCTAAGAGGACCAAGGCTTAAAGTATTGAACTGCTTTTGGTAATTGTGATTTCTTTGTTTAAGTGATCTGTATTTGCCATTGAGATCGTTTATTATCACTGGCTAAAACTTTTGATATGTTAACAAACTTTCCAAAAATCAGATTCTAAATAAAGTTGATTTGACCTCTAGCTAACTTTGAGGTTTTCCAAAGGGTCCCTGGAACACCTCAAATTATTTGTTTTCTCTCCATCTCAGAGAGAGGAATACTAAACTAATTAGTATTAGGCTTTTTTGGTATGTTAAATTGCATGGGAAGTATTGTCAAATAAGTGGTGATAAAACTTCTTAGATTGTATCACATGGGTAAACATTAATGTACACATTCTAGAGATTATATGGAGCCCCTAAAATTCTGGGGTATCCTGGTAAATATTAATCATAATTTTAGTAATTATCTTGGGTCATTTTACGTCACAGCAGTAGCCAAGTTTCTTTTCAATTGCACTGTAATCTCAATTGGTTGACGCCAAAGCAAAAAGGCATCCTCTTAAGGGTTAGAGACAATCAGTTGCTCTTTATGGTTTTTCAGGGGCTTTTGGATGATGACTCTATAGCTATTTTGTGAAGAAACAGAGGAATGATTAGATCCTTTGTGTGCAAGCACTTGTGTTATTACATTAGAGAAAATAAGAAAAGGAAGGGAATGAGAGTGAAGATATGTTGTTTCAAACTTTAACTCCTCTGGCTGAGTTAGCTGTCCCAGCTGTTCTGGCTATTAGGCCAATATATATACCCCTTCCACCACTTTCCTTTCTTTTCCAGCCCCAATTCCTGACACTGAGGCTCAGGACTTCTCCTCCTTCTAGGGATCAATTAGAAAATCCAGTGTTAGTTTCTGGGGCACAGGGATGTGGTCTGGTATCACCATCTAAGACCCGACAGGGCGCTCAGTTTGGTTCAGGAACCACTCCCAAGGCAGGACAATTTTCATTGCTGTTATCTCATGTAGAGGGCTAAATGCAAATGACCAGACAGCTGGGTTTCTCAGACTTTTTTAATTGGAAAGATTGCAACCCTCCGTTATAGGGAGGATCTTCTACACCTGAAGCCCACTTGGCAGTACCCACACTGAACCACACTGGGACCCCAATGAGGGACGAATGCCCTTATTAGAGCTGAACCACACTGGGACCCCAATGAGGGAAAAATGCCCTTATTAGAGCAGTACTTATTAATGTGTCTTGGCGGGGCTTTGAAAAGGGAAACCAAAGCAAAAGAATTTGAACAAAAGAAATTCAGCCAAACAAATGAAGACCTCTGAATTTTGGGGAAGGATATATCAGAGCTATAGATGTCATACTAATGTAGATCCTGAGGCCCCTGAAAATATTAAAATGGTAAATTTTTTTTTCCTTTGGGGCAAAGTGCCTCAAATATCAGGAAAAAATTGCAAATATTAGATGATGCATCTAGAATCAACCCTTCTCATTTGGTGGATGTTGCTTTTAAAGCGTTCAGCAGGGAAAGACAACAGAAGATGATGCAGAATGAAATGCCATTTTTTGGCAGTGGCATTGGGTTTCTGGAAGGTGAGTAACCTGAAGAGAGGTGAGCCACGACTGGGGAAGAAGCAATGCACTTACTGTGGGAGGAAGAACATTGGAAAACAGATTGCCCTCGGCTGAAACATAAGAAACCCAATAAAAGAGGAGAGCCTCTCACACGGTAGAAAGAGAGGAACACTGATGAATGAAGAGGCCCAGGGGACTCCCTGGAACTTGAAGCACCTAATTCCCCACACTCAGAGCTCTGGGTAAAATGGACAGTGTGGGGATAAGCTGCAAGTTTGCTGGGATGGAGAAGATTGATCATCACCCTGGGAAAAAGCTGGAAGATGGCCCCCAATGTTTGAACTCTGGTGATGCTGCCATTGTTGACATGGTTCCTGGCAAGCCCATGTGTGTTGATCATCTCTGACTCCCTTCTCTGGGCCACTTTGCTGGTGGTGACGTGAGACAGATCGCTGCTCTACGTGTCATCAAAGCAGTGGACAAGAAGGTGGTTGGAGCTGGCAAGGTCCCCAAGTCTGCCCAGAAAGCTCAGAAGGCTAAATGAATACTACACCTGCCACCCCAGTCTTAATCAGTGGTGGAAGAACGGTCTCAGAACTGTTGGTCTCAAGTGGCCAGTTAAGTTTCACAATAAAAGTCTGGTTAATGACAAGGCATTGTAAAACGTTCAGAAAAAGAATGTTTTGTGGACAGGTTTTTTTTTTTTTTTTTGTATGTGTGGCAGTTTTAAGTTAGTTTTTTTATAAATTCATTTATTCATTTATTTATTGGCTGAGTTTGGGTCTTTGTTGCTGTGTGCAGCCTTTCTCTAGTTGCAGTGAGCGGGGGCTACTCTTCATTGCGGTGGGTGGGCTTCTCTGCAGTGGCTTCTCTTGTGGCAGAGCACAGGCTCTAGGTGCATGGGCTTCAGTAGTTGTGGCACATGGGCGATAGTTGGGCTCGCAGGCTCTAGAGTGCAGGCTCAGCAGTTGTGGCACACGGGCTTAGTTGCTCCACGGTATATGGGATCTTCCTGGCCCAGGAATCAAACCCGTGTCCCCTGCATTGGCAGGTAGATTAGTACCCACTGTGCCACCAGGGAAGCCCAAGTTATTAGTTTTTAAAATCAGTATCTTTTAGTTGGTTAAAGCTCTCCTTAAGGAAATTATCCCCTGGTTTAGATTAAGGCATTGGAATTACATTCATCCTGGAGATCACAATCAACAGGAAAAACCGAGAAAATGAATACTAGTTTAACCTGAAATAAGGCCTTGCTAGTTGTCCTGCTACAGGTCAATGGCTCCTAGGAGCGGGCATAAATTAAGCCCCTTTGAAACATTGACTAGTAGGCCATCCCAGGTGTCAGCCCAGGTGAGAGTATCTGAGGATGCTTTACAAAACCTAGCAGTTGCCAATTATGTTAAAACTTGAGGCACTATACTAATCTCTGTTCATGAGTTTGCCTCCAACAGGTCTTCCTATCCAGCTGAAGTAGATGGTAATTTCATTGTAGCTAGAGGAGGGTCAACCAATTGGTTTAATTTTGTCCAAAAAATAGCACATGAATTTACTGTATGTATTGGGAACTGGAACCAAACCCCCCAAGTTCAATTACAAATTAGACAACAAAGTGCTAAGGGGTTTCATCAGGTTCAGATAGTTGTAGATAAAAAAAGGACTGACTAAAGATTCTAAGGAATATTTGTCACCTCTGGAAGTCACCAGAGTGGTCTTTGTCCTTTTTGCACAAGATAGTGGAATGGACATTTACATTGGGGAATTGTAATAGGAAAGAACCTTTGTATTCTTTTACAAGTTAGTCCCTAAAAAGATGTTACCTATAAGCTTAAATTATACATAATAGCCCATCTCTGGGAACCCTGCCTCCCAGGTAATGAGCATTAAGATAAAAAAACCTTTGTTTGGCTCACAGACCTCACCAGACCCACCTGTGAATGTCTGCAGGCAGGAAGAAATGAACACATTCCTTCTGGAGGCTGATGGGAACCAGGAAGTGTTTGCTTTTACTTCCTCCCCTTTTAGTATAAAAGAAGCCTGAATTCTAACTCAGACAAGATGGTTCTGTGGGACACAAGTCCACCATCTTCTCAGCCAGCTTTCAGAATAAAGTCACTATTCCTTGCCCCAACAACTCGTCTCTTGATTTATTGGCCTGTCGTGTGGTGAGCTTGGACTTGGTAACACTGAGCCCAGGAAGTATAAAATTCCAGAGGGGAGATTTAGGCTAGGTATTAGGAAGGAGAGTCTGTTAGAGACTATGGAATGGGCTGTATTACAGTTTATGTCTCCAGCCACTTACCAAGCAGAAGTTGGATAGCCACCTCTTAGGGTTTCTCTTAATGCTATGAGATTGTCCTCAAAGACTCCTTCAAAGTTCTACTATTCCATCAGCCTTGCCTTTGGCCAAATGTATTAATGAGGACTTCTGAATTCAAATAGCAGGGACCCAACTAACCACAGCTAGAATGTATGGTTCTCTTGGAAGAGCAAAGTTGCAGCTGATCCTCAGTTGAAACAGAACCAGGAACGTGAAACTTGCAGGACTCTCTTCAATCCGTGCCTCCACTTGGCTTTGCTGACTTTTTTCATCTTAATCCAATTTCCATCATTTATCAGAAAACATAGTCATTGACAGCTCCTGGCCTTTTTTTTTTTTTCCATGTAATAATTTGTCACTGGAGATGAACTGCCTCTTTGGTGTCAAGGCAAAATAAGACACAAAATTACACATTTTCTCAGGCAAGGGTACAGACTGACCTGCTTTAGAAGTCTGCACCCCCATACCACCATCAGTTGAAGCCAGAGAAAAGGGATTAGTTAGAAAATGGCAGGTCTCTTGGAAACACTACGGAAGGATCGGAAAAGAAAGCATACTAAACAAAATGGTCCCCTACCCCAAAGCAAAATGACAGGAAGCTGCTACTCGGGCATTAAGAACAGCACAGGTTTAAAGTCCTTCTGTTTACAAACTATGAACATACATTTTAGAACTCAGGAAACTTCAGTGTTAACAGCAGTCTTTCCAAGAATATTTGAAAGGGATATTCGCTGTTAAAGCTGAGTATTTGGCACTTGTAACATGCTTAGTACTGCGCTAGGTGCTATGCTGGGTACAGAACTATAGGCCATGTCTCCATGTTCAAAGATCTCACAACTGAATGGGAGTAAGGATGGAGGAGCATTCTGAGAACGATTTTAAATATAATTAGAGGATTAGCCCTTATCGATGAAGTCATTTACAAATAGTTCTCACATCAAGTTTAAGTTAAAACTATCTTCTCAATGAAACTCTCAGTGGTTCGGAAATAGCTTAGGCTGCAGAAATCTGTATTCACTTGTTTCTTCATTTGTTCACTCATAAGCACTTCTTATGAACTCACCTTTGCTTTAGACACACTATGTAGAGGAATAAAAGTGGTACAGTTACAGGTCCCTTCCCTCAAATTTCTTAGCCGCTGTTCTGTCTGGAATATTCTTCACATGACTCCCATCTCCCATTGCCAGAATCACCTTGTATTTAACTCCTGTCCATTTTTATAGGTATTAGCCTTCCTCGACTCTCTTGACTGGGTTAAAACACTGCTGTATATTCCCGTAGTTTTTTTCCCCTTTGAAATGTTATCTTACTTGTAATTTTTTACCCGATGTGTGTCATCTTTAGTAAAATGAAAGTCCCATGAGGACAGGGCCATGCTTTTTCTGTTCACGACGATGCCTAAAATAGTGTCTCGAAATAGCAAGGACTAAATATTCATTCATTTGGCAGATATTTACAGAACATCTATGTGTCTAGTGTAGTTCTTGGCACTAAGGATACAAAAGAGGGGGAGAAAACAGATATGGTCCCTTCTTTGAAGGAGCTTACAAGTTAGTCAAAGTGTTGATTTAATGATGGAAAAATGTTTAACAGAAACTCATTTCCCAGATGAAGAAATGATTGCCAGAGACTGACTTGAGTCAAGTCATATGAAGAATTTGAGTGGAACAGACTGTTTTTGTTTTTTTAATTACCTCTTACACACACTGTTTCTCAATACACAATTCAAAAACCAAAGGTGGATGTGTGAACTTCTGTTCATTCGGTCCATGGATGCTAGAGGATGCTGAGGCATCATGAGCTGTGTGAATGGAGACAAACATGCAGATTATGTGACTTTTATGATAAAGGTTAAGTGTGTACAAGCAGACAGCTTTGGTGACTTCTTGGCCAAGTCTCCCACAGCCGCTATGAGAGTGACCATCACATCCTTTGTTGTTGCTTGTGGACCCTTGGCGACTAGAGTTCCTGGGAAAGTGAAGGTGTTGGCGTCAATGGCAGCCAAGTGATTAGTGTTTAGTCAGGAACTGCTGCAGGAGAGTTCAGTCCTGAGCCAGGAGCTGCAGGAAGGGACGAACATGGATCACTTTTGAGAAAATAAAAGGGCTTTTCAGGAGAGGGCATATAAAAAAGGCAAGGAGATTCTTAAAATAAGAGAGTATGAATAGCAAAATTAGCTCACTAAAGCAGGGGGTATGTATTAAATAGTGAAAGATAGCATGGTATAGGTGTGGGGGACTGGGCTGGAACTGAGTGTTTGGAAACGGAAGAAACTGCTGCTTCAAGGAGTGGAGAGAGAACTAGGTTTGGATTTGTTGTATTTCTAATGAATCAAACTCACTCTTAAATTTAGAGCCAGGGAGGACTCCCATTGGAACTCTGCTGAAGTCCTTTCTCCCAGTTTGAAGAACCGCCCTAAAATCATATGGAGAGACCCTCTCCTCCATTCATACTCACATGACAGAAGGCAGTCTCTGGACAGGTTGTTATAGGTCAGTTTCTATATGTCAGGTTACCACGTGTCTCCCCAACTGAAACTGCACCACACCCCGGTTACCAAAGTTGAATGGACATATCAGTGGAAACACATAGCATAGAGCCAACTGTCACCCCCGCCATCTCCATCCAGGGAACGGCAAAGCCTGTGCACGATTCTCTTGACTCTGCTGTCACGCTGACTCAGAAATCTCACTCATTTAAATGTGAGTTGCTGAGTCATTTCATCAGAAAGCACCTCAATCTGGAATAACCTTTTTTAAAAGCAACAAGTTTTAATGATGTGAGCCGAAATCCCTTGGCATTTTAAAGAAGTGCTCTGCGGAGGGCTATCTGCTAAGACCAGTGGTCTGCTTCTGTTACGGAGAAGCAGAAAGAGATGTCATTGTCTTTAAATGATGTGTGGGTTCAGGGAACGAGCCGCAGCAGGCTTGGGAATGTGTGGGGAGACGAGAAGTCAGAAGGCCATGCATACAACGTCTGTAAAGAAAATGTTTTATTTAAAGTGTTAAATACCATCACCAGAATGAGTCTGAGTTTTACATTAGTTGGTGTTCATTACAGGACTAATCTGCCCCCCTTTTTTTTCCAACTGGAATTCCCTTTACTTTGAAAACATACTATGTACAGGGCAGCAATGGTCACTGGAATAGTGCTATTTACATGACTAAACCACAAGTGGAGGTGCAGACGTGAAAATTAAAAAAAAAAAGTACACCAACTTTAAAATAAATACTGCATAATGACAGGTATGTACAAATATTCCATACAGTCATGTCCTTCTTATTAAAATTAGAAATTTATATAGGAATATGCACAAAAGATTATGTGACTGCATCTTAGTATCAGGAAAATGGTAAACGTTTATTCTAAGGGAGAGCATAGACACTATAGGTCTATTAAATCAATTGCTGCTGGTACACAAGTGTCTAAATTATTTCAATAAGGTTTTGCGCGTTCTTTTCGCAGCCTTACCTGGGTCCATCGCAGGTCTCAGAATGTCAGGACACAGTCTCAGTGTATTTCATGTTGCACCACATAAAGAGAAGGCATTTTTAGTGATACGCATTTTTAACTTTTGCACCATATCAAGCATGATAGTTTTTAACGGTCAGCACTGAATTTAAAAAGGAACACAAAACCGCAGTTTTTGTGCATGGCCTTAACTTAAACAAATGACACGTATGTAGATTTCAAAAGCTGTTGCAAGAAGTTAAAAATCAATCTATAAGAATGTGTTATCAAAGTATACAGAAAGAAAGCATGGGTGGTTTATTACATTACTTGGTGACTTTTCCTCTAAGTGGCGGAACTTCAGAGAAATGTGACCTTGCAGCACCACCCAATGGTAATAACTGTCTGTAAAACCAAAGGCAGGGGTTTGATTTTAGGGGATTTGTGTGTAGACTTTCGGTGATGGCAGCAAAGAACTGTTAATAGGCAGACTGACTTTCTTTGAGTCACCTAAAAATTGGAGCTTTAAAATTATCTGTTGCAAATTTATGTTTGCTATATTTCTTTAGAAATATAATTTGTGAAAAATTGAATTTTACTACAGAAAAATGAATTAATAAACAGCCCTGTGTTTCAGGGCTCCAGATTTTTAGCAGTGTTTCTATTCACATAGTAAATGGAAATTGGCTAAAGAAATTGCTTTAAATAATTAAAAAATAAAACCTAAGACCTTCTAGAAATAATACTTTAACCCTGTATGAATAATGCTGGTGCTAAAAACAAATTTATTAGACATTACAATGGCCACATGATTTTAGGATTTTCCTGTAAACTGAACTTTGAAGGTGAAAATAAAATTACCATGCACTGTACAATAAATTGCAAAAGTTCCAATATCTTCTTTATCAAATACATGCTGACTTACTTGAATGTACTCCCAAGTCATGTTGTAAAATCCTTTTCAACATGCTTGAAATAGAAAGCTCTTAGTTGTTTTCCCCCCTTGAGAAATTCAGAAAATCAGAAGCATCTATAGCTCTGAATCAAACACAGGGTATAAGAGTATCAGGTCAAAAATTTGTAATTTTTTAGCATAATGTTCACTCTGGTAGAGAGAAAGAAAATAAAAGATTAAAAGAGGGAGAAGAGGAAAAGTGAGATAGAGGGAAGAAAGATGTGAACAATTTGCACATATTGAACTTTGTAAGATTTGTATATTTAACATGGAAATAAACTGAATATATCATACTTGTCACATAAAGAGAATTTAAAGTATTTTCTAGAAAGTATTTTCCTCCATAATGTCTGCCAAAACACAGACTATGATTAGTTTAAAGAATAAACATGGTGTGTCTTTGTATCACCCTGTTGCATTCTCTCCTTTTTAAAACCATGCACTAGTGAAATTTATTTTTAAAAATAATATAAATGGTTGAAAATGGCTGATTTTTATTTTTTATTTTTTTGCAAGTTGCAGCCCCAAGAAAATAATTTAAGTATTCAGCTAATCTGTGTCCATGCAAAAAAAAGTTTCTTTAATTTCATTCAGTACAGTATAGCCACAGAATTGTTTTTCAGAGTCCAACACATCTTGGCATTAGTGAGTGACATGCCTGCTGGAGCTCCGAAGTCTGCCACCGTTCACGTCGTCTTGTTGGACTGGCTGCTCGTGTCCCCTCCAGAGGAGGGCTGACATTGTGTCCTGGACCACGTCTTTGGTCTCTTGCTTTTCACCTGATGCTTCCTAGGACTTCACGCCTTGACTCGTAACATGGCTTAATGGCTGGGTAGGTCCATATCTGTGGCATCACAGGACTGTGGGGTCAGAGAAATGAACAAAAAGGAACGATAAAAATATAAAGGTGCCATTGAAAAGGGCTTTTGTTCCATGAAACTGACTGATTCTTTGAGATTAATCCATGGCTTCAGATTGGACCAAAACTCGAGTGTTACTGAACTCCAAACCTGATAGTTTTTCATAGCTCCGCTCTTTCACCTGAGGGCCTTCTTTAGGGCACAATGTGTGCAACTTCCTCTGAGAACACAGGATCGCTTTGTATCCCTAGAAACAGGCTCAGAAGACACAACATTAAGCATGCAGTGTTACCAGGGTTTGCGACCTGTGATTTTTTTTTTTTTGTAACGCTGGTTGCTATGACAACAGTTTTACAGCTGCTATGAACGAGAGTAAGAAGGTCCGGTTGAACTTTCCAGAGATGATTGGGAAGCTCTTCTTGTCAGAGGGGCCAAGGTTGGATCTACTAGGGAGGAAGGGGGGAAAAGTTTGAACCAGCCAATCACCATATTGGATAGTTCCAGTTCATCTAAAAGTATCTGGGCCACTCCCATAAAGGATTTGTGATCCATGCGGCCATAGTCTCCCCAGACAATGATCTGTTGGCAAAATAAAAAGGAGAGTAATGTCACTAAAATCGTGTATGTAAAAGCTTGTAAATTAAAATACATTCAGTTAATGTGCTGACATCAAACATCAAGTGAAACAGTTGTATTTAATTACTGGGATAGTTGTCTTTAACTACCAGAATCCAAAGGTACATTAGGAAAACTCTACGGGAGTGTTAAAATCATAAGCAGCCGAGGAAGATGGGAGCTTATGAGCGATGCGGGTTTACAAGTCTGTAGTTTACTTTAAAGGAAACAACAGTGTCTGTAGCTTTTTTCTTTTTCATATTCTTTTATTATGGTTTACTACAGGATATTGAATATAGTTCTCTAGTATGTATAGCTTTATAGCACTGGCCACTGCTTTGAAGTTTCCGAAGAATTTCAGCTGTGAGGAATGGGAAAGAAATGTGATAAGAAAGGACACTGGCTACAAAGTCTGACTCCATGAAGACACTTTCTTAGGTAAGGAATATGTAATTCAGTAAATACCTGTAAAACCTTTCCTTGGGGACTTTCTTCAAAAGATAATAGTTGCTGGTAAAGGGGTTCCAGCGTTTTTCTTGCCACTTTTGTTTTCTTTTTGGCTATGCAGACTCCATTATCTAAGAGATACACCTTTACATACGGTGCTTGGGGAAGAAGACACAGAGGAGAGTTAAGTGATGAACTGTGCTTATGGAACACCCACCTTATGGGTGACATCTGCCACAGCTCAAGCTCAGGTTGAAAGAGCCAGCAGTCAAAAATCACTGGCCTTTCCCACATTATGTCAAAATCATTAGATAAACAATAGGTAACTATCAGCCATTCAGGTAGTTTTAGGCAATGTTAACATAGCCTCTAAATTAATTACTATTTTTCCTTCAACTGGTTATACAGATTTGAACACTGCATCAAAAAAAGGAGAAATGCTTCCAGTCCCTAACAAAATTCAAGAAAGATGTCTCACTCAGTTTTTCACTTGTCAGTACTTAAATCTAATTAAATGTGCTTGAAATTATATTTTACTCAACCATCCCCACAAATCATTTATCACTCAAAAGGGTTTATTTATTGATGGTGGTGTGGGTACAAGACAAGCGTGGGGTTTGATATAATATATTCAGATGAGCCAGGAAGGGGCAACTAATTATGAATACCAGGTTGAAATTTTTCTGACACTCTTCAAAAGCATTTTCATGTGTGTACAAATTGTGGTATTCTTTCTAGCAGAGTCAGTTGACTTAAGCTCCAAGACCTTTATGAATACTATTGTCTTAATCACCATTGCAAAGTTGTACAATAGGTAACATTCTTCACAATTTGAAATTTCAGTAAGGATAGGGAAGTTAGAGGTTCAAAATTACAATTCAGTCCGTGGAGGTGCTGAGGTGAGAAACTGAGTTTCAGAATCCTCAAGTTTCAGAACTGTTCTGTACATCAGATCCAATGTTCTCTACATCTCTGCACCAGGCATCTGGAATCTGTGGCATTTCCCATGGCTCTAAGCACCTTATATTATGACATTTCGATATGAAATATGTGACATCACAATAAACACTTATAATGGAGCCTCTGTATACACTACAGGAAGTAGAAGTCTTAGAATGTCCTTCCTATGTGGGCTTATGCTACTTTGGGGGCCTATATCTATATTTATTCTAATTCCAGAACTCAAAGGTTTCCTAAGGAGAATTTTGAAGCTCCAGATAAACTGAAGAATAACACAAAATACCAGCTAACAAGAAGAACTTCTTAGGAAATTGGTTTTGTGCAACAAGTACATGAGTGTGATAGTTTTTATTCTGCAGGGGTTTCTACCACATATATGCTTATCTATCCACTTATCCCCACCAGACCACCCTCACTGGGTGCTCACTCAGGATAAACACAAACTACCACAGATACCTGACTCATTTATTAGTATCCCTGATTATCTAAAAACAAAAATTTCAGCATCTCTTCAAAAACAAAGTCTCTGAATGGAAAATCTGCATTATGAACAACTACAGAAGACTCTCTTCTGTTCTTACCTGGCAGTGTCTTGGAACCTGGTTTTACCACAAGGCCACGGGCCCGAATGATTTCCACCTCTAGCTGGCCCTTTTTGTCCATCATTCCTACCTGAATGTCACCTAAAGGCGTGTGAGGAAGAAACAAACAGGCCTTAACGTACAAAAGCAGTGAGAAAAATACTTGTGTCAAAGACCTTGGTGTAACATTGTTTGATCATTTCCCCCATATTTTCCTAATTCAAATATATTTAAAAATTTATCAATGATTTCTTACTTTACAAAGCATATAAATTAAAATGGAAAAAATTAGTTGAAGTTTTTTTATTGTTAAAACCTAAGATACTCATTCTTGATAATATACTGTTAAAGATCCTATGAAATTAGAGAATGTGATTTTCAATAATCTAAAAAAAGACACAATGAATCATGTGACAGAAATTCTTACCCATGGCAGGTGTGGCCAGAGTCTGGCGCCCCACTAGCTGGGCGGGGCCAAGGCCATCCAGAAAATCGCTGAATTGGCTATCAGAGGCCAAGCGGACACCAGGGAAGATCAGACTAAAAGCAAAATAACACACAGGATTAAACCCTCGACTCTTGTTTCCATCCAGCCCCCTGTCTGTGGCAGGAGCATCTGGTGCCACTATTTTGCCACTTACATTAATTGGATCCCAACCCCTCGCTGCATCTCCACAGCGCTCCCTCCTTATCCTCTAACAGCCCTCATCCTGTGTTGCAGGGCTCTGTTTAGGTGTCTTTCTCTTCCTTGTCTGGAGGGCATGAACTGTGTATATGTATAGCACTCAGCACACTGTGAGCACTTAGTCCATGGCAGGCATTAGCATATTGAATCTCTTAGCTGCACTATGAGATAGATTCTATTATTTAACCCATTTTATCAATGAAGAAAGTCTTCACATCATTCCCATCAACACACAAACATACTGTTCTTATTTCCACCTTAAAAAAAGTTCCTTTCCTAACACCCTTCCTTCTCCAGCTACACCCATTTCTCTCCTTGAAATTCCTTGGAAGAGCTGCCTCTATGTGGTATCTTCAATTTCTTTCCTCTCATTCTCCCTTGAAACTCAAATTTGTTTTTTCCCTGCTCTCTTCCTTGCTTTGTTTTTCTCCACTCCACCAAAATTTCTCTAATCAAGGTTACCTATAGCCACAGTGGTAAATCTGACCGTTAATACTCAGTACTCGTCTAACTGAACATATTAGCCTTGTTTGATACAACTGATCCCCCCCTCTTCCTTGAAACACTTTCTCCACTTTGCTTCCAGGACCCTCTAGCCTCCTGGTTTTCCTCTTTGGCTATTCTTCCTCAGCCTCCTTTGCTACTTCTACCACTAAACAAAGGAGCTCCATCCTTTGACTTCTTCTCTGTAAGTCCCCATTCCCTTGGCAATCTCATCCAGTCTCGAGGTTTTAAACACCATCTATGCTGATACCACCTAGACTGACATCTCCAGCTTGGGCCTCACCCTTGGGCCCCACACCTGTATTCTAATTGCTCTCTCTACTTACCTGCTTGAATGTCTAATAGGCAATTGAAACCCAAATTGTCCCAAACTGACTCTCAACCCCAAATAAAGAAAAATCCAAACTGTTCTTTTCAGAGGAGGATTCCTATCTTAAATGGCAACTTTCTTCTTGCTCAACCTTGGAGTTTCTGTCCTCTTTCCTCTGGACTGAATGCTAAAGCCGTAATCCCTAGTGTGACTATATTAGGAGATAGAAACTTTAAAGGGATATTTAAAATTAAATGAGGTCATAAAGGTGGGGCCCTAAGCTACTATGACTGGTGTCATTAGAAGAAGAATACCAGGGGTATCCATGCGGAGAGGAAAGACCATGTGAGGACACAATGAGAAGGTGGCCATTTGGGAGGCAAGGAGAGGGGTCTCAGGAGAGGCCAAACTTGCTGACACCTTGATCTTAGATTTCTAGCCTCCAGAACTATGAGAAAATAAATTTCTGTTGTTTCAGTGGTATTATTTCTATGGTATTTTGTTATGGCGACCCTAGCAAAGTAATACAATCTCTTTTTCTCACACTCACATCAAATGCATCATTGAATCCTATTGTCTCTACTGTCAAAATACACCCAGAATCTGACCTCGCTGATGCTACCACTCAGGTCCAAGCCATCATTTTCTCTTTCTGTATTGCTGCCACAGCCTTCTGAATGATGCCCCTGTTGCCACCTTTACTCTCCCCTCCCACAGCAATCCGAGTGATCTGTTAAAACTGAAGCCACATAACGTCAGGCCTCTGCTCACAATCCTCCACTGGTTTCTTGTCCCGATCTGGGTAAGAGCAAAGTCCTTGCAATGATATATAAAGACAACACAAGCTGTCCACCCCTCGCCCATCATATCTTAATTCCTAGCTCCTCACTTCTCCTGCCCTCACTCCCCAGTGCCACCCTTCCCGCTGCTGATGCCAGGCGATCTGCAGCCTCAGGGCCTCAGCACTGCTTCAGCCTGAAATGCTCTTCCTTCAAATATCCACCGACTTACTAACGTCCTTCAGATTTTTAGTCAAATGTGCCTTTTTCCCAGTCTACCCTACATAAAACCGTACCCCTATCCTCTCCTTTTACCTTTTTCTCCTTAGCACTTATTCCACCTATTCTATTATATATTAAATATTATATACACTTTACTAATTTTTCTTGTATTTAAACCATTTTTCTAGTTTATTGTCTAACTTATCTGTTAGACTGTAAGTTTCATGAGAATAGTGTTTTTGTTTTTCTCTTTGTTCACTGATATATATACTCAGCACTCGAACCATGACTGGAATATTGTATTTGTTAAACTCAATCAATTAATTAAAATTAATCTTAAAAAAATTATGTAACTTGTCCAAGTTTCTATAGCACCAAAAACCAGTTCAGAATTTAAACCTACATGATTCTAAAGCCTACAGTCTAACCATCAACTGATTTTTGCTCCCTTGTATGACTCCCTCGTGTGTCCAACTCATAGCAAAGTGCCTAGAACACTAGAAGGTACGGAAATATCTGTTGAATGAATTTACGAGTATTCATCCCCTTTCTCCAACAAGACTATAAACATCTGGAGCAGAGGGGTCATAGTTGAAATATTTCTATATCCCTAGCAGCATCTAACACAGTGCTTGGCAGTGATGAGTGCTCACTGCACATTTCTTTTTACCTGATTCTCCATCTCTTTTAAGACTTCCTTGATTGACATCAAATCCGTTTCTTTCCCCAAGCCTTAATTCCCAAATATACAGTTAATCCCAACAGTTTTAATGATTCCATAAGTAGCCCATATAGCTTTGTTTGGAAATGTATGGAAATAATATACCTCTCATGTACTGATATAGCTGTGCTAGACAAATGATGCCTGGGGCACATCATCAGCACTGCCAGCCGCTCCCACAGCCGTACATCTGGGAACTGACCACACACATGCTGCCTAAACATCTGAGGCTTCCATGGTGATGGCAGATGAGGTCAAACCCCACTTTCCTCTATTAACGTCCTTTACACATCCATCTACGGATCTGCAGTTGCTAATTACTGTTAATTTGTTGGTGACAGGGCTGTGCAAGCTTTACACTTGCTCTAAAAATATCTCAGACACAGTGGATCCAAGGGAAAGCTACACGATAACTATATAAAGAAAAGACTCACCAACTTTGTGGCATTTCTTTTTGGCTGTTAAATTTATCCAAACTATGACTGGATGGGACTAAATATATATCAGTATTCTATATTTTTTAGCAATAAGAGCAAAGTTTTTAAAAATTAGCATTGTATACGTGGCATGGGCACACGTGCTTATTATTTCTGTGTTTTTATGTATTATTTCAAGGTAGGGCAAATGTTTATTTGTGACAGTCACAATTTAGCATCTTGTCCTTAAAGTGAAACACTGTAGCCCCAAACCAATTTCCATTGACATAAAAAGCCAGATATGTCACATTTCTCAGTGGCCTGTGAGCAAAAGTTTTTTTCATAGCAAATCGGCCAGTGAAAGTTAAAATGGTGCTATAGGGCATGTGAGTTAGCTTTGTGAAAGCACAGAGAGTGAGGCAGAGAAGAAGGTCTCCAGCAAGGCATGGAAGAAACCACGGCACAGCCAGCATCACTTACTTTCCTTCTGAGCTATAGCTGTTCATGCTGCCGTCTGTAGACTCTCGGCTTGCCTGTCGAGTCATCCAGTTCCTCATTTCCACAGCCAAGCCTGTTTCTGTACTTCTCTGGACGGTGCTCCGTAGCTTTTTACCTCCTGCTTCTGCACAGACAGAAAACAAAAAGGGTGATAGTTTTGTCATCACCATCTAGTAACAGAAAATACCAGCCAATGCTCTGAGGTCCTCAGATGAAAAAAACTGCATAAATACAAAATGCTTTTATGAAGGAGACAGAGAGGAAAGGTATTTCAAACCATGTCTTATTGAGTGAGATGAAAATTTTCTAAAAAATCTTCAAGAAGCACAAAATACCATTGTTTTATTTCCTTTTAAAACAGTGTTCAAATTGGTGATGAAAGGAACAAAAAGGTTCAAACTACGTAAAACAGAAAAAGCTTTGTTTTCATTGTAATATTTAAATCAAGATTAATTTATGCCTGTCTTTTTCTTTTTCCTTTCTTTTTGTCATAGTCAAAGAAGTAGGCCTTCACATTATTTCCAAAGAACAGGTGGTGAGTAATCCTCAATTCTAGCTTTAACTTTCACACGAAGACCTGTTTTTGTAGGGTCATCAGTACTAGAAAGCAAAGAAAGCTACACTGAGGAGACAGCCCTGCCTGATAACACATCTGTTGGTAACCTTCAGAGAGATTCTCACTGGGAATGCAAAACCCAGCAATGTCATGTGAAAAAAGAGCTTTTAAGTTGTTGGTCATGGATAGGCATGTTCTTAAGGATCTTCAACAGTTTGGGTAGGAGGTTTGCTTATGGAAGCCAGTTAGAAGACCAAACAGGAAACTGAGTCAAATACCAGAGATGTGACAGAGGTATGAAGTGCCATCTGCAGAGGACAGGGAGGAAGGAGCTTCACAGAGGGAGTGGGATTTGAGCTGGACTTGAAAAATGGGCAGATTGGGATCCAAGAAACAGCCCCAGTTATCAAAGGCCTTGTGTACTGGCATGTGGAACTGAGATGACTAACACTGGAACAACAGGGGGATGGTTCAAATTACTTGTATTAATTTACTTCTTGTCAGGCCTAAATATTTATCTACAGTGACTATTCACATCATTAATACTTTGGGATATGTAAGCTCTTTTAGTGTCTGGTATTAACAATTTCATTTTAGATCAATAAATATTTGGTGATATTGTCAGTGACTGGTGGAAATCCTTTCCATCAAACCTCTTATGATACTTGCTCACCATTTTGAAACACTGCTTTAAATTTCATCTATTCTCCACTTCCAACTTTAATGTACATCAAAATGCTTTAAACAGTATATACAAAATATAAGTTATTACTGATTACAACTCAGTTCCATAATCTGAGGCTATTGTAGATAACTGATAGTAAAACATGTTGTACTGATATGAACTATTGATATTAAGAGGAGATAAAGCGGCCTCCCATTGATGAGGAAAAGCTCTTCTTTCCACAGAAGCGGTTAGTTAATACATGTAAAAAATCACAAAATTTTAAAATTATCAATTTGCAACCTCCAGTGGCATAAATGATTCAAATAAGGCACAGCAATGGATGCTAACGCCATTAGATAAAAGAATAGTCATATGAGCCAAAAAATCATCCCACAAATTAGTTCTAATTGTTAAAGGAAAACATGTACTTTAATACTGGCAAACCTGGCTACTGCCATTTTAATCAAGTGAGCAAGCTTAGTAGCACTAATAGTGGGGACAATCACTGTAGCACCAATCAAGTTGTTCTAGACAAAAATATACAACCTGTTTCTAATCAGGTCTTTGTAACCAACTTCCAGGTTTTCAAAAATAGAGAGGATAGAATAACAGTTAAATGATACACACACACACAAAATTAGACAAACACAGAACATGGGATTTTATTCAAGAGAATCGACCTAGTCTCAAGTTAATATCATGAAAACAAACTAACAAGGTGGGGGAATTGTTCCAGGTTTTAAAATACCACAGGGATGTAACCATTAAATGCTATGAGTATACTTTGGTTTCTTTTCAAGAAAAAAACAAAAAAAAGAAACCTTAAAAGCAAAACACTAAAAGCAATTTTAGGACAAGTAGGGGAAATGTGAATATGAATTGAATATTGGATGGGATAAGAAAATTGTTAATTTTCCTAGGTAGGTAATGGCATGTATTATTAAAAATTTCCTTATTATTAGGAGATACATGCTAAAGTACTTAGACCTGAAATGTTGTATTGTTTGCAACTTACTTTCAAACAGGACAGTAAAAAATACACATATATATAAAACAAAGGATGAAATGTCAACAACAACAAAAACAAAAGATAGGGATGAAGAATAGACCTTGAGAGCCATACATTCAATATTTATGATGTTATTTGAGAGTGATCCCCAAATGGCCACATTAAACTGAGTGAAGTAAGTCTGAGAAAGATAAATATCATATTATATCGCTTATATGTGGAATCTAAAAAAAATGGTACAAATGAACTTATTTACAAAACAGACAGAATCACAGATGTAGAAAACAAATGTATGGTTACAAAGGGAGAAAGGTGGGGGAGGGGTAAATTGGGAGACTGGGATTGATATATACACACTACTATATATGAAACAGATAACTAATAAGGACCTACTGTATAGCACAGGGAACTCTACTCAATACTCGGTAATGACCTATATGGGAAAATAATCTAAAAAAGAGTGGATATATGTATAACTCATTCACTTTGCTGTACAGCAGAAACACAATACCCAATAAAAATTAATTTTAAAAAAGTAGTAAAATTTTGTCCAGGTGTGAACTGGAATCATAAAAGGTTCTGGGCAGGTGTGAGGGGGCCAGGCCAATGGCTGAGTCTTGGTCTCTCTGTGTAGTTGTACTGTTTGCTTCCTAGGAAGAATGCCTGTGTGAAAAATCACCATCAAGTGAGACAAACATTTAGTGATGTCTGAAAATACAGAATGAGGATAATGTACAGAAAATATGACTTTCAAAGGAAGTGAGATTCCTAAAGGTCTCAGGACATGGCCTTTCAGTGTCAAAAATCTGTTTTTCATTTAATGACTGACTCTTATCACAGCAAAAATGACTTGAAAATCTGCTATTACAGGGTGATAAGAACTAGCCACCATTTGGCAAAGAATAACAATACAATGAGCATGTAATCCTTTTGTTTACAGATTGCTGTTTACGTGTGTCTTCTTCAGAATAACTCTAACAATCCCCAATTTACAGATACTGTATCCAAGGACCCCAGCGTCTTACACATTCCCTGAAGCCATACAGAAAATGACAGAACCAGAGTTTATACACAGTTCTCTGACTCTTAGTTCTCTGCTATTCACTGTTTTGTTATCAGAGTATAACCGACGGGTAGATTGGATAGCTGTCCATGGAGATGATACTAGGCTAACTCTGTGATTGCATGTGGAAGGCCCTGCTAGAAGCAGCTGGTGGCGTGGAAAGAGCAGAGCACAGTGAAGAGGTCAGGCCCTGGTGTCCAACTGTTTCTCTGAAT
Organism: Hippopotamus amphibius kiboko; assembly: GCF_030028045.1. Taxonomy (NCBI): domain Eukaryota; kingdom Metazoa; phylum Chordata; class Mammalia; order Artiodactyla; family Hippopotamidae; genus Hippopotamus; species Hippopotamus amphibius. Next base: position 141,339,084 of record NC_080190.1, on the reverse strand, counting down.
CCCTACTCCATCACGTACTAGCTGGCTGACATGAAACAAGTTACCCTCTCTGTGACTCAGCTTTCTCAAACTGAAATGGCAACGATAATTTTTGTGAGGGTTGAGGAAAATAGTATATTTAAAGTCTTAGGATAGTGCCTGCTATATAGAAAATCTTCACTTAATGGTACAGTTATTATTATTTCCACCAGACAGGAAATCAGAAAACATGTATTCTAGGCCAGTCTCTACCACTGAATAGCTGGTTCTACGACCTTCTCTGAGTCATATACCCTCTCTGAGTCTCAGGTTCCTCATGTATGAAAAAAACAGAGGAGGGGGAGGGTGACAGATGATCTCTGATCTCTCTTAGCTCTAAAGTCTATGAGTTTGTATCATTAATGTATGACCAAGACCATGATTAACAGCATATACTGAGGAGATAAGGCTACTCACTGTCATCTGATGGAACCAAGGAATTCTAGGCATATGCTGAGCATTCATAATAGCTTTTTAAAATATGTCTTCTAAGTGTACTTTTATTTGACTTATTTTATAGACATTTAAAAAGTATGTATTTTCAACATCACAAATCCTTTGCATCGCATTCACAATAAAAATAATAACCTAAATATAATTCATGATGGTGATTCACATTCAATGTTTTGAATGCTTTGTCATGTTATTCAACCTAAAAACAGAGAATGCCTATATAAAGTACAGTAGGCAGAATTCTAAGATGACCCCCATGATTATGTTACTTTACACGGCAAGAAGGATTTTGCAAATGTAATGAAGGTTACTAACCAGTTGACCTAAAGATAGAAAAATTATCTCAGTGGGCCTAACATAGCCACATGAACCCTTTAAAAATAGAGTGCTTTCTCTGGCTGGTTCCAGAAGAGTCAATTAGGGAGATCTGAAACGCAAGAAAGGTTCAGTGTACCTCTGCTGGTTTGAAGATGGAGGGGACCATGTAAAAAGGACCTGAAAGCAGCCTTCAGCAATGCCTAGTTGACCGGCAGCCAAAAACTGGATTCTGCCAACAACCTGAATGATCCTGGAAGCAGAATTTCCCCCAGAGCCTCAGGGCAAGAACTCAGCCCAGCCAACACCTAGATTTCAGCTATGCAATATCCTAAGTAGGAACCCAGCCACGCCATGCCAGGTGTGTGTCCTACAGAACTGTGAACTAATAAATGGGTGTTGTTTTAAGCTGCTAAATTTGTGATAACTGTTAATCAACAATAGGTAATTCTTTAGATTAGTTTTTAATTTTTTTATGTTTATTTATTTAATTTTTGGCTGCTTGCAGGCTTTCTCTAGTTGTGGAGAGCGGGGGTTAGTCTTCGTTGTGGTGCATGGACTTCTCATTGCAGTGGCTTCTCTTGTTGTGGAGCACGGGCTCTAGGTGCACAGGCTCAGTAGTTGTGGCACATGGGCTCAAAAGTTGTGGCTTGTGGGCTCTAGAACGCAGGCTCAGTAGTTGTGGTGCATGGGCTTAGCTGCTCTGCGGCATGTGGAATCTTCCTAGACCAGGGATCGAAACCATATCCTCTGCATTGGCAGGTGGATTCTTAACCACCATGCCACCTGGGAAGTCCTAGATTATTTTCTTAAATGGGAGAGCTATAAAAATAACCTGTTGTGACCACAGGAGTAGACCAACTGAAATTATTTGTGAGAACTCAACAGCCATGATAAGAAAAAGTATATATTTAAAATATATATATACATATATATGTATACGTATATATACATACACATATACGTATATACACTTCACACATATATACATATATACACTACATACACATCATATACATGTGTATATATACATATGATATGTGTGTGTATAAAGATGTTTAAAAATACTCAGGTAGCAAACTACAAAACTAAGGCCGAGATTATGTTGTTGCAGAGCTCTTAAACCACTCATTCTCCTGTGGTATTTTAAGCCAAAGTGTATTTGGAGAAGGTAGGCCTGCAGGTAAAAATCAAGTTCTTGAATTACAAAACATCACAAGCATAAAGCAACACAGGAGGTGTCCTTGTTATTCTGCTCTGCTTAGTCTGATGACTCATTTGCTTGGCACCTTCTAAATTCAAAGAGAGCCACTTGATTAAATAAACAACCAAAGTGTCAGTTTCCCCTAACAATAGCTGAAAACCAGGAAACCTTTTGAGTGACTTGAAAACAAAAATCAAAAAGTCCTCTCTGCTACTGATTTGAAAATTCTCCTATGCCCAGGACGAGGCTCACAATCAAATGCCTAACTTAATGTCAGGACGGCCTCTTCTCAAATCCTGTGTCCACAGAACCCATCCCTGCTTGCTCTCACCTGGAAAGTCGCATCTCCTTTTGCAGATAGACTCTCTTTAGAGTCAAAGTTTTCTTGATGTTAATATAGGAAATGACTTATGGAAACAGGTTGAAGACAGGTTGGTAGATTCTGAAAAATGACTTTAATTTTTACTTTTGATCACAACTTATGTGCTTTGAGTTAATAAGCCCTATTTACACATTTTATTCAAATATTTTGCATGTATAATTTAAAGAAGCCATTTGCATTACATTTAGAGAATTTTTAAAATGCATTAAAATTAGAATTGCTAAAAGTACTGATTTATAGAATTTCAGAAGCTATCATAGGGATTCAGCATATCTTTGTATTTTATGTACTCTCTTACTGTAGCAATGAGCAAGCTGAGGTCCAGAGTGGCTAGTTCCTCTTTAGTAGAAGATTTCCATCTTTAAAAACCAGTAATATTTTCAAATTGCACTTTAGTTATCTTTTAACTTCTCCTCTAATTCCTCAAAATTTCAAGTATAAGAATTGCCTCTGGCACTTTCCTCGACCTCCATGGTGGCCCCTGTGGACACAACTTCCCATCAGCAGATATTACATCCAGACACAAAAGAGGTTGATTTGTTTACCTATTTGGTCCTGTAAGACCTCAACATGCGGACACTCATGAGTAGATTAGTGTACTTGTGCATAAAAGCTTATGTTTGTCAGGGCTTCTTACTATAAGAAACACAATTCAAATCTCTGAAAGTCTAAATGAAATACAGACAAATATGACAATTTCTTTTGGGCTAATCCAGGATTTGCACTGAAAAGTAAAACAAATAGAAATTAATAAAAATTAACAGTTGATTTCCAAAATTGTTTCAGAGTCTAACACAAACCCATTCATTTCAACAGCTTTGTCACTATTATGAAAATTAAATAGTTAATGGCTACCATACAGTGAGCTACAGGTAGAGGTCACAATTACAGTAGACATTAGGGCTGTCTAAATATATTCACATTTCCCTCACTTATGGAGTTCAGTGTGGTCATGTGACTTGCTTGGCCAATGAAATGTGAACAAAACTCATCTGTGTAACTTCAGGGTAGAAGCTTCAAATCCAACAATGTATAAAAAGAATTATATACCATCTGCAAACAAATCTTAAAACAAACCTGCTAAGAAAAAAAAGAAAAGGAATTACACACCATGATGAAATGGGATTTATCCCAGTTGTGCAATGCTGGTTCAACTTTCAAAAATCAATTAATGTAATGCATCATATCACCAGGCTAGAAAAAAAAAATCATACAATCATATCAATAGGTGCAGAAAAAGCATTCAACAAAATCCAACACCTATTCATCATATAAACTCTCACTAAAGTAGGAATAGAGGAGAACTTCTTCAATTTGATAAAGAACAGCTACAAAAAACTTACAGCTAACATCATTCTAAATAGTGAGAAAGGAAGCTTTCCCACCAAGATCAGATACAAAGCAAGAATTTTCATTCTTACCACTCTTTTTAATATCATACTGAAAATTCTAGCTAATGCAATAAGACAATAAAAGGTATAGAGATAGAGAAGAAAGAAAGAAAACTGTCTTGTTCACAGACAACATGATTGTCTATGTAGAAAATGTGAGCAAATCGACATAAAAACTCTTGGAACTAATAAGTGATTATGGCAAGGTTCCTGAATACTAGGTTAATGTACAAAAGTCAATTGCTTTCCTATACACCAGCAATGAATGGTGAAATTTGAAATTAAAAACACAATACCATTAACATTAGCATCCAAAAAATGAACTACTTATGTATAAATCTAACAAAAGATATACAAGACCTATATGAGGAAAACTATAAAACTCTGATGAAATCAAATACCAATTAAATAAATGGAGAGATATTCCATATTCATGGATAGGAAGACTCAATATTGTTGATATGTCAGGTCTTCCCAACTTGATCTATAGATTCAACACAATCCCAATCAAAATGCCAACAAGTTATTTTTGCACACATGGACAAACTGATTATAAAGATTAAATGGAAAGGCAAAAGACCCAGAAGCACTAACACAATATTGAAGGAGGATTGATACTACCCAACTCCAAGACTTCCTATAAAGCTACAGTAATCAGAACAGTGTGGTATTAGTGAAAGAACAGACAAATAGATCACTGGAACAGAATATAGAGCCTAGAAATAGACCCACATAAATATAGTCAACTGATATTTGACAAAGGAGCAAGGCAATACAATGGAGCAGAGAGTCTCTTCAACAAACTGTGCTGAAAAAACTGGATATTCACGTGTTAAAGAAAAGAAAGAAAGAAAAAAAAGGAATCTACACACAGACCTAAAACCCCTCACAAAAAACTCAAAATGAATCACAGACCTAAGCTATAAAACTCCTAGAAAACCTAGATGACCTTGAGTTGGTGATAACTTTTTAGATACAACACCCACAGCATGATGCATGAAATAGAGAACTGATAAGCTGGACCATTAAAAAGTTCTTCTCTGCAAAAAACTCTGCAGGAGAATGAGATGATAAGCCACAGGCTGGAAGAAAATATTTGCAAAAGACATATCCAATAATGAACTGTTACGCAAAACATAAAAAGAACTCTTAAAACTCAACAATAAGAAAAAAGACAATCTGATTATAAGATGGGCCAAACACCCTAACAGACACCTCACCAAATAAGATAGTATATAGGTGGCAAATAATCATATGAAAAGGTGCTCTACATCAGGGGTCCCCAATCCCTGAGCCATGGACCAATACCGGTCCATGGCTTGTCAGGAACTGGGCCGCACAGCAGGTAAGCAAGCAAAGCTTCATCTGTATTTACAGCCACTCCCCATCACTCGCATTACCGCCTGAGCTCCACCTCCTGTCAGATCAGCAGCAGCATTAGATTCTCATAGGAGCATGAACCCTACTGTGAACTGCACATGCAAGGGATCTAGGTTGCCTGCTCTTTATGAGAATCTAATGCCTGATGATCTCAGGTGGAGGTGAGGCAGTGATGCTAGCACTGGGGAGTGACTGCAAATACAGATTATTATCAGCAGAGAGGTTTGACTGCACAGAAACCATAATAAATCAATTGTTTGCAGACTCATCTTAAAACCCTACCAGTGAGTGGCAAGTGACAGTTAAACTGCATCTTACAGGGTAGACTAGACATAAGCCAACACACTTTGGGTGTCACTGTCTCCCATCACCCCCAGATGGGACCATCTAGTTGCAGGAAAATAAGCTAAGGGCTCCCACTGATTCTGCATTATGGTGAGCTGTATCATTATTTCATTATATATTACAATGTAATAATAACAGAAATAAAGTGCACAATAAATGTAATATGCTTGAATCATCCTGAAACCAACCCCCACCCCCTCTGGTCCATGGAAAAACTCTTCCACAAAACTGGTCCCTGGTGCCAAAAAGGTTGGGGACCGCTGTTCTACATCATATGTTAATAGGGAAATGCAAATTAAAACAACAATGGGATACCAGTACACCCTCATTAGAATGGCCAGAATTTAGAACACTGACAACACCAAATGCTGGTGAGGATGTGGAGCAATAGGAACTCTCATTCAATGCAAACTGGTACAGCCACTTTGGCAAACAGTTTGTGGTTTCTTACAAGACAAAGAGACTACCCCAGAGAATTAGAGCACTCTGCTCCCATTGTTATTACTTGTTAATATTGTTAATAATTATTAATCCTGATTCTAACAAGAAATAAAACCAACCTTATGACTCTTTTGCAGTAAGATCATTCAATTTTTTTCCATAAAAGTTGAGGTGTATCATTTTCATATTTATTTTTTAAAAAACAAAGCATCCCAAACTTAGTGACTTTATTTATTTTTGGCTATGCCACGTGGCATGCGTGATCTTATTTCCCCTACCAGGGATCAAACCCACGCCCCATGCAGTGGAAGCGCAGAGTCCTAACCACTGGACTGCCAGGGAAGACCCTCATCTTGGTATTTTTAACATATTTAAATATAAGAAATTATAGCGCTCACTGTTACTCTTTTGGGAGTTGTCATTTTTATGGTACTTTCTTGTTCCTACTATCTGATGTTGCTATTATGGCAAATAAAATTATTTAGAAAATTATTCCCCTCGCTTTTTGGCTTTTGTTTTTTAACTGATGGATCTGTCCTTCGTCACGCACCAGTCCACTGATATTTGTGTCTGTTTCTCTCTCAAGAATGGACATGAAATATCACCAACCTCTTCTTAACTCTCAAGTTAGCTATTTTGAGGCAGCATTTTGTGGTGAGAACAGCACGCCATTTGAGAATCAGATGATACGAGTTTCAGTTTTTATTCGATCATTTGCAAACTCTGGGCAGGTGACTTCCTTTCCAAAGCTCAGAGTTCTTTTGTGCAAACCTGAGATCAGACTTAGCCTATGTCATAGAATATATGAAATGTAGTGGTATTTAATGAGTAGTGATAAATAAGGACCAGATACTGTAAACTGTGTGAAAAAGTTTTGAAAACTGTAAAATGTTATACAAATGCTTCTTTGAAAAATGACTGGAATAATGTGAAATCATCCTAAATTTGCAGGAAGAAAACTATCTATAAATAAGTGGGGCCTTGCCATAGAAAGGGGGTCAGCTTGCTGGCCAAACTGGATCAAGGGGTTGCTTTCCACACATACCCACAGTTTTCAGATGACATCAAGGTGGCTGCCATTAAAGCGAGAACAAAGGATGTCGGCAGGGCACAGAGGGTGGAAACTGAAAGAATAGAATCTTGAGGCTTAAAATCTTTGTCCAGTGAGGTGTTTGGTTGGAGTCACTCACACTTGAAACTGACTGGAATCAAACACCCTTCTGAATTTTTGAAGGATCTGTATAGAAAAAAATAATTACTAGCCCATTTACAAAAGCCTGTTTAGGAATTCCCTGGCTGTCCAATGGTTAGGACTCCATGCTTTCACTGCTGTGGGCCCGGGTTCAATCCCTGGTTGGGGAGCTGTGCAGCATGGCCAAAAAATAAAAAAATAAATATAAAAAAAAGGCCTGTTCAACCCCTAAGGTAAGTACTTTTTCCCTAATCTGCACTAGGAAGAAGTGGGCTATGAAAGCTATGAAACCCCCTCTTCAATGCAAACCTTTGTGGCCATAAAGAATAAAGGACAAAGAAACACTTTCCTGAAAACAGAACCCAGGGGCCCAGATGAGTAAACCAAGAAATGTATTCTACTCTCAATCTGTGCCACTCCCTCCAGGTGGGATCTGAAAGTTCCTGTGGATGACTGATTGCTTTGTGTTTCCTATTCTCTCCTTTAGAAATGAACATTTTTATTTTGGTTATCCTGTTGCTACTATACCATTTAAATTAGATGTACTGGAGGGCAGATAATGTGTCTTTAGATTTACAGGTCCCTATAACATGAAAAGCCACATGTGGACACGAGGGAGAGGACTATACATCACTCAAAGATCCTAGATTTCAATCTGCGTGGTAAATGGATGACATTTTAAGGTTGTCTTTCTGGGGGAGGGATTAACTATGTTCTATAGGCAAAATAAGAGGGTCCTAAGATATTCTGGGTGGTCAAATCTGCAGGAAAAGTTAAAATAAAGAGAGCCATATACTTTACCTTATTGAGCAAAGACCAAATAGCAAGCTAGTATTTAAAAAAAATTAAAAATAGGTAATTAGGCTAAGCTTAACATTCACCCCCCCACCCCCGGTAATGATATAATTAGGTGGATATTTGTTAATGTTTTTGGCTCACCAGCCTTTGAACCGTCTTTCCATGTATGAGAAATAATCCATCCTTTAACGGTAGAAGCTAAAATTGTCAGGTGTCATTTTTCCAACCTGCGTGGCAATTAGGACATGAACAAATGGCCTAGGTTCTGCTGATCAGACACCAGCGCCCCAAACTTCGAATCTGAAGCTACCGATTTGGAGGCAAAGAGCAAAAAGCCTTAGTTTTACCAAATCACTGGGCTCCAAAAGGGTTTTGGAAAGTAGGGAAGCTAAACCGTATGTAAGAACCAGATTGTGAAAGACTGAGTGTCAGGCTAAAGGTTTTCTTTAGTAGGAGATGGGAATCTACTGAAGTTTTTGGAGAAAGAGTGGTGTCAAGATCAAGATGATGTTTAAGAAAACTGATACGGGGGCAATGAAGTTAGACTGCAGTGGGGAGATCAAGAAGGTGGAGAGAGCAGATTGGGAGACTCAGATGATTTAAAAGATGGACTAATATGGTCCTAAACTATCAAGGAAAATGGGAAGGAAGAAAGAGAACTGAAAAAAGCTGGGAAAGAAACATTTCCTTGGCAGAAGATGCCAACTGGTGGCACACATTTAAACCACACTTGGTCAATAGGTATGTTGGCTCAATTAATGTTTAAATTTTCTCACTTAGGCACCAACGTTTTAAAATTTAAAGGCTTTAAGTAAACATTCAGATTTATAGCTTTTCTTAGGGAAAAGAGAAGAATAAATTTGCCAACCTGGGCTGATATTCAATTTGGCATCAATTACCTAGAACTGAGTACTCACCATTCCTTTTTGGATGGATAAGCTTTCTCCAGCTTTTCAGAGTCCCTGCATTTTCCCTTTTGTATTATATCTGGCCTACTTCACTGATGTATGTTACCTTCCTGGCCCTCAGCTTACAGGAATAATAAGAGACAACTGATCACTGAAATAGCTAAAATAAATGGCCCTTTCATTTTAGTCTCATTAGGCAAAATCTAAACCTTAAGAAATGATACCTCAAAACTAGAATAGATATTACAATTTTTGTGTTAGCTTTTTCTTCAGTTGGTCAAACAGTATTATATATACATGGCATTAGGTAAATCCCCTCCTTGCCAATCAAACACCATTATAATATGAGAACAAATATACAGAATGATATTTTCTGATCAATAATAAGGACCTATGAAGACCAGCAGAGAGCACTTAACCACAGTCCTTGGCAGCAACAGGAAGCTGCCGTTACAACTTTCTAGTGGGTTTCTTTTACAAGTCATTATACACAAGATGTCTTCATAGGGACAACACTTCTAGTTTTGAATTTAGTGAACCTGTTGAAGGATGATAGCAAATTGGGGTTTAAATTGACTTTTTTATTAAATTTAAATTACTTTAACAGTATTATCTGGATACTTGGCAGTGAAAGATTCTGAATCTTAGATTATGTAATATTTGATAAGCATTCTGAGTGGAACTGTTCTTTCATTTATCTTTTTAAATTCCAACGTCTTCTGCGTTAACTTTATCGGCCTAGAATGTAAATCTAATATAAAAATTGTGCTGTTGTTGAACATGGTGTGGACTCGTATAAGAAATGATTTATTATACATAATCAATCATAATCTAGGAAAAATAATATCCCTGAAGAGAAGATAGGTATTTGGACTACTATTGTCTCTCCATGTCCTGCCCCCAATACTGGCATTGTGAAAATGTACAAAAACTATGATCACTGAATTTTAATGTCTAGATCACATATTATAACTTTAAAACAGTAAAAATATGATGGCTAGCAATCAGTTACATTGATATTCAGCTTCAAAAGAATGGTAGAACTATATACTGTTATTATTAATAGACAGTGAATACCTACTGTGCTAGACATGATGTCTGTATTTAGAAGGATTATATTTAAATGTATGGAGAATTTTTTATTCCAATGGAACACAGGCAAAGTGCTAAGCTCCATTTTATATATACATTTTGTTTTTACTAAGCTCCATTTTAATCAAATAGGACTGCTTATTAGGAATTAAGTGCACAAGGAACTATATATTCAATATCCTGTGATAAAACATAATGGAAAAGAATATAAAAAAGAATATATATATGTATAACTGAATCACTCTGCTGTAAAGCAGCAATTACCACAACATTGTAAATCAACTATACTTCAATAAAAAATAAAAATTAAAGTTAAATAAAAAAAGAATTAAATGTATTATTTACAAAAGGATTAGAATAAGGTAGTGCCTTTTACTGGTTGTATAGCCTCTTAAAGAGTAGGGAATAATTAAATAAGTCTTCTGATTACAGTCTATTTAGTTCCTTTTATATTAATTCCTCATAGCTTCACTATCACATATAAAGATACTTTCCTCAGTTTTTCTGGTGATTTTTAAACTATTCTTTTTTCTTAGATGGTTTTCCTATAACTTAATTTTTAAGATAGTGGCACGTAAAAGAAAGTTAATTTATTCAGTTAAATAGCATTAAGTTGATAGGATCTCTTCTTCTGTATGATGGCCAAGACATGTTTTAAACAAAGAAAGAAGGCCATAATATCAAGCAAATCAAATTCATCATATATTATATGCACGTAACTGAACAAGAATCACTAGCCCAGAAACACAAGTAACTTTAATATAGCTTGAGAAACCAGATCTATGAATATTAGGATATGTGCAATTTCCCTACATTATATGACCATAACCATTTGTCCTTGAATCTAAGGGTGGGAGGCCTGCTTCTCCTACTAGGAATAGTAACCATTTCAATGGTTCCTTCTTTCTTAAAATTACCTGTAATGTTTAAAAATTCTACATACAATAATATTCTACATTAGGGAGGTAGATTTAATGTTGGGTCCAACTAGTTTACATAGTGAAGCTAATACTTATTTCAGAGAGTTCAATGATGGATAAACATAATTTATAAACAGTTAAATAACATGTAGGTGCTATTATCATTACTTTTACTTAAAAAAAAAAAAACTGCTCAGAGATTTGGAGAATAGTTATCTGGAATATATCCAGGGACAAAGAAGCAAAAAAATAAAATAAAATAAAAAAGAACTGCAAGCATACAAAAAAGATGCTGCAAAGATCAGTCAACAATCTTAACTTATTTTGCTTATATGAATGTCCCTTTCCTCCTCACTTAAGTCAGCTCCATTGAGATTTACAATCTATGGCCAAGTTGTTTAACTTCTCTAAATCTCAGTTTTTACATGCATAAAATGATGAAAATAGTAACTTCCTTGAAGAATTATCATGAAATCAAAGGAATATGGCACAGAGAAGGTACTCAATAAACGGTAACCATTATTATTATACTTGATTTTCAAAACATAGCATCTTAAAAGAACATGCAGTATAATGATGAAGAAACAATACACAGAGTAGTTGGGATTCTAAACTTTAGAGCCAGATTATGGGTTTTGATTCCAGCTCCACCACTTAGTGGCTGTGGACCCTGGGCAAATTGCTTTCAAAGGTGTGCGGGAGGCACTGAGAGCTGTCGCTGATGCCGGAATCCATGTTTAACCCTCACTTTCTCAGGATACCCTTCTCTAACTCCTCAGTTATTTGCACTCTGTACTTCACCTTCCTAAGCCTTGTCACAGTTTTAATTACATAGTTATTCCTAGTAATATCTCGCATTAGACTGTGAGTTCTAAGAAGGTAGGGAGCATGTTTAGCTAATTCAGAGACTAGCGTAGCAATGAACACATCTCAGAGCCTCAGTTAATATTTTTGAATGAATGAATGAAAAGAATACTGTCTCTCAATAAACTTCTGAGCACTTCTTGTGTAGAATGGTAATGCCTGGGTGTGCTGTCCAAGAAAGAAATGAGAATATGGAACTGGAAGGCAGAGTATAGGTAGCTATTACACTATGTCTGAAAAGAAAGGGCGGGGAGGGGCAGGCTGTAAAATCAGATTGGCTTACTGAACTATCAGTTACTTTAGTCAAATCACACTGGTTGGTAGACCACTGCTCTCTTTAGAAAAGCTGTTCTCAACCAGTGTGAAAATCATCTGTTGTGATGGATTTTCTTTATAAATTAGAACGGGTTTCACAGTTATGACTATAATAACCTAGTCCTGAGCAAGCTTGTGAGAGAATGTTATCCACGTGAATTTTACGTGTCCTGTGTGGGTGTCTCAAGAGAAAAAAAAACTACAGAGAAGCACTGCTCCAGGCCAGTGATTTCTAACTTTTATAACTCTGCAACTCTGCAGGGTATGTTGAAATACCCCACAAAAATCTCAGGATTTTCAAGAGCAGTAGGAGTATAGCAAAATCAAAGAAGAAAGTTAGGATTTCTTCTCTTGGCTGTGAAATGACTAAAACCCAGTGGAAAGACCTCTAATTTATGGGGAGTGCCTTTTCTCCAGTTCCTTGTAGAGAATTACGTGTTTCATTTTAAAAACTCTGGCTTCCTTATGGAACATTTTGTCTTGGCAACTCAAGAAACCATGTTACAGGACAGAAATCTGTTCCAATTTCCCATGTGTAGATATAGGAATTTCCTTGGGATTAGTCTGTGTGAGCCAGGGTTAAGTCAATATACTTTAAATTAAAAAAAAAATTTCATATTTAAATAAGTTTTTCTTGACTCAAAAAGGCTTTTAGAATAGTATTCTGTAAATCCAATTAATTCTAGCTACAACTTAAGAAAGAATGATGATCGTTCACCTGAAACAAAGTCATGATTGAAGACTTGGTGTAAAAATTAAAAATTGAGAAATGAGTGTAGAATAATGTTTTATCTAAATATGTATTTATAGGCACACCTGGGTTTGAGTTCTAGTTTCACCACTTACTAGGTACGTGACTGTGGCTAAGTATATGCAAATAATAAACTAGTATAGCTTGGGCTGGGTGCACAGATCGTGTTGTTGACTGCCTGGGTTCATATGCTAACTCTATTACCTACTATCTGGGTGAACTTGGGCAAGTTTCTGAACCTCTCTACCTCAGTTTCCTCGTTTGTTAACTGGGGATAATAAAAGTAGTGCCTCATAAGGTTGTGGTGGGCCTAAAAGAGTAAGTGCATGTCAGGTTCTTAGAATAGTGTCTGGCTACTAACAAATACTGAAAGTTTAAGCTATAATTACGATCATTCATTTACCCAGTTTGACCTTCTAATATCTTGACTTGCTTACATTTGCTGAAATGTTAAACATTTAATACATAGAAAACAAGTAAAATGTAAATGTACAAAGAACAGCAAAAGATTAGTATGAAAATTAAAAATCACATTTATATAGGGAAGTATCCTACCATTAAACCTGTACTAATCTAGTACAAACTGAGAGTGCAACAATAAGCTAGAAGAAACCTGGATAGTTCTAACGAGAATTATTTTGAAGAACACTTTCCAGGTGTATTATTAATCAGCCATCTTCCACCTCCCTGCTCTCCACTGGGAAAAATAGGGAAAAAAATTATTTCTACCTGTTCTCAGAGCAGGTAGTTTCTTCTAAATCAGGGCTCACTACAGATTTCCTAGTAAGAGGTTATTGATTGTCACAGAATAAAAGCAAAATAAATCCTATTATATACAATGATATATACAATAATAGAGGTAACATGATGATAACCAACCTACTCTGGATAATATGTGCAAAGATGAACACAGTTTGCGACTAGTTTATCAATAAATTAATAAACAGCATTTCAAATGTTGGGACCGCTATTATTTAGCAATCAATTCCTACTTTGATTTACAAATTATGTTTTTAGCATTAGTTGTTAAATCTTACAGGAAAGTTCTTCACAAAGAAAATGTATGTTGTGTTATTGAAAACTTTATGAAGGACTTGAAGTCTCTTGGTGAAAAGTTTAAAAGTGCGTCCCCTTCGCTGTTTTTCTCATTAGCTTATCTGACATCATTCGAACACCAGAGATAGACAACCAATAGTCAGATTCATAGTATTGTTCCTGCCAACGAAGTTCCAAGTGCCCACAGCACAAACGAGCCTTCAGTACTGTCACCCTTTGGCCTGTCCCTTGTATTACCCCTTCCCGGCATTGCGCAGGCTGGGATTCCTGTTTCAAAGTTTTGCTGCTGCTTTTCCCTTTAACGTTTGATTATTTCTTTCCTCGAAATCAAATGCTAATACAAGACTGCGGGAACAAACGGAAACAAAACAGGGTGGGGTGCACCCAACAAGGGACGCCTTGACTCCCACTAGTCTACATCCTCATCCAACTCCCAAGCATTGTTTAATTCAACTTCACTAGGGAAGCCGCTTCCCAAGTCAGCGCCTGTGGAGCTCTCCCATAACCAATCAACAGAGCGCTCAGCTGGCGCCCTGGGGGTCTCCTGCCCCAGTCACAGGCCCCGAGAGAGGAGGGAGTAGTGACACTGCTACTTGGAGTTCTCCAACACTGCCAACCCTCCAACCGCCGACTTTCCAAGATGCAAGATGTACCCAGACAGAAACACTTAACTACAGTCTCACCTCCTTCTTCCTCCTCCAAGGAGTTCATGCAGGGAAAGTAGCCGGCCAGCGCCTCGAAGGAAGCGGAGAGGCTGCTCCGGCTCTGGGAGCGCTGCATGGAGCGCCCCGCGGCGCCGGGGCCCCCCAAGCCCTGCCGGCCCATCTTGGACGAAGACCCGCTTTTTCCGCGGTACAAGATACGAGGCGTCTTGGCGGCTGGGGCGCGGCGACCGCAGCGCTTCGGGGGCCGGGATGGTGCCGCGGGACCCCGGAGTACTGGCCCCTGCCTCCTTGACCCGGTCCGGACCAGACGTGGCCCTCCTGGCTGCCGGGGTCTCCACTTTTTGGGGGAGGGGTAAGAGGTGGGGATCCAGGCGGTGGCGCGCTGGGGGACCCGGCTGCTCGCTGTGAAAGTCCGAGGTCTCGCCAGGAGGGAGCTGAGGTTCCCGGAGGCTGTGGCTGAGAGTCAGTCTTGCCGCCCTCCCCTCTCAGGGAGATGCTGCTGATGCTGAGGTCCCCGCCAATCAGCAGCCAGCGGGGGAGGCGGCGGCGGCTGCAGCACCTCCGCGGGCTAGCACCTCCGCGGGCTGGCAGCTCCTGAGCGCGCACCTCAGGCTCAGGGCAACGCTGAGCCCCGAGGAGCTCCTGCTGTTTCCGCTTCTTCCCCTCCCCCGCCTGATTAACACCAGAGAATGGTCACTAATTAGATGCAATGCGTTAGGCATCGCAGATGGGTACTATCTCAGGCAGATTTTTGGTAATCATTTTCCCTTTCCTAGTCTCACTTAAAATTTGTTAACGTTCCTCAAGCAGAGACAAGAAATACTGAAATTTCCTCCAAATCATAAAACAAAGGCTCCCCAATTTTTAACAGGTCCCACGAAAGGCTAGAATTAAAGCTTTCTCGTTTACCTTCTCTATAAAAAAGATAAAAAATCAATGGAAGGTAAAAAGGTTAAAAATTATCAAGAGCCTGAAAAAGCACCAACACTAAAAAAGTACTGTGACGTTTATCAATTTTGCTTTAATTTCAGGAATTTTTTAATGCTTTTTTTCTCCAAAGTAATTAATCTGCTACCTATATCTGCTAAGAATGACAATGAACACTGTAAGGCTTCAGGCATCTTGGAAGCAACACCGACATACCAGAAACAAAAGTTTATAAGTGAAATAACATCACATTCTGCAAACTGCAATTCTCTATTCCAGAACATAAAGAAACCATAATTTCATTTTAGCAGAAGTCAGAAGACTGTCCTACTTTTTGTAACCTTAGACAAGCCACTCGACCTCTCAGTTTCCCTATCTAGGCAGGTGGGAAGGTCGGACACAATGGTTCCAGTCCTAACCATGTCACAGCTTGATTATTGGCTGTGTGTTTTAGGGGATTTCAAAAGTGTTTTATAAAATGTAAATTATACAATCTAAAATAGTTCTTTCATACAATAAACATTTCCTGAGTACTATATATGTACAAGTTCTTTGATGTACTGGGAAATACAAAAAGTCATTCAATTAATAGTAATTTAGCTCCTCATATATGTCAGGTACCTTTGTAAACACAGGCCACATAGTGATCAAAGATAGACATCTCTGCTCTCATGCAGCTTATATTCTAGTAGGGGGAGAAAGATACAATAAATCAGTAAATTACATAGCGTTAAAAGGGGATAAATGAACGTGGCAAAAAATAAAGTTAAGAGGTATGGGACAGTCTGCAATTTAAAAAAGGGCCGTCAGGGTGGGTATCAGTGACAAGGTGAAATCTGAATAGAAGTATGAAGAAGCTGAGGAAGTAAGCCATTCGATATGTGAGGAAGAGAGTTAGTCTGAGGCAAAGAGAGCCTCTACTGCAAACACAATAAGATACGATGTCCTGGTCTGTCCTTGAACCAGCAAAGAGGCCATGGTAGCTGGAGTGGAGTGTGTAGGAAGGAAAGGAGGTCAGAGAGATAAGAGGCAGAGAAGGGGGTAGATCACACCGTATTAACAACTTTGGCTACAGCAGATCACAATTTAGAAAGTATAAAACAATTCACTCAAGAAATAATCCTCTCAAATCTTTCTAAAGAGTAGGAAACTTTCAGTACAAATAAGAGTGCTATCACATAATAACAACTTTTGGTTGCTTAGAGTTAGGATCATCCAGGTTTCTTGCTTCTGTTTTTCTGATAGGCTTTTGTCCTTTCTCAGTAATATTCCTACAGCTCTCTCTCAGTTCAATTTTCTATTCATTATTCACCTTCCTAAAATACCAGCATTTCAATAGAACACTGATAAAACCAGGAACTCTCTGAGTATTTTTTCATACCATATTGCTTTTATAGGAACTTTTTATTAAATGAAATTTTCATTATAACAATAAAGAAAATCATAGTGTTTTGGAAACTGAAAGGACTATTGAAAGTCATTTAATTTTTTTTTAAACTGTGGGTCACAAATTTTTTGCGAGTCATGAAAATAACATTATTAGAATGATCAGCATTCTAAAAATTAAAATGAAATAAAATATCAGAGTGTAGCTCACGTAGTTATTGTATCAATAGCAGTATTGTTTCATGAATATGTGTGCATCTCTGTGTTTGTGTGCGTTCACATGTGGGTACTAAACTGTGATCAAGAGAAATATTTCAAGGAAGAGGGATGTTCCTAGGAAAATCCTGGGAAAATAATTGACCCAGGGTGGAAAAGTTTTATTTTGGCATTCAGGGACATCATAATGATAGTTGAAAGTCACTTAGGAAGGGAATTATCTTGCATTTCTACTAGTTACTGAATGGGGAGAGGGAATCTAAGAACTGGACCAGTGGTCACACCTGAGTTGCTTGGGCCCTGCCTTCTCTACGTTCATAACCTGGCTTTATGCACCAAGAAGAGGTTAGTCTGGAATAGCCCAGATGCATCTGTTTCTTCATAAGCATTGCTTCTCTCTTGCAGTTTCAGAACAAAATTGTCCTGGGAAGCTTTCTGATATTTTTTCCTATAGTTGCGATTTGAGAGATATAGGTAAGTGATAGAAGAATGGCACAAGGAGAAACATGAAGTACTAAAGAAGAAAAAAGAAAATCACCTTATTTCAGGGAAGAAAGCTTCAAGGAAAAAGAAGACTATTGGCACACAGGTATCAGAGAGACAAACCGCAATAATGGCCAGAGGTCTCTAGTCTTGAATGATAACTTGTGGAATATACTGAACTTATTGAGAAAATTTACAATTCTACATTTTTTTGTCCTAAGTTCAATTGTTTTCCTATATAATAAATATATAAATAATATTTCTGGTTTATATATTTTTAAAAAGTTGATTTACTATTTCTTATCCCATTCTGATATATAAACTACCAACCCCAAAGGCATTTAAAAACTTATATAAAAGATAAACTACTGATAAAAGATTGGAAATGTCATTTCCTTCATACCAGAAAGTACACTCAAACGGCTTTGGATGTAGTTTTCAAATGATGGGCACTATATAGTTTCATTATAAAAAACTAAGTGTAATTCCAGAACCAATATAATCTAGTGTTCAAATTATTTATAATATATTTATAACTTTCTTACTCATCCAAAGATAATCAGAGAAAAAGTGAGTTACAAATAATACATACTAATTGCTTTCTAAAAGCAAATTCTGGCTTTGAAAAAAGATTCCACTATTATACATGAAAATCATATTTTTGAAGAAAAGATATACAGATTGATACAGCTTGCATAAAATATCATAGCATTCTATTTGATGAATATGAAACATATCACACCAATTATGCCACTTAATTCTTACATCAATCTTGAGGGTGTCATCACTATTTCTTCTTCATAGATGAGCTAATAAAGACTCAATAATATTACATGACTTGCTTAATTAGAAAGTGGAAGAGCCACTGATTTTCTGATTTCAGGTGCAGTACCCTGTATACTATCTCACAGGTGTCTCACACCATATACATAAATACAGATAAAACCTATGCAAAACATAGATGATAGATATAATATGAACTATACAGTAAATTATTTGGTTCAAAATAAAATAAATATTGAGAATATATATGTAAAGCCATAATGTTTGTTCTAAGTATATACCAATATTAAATTCATATTTGCCCTTTTAATCAAAACATATTAATATTACATAGCCATATACGTATTTCAGTTCATCATTCCTAACTTGGCTAGAAAGTTACATGTCCTTTATGTATCAGTTTTTATAATAATAATAGTTTCTCCAAAACAAAATTACCAAAATTCTAAAGTATGTTAAATTAGTTTATTCCTGAAATAGAGGCTTGGTCACTGAAGAGAATGCAGAAAAAGGCTATTATGTGAAATAGTTACATAGTGTCTCCACCATGGATTACTTCAACTGGGAACATAGTTGTGCCTGTGGTAGCCTTGCCCTTTTCTATGGTAGAAATGATGTAGGTGATGATGATGAGAATGCAAAGTACTAATAAAGGGAAAGAAAGACAAAGTAAGTCCTTTCGGTAAGTAGTGGAAAAAACAAGTAGTAAGGCCCAAAAGCGGATATGCTAAAAAGAGATAGAAAAAGGATTCTTATTGCTACTCCAACACTATTTAGTGAATCCAGTCAACCCAGAAATGGCTGGTTGCTAAAAGAGATAGGAATTGCTCAGGATAGGCTATAAAGCCATGCTGCAGGCTGAACTAATCTCTTTCTTCTTGATACACATTTGCTCTTGATAATATAGGAATTTGTCTCTACCTCAGTCTTCACAAGTGATGTCAATTACTTTTGCCACTTTGGACCATTCCTCTATACAGCAAATAATTCTACACTAAATAGAAATATTTGTGGATATATTTTGGCTTGTTTTATTCAAAACCAACTCTCAAAATATTTACAGATGATGTGACTGACAAGGGATTAATCTCCAAAATATGCAAACAACTCATGCAGCTCAATATCAAAAAAACAAACAACCCAATCAAAAAATGGGCAGAAGATCTAAATAGACATTTATCCAAAAAAGACAAAAAGATGGCCAAAAAGCACATGAAAAGATGTCCAACATCGCTAAGTATTAGAGAAATGCAAATCAAAACTACAATAAGGTATCACCTCACATCAGTCAGAATGACCATCATCAAAAAGTCTACAAACAATAAATGCTGGAGAGAGTGTGAAGAAAAGGGAACCCTCCGACGTTGTTGGTGGGAATGTAAATTGGTGCAGCCACTATGGAGAATAGAACAAAGGTTCCTTAAAAAACTAAAAATAGAGCTACCATATGATCCAGCAATCCCCCTCCTGGGCCTATATCTGGAGAAAACCATAATTCGAAAAGATACATGCACCCCAATGTTCACTGCAGCACTATCTACAGTAGCCAAGACATGGAAGCAGCCTAAATGTCCATCTACAGAAGAATGGATAAAGAAGATGTGGTACATATATACAATAGAATATTACTCAGCCATAAAAAAAAAGAAATAATGCCATTTGCAGCAACATGGATGGACCTAGAGATTCTCACACTAGGTGAAGTAAGTCAGACGAAGAAAGACAAACATCATATGATGTCACTTACATGTGGAATCTAAAAAATGATACAAATGAACTTATTTACAAAACAGAAACAGACTCTCAGACTTAGAAAACAAACTCAGTGTTACCAAAGGGGACAGGTAGGGGGAGGGATAAATTAGAAGGTTGGGATTAACATATATACACTATTATATACAAAATAGATAATCAGCAAGGACCTACTGTATAGGTCAGGGAACTCTACTCAATACTCTGTAATAACCTAAATGGGAAAAGAATCTGAAAAAGAATAGATATATGTGTGTGTATAACTGAATCACTTTGCTGTATACCTGAAACTAATACAACACTGAAAATCAACTATACTCCAATATAAAATAAAAATTAAATAAAAAAACAACTCTCAAGAGTCCATATACATGTGTGAGTGTGTGTTCTCACACACACACACACACACACACACACACACACACACACACACACACACACACACTCCTTTAGGACAGTGGTCATGGCAAGGATGGTTTCCAAGTTTGAGAAGCTTCCTGCTCCAGCATTCTCTTCCACTATTACAAACAACTCTCTGACTTTGTGATAAATTTATACAGTCTTCATGGTAACATTCTCAAACATCTGAGAGAAAAGAAGAAACATTTCTGCTATTACAAATTCCTTGGGATCCTAGATGAACATCACCTAGCAACTTCTTATATCATTATGAGATCAACAGCATCAAGATTTTGTGAGTGTAAACATTCTGCATAAATACACAGTAAGACAAAAATTTTATATATGTTTCAGGTACCAATGCCAATAACTATACAAAATTTACTAAAAGTGTGTGCATTTTAACTGCTTTATTCATTCATTATTACTTTATTCTTTCACTATTCGTTTACTCATTACTCATTTATTCTTTGCACCAAAGTGTGATGAGAATGACACTAGGTATGCAAGGGAAACAGAGGGATTCTCTTAATTACAATTAAGTTTAATTCCTACTTGTTCATGTTCCTTCTTTTTCTTTACTGGCTAAAGCTTCATGTATTCACTTTGACATACATAGGAGAAAAGACTTCTGATTACCATTTAGTTTAAATGAATCATATGTTAGTCGTATATAAATGGTTATACACTATTTAAACTGCTTGATACCATGCTGACATAAAAACAGAAAATTTAACATTTTTCATAGAAATTTGGCTTTATTGTCCACTTGACTTTTAAATTACAGGCACCTTAACGATTTTTAATTATATATGAAGGTATAAAATTTATAACAAAGTTATTTAAAGTTGTTAAAAATCAAAGGCAGAGAAGAATGATGATACTCTCAAAGCATTAAAAATTGCAGGATTTTAAATAGTATACTGCAGAAATAAAAAGCCCATGAAACACATTCATGGTGTACAGATCCAGGTCAAACATCACTTAGATTGGGCATAAGTGACTTGCTGCCTGAAGGAAGTTCTATTCGGAGCTCAGTACATTTGGTAAACAGTTAAGATTGTGTGCAAAGTGGCCAACTAAGGACCCAAGCTAAGCAACTCATTATCAGCTGACTCCCACTTAAAGCACTCTGTGTCAAAGTAATAGTTTGTCTGTCATGTTGATATAAAACTTCATTATAGGAAATAACAATACAGATTAAACATGTTTCCCTCCTAAAATTCAATTCGAAATACTTTCATCTTGAACTTCCCTAGTGGTGCAGTGGTTAAGAATCCGCCTGCCAATGCAGGGGACATGGGTTCCATCCCTGGGCTGGGAAGATTCCACATGCCACGGAGCAACTAAGCCCATGCACCACAACTACTGAGCCTGTGTTCTAGAGCCTGCAAGCCACAACTATTGAGCCCATGTGCCGCAACTACTGAAGCCTGAGTACCTAGAACCCATGCGCCACAACAAGAGAAGCCACCGCAATGAGAAGCCCAGGTGCCCCAACAAAGAGTAGCCCTCTCTCGCTGCAACTAGAGAAAGCCCACACACAGCAACGAAGACACAATGCAGCTAATAAATAAATAAATAAATTTTTAAAAATTTTAAAAAGAAATGGTTCTATCTAATATGCTTTATTTATACTCCCACAATATGGTGAGAAACTCACATCTAACAAGACAGAGGTCTATTTCCCAGGGAAAACAGTCTCAGTGAAAGGTAAATTTGTAGTGTCATACAGAAACTCTCTAAGTAATGCAAGTAATTATAAAGAGGCAAATCAGTATGTGTTCTAGTTATGGGAATATTTTGTAATGCTTCTCCTTGAACACTGCTTTATAACTTGGATTCTTCTGCTTGGCAACTCCTTGAACTAACGGAGCAGTGTTTCAAATCCCAACCTCCTTTCCCATACTTGATACCAAATTGGGAAAAGACATTTTAGGGAGGAGCCGAAAGTCTCGATTTACAGCCTAAAGAATAACTAAATATGCAAATATATATATTTAAATTTGGCAACACCATTCAAAAAGCTTTTCCGAAAATGTTTATTTGTAGTCTAGCCATTTGGACATAGAAAAACTGTGCTGTAGAATTTCTCAGTTCCTTTTTTTCTGTTCTGAGTTATTTTTTGTGATTATCTGGAATTTGATCTAACATCTAGAAAAAAGTCATTGCTTCATAATTCACTGTTATAAACTACTAATTTCATTTCAAATAATACTGTATTTCACACTACGAGGCAGCATTTTTTAAGTTCTCTGGGTGAGGCAAAAATACAAACTTTATATCTTAGTAAATCTTGTATTGCATCTGAATAAACACTGAAAGACATTTTTCAAGGACTATGATCTTAAAAAATGTAATTGTTACATATTTTATCACAATTCAAGGTAACTGCAATTTTAAACTAATATAACATTTTGGGTACTATTTCTAATTTCATTTATTAAAAATGATTCATTTTTATTCTCAACTTCAGATTACAGGTTAAGATTAGCTGACAAAGGGTAAGTCTTCTGGCTTCTATAGGCACTTAGAAGGTGCTTGCCATAGCATTTGGAAGTAAATAAAAAGTCATAGCATGAGGTGAACAGTCCTTTGTCAACCTTGTAAGACACAGTTTGCCCCAGTCTCTTGCAGAACTAGACCTCCACTCATCTCCTTACTCTTAGATCTGAGTCCCACCTCCATCTGTAGTCTTAACCCAACTTTACTCTCAATCTCTTTCATTATTACTCTGATCCTGTAATTACCCCAGATTTATCAAACCATCATGCCTCCTTTGCATACATCTCCCTGTGGATGAACTTCTGACATAAATGACAGGATGGAAATGTCCCCCTATAGCTGAAGTTCCTCTTTGCTTCCAATACATTACAGTACTCCTTTTAATACAAATTTTTGTGAGAAAGATCATATTTTTTCCCATAGTGGAGTTCATTTAGAAAAATGTAAAACAACACTGGAGACTAAATAACAATGATAATCTATTATCAATATGTATTTCTCACTGTAATGCTCACAATAACTATAAGAAAAATTCTCCAAATTATGTTTTCTATAATGTTCTCTGTGTATGTGCCAGTTTAAAAACTTAATGCCAGTGAAAAAACTATTGACAGTTGCGTCAACAAGATTATGAGAATCTCTATAAAAACTTTTCCTAATCCCTATCAAATTACCAATGGCATTTTTCACAGAACTAGAACAAGAAAATTTGTATGGAAATGCAAAAGACCCCAAATAGCCAAAGCAATCTTGAGAAGGAAAGACAGAGCTGGAGGAATCAGGCTCCCTGACTTCAAACTACACTACAAGACTACAGTGATCAAGACAGTATGGCACTGGCACAAAAACAGAAATATAGATCAATGGAACACAACAGAGAGCCCAGAGATAAATCCACGCACATATGGGCACCTTATCTTTGACAAAGGAGGCAAGAATATACAATGGAAAAAAGACAGCCTCTTCAATTAGTGGTGCTGGGAAAATTGGACAGCTACATGTAAAAGAATGAAATCAGAACACTTCCTAACACCATACACAAAAGTAAACTCAAAATGGATTAAAGACCTAAGTGTAAGGCCAGACACTATAAAACTCTTAGAGGAAAACATAGGTAGAACACCTTAAGACATACATCAAAGCAAGATCCTTTTGGACCCACCTTCTAGAATAATGGAAATAAAATCAAGAATAAACAAATGGGACCTCATGAAACTTAAAAGCTTTTGCATAGCCAAAGAAACCATAAACAAGACTAGAAGACAACCCTCAGGATGGGAGAAAATATTTGCCAACAAAGCAACTGACAAAGGATTAATCTCCAAAATATACAAGCAGCTCATGCAGCTTAATACCAAAAAAGCAAATAACCCAATCCACAAATGGGTGGAAGACCTAAACAGACATTTCTCCAAAGAAGATATGCAGATGGCCAACAAACATGTGAAAAGATGCTCAACATCACTACTCATTAGAGAAATGCAAGTCAAAGCCACAATGAGGTATCACCTCACACAGGTCAGAATGGCCTTCATCAAAAAAACTAAAAACAATAAATGCTGGAGAGGGTGTGGAGAAAAGGGAACCCTCCTGCACTGTTGGTGGGAATATAAGTTGGTACAGCCACTAGGGAAAACAGTTGGGAAGTTCCTTAAAAAACTAAAAATGGAACTACCATATGACCCAGCAATCCCACTACTGCACATATACCCAAAGCAAATCATAATCCAAAAAGAAACATGTACCATAATGTTCACTGCAGCACTGTTTACAATAGCCAGGAGGTGGAAGCAACCTAAATGCCCATCAACAGATAAATGGATAAAGAAGATGTGGCACATATATACAACGGAATATTACTCAGCCATAAAAAAGAATGAAATTGAGTTATTTGTAATGAGGTGGATAGACCAAGTGTCTGTTATACAGAGCGAAGTAAGCCAGAAAGAGAAAAACAAATACCATATGCTAACTCGTGTATATGGAATCTAAAAGAAAAAAAAAAAAAGGTACTGATGAACCCAGTGACAGGGCAAGAATAAAGATGCAGATGTAGAGAACGGGCTTGAGGACACAAGGTTGGGTGAGGGGGGGCGGGCAATGGGGAAGCTGGGACGAAGTGAGAGAGCAGCTTTGACATATATATACTACCAAATGTACAACAGATAGCTCGTGGGAAGTTCCTGCATAACATAAGGAGACAAACTTGATGGATGATGACTTAGAGGGCCAGGATAGGGAGGGTGGGATGGAGTCACGGGAGGGTGGGGATATGTGTGTAAATACAGCTGATTCATTTTGGTGTACCTCAAAAATTGGCACAGCAGTGTAAAGCAATTATATTCCAATAAAGAGATAAAAAAAAATATGCATTCTACTCTTGTTACAGGGAAGAGCTAAATCAGACTCTATGTTAGATCTGTTTGTTTTACATTAACCTTTGTATTTTATTGCTTTTGCTACAAGTTTGGAATGTTGCTTTATAGCCTGAAATATACAGGATAGTCCATTCTCGAACCTCTGACCTTTAAAGGTATAACACTTTTCCATTCATTAAAGTTGCAGAACAAAGAATAATATTTGCCTTTTGGAAGTTTATAGGAACATTGTGACCGGACCTATGTGGACAGCTGCAAGAAGAAAGGATTCTGGCACCAGGGGGTCTGCAATAACCAACAACACCCCCTTTCCTTTTTAGTATAAAAGAAGCCTGAATTCTAACTCAGGCAAGATGGTATTTTGACAGACGTGAGTCTGCCATCTTCTTGGTCTGCCAGCTTTCCAAATAAAGTTGTATTCCTTGCCTCAAACCTCCCCCCCAAAAAACAAAAACAAAAACAAAAACAACAAAAAACCCAAAAAACGTTTCCCGTAGATTTCTTATTTGTACTGGCCTCCATTCACTGTTGGTGTTCCATTTGTGGGCCACTGCTTAGAATTTTAACGAGTCTCATGTTAAACATGTATTAGAATTTATTCTTTCAGAGTCATTCTATCTGGGAGCAAGCCCATAGATACTCCCTGAGTTTACTAACATCTTCTACTACAAATGAAAATAAATTATTCCAATTTTTAAGGGACATTCCAAGAAACATAAAACAATTACTTTGGTCTACTGAAAACTCCATATACAGTTCCAAATTCTCAGCTTCTGACATTAATTTCCCATGGTTCAGTTTTTCCCATGTTTTTAGATATTATGTCTAAAGTATAATACTTTTGTTTTATACAATGACTTTCTCTCAAGTATTTTTTCAAAATCTATACATTCATGTCTAAAACATATCTACGTATCCTGTCAGTGCTAGTCTCCATTTCACATGTGCTAAAGTATAAGGAAGATAAAAGATTACACACCCATTAATGATAGGATCTGATGAAGCCTAGACAGTTAAACTATGGGTTTAAAACTTTTTTACGTTTCTGCACATTGCATACTTATGTGTGAAGGATCAATGAATATATTCCTATCAAAAGGTAATCTATTGAAAGTGTGTAATAAACACGACTGATTCTTAGCCTGGTAGAACTAATTGACCATTTAACCATTTGTTATTAAACAATATTAAAAAAATATTTATTGAATGTCACCATGTCCATGCACAGTGCTAAGCAGTAGAAGTAGTAAACAGTATCATTTACTAATTGACTGACCACTGATTAAATCTATTACTTTCACTCATTATTATTATTTCAACTGATAAATACAGAAAGCTAAGGAAGCAGATCAAGTAATGCTCTTTTGGTCTGAAAGCATTACCTTCTCTTGACTTCCATTAGATCACATTCTTAGAGTTTTTCTCCCATTTCTCTTGCATCTCCTCATCAACCCTTGTGGCTGACTTCATCTCGTCTATCAAATTTCTACCTCTAACATCTTTATAATGCACCCTGGGCCACCTTCTCTCATTATACTTTCCCCCTAGATGATCAATTCCATTTCCAGTTTTAAAAACCGTACGTATTCACTCAAAGTATTGAGTGCAGACCTCTCATTTGAGTTTCAGAACTGATAACCATTTACTTGACATCACCACTAGAATATCTCACAGACCTCACAAACTACACTCTTGATTTCTTTCCCACAAAAAATCTTCTTTTCTTATATTTCCTCTCTTAATAAATAAGATCATCAGCCAAATGGTTGCTCAAACCAGAAATCTGGACATTCTCTTTTATTCCTTATTTTTTCATACTGTATGCCTCTCTCATCCAATTGCCATCAAATTCTATTGATTCTACCTCTAAAAGAGACCTCATATCTACTCATTTCTCTAATCCTATTCCAAAACACTTTCACTCTTACCCTCAAGATATTATTCATAAAGCAGCCAGGATTATCTTTTAAAAACATATGTTGGGTCATGTCATTACCCTTTTAAAAACACTTCAATGTCCTTTCACTGCAGTTACATAAAACACAAACACACAGCATGACCTCCCTTTAAGATTATATTTACTTCTTCATAGTAAATGGTTTTCTTTGTTTTTTACCCATTAAGACTTCTGTGTGGTGTCCAGTTTCTGTTTATTCCAAAAATCACTATCTTTCTTGATCGTGGTTTTTCTTGTTTTGCCATAGTGATATCCACTATAGAAAGCATTCTGCAATTTTAAATAGTCCCCTTCCTCCTTGCTTCTCATATTTCAGTTTAATGAGAACTATGTAAAGGTTAGTCAATTCCTACCAAACATATTTTCCCAGGTCTCACGAAATATACTGTATCGCTGGCCAGGAATTCTTCATAGCTGTATCTCAATTTGGTGATTATTTAACACAACAATCACTTGTCAGAAGAGGGCTTTAAAATTTACACCTGCTTCCCTGAAGAACCCATAACTCATTTATGCAGTGAGCTGCTATTACTGATGAGAAAGTATCATTTTCTTACAATGAAAAACAGTGGTGGTAGGCTCGAAACCTCAGGACCATGATACAGGCTGCTGAATATTGTATATTATTATTACTTAACTTTTCATAATTTAATAATATTATATTATTTGATACCATCTACACAGCTGTTATGAGTACATTAGGCTGGATTTTAACATTTAAATTTTTATTTTTAATTTCACCCCTCATGTCCCCTCCAGTAAAACCTGCCAGTCCCTCTGTGCTGGCTCTACAGCTGGATGAAGACCATGGTTGTCCATGAGGGAAAGACGGTTTGGGTCTAGCACTAATGGCCAGGCAGACCCAGCTCTTATTCCTCTGCAAACAAGAGACACTCTGCAATACAGAGTCTTCATCCCTTCGGGCCCTTGGCAGACATTTCAAGTCTCATATTTCAAAAGGAAGCCTGATTTTTATTCTGAAACTACGATTAATTAGGTATCTCTTTAACAGATGTATGATTTTAGGCAAGTCATTTAACCTCTCTGTTCCTTAATTTCTTTTCTAAAAAGAGGTTACATAACTTCTCTATGCTGTCTATAGAGATCGTCACTAAGCCCTGTTCGATCTTTAATAATCTGCAGTTCTAAACTTTCTGCTTTGTTCCATCCAAGACAGTCCCCATCCTCCAACCCCCTTGCACTCTCCATCCCTTCCTTACTCAGGAGACATGAAGGCACTTGGTTAATGGTGTGAACTCTGGAATTAGACAGGCTTGGGTATGCAGCCTAGCTCTTCTGCTTCTTTGCTGTATGACCTTGGGCAATTACTTAAACTCTCTATGCCTCAGTTTTCTCATCTGTAAATTTGACATAATAATACTAATGATCTTGTAGATTGTTGTGAGAATCACCTCATTTAACAGTGAGCATGAAGCTCAGAAATTCCAAACCATTAACTCCATATTTCTTCTTTTCTAATTAAGACTTCTACTCTCAAAGCATTGCTATCTTCAGACTAGTTTTAAGATTAAAATGAACTGATGAAATGGATTCATCTTTCAGAGATATTTTTATTTTCAAACAATATCCTTAACTAATTGGTGAAATTTCAGGCAGTGTTAAAAGTGATTTTTAAAAATATCTACACAAATTTAGGGAAGAACTGGTGCATTTTCTCATATATATATACAAGCCTCTCCTGAGATTTTCCTCTGGGCTCAGTTCTCCTGAGTACTAGCTTTGTTACAGCTTTTCTCTTTCCTCTAAAACTGAACAAAGGCTATATATATATATATATTTATTTATTTATTTTTTTAAATCAAGTATTCTAGAGGTGTCCTAGAGGTGGAGGTTGAGGGGTTGAGGCCCGTTTTTCAGACAGGCATTTTTATGTTAAAGAACTATCTGGGCATATATTTTTAATATATTCAAATTTCATTAGTACTCTCTAAGAAATTGAACCCCAGCCTCTGTGAAACACTCCTCTGGGGCAGAGGGAGAACACCATACACAAGTATTACACATTAACCTAACAGCATTATGTTAGACAAGACAGGTTCTTGATTAAAGCAAGCCTGACAAAGCAGCCATCTCAAGGTGATTCATTCCACTTGCAGGACATAAGTTAATCATGTAGTTTGCAATACTTCACGACTATGATGTGAACATCACAAAGATTATTAAAGTGTCACATACATTTACAGACGTTCCAAATTTGCCCGTAACATTGTATACATACATAGACAGGTCCACAATATGGAATAGTGTACACCACATTTATTTATATTTTAATGTAAGTCCATATGTGAAGAACTGCTCACAGATTTTATTTCATTCACGTGGGCAGATGGATTCAGGATAAAATCATATCCCCAAATGATTTTGCGATGTTTTTTCTAACTTTTTCATGTGGGCGGAGGGGAAGGCCGAGGGTGCAGCAATTGCTCCTGCACATTGACTGCGGAACAACCTTGAAGACGTGGGAAGTGTCACTTTAGGATAGTCAAACTATTGCTTTTGTCTCTTCCCTTACTCAATGAGAAGTAGCTATCGCCAGTCTCTATATAAATCACCAAAGCAAAAAGGCGAAGTCTGAACTGAGTGCTTCAGAAGTAGTTCCTAATGGATGAATTCTTTCAATCATTTCATTTAGTGTAATGAAAATAAGAAGTATATCTTCTAGTTGCATGAAAAGTAACTTGTAAAATTTGTATTGAAAATTCAATTAGTTTTGCACAGTCCTAAGTTGCTCTCTTAACTTAGAGCCCATCTGATCATTTAAATAGGTTTCTGCCTTTGGGTCACAATATATTTATGAGACATGATAACAGTTTAAGAAATTTACTATTTAAAAAATCCTCTCACACATCTTTTCTAATATAACTTTGTTTTGAATATAATAAAAGACATATTACATAATGAAATTTACATTTGAATATAATAACAGACATGTTATATAATGAAATTTTGTGGTATTAAAAATTGAATGTAACCTATTCTCAAAATTAATTTGTTTCTGGTAAAAAAACTGGATAATTACATTGCGTGTTACTATCACAATTTTTTTGCAGTTTCTAGGCCTAATAAATCATTTTGTATTTGGGGGACCAGGAAGAATGATAATAACTTTGAGATCTGAAAACGTCTTGAGAAGGTACTGGTCTAATTTCTGTCTATAAGTACAACTTTACATGAAGGTAATCAATTATCCTTCTCTTCTAAATATTGTGAAAGATGCTTCCCAAACTCCTGTACTTCCAGGGTCATAAAAGTCTTAGAGACACTATCCTTTACATTTCATTCCATCCTTCGTCCCAGTAAATTGAAGAAAATTTATTGTGATTCATATCTCATATATAATACCACTTCATTGGTGTTACGGCTGAATTGTGTTTCCTCAAAATTATATGCTGAAGTCCCAACCCCTAGTATGTCAGCATGTAATTATATTTGGAGATAAGGTCTTTAAAGAGAACTTAAAGTTAAAATGAGGCTGTATGAAGCTTTCATACCTAATCCAATATGACTGATGTTCTTATAAAAAGAAATTTGGACACACAAATTGACACCAGGGATGTGAGTGCACCGAGAAAAGGCCATGTGACTGGGCAGCAGGAGGGTGCCACCTACAAGTCAAGGAGAAAAGACTTCCGGCCTCCAGAATTATGAGAAAATAAATCTCTGCTGTTTAAGCCACGCAGTCTGTAGTATTTTATTATGGCAGCCCTAGAAAAGTAATACAATATCCTTTGAGATAAATTAAGTCCCCTATAGTCTTTAGTTTTACAGTGCTTTCAAAAGCATTCATTTGTTTTCTGAAAATTTAAGTTCACTTAGCATTATTTAGATCTATTCTAAAATTTTCAAACATCTTGTACAATTTTGATGTCCCAATAAACCTGGTCTCTTTTTATTATGATACAAAGTTTAGCTGTAAAGTGAATTTCCATAAATCAAATGGTATTTTCTAATTACTTCTGCTGTTTCAACAATTGGTGTTTCTACACCAATGGTGGATATTATGTTTCCAGTTTAAACAAAGGTAAATTACTTACACAGTCTCTTAAAAAACACACTTCCAAAAAACCCCCACACTTGTCACTACATTTTAATATACATAAGATTTTGTTTCCTAAGAGCAGACATTGTACTTTATTGATGATATTATTTGAATTTCCAGGGCCTACCACAATCATCAGGGCCTAGCTCACTGATTTGCTTCTAAGCACACTATTTTAACTAAATAAATTCTGATAAAGGAGCTGTTCATTACCAAGAGGCATATTCTAATTCTTATTTTGTTATTCTGTTAAAGAAAAGGGTTAAAGTTAAAATTGCTAATACCAGCTTCTGTGGTGAATGTGAATGAATCATCTGACTACTATTATTGTGGATGTGGCTCTTGAAATTGATTTTTCTTCATTAGCATTCCAAATCATTACTTAGAAATTACATTTTTTTTGGTATTTAAAAAGCTCTACCAAATGCAGTTATAACTTATCCAATTCGCCAAAGTAAATGGATGCCCTGAACACATCTTTTATTACCTCCATTTATTAGGAAGCAAATCAAAAGTCAACATATGTTTCTTACTTTCATCATCTGAAGTGTTCAGTACTAGAAGCCAAGCTAATTTTTTAAGCACTGAAACATTAAAAATTAACTGTGTCGTTTTCTATCTAGTTAATTAAATATAATAGAAATGTAAAATCTTGCATTTCTAAAAGGTCTTAATCCAATATCATCATTTAAACCCATGATGTTGAATTCTTTATACCCCTCAATTGTTCATTTGCTCTCATGACCATCTCCTTCTCCTAGACATCATTAATGACACATATCAAATTGAAGTGAGTTAAAGTTTATTTTGAGATTATTTTGAAAATTTTGTGATAGCTTTGAAAGAATATAGAAATCTTAAGTGTTACTACTAAATTAGTGTTGGGATGCCCTGATCTATCTGTTTAAAATTCCCATAAATTTAAGTATGTATTTATGATCCTAAACCTATATCATTCATATAGCTATATCTATGTTTATATCTGTATCTATATATGGACAAAGCAAATATATCTATGTTCTTGAAATCATTTCAAAAATCAATTCTTACACTAGGATTAAAACTTTGTTTCAGTGCACACTGGCATAGTTTTAAGATAAAAACAACTATTCATGCTGCTACCAACCCAGATTTAAAAACAGATACGATACATATTTCTTCTTTTCAGCTTCCAGTCCCCATGCCCGGGCCGCAGCCCCTTTTACTTGTGTCCAGTTTCTTTCACAATCCGCTCATTGGCATTCCTGCCTCCAGTGCCTCTCTTTTCATCCATTCTGGACATTTTTGCCAGGTTCATTTTCCTAGACTAGATTTATTACCAAGCATCTTTCTAAGAAAAATAACAAACAAACCTTCAGTGAGTTGATAGGACAAAATCTATTTTACTGATCTTGAAATTCAGGGCTTCCCACCAAAAGAAACTTCTAATTTTCCTTCCACTTTTCAAACACATACAGTTTTAATCAAACTTTGTTATTCTATTTATGCCCTTCCCCCCCCCCCCAACACACCTCTTTGCTTCTCATTTCTTTTCTTTCATGTGGGTCCAATAGTAGGGTGTGGAATTTGTCTTCTTGTTCAAAGCCTCCTGTCTGCTGTGCCAGAGGTAAGTGCAACCCTGATTTTCCTTTATCCTGGAGCTGGAAGCTATTGGATTCCTCATACCCTCAACCTCTAGACCCTCAGCATCACGATAGAGCTTCTAGTCCGACTCTGAATATTGCCATTTCTAGGCAATTTCTCTTGTCATGCCCCTCCCTACCTCCTTTCATCAAGTGGGTCCCAGGTTCATCACATCTCTCTTTATAGCATACTGTAGACGGTGAGTCAGGGTGCTCAGAAGAGGGCCCGGCTCCACAGCACCTCTGGCACCATCCAGTTCAAGTTTCCTTTCTCCTAATCCTAGGCTTATGAATTCAAGTCCCCGCAGACTTGTAAATACAGAGCCTTGTTAAAGACACTACTGTGTACTGGTCAGAATGCTCTCCTGCATCTCTGCTTATACACACTGCCTATCCTTCAAGATTCAGTTTCATTCCACCAGCTCTCTGAATCCCCTGGTCCATAGTGATGCCTTCCTACTCTGAAATCCCTTTATCTCATTCTCTCTTTGGGTGCTTATTATAGTCTACCGGCATTATGATTGAACTTTTCTTTTTCAGCTGTCTCCTGCACACCTTTAGTTGAAAGTTCTAGAGATATAAGCCCCTCAAAATATCCCCAAATGCCTCATCCTCTGCCAAGCTTGCTCCTGATTCTGTATCCCTCTCTTCGCAGGTGACAGTACCATTCATTCACTCAGTCCCTCAGGCAGAAAACTGGGGTCATCTTTGACTTCTCCCTCTTCTTCACGTCCCCATCCATATCCAATCAATCATCAAGCCCTAATTCATACCTTCTAAACATCTATGAAACTGATTCTTCTTCATCCCTAGTTCAAGGCCTCAGAATTTCTCTCTTCTGCTATCTAAAAGACTCCTAATTTGTTGCTCTATCTTCCATTTAAATACTTTTCAATCTATTTTTCATGAAACCAGAAGATCTATTTAAATAACAGTTTAGTCCATGTCATTGCTTTGCTTAAAAGCTTTTCAGTGGTATCCCTTCCCTGGTCTAAAAGGCACACCTACTATCCTTCTTTCTCGCTGGCTTCTGCCTGCCTCTCACTCCCAGCTCCAGCAATACTGGACTGTGGGAGTTGCCCTGCACATTCCAGGCTACCTCTTACCTCCCACATGTATGTGAAGGTGGGATACCTGGAATGCCTTCCTCTCTCCTTTTCTCTTTACCTAGACATTTTCTACTTATACGTTCAGGAATCTCCCAGGGAACAAGTTCTAACCTCCTGAGGAAGTAAATGCTACTTCTCTGAGATTCCACAGTATCTGGACTCTGTCTCTACTACACAGTATTAAAAGCTATGTTATAATTATGTTCATTCACTCATTCATTCAAGTACTTATTGAATACCTATGATGGGTCAGACACTTTTTGTACCGTAAAATAGATATTCAATAAGTGATTTTTGTTGATGAATGAATGAATATGCCCAACTGAACTTTAAGAGGAACACATGTTTTATTTATTTGAATTTATGTCCATTCACCTTCATGTTCTTACTCTATGTATTTTATATGTATTGATAGCAATAGCTCAAAAGACATTTTTTGGATTTGTTTTTACATTTAGTCTTGAATAAAGATAATTTTGAGAAAAAATTATCATTGATTACAAAACACCATGAAGATTCTGAAAAAGTAAATGATCATATAGTATAAATAATGCACAATAATATTTGTAAACTCTGAAGTATTAATTGCTCATAATTTTGGTAAACTATTTCAGAAAGTTCTTGCTCCAAAATGTGAATTTTGGAGCCACAATGTCTGAAGATTACAGACGAATCATATGCCACAAAGAATCAAATACAAAAGTGGAATATAGGAGCATTTTGGTAATACAAAAAAAAAGACAAAGAAAAAAAGAAAACTCTCATAATATTGACCTTTGCTATGGAAATTTATTCTAAGCAGTCGGGAAAATACTGTAGCTACTGTGAAAAAGACCATCTAAAGATCCTTGCGGGCTTAGTCTACACTGCCTAATGGTTAAGAGTCTAGCTTTGAGGGGTTCTGGATTCTTCCAGATTTTACCCCAACACGTTCATAATGAAACAAAAAATCTGCCAAATAATAGATTTGGAGAAAATTTTTGTAATATCTCAAACCAAAGAAGGAATTAATATCAGAAACTCTTGAAAACCAAAATGATAAAGATAGCAATCCCAACAAAAAAATAAGCATGAGTTAGAAATAGGCAATTCGCATAAAGGCAAATAAAAAGACTGATGGGTATAAAAAATTTTTAAACTCATTAGTTATTAGAGAAAAGCAAGTTAATACAACAATGAGAAATCACTCATTGCTAATATCAATCATGCTAATCATCGCTCATACTAATATCAGAAATACATGCATTAGCACATTAAAAATTAGGAAGCAATGCCACTTGCTGGCATGGATGTTGAGATATAGAGACTCTTATGCACTGCTGTTTGGAAAGTAGACTGGAGCAGGAGCTTTGGTGAAAAACCTGGCAGAACCTGGCCAAATTAATTAAACACACACTGAACAACTCAATAAGTCCAGTTCTGGGTACATAATAGATATATGTAAAAGAAATTCTCACCCAGGCTCATAAGGAGACATATATGAGGATATTCATCTCAGTGTTATTTGTGGTGGCAGGAGTTGGAGTCTATCTGGATGTCTAGCATTGGAAGAACAGAGAGGAAAAATGTGGTAAATGCATACCATGGAGTACTACGCAGCAATTAGAAACATAGGAATAAATGTACACACAGATGCCCTGAAAACCATAATGCTCACTGAGAAAAGTAAAAAGGGAATGTAACTTAAAAATGCATAAACACATATATGTATATGTAAAACAGTAATGCACATTTTATAAGAGCATGTACATATATTGAAGGTATAACCTTAAACATATTAAAATAACCATTCTAACAGATGGAGGGAGGAAAATAGGGATTAAAGGGGATTCAATAAAGAGAGAGACAGAGACAGAGACAGAGAGGAAGAGAGAGAGAAGGAGAAACTCTTTTCTTACTGTGGACCTGTGTGACCCCTCTCCATCCTGTTTCTCTAAGTGTTTCCTTGTGTTGCCTCCTTTCAACCATTCCACAGTGTGATTATACATTAAATGTCTCTACAGCCAGGTCTTAATCCACATGGTGATGATAGGTACCATGTGTCTGTCTCACTCACTGCTATATCCTCAGTACCTGGTACTATGCTTGCACACAGTAGGTAATCAGGGAATATTTGCTGAAGGAATCAATGAACGCACAATTTTACATTGGTTGACCCATGCTAACAGAAAGAAAGCCAAGAGCTGAACTTAAGATCTTGAAAGAAATTTTCACATGGATCTTTTCAGTGTTACATTCCAGGTTTCATCTCAAGAAAGGTAAGTTCTTAGATTTCATTCAAGGAGGTGGATAGAGCAGCAATTTTGTGGCACTGGCTGAACCACTTTTGTATTAGGTAATACATTTAAAATGGAGAGAATAAAGGTTTTTATCTACAGCTTTTTTTTATGTCAGCAAGATAAAGAGATACTACTGTTCAAATGGCAAGAAATGCTTTCCTCTTTTAAAATTCAAAGTATGCATACTATAATTTTCCTATCAAAATAGGATTTTTATGCTCTCATATTGGAATTTCTGAGTCACAAAAGCTCTCAGTGAGTTTTCCTTCAACCTGAAATGTAACATTACAACATGATTCAGAATAGCATCTGACCTACAGTTTCACAAAGTATGCATTTATAACATATTTCACTTCAAACCAAATAATGTACTGCCAAAGAGATATTATATGGTATGGAACAAATGACCCTATCCTTTCAATGCAGATACTTTTGATCCTTGATTTTTCCACCAGAATTCATAAATGCCCATTCACTACTGCCTGCGATTGAAAGAACTCTTACCTATGAATAAACTTCCCAAACACAGAATCTTTTAACTGCTTCAGCATCCTAGCTTCTCTTTTACAGTAAAACTACACTTTTTTTTTTTTTTTTGGTTCATACATATCACAGTGAAAATTTTCATTAGGCTTAATTCTTCTGGGAACAAACATTTTTTCTAGGATAACTGTTCTTCTTGGGAAATGAACTTATTTTCCAGAACATAAGATAATTTACTTAAATAGAATTCTGCCATAGGGCTATGCTGATCAGCTCTAAGCTAACAAGTCCGCATTGCACCATCTGATTGCTTATTATTAACAGATTAGAAATAGTCAAATATTATAGGGTTAAATACTAAATACTGCAAGATCATTTGTACTTAGATAATAGTTTCTTTGGAACTGCTAAAGCTTCTAAATAATCTCTTTTGACTTTTAAGTCATGTGTTACTTTCAATACATTTCCTTCCAAACCTCCTTCTATTTTGGTCTTAAGCTTAATTGTTTCTTGGAAAAGCACAGAAGTCACTCTAGTATGCATAGTGTCTCACTTTACTAAATCAGATCTTTACTGATCTGAAAAACCAGGGACCTAAGACTTATATATATGAAATAGCTAATTAGAAGATTTATTTCACCATGAATTAACCTATTAGGTAGAATATTCTGATTCATAAAAATGGAAATTTACAAACAGCTGTACTCTTTACAGGAGCCTATTCATTTCATAGGCAGAAGCCATGGCACAATCTTTACAAAAATAAGACTTGAAATGATACGCTTGATATCACTGTCTTGAGAAGCCCACCATAAATCCCACAGGAATATAGACTACGTTTCACTTTACAGATTAATTTTTTTTTAGTAGCCAATAATGAAAATTAGATCCTGCTAAAAGAGAGACTCCAAAAAAGCAGAACATTTTAGGTAACAAACTCCTTGTCT
The DNA here is from genome assembly GCF_030028045.1 of Hippopotamus amphibius kiboko. Taxonomy (NCBI): domain Eukaryota; kingdom Metazoa; phylum Chordata; class Mammalia; order Artiodactyla; family Hippopotamidae; genus Hippopotamus; species Hippopotamus amphibius. The sequence continues at coordinate 141,301,308 of NC_080190.1, read as the reverse complement.
CCTCTGGTTTTTAGAAATGATCATTAAGAACTGACTGGATATTTTTGCTTGATTCTATATATTACCACCTTTCCCTACTCTTTTCCATCCCAGAAAAGAAAGAGATTGAAACACATTCACAAACCGAAAATAGAAAGATTAAATGTAACATTCCTCAAATGTTTGAGAAAGCATTAAAAGCATAGGCTTTAAAATAGTTGCAACCCTCTACAACAACTGCAAAACCTGACAACAGCAACTGCATCTTTCTTATTTTTGATAGTTTGAAATCATCTGTGAAAAGGGAGGGCTGTTAACTACTTACCCCAAAAGTCAGTGTGCTCTTAGGCTGCCAAAATAGATGCATACTCTCAAATCTATAGGAAAGGAGGTGACACTCCATTCTGCGTCAATGCAGTCAGTGTACACTCAGAACCTTACTCACTTTTCGGTGCTAAACTTAAGGAGAAATGTAGGCAAACTTGAACATTTGTAGGAGTAGAATCAAAGCATCTGGAGACTTGAATAGTAAAGACAAAAAGGGTAAATACTTAAAAGGAAACTCAGGCAGGACATCAGAACTTTGAAATGGAAAACTATCATATAAGAGTTACATTAGTCCAATGAGTAGAACTAGATCAATGGTTGGAAGTCACAGCAAGTTGGAAACAAATCATAACCTAAGCTCTTGAGAAGATGAAGTAAGTATCTTTAAGTGGTGAATTCTCTGTCACTGGAGGTGGTTAGCAAAGGACAGTGACCTTGGAATGTGATATGAGAAGATTCAAGCAACAAATGGATAGTTAGATTAGATGGTCCCTTCCAGTTCTAGCATTCTATGATCTCTGAAGCAAAGTGATGAATGAGTTTTTGTTTTCAGAGATTCAGATTAAAAATTGGCTTGATTCATAATTTAATAATTGATAAAAATATACCCCCTCAAGTTATAATTTTGCAGCCACTATTCACCATTAATTGTGTGTATATATATATATACAAATATATATGTATATATTTGAAATATATATACAAATATATATGTATATATTTGAAATATATATACATTTGGAGAATATATTGCTTGCTTTCCATGTTGACATTTAGACAAGACTTCCAGAGTTTATGCTAGAAATCAGAGAATGCTATTATTTCATTCTTTTGGACCTCTAGAGAAATAATAGGTTCAGTTCAATAGTAAGAGGGTATCAGAGGTAAAGGGAGTGCCTAAGGGAGTGCACAGTTCTGTGCCATCCCCAGGTCTAGAAGATGGAGCAATGACCTCATGACAAAAGCCTAATGATTTATCCTCCATCAGAGACCTAAGCATGGACGTCCTGGAATGCTTCTCGAATGCCAAAAGCTTTAAAAGTTTTAAGGAGAGAGATGTTCTTTTCCAGTTTCTTCTTCCTATTTGTTCTTTTGGAAACACATTGGAGGCTTCCTTTTCTTTCTTTGATTTTCAGAGACAGCTATCCGGTAGGCTAACTTATGGAAAATTCTGCCTGTTTACTGTTTTTAAAATAATTATTAAGAAGCTGATTCACAATTTATTTTTTGAAACACAAAAATATAATTTACAAAGCAATTTAAGTTAAGGAAGATCGAGCAGTTTGTAGACATGGGCAAACCAACAGCGGAATACTTAGGAAGGGCCAGAATCTGTAATTCTCGAGACTAGTCATGCTCACCAGCAGTCCTATACAACTGCTGTTTTGTGTTTCTTTTCTTTTAAGAACATAAAAGAATGTATAATTTAAAAATATGATTTGTTTATTGTAGGAAACCTGGAAAATACTGAAAAATCTAATGAAAAAAATAAACTTCATACTTTCACTACCTGAATGAAGGAAACTATATCCTGATATATTTATTGTCTGTAATTAAAGTTAAGGAAAACTGAATCATACTGTATACTTTTGTGTCCTTTAAAAAAAATTTACACATTGTGAGCCCTTTCCCATGCCAACATTGCAAATTCTCATCTGGATGCCACATTTCTCCACAATATCCATTAAAATGTTAATTATTTCACACCTCTCAGATTGGGCACACATTATATCTGACTTATTGGATAGATTTTGAGCATCTCATGTATAGGAAATATACTTTTTACTTACATTTTACTATCTAGGACCTATATAATGCCTGGCACATAATGGATACTAGATATGTTTATTATTTACTCTTCATGAATGGAATACAAAAAAATTATCCTGAAATGAATACTGGGAATCTTGAGGAGTTTTTAGCTCAAGACAGCTCTAGGTAAAAAATTAGATACATCGACTATATGCTTAGATGATTTTATACACACACACACAGACACATACCCTCTCTATTTAAACAACTCAAAGTTCTATTTCTTTCATAAAACCTTCCCTGATAAATGGTACCCAAGCTGAACTCCCCTTTCTATAACTTTCATTATCAACCAGTAAGCACTGTCCTATTGAACAGATGTGTTAGGCTTCATCAATTCTCATCCTATAAACTATCATTTTTGATGACTCCTAGATCTCCTATTCTATATATGCAGCCCAACCCAATCCTCCAGTTTGTGTATCAGCTGCCTCCTAGCTTTCTCCATAGGAATTTCAAAATTCATCATTCCCAGGATGGAAATAATATTTCTCTTCTTGCCTTCATTCCCTTTTTGATAAATGCTTCCACCATCACTATGGGCTAAATTGTGTCACTCTCTTAAATTCGTATGTTGAAACACCAACCCTGCAATGTGAAGGTATTTAGAGATGGGGCCTTTGGGAGGTTATTAGGTTTAGATGAGAGTGGTGGGCCCTCACGATGGAATCAGTGCACTCATAAGAAGAGACACCAGAAAGCTTGCTTTCTTTCTCTCTCTCCCAGGCATTTGAGGACATACTGAGAGGGCAGCTGTCTGCAAACCAGGAAGTGAGCCCTCACCTGGGGAACCAAATCAGCTGGCACCTTGATCTTGGACTTAGCCTCCAGAACTGTGAGAAACAAATTCTTCTTGTTTAAGCCACACAGTTTATGGTATTTTTTTTTATAGCAGCCTGAGTAGACTACAACAGCTACTAAATCTATCATATGTCTCAAATATAGAAAACTTTTTGGGTCCCCTCTCACATTCACTTATCACATCTAACATCTGTAGTTTAGTCAATGTTATTGTACCAATTTAGATTTCCTGGTTTTGATATTATATCATATTTATTGAAGATACCACCAGGGGAAGCTGGATGAAGGATACATGAGACACTATGCAATATTTTTGCAACTTCCAAGAGTATTTCACAATTAAAATGTTATTAAAAAACCCTTCTGTATCATTTCAACCTCTAGTAATAAGAATTTCTGACGAAGTGTGTGTGATGTTGGAATATATTCAGTATTAAGAGAAGCATGTTGGAGTCAAGCCTGATAAGTTTTATCAAAGTAAAGACTTAAAGAGCCTGGCTGGTCTTACCTTCTACAGAATATCATGATTTCTAAATAGTAAATAATATACCCAAAATATGATTACATTTTACTTCCTTAATTACTCATAAAACCATTTAAAATAATTCTATAAAAATACAAGAGTAAAAGAAAACCTTCAGACAAACAAAGTGGATTTCATGCCTCCAAATAAAACTTTAAGAAGCACACAATATTTTGCTTTTAATGTTGAGAGCAAGAGATTTAGTTTCAAGTAGGTACATAGCTAAATAAAAATAAAGTTACATTTCTATGCTAGATCTGAACTTAGTGATAGAACAAAAGACTCTAGCTTTGAAACATTTCAGTTTCACCTAGAGATTTATTTTCTAAGGCTATTTTAACTCTGCATTGATATTTCACTTAGCAGTAGGAAACTATCTGCCTATTTGCCTGTCACATCACTATGTTCCTTGAGATTTATTCTTAAATACACTATAGATTATCATCATTATATTGTTCATACTATAAGCACTGAATAGAAATTCTCACAGGGAAGAGGAACAACAAACCACAGAATCACATGCCTAAGTTTTGAATTCTTTTGTAATTTGTAAGAACACATATATTCCTCACGAGTTTCTGCAGAGTTGGCCTCATGAAATCTATGGTGGAAAAGCAAGTCGTAAAATGACTTTCGTATGGATTATCTTTTCTCCAAAGGCGACCATCTGACTTCTTGTAAAAGAAAGCAAACTAAAATCATGTAACTTGAGACAGACTAATTGTGGCTTTGTTCTATTTCTCAGTCTGTCAATGCTGTCTTCTCATCTTTTCTTTTTCTCAGACCTCCCTGTGAAAAAAGGTTCTTACCTCTCTTTTCCTTTGAATCATATTCTTTCTCGCACTTTGGACAAACTACTTGATTGCTGGAGTCAGGCTAGGGGTACGGCCTTTTTAGGCCACAAGAGCTTGGATCCTGACTTTGTCCTTGAATAAGTAAAAGGACAAGGAGATGGAATATCAAGTATTCTCTAATACAGATACTGAAAACTATCTGGCCTTATGTGGAGAAGTTTTCTACACTGCAACTAAGCAATCTATGAGTAGGTGAGGCCTAAAAGAACAAAAGGATGTAGCTGGTGGAAGGCACTAATACAGAAGGCCAGAGGCTTGACTATTAACATGAAGAGCCATTCTCAGCTCCTGGAGTTCTGAGGATGGAGTAACATTGGTAGTCAACCCTATAGACAAAAAGAATCACTAATTCCCCAGCTTTTTCTGCCTCCCCACTCTCTACCCTGGCGATGCTAGAAGTCAGATCCCTGAGAGTAAAGAGTGGTAGAAATATAACTAAGGAGTTCTTTAGTGAGGGAGAAAACCATGAACTTATGTTTAACCTTTAGATGTTGATTACATTTGGCATTTTACTGACAAATATCTTTAATGTCTATTTATATCTTTTACCTGAAGGCTCCCTTTAAGTATAATGTTTACTATTTGCATTAGTGCATTTGGTCAGGATTTTGGGCTACAGATAACACTACATGGATCCAGGCAAACCTAGAAAGAATGAATGGCCTTAGGCCCTTTGGAAATAACACCTATATATTATTTAGACATGTCGAATGACTCTTCATTCTAACCAGAAACTAAAAGAAGACTTAAAATGACAGCTTTGAAAGGTTACAGAGACCTGAGATACTTAAAAATTTATGTGTAACCCACTATCACCAGGAAGGAAAAACATAAAAGTTTAATGAATCATTTTTGTTTACAGTAAAATATAATTAATTACTGGCTTAAGCAAGATTTTATGCTTTATTCCCAGGGGTTACTGAGTTGAAATTAAGTTCCTGGGGTGAAATGTAAATGTTAACTGGAGAAATTTAAACACGTTTTTCATTTATTCATATGCATAAAAATAAACAAATAAATCTTCATTTATTCATATGCATAAAAAGAATTATTTAAGGCCAATTATACTTCACACAAACCAAGGTTAATGCTGAAAATCTTTTACAACTCACCAGTCAGGACAGATGCTAACTAGTATTATTGATATACGCAAAACAGTAGAAGTAAAAAAAAAAAAAAAACTATTCTGTATTCCACGAATTTTCTCTTTTTTTCTTCTCTATTATAAACTTTTGCTAGAATCTTACTTTCTTACCATGATACATATGTACATATATCTAAACTAAAAGGTTTCCTAAACACAGTACTTTTCAAAGGATGAGTCTCAACTGACTTGTTCTTGATTACTTCCAAAATCAATCTTCGATTTATTAAGAATTTCTAGGAAGTACATCACTTTGTCTTAATTTTTTACTGAATCTTTTAGGATTAACCAAAATAAAATAAAGTCATTCAATAGCAACTACAAGAACACTGAAAACTTCTTTAATCTATTTGGAAACAGTTCCAAATCTAGACACTGAAGAGAAATCATAGAGATTTAGGACCATAGTCAGTGAGCACTTTTATCTTGATACTATCAGAAAGAGTATTTATGACCAATCAAGTAAGACATACCTGTCACACTATCCAATAAAAATACTGGTTTAGATATCACAAGATAGGTAAGAGAGTTATAATAAATGGCATTTTCTCTCTAGTAGTTTTTAATCTAGGTAGGTGACTAGTAACTCAAAGTATATAAAAAATAATTACAAAGTTGAGTGTAGATACTTTAAGAATAGTAGTTTCTAAAGAAGATAAAAACTTTGTGCTTACAATTTGGAGGTTCCTTAAAAAACTACAAAAAGAATTACCATATGATCCAGTAATCCCACTCCTGGGCATATACCCAAAGAAAACCATAATCCCAAAAGAAACTTGTACCATAATGTTTATTGCAGCACTATTTACAATAGCCAGGACATGGAAGCAACCGAAATGCCCATCAACAAATGAATGGATAAAGAAGATGTGGCATATATATACAATGGAATATTACTCAGCTATAAAAAGGGATGAGATGGAGCTATATGTAATGAGGTGGATAGAACTACAATCTGTCATACAGAGTGAAGTAAGTCAGAAAGAGAAGGACAAATATTGTATGCTAACTCACATATACGGAATCTAAAAATGGTACTGATGAACTCAATGACAAGAACAAGGATGCAGATACAGAGAATGGACTGGAGAACTCGAGGTATGGGAGGGGGCAGGGGGTGAAGGGGAAACTGAGACTAAGCAAGAGAGTAGCACAGACATATATATACTACCAACTGTAAAACAGTCAGTGGGAAGTTGTTGTATAACAAAGGGAGTCCAACTCGAGGATGGAAGATGCCTTAGAGGACTGGGGCGGGGAGGGTGGGGGGGACTCGAGAGGGGGGGAGTGAAGGAAGGGAGAGAATACGGGGATATGTGTATAAAAACAGATGATTGAACCTGGTGTACCCCCCAAAAAATAATAAAAAAAAAAAAAATGACAATGGGATGAGGAGTCAACTGGACAGTGAAAAAAAAAACCAAAAAACAAAAAACAAAACTTTGTGCTTGAGAAGCATATACTCTAATCAGTAAGAGCAATCTAAGGAGAGTGTAGACATGATAACCTTGAGAAAATACAGGGCATCAGAAATACCATCTATCTAAATTTCATGTCATAGCATTGTTACCTTTTTTTGTCTCCGGTGCATAGATGACCTGTTTAAAAAAAAAATCACATTATGTACCATTTTCTACATAATGAGGTACAGTACCAGTTAGGACATGGACAGCTCACAGCTTCTTTATTTCTCTCCTTCCTTTCTCCCTTCCTTTCTCCCTCCCTACCACCCTTCCTTCCTTTTGGGAACTTTTCCATGTTTTCATAATCTTTATAGATGAGCCCATACCAAAAGCAAGATACTTCACTGCTAAATAAAGAAACAAAAGTTTTATCCTTGTAGATCCCCATAATGTAGGACTCCTATTGAGTGTTATAGGAAGTTTTACCAAAAATAGGTTGCCTTCATAGTTTTTAACTCTAGCCCAGACTTCAGAAGATATCTGTACCTGCAGAACTTAGACCACTTATCGCTTTCCTCAAAAGTCCTCTAATGATAAAAATACATATAATTAATGAGACTATCAAATTAGACTAGTTATGGTAAAAGTGGTGGCTCTCACCCCCAATAAAATCGTATTCTTTTATATTCTGATGACTGTCAGAATTTAGTTTTTTTAAAGGAATATCTGTGGCATTTCTTAAATTTCAGTTCTATATTCTTTGGTAACAACTTTTCTCTCTTTAAAAAAATAGTCAAAGTTTATTTTCAAAATAATGTTCTTTTTTTTCATGGTATTCTGGAAGTTTTGCATTCTGGTGTGAATAATATTTTAGTATTCAGATTTGTCTAATTAATGTCTATCCTATTAACTTTAAAAATCTATAAAATTTCTATTTATTTACATTTTTGGCTTTACAAAATATATGAGTTTACTTAAGAAGGATAAGTGGAAAAAATAATGGTAAAATAAAGTAGAAAAAAAGAATGAAAAACAAAACATAAATGAGTAGACATATACTGCTATAAAGTCCCACTTAATTGTTATAGTTTAACTTCAAATTTAACTTTAAACTTCTTGGCAGCCAAAGTCATGAGGAGTACAAAATTAAATAATTAGATAGAAAAAATCCAATTATTCCGTAGAAAACAATCTTTTTGCTAATTTAATTCTTTGAAGGGCTAATACATGAAAGGGTTTATCTTGTTTAGCTATACTCCATCAGAAAGAGCAGAACACAGAGCAGCAATGCAACTTTCAACATGGGGTGAAAGTTGCAGTTGCTTCTATATTTTCATGGATTTGTTTTCAATGTCTTTATTTCATTTTTTTCTGAGGCTTAAAGGAAGAATGCACTTTTAATTGCATCTCTGGAACAACTGCAGCTGTTCCATGACTTATACTATAAGTAAAGAATCATTGATATTAGTAAACAATTTATGAAATACCTTCACATGCATTTTATAATTTGATCCTTATAGTCACCCACTGAAATGGATATTATTTCCATTGTACAGAGGAGGCAGCCGAGGCTCAAGAATATGCACATCTACAAAGTGGAGGAGTCTGAACCTGCACTATCCGAGATGGCAGGCACAAGCCACCTGCGGCAACTGCATACTTGAAATGTGGCTGGTCTGAATTGAGATCTGCTATAAATATAAAATGCATACCAAGTTGCAAATACATTCAATCAAAAATTGAATGTAAAGTATCTCATTAATAATTTTTATTATTACACAATGAACTAAAGATATGGTGGGTTAAATAAAACATTATTAAAACTAATTTCACCTGTTTCCTTTCACTTTTTTAAAAGTGTTCCTAGAAAACTTAAATTTATAGATATAGCTGACATTATATTTCTTTTGGACACACTTGTCTGAACTAAATCTCAGAGCCCTATTTGACACTTTTCCAATATACTTTGCCCTTAATATTCACATTCATAATTCTATTTTATAAATAAATGATCCTTTTTGTAAAAATTTCTCAATTATTGCCTTTGGTAGTTGTAGCTTTCATCATTTGTGGTATAAGTCTAACTCTATGTCCCTCAAATTTCTCCCCAGATTCTACATAAACAACATTAAGGACACAAAAATAATTTATTCATACTATTGTTGATCACCACAATGTATTTCAAATCTACATGCCCCATTAATGCCATAGGTACCACTTTAGATTAGACCAAATCATTTCCAGCTAGATCACGATACCTTTATTTCACCCGATTCCTTTTCTCTGTCATTGCATCTTTTCTTTTTCCTACTACACCTCATCTCACTTATTAGCAATGCAGCTAGCTCTGAGTGGTCTCCTCATGATTCAGTGAAAGAATGGAGCAGAGACACATAAAACAGCCAAGAAGGCAGTTTTAGTCCTTGGTCAACCATTTAATGAAAAATGTAACTAGAGATACGCAACTACATAATCAACGAAAAGTCTGTCATTTACTTCTAACTCGATGTTTTCTTAAAAACACATGCTGCAATTTAAATTTGAGGATGTTTAGGTGTTTTCCAAGGAATATTAATTCCAAGATATGCTTCATAGACAAAGGGCTGGTCAAAGTGAGTCAGAGAGAAGTTACATATTCTACCTTTCTTTTGAAAAGTCACAAAGTACATAAACACAGCAAAGGACTTTATGAAGTCCTGCAATTAAAAAGAACACTTATTAAATCTGTTTAACCCACATTTTCTGTATTTATTTGACCATGAGCCCTATTTTTCTGCTTAACATCTGTTGGCATCCAGAGACCTACTGTCCTGTAGTATACATTTCAGGAAATGCTTCTTTAGGTGAAAACATTTTCCATTTTCACGTCTGATATTGTCTATTTTTAACCAGTAACACCTTTAATTGAAGAAAGTTAGAATGCCACAGGCATAGAAGCCTTTATTAAATATGTTTCTGACTATTTTTGCCCTTGTTCCTGTCATTTTGTTAACTCATTTTTAAAATTTACTTTTTTCATGCCTCTGAAAATACTGATAGCTGGAAATAGATCTTATATTGGCAAAAGACCCAATGTCATATCAACACATTAAATAGTGCAATGACCTTAAAAAGCAATGAATCATAGATAAAAGTTTATGCTTCAAAGAACTACACAGGATACAGTACAAAGGAAAACAATTTTGCTTTCTTTTTTGACAGCATGACATACAGTGCAGATTTGGGGTTGGGAAGGAAAAAATATTGCTTTTTCTACTCTCTCCCTTTTTTAAAAAGCAGAGTCATATTGATTCATTTTCTAGAGTAGCAGGGAACAAATACAAAATAATTTCTGAACATATCTCAAGTCAACGTTCCAATTAATCTGTGATAGACCTGAGCAGACGCACCTTGAAAGTACACTTGGAGGAAGAGAGAAAATTATTTTCAGAAGATCTGAGGTCGTATTTAGGAAATCTAAAGAAAAAACTAGTAGAATTAAGTATTTACTAAGGACTCCCCTGGTAGTCCAGTGGTAAAGAATCCACCTTCCAATACAGGGGATGCGGGTTTGATCCCTGGTCAGGGAACTAATATCCCACATGCTGCAGAGGCAACTAAGCCCGTGTGCCACAACTACAGAGCCCACATGCCCTGGAGCCTGCAGGCCACAACTGGAGGAGAGAAAACCACCATGCCACAACTAGAGAGAAGCTGCAACAAAAGATCCCACATGCCTCAACGAAGATCCTGCATGCCGTAACTGAGACCTGATGCAGCCATAAATAAATAAATAAATAAATAAATAAAAGTAAAGAAAATAAATATTAAGTATTTACTAAGAATTAAGTATATGAGAAAAAAGTATTAGAACTAATCAGAGTTCAGTTAGGTGGTACAAGATTTAAAGCACTATTTAAATCAATAATTTTAATAGATTATTAACAAAAATAACCAGTTAGAAAATATAATAGGAAAAGCAAATATCAAAATAACATGGTATTTACAACAGTAATATGTTACAAAATACATAGGAATAATATTAACAAGCTATGTTTAGAAGACATATGATGAAAATTATGTAATGTTACTGAAGGACTTAAAAGAAGTACTGAATCAATGGAAAGACATACTATGAGTCTAAATAGGAAGAATCAACATTATAAATATGACAATTCTCCCCAAATTAGTCTAAATTTTAATACAACTTTAACTTTACAGTTTACCAAGTAAAGAAAATATCAGAGCTTAGACAAGAGTATTTGGAAGATGAATAATAACTGTACTCTTGCCCTACAAATTAGTAAAATGAATCATAAAGCTAGATTAGTATTTAAAACATCATGGTACTGTTTTAACTCCTAAAATTGATAGAAGAGAATAGAAAATAATCCAGGAACAATAAAAAATAAGGACAATTTGATACATATAAAGGATGGGATTTCATGCAAATAAAGTTTGGGTTATTCAATGAATTACCTAGGTCCAGCTATCTATTTGGAAAAAATAAATTTAGATTTCTAATTTTCACCATCTACAAAAGAAATTCCAGATGCATCAAAGATCTACACTCATAAAAGCTTTATGCGCACATCTGAGAATAAAATATAATAATATTTTCACAGTATTGGAGAGGAAATGGGTTTACTAAATACGATGGCACAGAACTACGAAAATGGACAAAAACTATGAACAAGTATTTCACAGGAAAAAATAAATAAAAATGGCTAATAAACCAATAAGTACACTGAAAATATTTGTTACCTCACCAATAATCAAGGAATGAATTCAGTAAGTGTTTATTGAATATTGAATAAAGTAAAAATGAAAATTTGTTTGAAACTAGCAAAGATGAAAAAAATAAACACTAGTATGGCCAAGAGTGGACAAAAATAAGCTCTCTCGTATTCTCTTGGAGAGGATGTAAATAGGGCAATGCTTCTGGGGAGTAATTCGCAATATTTTTAAAATTAAAAATGAGCACACCCTTTTAGCTCATTATTCTACTTACAGAAATTACTCTACAAATAAGTCAGACATACACTAGGATCAGTATAAGGATGTTCATTGTAGAATTATATAGAAAAAGCCTAAATGTCCTTTTGTAGAGCATTATGTTACATCTGTGAGGTAAAACAGTAGTCCATAGAATTCCCTGAAAGATGAGATAAATCTATAGATACTGACATGTAAAGATTCCGAAATACATTTTTAAGTGAAAAACCCAAAGCAAACTGCAATAGAACACGTGGGGAGTGTACACTGAAATATGCACAGATGAAAGTTTGGATGATTAGATTCTGCAACAAAATGTTAACAGTGGTTATCTCTGGGAGATGAGATCAAAGGGGAGGAGGTGGGTAAGTGAGGAAGCAACTTTTATTTTCTATTATAGGTGTTTGTATTATTTTGTTTCTTTAAAAAAAAATAAAAACAGAGAAAAGCGAATAATTTTGATGCATATTTTCCTGGACAGACAAGGTGATGAGTATACTTAGTAGATGCACGTTCATCAGAGATTTACAATTTGAAAATAACTTGCTATTATTCTATTACATTTTCCTTAGCCAACTCACTCACTTCAATGGCAGAGTTTACTTAACAACAAAATATATATACAAATTCTAAGGGAGAAAGTTTTGTGTAGTAAGTAATTAGTAGTTACACAAAATTCTGAATAAAATACCATATTTTGTTTTATGAAGTGAAAATTGACTCTCCTGTGCATTATTATTAATAAAGGCTAGTCAGAGTATAGGGAAAGTCAAAATTTTCAGTACAAATCCAGAAAAGAACTTCTTGGAATCCAATTCAATACAATAATAAACATGCACATGAAGAACTGAGTGATTACCAGAAGTTTATCATTGTAGAAATCCAATAATCTCACTGCACTGATATTTCGTACATGGTCACTATTGCCAAACTATTAAAGTGGACATCTGTTGTCCTTGAAATAAGAAGAGAACCAAAAAGATTCTGGTTCTTAATTAGTAGGAGACATCTACTTTGGGTTTTTATAATTAAACCTGAGCTATTCTTATTGTTGTGCCCAGACTTCTTATGTCTAATGACACAACAGCAAAAACATGAAGGCCACTAGTCATACCAGGACTACGGTTCAACAATCAAGAAAGTCAATTCAAACAACAAATAAACCAATTAAGTGGAGACTACTAAAGAATTTATCTTAATTAAAAAATCAATTCTGGTAAACATCTAATTACCATTTATCATGGTATTCCCTAACAACTGCAATGATACTTGTGTCCTTAATAAAAGAAAATCCCAGTTTTCCCAAGCCAGCAATATAGTAAGAATTTCCACATGGAGAGGCACATTTTGAGCACAGCTTCTCTTTCTATTCAAGAAAGTCTTTGAGATTTTTCTAACTGCTGTTGCCACCACCACACTGATCCTCCTCTAACTCTCTTTTAAGTATGTATAGTTGAGTGTCCAACTTTTTTCTTAATTTCCCTGAGGCATAGTAGAGAGATGACTGGAACAGTTAAATATGACTTCACAAGTGCTTGTAATATCAACAACTAAATGTAGATTTTTAACATGAAACTACATAATCTCATTTATAAAATGTGTCTTATTGTTTCTAGGGTTCTGTGGTAGGCAGAATTCTAAAAATGTCCTACTAAGATTCCTATCCTGTGGTTATTCAATCAAATACTAACCTAGGTGCTGATGTTAAAATCAGGAGATTATCCTGGATTATCCACATGAGCCCAGTGCAATTACGTGAGCCCTTAAAAGCGGAAGAGGGAGGCAGAAGAGTCATTTATTGAGTTGTATTAAAAGAGGGAAGTGAAGCAGAGAGGAAGCAAAAGGAGAGGTCAAAGAGATTGGGAGGCTGAGATGGACTTGACCAGCTCTTGCTGGCTTTGACCATGGAAGAAGGTACCCACCAACCAACGAATGCTAGCTGCCTCTAGAAGCTGAGAATGACCCCTCCTGAGAGCTAGCAAAGAAATGGGGACTTTGGTCCCACAACTTCATGGAATGAAATTCTGCCAACAATCAAATAAGCTTGAAAGAAATGAGGTTGAAAGAGGATTCATCCCCAGAGCCACCAGAAAGGAACACAGTCCTGCCAACACCTTGATTTTGGTCGAGACTTTAAGCAGGGAATCAGCTGAGCCACACTGTGCCTGGACTTCTAGCTATAGAAAGTGTTAGATAATAAATCTGTGTCGTTTTAAGCCTCTAAATTCATGGTAATTTGTTATAGTAGCAAGAAAAAACTATTATAATCTCCCAGACTCTATTCCATCTTAGTTTCTTGCCTGCTTGCATGCCGTAGACCCAATCCATCATTACAGTTCTCTATCTGCAGCTTTAGCATCTTCTCTTAAGTCTAGAACCAAGAAAGCAAGGCCCAGAGAGAAACACGTTATGGAGACACTATTACCAAATGCCATTTTGCCTCAGTCTATTACAACCTTATACATGTATTCATTGTGTGGTTCTTCCTTCTTTGCCTGTGTAACTAATTTGAAGTGATCTTTTAAGCATTGTTATTTTACCTTTATAAGCATTTGTTATATATTAGGAAAATTTTTCAGAAGCAGTTCATCTTGATTGACATGTAAAAGCTATAAATTGGACATAAATTTGTGATAGCTTATTAAGCAAGGTGTCAATTTAGTTCTGAAAAAAGTAGGCAGTACATATGTCATATAAATTTTCCATCCTGATGTACACCTTCTGAAAATAGCTACTATACAGACAATAGCTATGAATTTAAATAGAAACTTTCCTGGTACAAAGGCAGCACAATCACACTGAACAAAGAACTAGCTGTGATCTTTGCTTTGTTATTAATATTATTATGAGAACTTGAGAAAGTCACAACAGTTTTTGCTTCAGTTTCACATTCACGAATGATCTCACATATATATAAACATATTATAGTTGACTAACTCATATTATAAAACTTTTCTATGCACATGTGCATATTGGCCTTTCGTATTTAACATAAACTCACTTGTTGAATTTGTGACGTTTCTTATATATGTCAAATAACCATACAGCTTGTAGTTAAGTAAATATTTGTAAAGGTTGCTAATGATAAAATAAGAGCAATACGTAAAAAACCATGTGCTTTCTGCCCTTCAGTTATAAGTTCAAAAGTGTACATAACTTCTCTATATAGTTGAGAAATATTGAGAAAGCCTGGTGGAAGTAATATGACTATCATTTAATAATTTCTGATAAATTTATTTGCTTAAAAAGAAAATTATCGTATAATGTTTATGTATCTCTTCTTCCTTATGCCTTACCTTGCCTCTCCACAGCTTTGGTGATACTATTACTTTTACCATGCAAATAGTCTCTATAATTTTACATCAAAGAGGAGCGAATAAATACACCAATAGCTTAAAGCAGCAGAATTAAAGCCAGAATTAAATGCCCATTATGTTACAAAGCCAGGCCAGGACGGGTGTACTGGGATAGACTGGCAAGTATGATGATGGCGGTGGCGGTAGTAATGGTGGTGGTAGGTGGTCAATGTTACAGTCCAAAGAGAAAGTTTCTAGACTGTTCCTGATTCAGCAAGTTATTACAATCAGAAGAAAAATGCTTAAGAAATCTACCTATTACCTTAGTTCTTTGGATGAGTTTACAATGGAAGACAGGAAAAGAAGCCAGAATTGGAGAGCTGGAGACACAGGTAAGGCCATGAATACAGGTAAGCCAAGAAGCTAGAAGGGAGGGAGCACGTGTTGCCAGGGGGTCAGTGCAAGACTGTACAGCTGTAAGCAAGTTAGAGTAACAGATATGAAACTGTGAGGCCAAGTACTCTCGATACTGATATATTTCCTGCTTTAGACAGAACTGTAGATAAAACAATAAGAGGGAGAGAATGAATTTGCCATCCTGAGAAGCTGAACTAGTTTTGGAACATAGCTACGGACTTTATGCTTTTCCCAAGATAAAGAGGAATATGCAATTTGGCTCAGTTCTTTTTCTTCTTTAGGGGAAAGAAGAGTGAAAGAAGAGAACATACATTAGTGACTGGTCACCTCTACAAACTGTGCCACAACCTGGATCTATAGAGGTTACTGGGTCTGCTCAGAGATGCTTCAGATGTTGCTATTTCTGCAAGCTTTACGGAAAGACTTCCTCCAAGGTGTGAAAGCCTTACATGACTAATGATGGTGCACTTTTCTCTACTTGTTCTTTGTCCTCATATCTCTGTTCTTCAAAATCCATCTTGAGAAACAGTAAGTTTATTGCACCTAGGAGAGATTCAGTTTCCAATAATGTGAAGAGAGCAGTCTCTGTGTTTGTTATTGCAATTTAAAAGTTACTGAAAAGTCGTTATGCTAAAACTATAACAGGTAACACATCTCTTGGCTTAACAAAAATGGCAGCTCTTCAAAGGTGGACTTGGGTATGGAAAAGAAAGGAGATCATATAATCATCATAGGGGTGATTTTGGAGATACAGGGAGACTCTTTACCTCTCCAAATTTTTCTCTCCACCTGAATGGTGGATGCCTGAAATCTCACCATTACAGCTTTACTATTTTGGTGTAAGATTTTCCAATTCTGAATATACAAATACTTGCAGAGGGCTTTTAAGCATTCCCAACTATTATTCTATATCCTAATGGGAATGAGTAGTCAATTATTTCCTGAAAAAAGAAAAAGGTGAAAGAATCTAGAAATACTTAAGGGAGGATCAGCTATAGAAAGAAAGAGAGCCCATTCAAAGAGAACAGAAAGTAAAGACTATCAGAGGAAACGGTCCTGCTTCAATTTTGAATAGGATTTGCTCCAGGCGTTGTTCTCTCCTTCCCCCACTACGACCATCACCATTCTTTCTATTACTTCTTTCAGTTTCCTCATACAAAAAATGAAAGGGAGGGATTATAATCCCTACTTCAAAGAGCAAATATGGGGGTGAACAGAGTTAATAAATTAGAACACAGCTGGCGCTCCAGTAAATGTCCTTTACTCGCTTGCTGCATCTCCTGGCTCTGTTGCATTTGGCTTAAGAAGAAAAGTATTTTCTCTTCAATGAATTTGACAATAAATAAATAAACAGATATCAAGAGGATGATATATTAACATTACTCCTAAACTTTTTTTTAGCCCTATGTACCTTTTCAAGCCCAGATCTTTCAATTTGTCATTTGACCTTCATCCCCACGAAAAGATTTCAGGAACCTATTATCAACTATCACAGGGGCCTGTTTTAAATTTCATTTATTCCATTCCTTTCTGTCAAACATTTTTAGTAATGGCTAAAATCTTCCTTTGATGTTACCCATTATCTGTAACAGATAATGCATAACTTCAGAGTCCTAGAATCAGATTCAATTTTTAAAAAATCACAAAAGCTACATCAGTAAAAATTTTAAGAAAGCAATAGCTTGTACTTTTTTCTTCTGTATAAAACAGAACTTTGTTTCATAACAATATAGAAACTATGACCAAATTCATAGTAAAACACACTACTACTTCACTAACATAATCTGATGTTCATTAAAATAAACAATAGCAGTCAACACTAACCTACAATTATCCACAAAGAACAGAACTTCCAAACTGCACATATCTGGAAGAGGCATGGCTTAACTGCTACAACTGTGTCATTTTTCTCAAAGACTGCCAAAATCCAGAGAGAATAATTCTATGTTACAGGGTAAGAAACAAAGATCCTCCAATAGCATTCTGGACATGGTGGAGAAATAAGGAACGCTGCAAAGAAGTTTTCTTTTACCGTGTGAGTGCCAAGTTTGTTATACTTGTTTTACAATCTTAAATGCTATATTAATTCAAAAAACCAAACAAGAAATCAAAAGTGAGAGAAAGTGTACCAGAGGCAGAGGTGATAAGCAGGACAGCTCCTGTTTTATTCAGAGCATACAACAAATGTGCTGCATGGCAAATGTATGGACACTGGTAAAGTTTTGAGGCTATTTTAGTAGAAAATCCCACTCTCTCACAACAATGGAGCAACATTTCTTGACTGGATAATCTTGTGATCAGCTTTGCTAGAGTAGAGAATTACTTTCGGAATCTGAAAGAACTAAAAATTAAGCAGGAGATAGAAAACTGGCTGGACTAATTGATATTTAAAGTCTTTCTATATTTGAGATTTTTAAATTATCCAATAGAAATGTTTGGAATTCTCCTTCTACACTTAGTCATTTCCTCTCTTGTCTCAATTACTCTCCTCCGTTTATGTCCAAACATAAAAATATTTTTCTCATATTGGAGGGTAAAATCCTGTTTGGATCCTCACCCACCACAAACTAGAAAAGGGCTTGGCCAACTTTCCCTGTAAAGGGTCAGATGGTAAATATTATAGGCTTTTTGGATCATAGGAGTTTCTCTGGCAACCACTCAGCTGAGCTGCTATAGCACAAAAGTAACCATGGACAACACATAAATAAATGAACTTGGTTGTGTTCCAACAAAACTTTATCATATGAAAAAATTATTTATCAAGAAAAAAAGCAGCATGGCCAAATATGACCTGTGGTCCACAGTTTGCCAGCCTCTGAACTCAAGCTTTTCCCCCTTTGCTTTCCTATAGGTGGTACCTTCAAATTCTACCACTCATTTCCTTTTTAAGCCCTGATAATCTGGCTTTCTTTTCATCTTAAAAGATAATATTTATTGAGGATTAAACTAGGTAATGCATTAAAGACAAATAATAGATAATGCATTGAAGATAGTGTGTATAAAGCTGTTAGCACAGTGCCTGGCAAATAGTAAGTACTAATGCAAATTTATATTCATCAAAGTAACCTTATGGTTCTCATTGCTTATCTCAATAAATAGCAAAACAACTGTCTACCCAGTTGCTCAAGCCAGACTTTCAGAAATCAGCTTTGATTCCTCTCAGTTCTTCACCTCTAACTGCCATCTAGTCCTGTTAATTCTCTATAATCACATCCATTCACATCCTCCCTCCGCATTACTACCTGGTGATCCAGGCCTTTACCTGCCTTGAAAAATCACTGCAAAGCTCTCTAGTAGCTTCTCCCTGCCTCTAGTCTCCCTTTAGCAAAACTGTCAATAGTTTTAGGATAAAATTCAATTTCCTGACCATGACTTTTAAGATATTCCATGATCTGTCCTCTGCCCAACTCTCCATCCTACATCTTAGCTCTATCTCTTTTTAAAAAATTTTTTTAATTATTTTTTGAGGTACATCAAGTTCAATCATCTGCATTTATACACACATTTCCGTATTCCCTCCCTCCCTCGACTCCCCCCATCCTCCCCACCCCAGCCCTCTAAGGCATTACCCATCCTCAAGTTGAACTCCCCTTGTCACACAGCAACCCCCCACCGGCCACCCACTTCACAGTTGGCAGTATATATATGTCTACTCCACTCTCCCACCCCGTCCCAGCCTCCCCCTCACCCCCCGCCCCCCCAAACCCCAAGTTCTCCAGTCCACTCCCTGCATCTGCGTCCTTGTTCTTGTCTTGTCACTGAGTTCATTAGTACCATTTTTAGATTCCGTATATATGAGTTAGCATACAATATTTGTCTTTCTCTTTCTGACTTACTTCACTTTGTTGGAGAGGGTGTGGAGAAAAGGGAACTCTCCTGCACTGTTGGTGCGAATGTAAGTTGGTACAGCCACTATGGAAAAGTTTGGAGGTTCCTTAAAAAACTGAAACTAGAACTACCATATGATCCAGTAATCCCACTCCTGGGCATATACCCAAAGAAAACCATAATCCCAAAAGAAACATGTACCATAATGTTTATTGCAGCACTATTTACAATAGCCAGGACATGGAAGCAACCGAAATGCCCATCAACAAATGAATGGATAAAGAAGATGTGGCATATATATACAATGGAATATTACTCAGCTATAAAAAGGAATGAGATGGAGCTATATGTAATGAGGTGGATAGACCTAGAGTCTGTCATACAGAGTGAAGCTCTATCTCTTGTACTCTATGCTTTGGGCACCCTGAACGTAGCTTAGTTCTTTGAGCATTCCATACTCCCCTCCGAACAACCTTACAGATGCACTGTCCAACTCTTCCAAATAGTAAAAGGGCTCCAACTGCTAAGAAAAAAGTTTGAAAACCAATGCTTGAGTTAAATTAGATCACTGATCGTTCTTTGACGCATACTCTACGTTTTCCTGAAGACTAAAGTCTTCAGTGCTTGACATGCACTCCTATATCATTTCATTAATCTTAAAATTCTGGCTACTTAATCTTCAAATTCTAGCTCAAATCATAAACCTTCCAAGAAGTCATCCAAAATTTCACTCCAGTCATAAGTGATCTTTCTGAAATCTTACAGTATTTTCTGCTACTGAAATGCTAACACATCTTCTCTAATAGATTTTAAGCTTTTTGGATGATGTGTCTGTGATTTGTATAATTTTTGTATATTTCATATAATTTTTTAGTAGTCCATAGTACCTGCATAACACTTACTTTATGAGAAACACAGTTAATCATATTGATTATTTAAATGTGCAATACTTTTAAAAAGTCAAAGTTTAGTGCTAGTTTAATATTTATGTATTTAAAATGTTAAGCAATAGTTAAATGCAATGGAATTTTAACTGAACTTAGTATATTAAAATGTCTCATTGGAAACAGAATGAAACTTAATGGAGACTCTTACAAGAACAAAAATCAAATTACACCAAGAATAGATAAAGAATTAGCAACCGTAAAAGACCAAGAAGATAAAGCAGATTAAAACTAAATGAACTCAGGGACTTCCCTGGTGGTCTAGTGGTTAAGGCTACGTGCTCCCAATGCAGGGGGCCAGGGTTTAATCCCTTATCAGGGAACTAGATCCCATATGTCACAACTAAGAGCCCTCATGCCACAACTAGAGATCCCACACATGGCAACGAAGATTGTGTGTGCCACAACTAAGACCCGGTGCAGCCAAATAAATAAATTAACTAAAAAAAAAACTAAATGAACTCATACAGTTCTCTTATTCAAAAGAAAGCAAAGAGCCATGATACGATTTTACTGACATACACAAATATTCCTTGGGAAAAAACCAAAAAAATCAGTATCTTTATATAACATCTGTATAATTTTTTCCAGTTTAAGTTTCTATTCATCGTGATAAATGCAGAATAAATACACATCCAGGGAATACTAAATATGACTGAAAAGATTAAAAAGAGGAATAGTCCATTATGCAAAGTCAGCGAGAAAATTTTATTGAAGTTGAGATCCTGTAACTCAGAATAAGAAGGCTAATTCACATCTAAACATATGAAATATTATTCAACTGTACAGAGAATGTAAACCACTGGGTCTTCAGCACTATAAAATATAAAACAAAACAAAACAAAAGATTTGATTGTAAGTTGGATTAAATTCTAGAATATGATTCAAAGAGAGGACCCTAAATAGGTTTAAAATTGTGCATTGTGCCATATGATTTGGAAGAAGAAATATTATACTTCCTTGAGGAAGGAAATAAACTTCAGTTTTCCATTTCAGTTGGAAATGAGAAATGGACTTTCAAAAACAGAGTGATAGGTATTTAGGTATATGGTATGCCATCTCTCTCATTGTTCAGTACATTTACCATTTTGTTTCTAAAACATAGGTATTGTTATTTGTGCAAAATAATTTTTAATGTCCTTATTCTGGGGGGAAACCTTTCAAAATGAAAGAAGTCAAGTAAATGCAGATTCTTATAGTATTTGTATTTTTTAAAGGAATCTATTTTGACATATTGAAGTAGAACTAACAAATTGTCATTTCCTGGAAGATAATTTTACAACTGACTGGTTAAGCAAAGAACTCAGCCTGGTTGATAGCAAGTAAGAAACCTCAGGTTGCACATCTTCCCTTTGACACAGATAGCTCTAATTCAGGGTAAATGACCATTGGCCGAGGAAGGAGGAAGACACAAGAGGAGGCTGGTGGCTGTTGTTCTCCTACCTTTTGCTACTATCTTTCCCTTGGAAAGGAGGCTTTGGAAGAAAGGTGCTGCAGTGGAAATGCCTCAGTTATGAGCACATCCCACTGCAGGTCCTCTGCGGTTTTCTGCAATTATTTCCCTGTCTCTACACATTTCTATTTTTTCTTACTTCTGTGTTCCTTGCTGCCTCACCATCAATTTCATCAGTATATTTCCCCACCTCATCTCATACTTCACTATAAGCTATTGTCCCAATCTCATTTTGTAAGCCATCAGGAAGCTTCAAGTAAAAAGCAATGAATTCTTCACATACTAGAACAAAATAAAAACCCAAACCCATACCAAACCAAACCACTCTTTGGACTAAAAGATACAGAAATTACATTCTTATGTCAATACCAAACTTTAATGCATAAGGGAATTATGCTAGACCCACTTTCTCACTGTTTCAACTTCTAGCATATATCTAGGCTTAACTAGAACCTGTTGCCTCTCTCCCTCAGAATATACATAATATACAAATTCAGATTCTATACAGTTGAATTTAAATCCCTTTTCAAAAGGTCATTTGGCTTTCAATTGTTTTTAACAGAAACACTCATACACACAGATGCCACAGAGAGATTATTTGCGGACCATATTCATAAATGCAGAGATTGCGGAACAAACCATACACAAAGACAGAAGGGCACTGTACACATGTGCATATCATTCAATAGGCATTTGTTGAAACCCTACTATGTGCAAGAGCCAGGGTGGATGTAAGATGAGCTGACTAAGTTAGCATCTCCTGCGATACACTTTCATGCTATGTGGCACTTTTCCATCAAGGCAAACTTTGTAATTTTGACTAATTATTACCTTATTTATTTGTTAAGGCCTGTCTTTCCCACTGGAACATAAATACCATATGCGGAGGATCCCAGTTAATATATACCATGGTGTCTGCCACAGAATAAAGTTTCAATAAATATTTGTTAAATAACAATATGTTATGTTAAGATGTTATAAGGTAGTGAATAGGAGTGTCAGTTTTAAAAGAAAGTCATACAATAAAAAGTTACAAGGATTTGTCTACTTAGAGCAGCATCAGAGAGGAAAGATGGATTTGGTCTTAGTGTTTTTATTCTATAAATTCTGTGATACCAAAGAGGTTTCAAAGCCCCAGGAGACAATGAGCCAACACTCCTACCTTCTCCCATATGTTGAAAAAACAAATTATCACTTCTCCTATTAGAATTTTACACTGCTTAGCTAGGGCTTTATTACATTTCCAACAAATACCTGCAACTGTCTCTTTGGAATTCTCTCTACTGGGTAACAAGAACAGGACTCATTGAATAAAAAATGTCTAGTAGCTCCATATACCTATTCAGAGTGTATGGGAATTTTACTAAAAATGGTCTTTACTTTAAAATTAGATTTTTATACTCTGTTTATACTCTGTGCTCTAAAACCTTAAAGCACTTAATTTTAATAAAATTAAAAGGCTTCTTTTCCTTAATATGTGCTGCTCAGCTTACAATTAAACACATTATGGTTTAGTTATTTATTAAGCCTTTACTGATTACTAGGATTTACAATCTAATCTTTTGGCTATTTACATCTTAAAATTATGTCCAATTACATTAAATAAAACCTACCTTAAATTAAAAGTAGTCCCCTGAGAAACTTTTATTTTAAAGAGAACATTTTTCTCCCCCTAATGATATGAAAAGAATTAATTATAAAAACATTCTGTTAGCAGCCGTGGGGTCACATAAAGAGTACCAGCTTTGGAGTGTATCTGTCCACCATGCAAATTCTAAGTCTCAGTTTCCTAATATGTGAAATGAGGATGATAAAATATACATCTCAGTTTGTGAAAATTAAAATGAACAAACTCATTCTATTGCTAGTTTTGTTTTTTTTAATGATTGACAAGTTATTTTCTTAATTTTATATTAGAAAAAAGCTTATATCTTAATAACTGGTAAGCTCTCTTTGGTCAGATAGTGTAAACTGTGAAAGTTAACTTTTATTTCTATTTTGCATTGGCTCCCAGGAAGCATACAGGACATAACTAATAATTTAAGAAATATATCTACAATATTTCTTGAATCTGCTCACTTTTTCATCTCCATCCACTATCATCATCTGTGATAGGCAGAATCATCCCTAAAGATATCCACGCACTATTCTCTGAAATCTAGAAATATGTTACATTATATTGCAAAAGGCACTTTGCAGACGTAATTAAGGTTAAGGAGCTTACAACAGAGAGAGATCCTGGATCATCTGAGTGGGCCCAATCTAATTACATGAGCCCTTAAAAGCAGAGCACTTCCTCTGGCTAGAGAGATGCAGCAGAATGGGTACTCAGAGAGATTAGAAGCGCAAGAAAGATTCAATATGATATCGTTGGCTCGAAGATGAAGGGGGTCATGTGTCAAAGAAAATGGAAACCTTAGTCCTATGAAGAAAAGGAACTGAATTCTGCCAACGACCTGAATGAACTTAGAAGGAGTCTTCTCTTGAGCCTTCAAATAAAAGCCCAATATTGATGACACCCTGATTTTGGTCTTGTAAGACACAGAGCAGAGAAACCAGCCATGCTCACCTAGACTTCTGACAGAATAGTAAATTTCCACTGTTTTTAGGTAACTAAGTTTGTTTGTGGTAATTTCTTATGGCAGCAATAGAAAGCTAATGCACCATTGATTAGGCCTGCATCATCTCTGCTCTAAACTAATAAAACTGTCCCTTATTTTTGATCTCAAGTCTTTATTGACAAAATCTTTCCAGTTCTGATTGTCATGACCCTGCTCCAAATCCTGCAGTCGCTTCCTACTGCCAACTCTATGGTTTGAACTCTTTGGCCTGACATGAAGTTTTTTGTAATCTTGCCCCAACCTATACTGCTTGTGTCATCTCCCACTAAGTGTCAGCTACTCTTCGCTCTGCCCAAACATAAAGTGCATTTCCATATCTCTGGGTCTAATATTGCCTCTGTATGAAAAGTCCATGCCTGTTCCCAGCATCTTCACAAGTTTAAACAATATTCAAAATTCAAGGCTCAGATCACCTGTTACTTTGGCATCAGTGTTGAAAGTAATCATTTCCACTGCTACACTAATGATAATAATAATAATATTAACAATAACAGCTAAACTACTGTTAATAATATTGTCACAGCCACCATTTATTGAGAACTTGTTGGACAATGTTTTAAATGCTTTCATGAGTGCTCATAACAACCTCATGAGGTAGGAAGCTAGATTCCACTATTTATGCAGCTGAAGAAATGGAGGTTTAGAGAGGTTTAGTAACAAGCCCATGTAGTAGAGATGGGATCTAGCATCTAAAACTCTAAAATCTGTTTCCTACATTCTGCTACAATCTTTTATAGAATATTCTTTGTACCTCTTGCTTGCCCTCATCATGTTCCAATTTGCTTTATATTTGCTCAAGCCTACAACTCATTTCTTCTAGTAGATTTTAAGATCAAGTATAAAAGGTATGAGAGAGTAGGGGCTCCATTTTAAGTTTTGTCTTCCATAGCACCCACTAAGATGCCTTCCTTGCAAAGAGTGATAAAAATGTTTACTTAATGAGATGAATAAATGTATGGTAATGTCTGTGCTTCAGGGAAATTATTAAAATATCGTAAGAATTCATTAGCAAATTTTTAATAATTTGATTAACTGTAATATTTATGCTTGGGAAAGGAGAATGCAAGATCATTTGCATTTGTAGATGTAAATGGATAGTTCCTTAACAATATCTTTCAAGAGCTCTGTTATTCCTTCCAAAAATAATAACAAAACACGAATATGAGATGAGAAATAAGAAATTAAGAAATATTTGACATATATTTATATGATCATTTATAGCTTTTAAAACTTCAGTGTAGCAGTTTAACATCTGGAGGAATATAGTTTTAAGTTATCTTGTCTGTAACAAAGATGCACTGAATTCATTCATTCATTCAAACAAATATTGAGTACTCAGTAGATATCAACTATAATTTTAGGTACCACAGATATAAAAATGAATGAGACAAAGTTCTTTCCATTAAGGATTTGCAGTCCAATGGGATTCAGACAAATTCAAATAAGTTATATATAAAATGTTACTAATACACAAATGATTCAAGAATCTAAAAAACAGGTTTATATTTTTCTGCCATAAAAAATATTTTTTAACTCAACAGAAAAAAAAATAAACAATCCACTTAGAAATTGGGTTTCTATACACTAATAATCAGGAAGGAAAAATTAAGAAAACAATCCCATTTACAACTGCATCAAAAAGAATAAATTATCTAGGAATAAATTTAACAAAGGAGGTGAAAGACCTGTACACTGAAAACTATAAGACATTGGTGAAAGAAACTGAGGAAGACACAAACAGATGGAAAGATATTCTGTGCTCATTGACTGGAAGAATTAATATTGTTAAATGTCCATACTACCCAAAGCAATTTACAAATTCAATGCAATCTTTATCAAAACTCCAATGGCATTTTTCACAGAAATAGAATAAACAATCCTAAAATTTGTATGGAACCACAAAAGGCCCTTCAAATAGCCAAAGCTACCTTGAGAAAGGAGAAAAAAGTTGGAGGCATCACACTCTCTTATTTCAAATTGTATTACAAAGCTATAGTAATCAAAATAGTATAATACTGCCATAAAGTCAGACACATAGATCACTGGGACAGAACAGAGAGCCAAGGAACAAACCCATGCATTTTTGTCAATTAATTTACAACAAAGGAGCCAAGAATACACAATGGGGAAAGGACAGTCTCTTCAATAAATGGTGTTGGGAAAACTGGACAGTCACATTCAAAAGAATGAAACCGACCACTATCTTACACCATATATAAAAATTAACTCAAAATGGATTAAAGACTTGAATGCAAGACCTGTAACCACAAAACTCCTAGAAGAAAACATAGACAGTAAGTTCCTTGACATCCATATCGGCAATGATTTTTTGAATTTGACACCAAAGGCAAAGGCAATAAAAGAAAAAATAAATGTGAGACTACATCAAACTAAAAAGCTTCTGCACAGCAGAGGAACCATCAACAAAATGAAAAAGCAACCTACTGAATGGGGAAAATATTTGTAAACAATATATCTGAGAAGGGGTTAATATCCAAAATACATGAAGAACTCATACAACTAGTAGTAAAAAGCCCAAGCAATTCAATTTAAAAATGGGTAAAGGATCTGAATAGACATTTTTCCAAAAGGTGGCTGAGTACATTAAGAGATGCTCAACATCACTAATTATCAAGGAAATGCAAATCAAACCCACAATGAGAATATCACCTCACATCTGTTAGAATGGCTATTATCAAAAAGTTAAGAAATAACAAGTGTTGGTGAGGATGTGGAGGAAAGGAAACTTTTGTGCACTGTTGGTGGGAATGTAAATTGGTACAGCACCTACAGAAAACAGTATAGAGGTTGCTCAAAAAACTTAAAAAGTAGACCTACCATATGATCCAGCAATTCCACCTCTGGGTGTTTATCTGAAGAAAAGGAAAACACTAACTTGAAAAGATATATGTACCTCACATTCACTGCAGCATTATTTATAATAGCCAAGACAGGGAAACAACCTAAGTGTCCATTGATGGATGAATGGATAAAGTAAATGTGATACACACACACACACACACACACACACACACAGGAACACTTACTATTCAACCATAAAAAAGAATGAAATCTTGCCATCTGTGAGAACATGGATGGACCTTGAGAGCATTATGCCAAGTAAAATAAGTCAGACAGAGAAAGACAACTATCATTACATTTCATATATACGTGGAATCTTAAAAAAAACCAAAACACTAAGCTCATAGATACTGGGAACAGACTGGTGGTTGCCAGAGGCCAGGTGACGGTATTGGTAAAATGGGTGAAGGGAGTCAAAAGGTACAAACTTCCAGCCGTAAAATAAACCAGTCATGGGGGATGTAATGTACAGCATGGGACTGTAGTTAGTAATACTGTATCGCATATTTGAAAGTTGCTAGAGATTAGATCTTAAAAGTTCTCATCCCAAGAAAAAAATTCTGTAACTATATAAGGTGATACATATTAACTAGACTTATTGTAGTGATCATCTCACAACATATACAGATCCTGAATCACCACGTTGTCCACCTGAAACTAATATAATGTTGTATATCAGCTATACCTTGATTAAAAAAAAAGAAAATCGGCAAAGGACTCAAATATACATTTCTACAAAGAAGATATGCAACTAGCCAATAAGCACATGAAAAGATGCTCAATATCACTAATCATTAGGGAAATACAAATCTAAACTACAATGAGAGACCACCTCACACCCATTAGGATGGCTATTATCAAAAAATAACAAGTGTTAAAAAAAAAGTGTTGGTGAGTATGTAGAGAAACTGGAACCCTTGTGGACTGTTGGTCAGGATGCAAAAGGTGTAGTTGCTACAGAAAATAATATAACAGTTTCTTAAAAAACTAAAAATAGGTTTACCACATGATCCAGCAATTCCACTTCTGGGCACATGCCCAAAAGAAATGAAAGCAGGGTCTGGAAGAGACATTTACACACCCATGTTCACACGATGGCTAAAAGGTAGAAACAACTGAAATGTCCATTGACAGTGAATGGATAAACAAAATGTGGTATATATATACATACAAAGGAATATTATCCAGCCTCAAAAAAAGGAAGGAAATTGTGACATATGCTACAACATGGATGAACTTGAAGGACATTCTGCAAAGTGAAATAAGCCAGTCACAAAAGGACAAACACTATATGATTCCATTTATATGAGGTACTTAGAGTGGTCAAATTCACAGAGACAGAAAGTAGAATGGTGGTTGTCAGAAGTTGGGGGGAGACGCGAATGGGGAGTTACTGTTTAATGGGCACAGAATTTCAGTTTCACAAGATGAAAAGAGTTCTGGAGATGGATGGTGACAATGGTAGCACAACAGTATGAAGGTACTTAATATTACTGAACTTGATATCACTTAAAAAGGGTTAAGGTGGTAAATTCTAATGTTACGTATATTTGACCACCATTAAAAAAATAAAAAATAAGCTTTTATAGAACAAATGATAGGAAATTCAGTTTAAATTTAACATATGTTACTTTACTTTTTTTTCAGAGCTTTATTGGAGTATAATTGCTTTACACTGTTGTGCCACCTTCTGCTGTACAACAAAGGGAATCAGCTGTATTTATACATATATCCCCGTATCCCCTCCCTCTTAAGCCATTAATTTTAGTTAACAATATAATTGCTATCTTTCTCAGCTAGTTTGTTGATCCTAGTTTGCTATAGAAGTACTTTAACACAATTTATAATGTGTTAATAATAGCTTTCACTTATAAGAAATATTTTGTTTACCTCACCTATAACATCTGAACCACTTAAGCTTATTAGCAAATGACAAACAGTAGCATGACTTTTTTTTTTTGGAGGAAGCACAAAACTAGTTTACTTAATAGCAATTTGACAACGTGTCAGCTACACACCCACAAAAACATCATGTTAAACGGAAGTAAGAAATTTTCATAGGGAACATATGCTATTAACAGCAGCTTCCATGTTTTGTAGCATTATATATAGTTCAAAAAATTTTTTTTTGATTTTCTATGTTTCTACACATACATTTGTAAGAGAAACAGAATGACTTTTATTTATAGAAACAAACTCCCTCACACACTTGCTACACAGGACCTTTCCATGTCAGTTTGACCCAACGCATACAGTCTATGCAATGTTAGTAGCATGACTTTTAATTAATAATGGCTGGTAGAATTATAAGTGCTAAAGCATTATCACAATTTCAATGGTGAGAAATATGCCTAAATTTAGTGTTAAAGTCACATTCTTTGTTAGAATCCTTCACATGCTACACATTCCTTAGTGTTAGTTTGGGATTTCTAATGACGTAAGGAGGCAATACTACTGTTTAACATCTCTATTATTCTTCATTATGACAAATTATCTGTTAATAGACTTGTAAATTTAGCAAACATTCACTTAGAACTATTATATATTAGAACAGTGGTTTTAAGCCTTTTGGAATTACATACTGGACCAGTTGTTTTAAATCTTTTAAAATATCACCTCCATTTCAGTAAAAAAAAAAAGTATAAAACATATTTACTCTACTTTTAGAAAACATGAAATACATACAAATATTTTAAAAGATTAAAATGCAATAAATATCTGCAAATCATTACTTCAAATAGTAAAATAAGACTTTATGTTCTCAAGAAAAATGTTTGGAGTAATGTACATTATAGTTTTTAAAAATATTTGTTTGCTTACAAAACTGCTTCCTCTTTTTCCTGAGCACTCCTTGGACAACATTTACCAACCTCCCATTTTCCAGCATCAGCCTTGTGACCGAGTTGTAGCCAATGAAATAAAAGCAGAAGTAACTTCACTATTTCCAGTTCTTGCCCATGAAAACTTCTCATGTGCTGGCTGAACACAGAGGGCTCCAAGGCCCTAGAAGAGGGTAGAACCATGAGATGAAAAGAGCCTCAAACTCTGAATGACCATAGGGCAGGCCACTGGCCCACTGGGAGTAACTGCACTGGATTGATGTTTGCTCAATGAATGAACTTCTTTTTGTATTAAGTTTTTAAGGTTTATATTTTATTGCAGCTGGTATTATGTTAGCTAATAAACAGAGCAACTTGAAGGTCTGCTTCCAAATTTAGTTTTCTTATATTTAGTTTTAATAATGTCACACTTGAAAAAGAAACTTCACAATGAAACACCATAGATCATATAAAGTATAAATGTAGGGTAAAGTTCATTGTTAATAATAGTGGATACAAATCTGTATTTTATTAATTTTCCTGAGAACTTAGGAGTTTTTAGTGACTTCTTGTGGGATCTTAGAGTGTCACTCTATTTACTTCACCACTGGCTAAGGAAAAGCCTGACTAGGAGTAGAAGTTTCAGGACTACCTGTTTTGTGTAGTTGCAGTATTAGTATTACACTCAATCCAGTTTCATTGCAGGAATCTTCATAAGCCTCTTGCCCACTTTCTCATGGTTAATGAAACTAACACCTCCAGAAAGGCATGCAACACTTGACATCCAGACCAACTGAGAAAACCAGGGTGAAGCCATATATTAAACATGGCAGTGCTTAATTTCTTCTTTGTCGTTTAGATTAAAAGACAAAAATAAGTTCTACCATTTTTGTTCCATTCTCCAGAGAAATTCGTCATGAACCCCAAAGGAGTACACAGACCTTTCATCGGAGATCACTACATTTGATACTATACCAGACACTGAGAACAGTCTAGCCAAGAGGTAGATAAATACATATATGATTACAATTATTAAGTGTTATAATTAGAGGAAATATAAAGTACTATGTGAGCTTAGAAATTACTACAAGATGAAAAAAGCAGAGATTCCTGAGTGGCCACAGGTGATCTCTACTTAAGCTCTGGATCCGAAGCTCTCTCACCTACTCAGTTGTTCCCACAAGTATCCCCTCTCTTATTGAAAAACCAAAACTTTTCTTTGACTCTATTTCTTCCAAGCTATAGTCCTATTTTTTTATTTCCTTTTTTATCAAAAATTCTAGAAATTGTTTTTATTTGCATAACACAGTAGTCACTAGTCATATGTGTCTACTTAAATCATTATACAAATTAAAAATGCAAAAAAAATTAAAAATTCAGTTACTCGGTCACACAAGACATCAAGCGCTCACCAGCCACATGTTGGTTGTATGGTAGCCACACGCTGGCTACCATACTGTATTGAATAATGCAGATATAGAACAATGCTGATACTGCTAAAAGTTCTATTGGACAGTGCTGGTCTAGACTATAGCAGAATAATTAAGAATGACATCTCCAGATCTATACTGTCTGGATTTAAATCCCAATTTTGACCCTTAACTATTTGGGTAAACTTGGGGAAGTTAATCCCCTTTTGCCTACTTTGGTTTCTTCATCTGTAAAATGAGGGTAACAGTAATTAATTCTTGCTTCATAACATCATTGTGAGATTTAAATGATGTACATGTAAAGTGCTTAAGACAGTGCCGAGCACATGAAAGTGCTCAATAAATATTAGGTGTTCTAATTTTTATTCTTGAAATTATTCTCATGGACTTTGCTTCAGCTCCCATTTTTGTTAACCTGCTCCAATCATTGTTAACCACTGCAAGGTCTGTCAAGTTTACCAGATTCCTCCATCTCGAGAAATCCGATGGTCACCTCCCAGTCTTCATCTTACTTGCTACCAGAAGCACTTGACAGAGATGATCATCTTTCTTAACATATTTCCTTCCTTTGGTTTCCAAGATACCATATACTTCTTTTTCATTTTCTTTAATGGCTGCTCTCTTAAGTTTCCTTTAATGGATTCTCTTCCTGACTTCTAAATGTTGGCGTATACCAGGGCTCTGTCTTTAGTTTTCTTCTTGAGTCAAGTTACACTAAGTAATATTATCTAGTGCCATGGCTTTAAAATCGGCTGATTACTCTCAAATTACATGCTTAGCCTTGACCTACTAGACTACAGATGCATATCCAACTAACCATATAATGACTGTACTTACATGTCTAATGGGCATCTCAAAATCAACATGTCTAAAATAGTATTCCTGATTCCCCATAAGGTTGAATTTGTTCTCACTAGCTTACATCTATAAAGTGATTTTTAGTTCTGAAAGCATTTTCTTATACATTTAAAGTATTATCTTTATAAAAAACCCTGTTAGGACAGCAGGTGTTAATTCCATCTGTCAGATAAACATTCTATGAGTCAGATACGTTGGGTAGGTTTTTTAAGAGGCCATATTTGATATCTTATATAACCCAGAGTAAGCAATAGCATCCAAGTCTCCTTATTCACTCTATGTGCTTTCTATGAGGTTGTGATGTTTAGCAAGATATATTTAAGCTTTAAAAATGGTGAGTTTCCACTTCAAAGTCAAAGAAGGATACAAGATAGCATGAGAAAATAAGACAGATATGACTTAGCTACTATGTGTATTAAGCAACATATCTTTATAAATGGTTTCCCCTTCACCAACCATTGTTTACGTATGATTACTGATATAATCCAGAATAATTTCAACATTCTTTAGAAAGATACCATTTTGCTGAGTTTTCTATGCTTCAGAAGTCAAGTAAGCAGCCTTTATCTGGTCTTGAAATCCATACTGGTAAAATGATATTTACTTTTACAATGACAAATATCATTTTAAGAAGTTGAAGACATTATGGTATATCATTCATTAAATGATAACTCTATAACTTAATCACATGCAGATCTCCATGCAGAGGCCAGGAAAATCAAAGCAAAAGATCTATTGTAAGATCCAACATCATAAATCCATTCATGTTTTAGATAATGTTATCATATGATCAAAGAGTTGAGGTATTAAATGTGAAGATTTCAGTTTTAAACAATGTTAGAGCTTGTTACTGCATTTTTTAAGAAAAGAAGACATAAAAACCTTACTTGAAACATATACGCATAAATACAGAATTTAGAAACCTACTGAAAGTTTGGAGTCCAGTAATTACAAAACAATCTCTGTTGGCTATTCTACAGTTAACGTTGGGCTTTAAAGTGAGAAATACTCCGAATTCCATTGTCAGTATAGGTCAAAGCTATATAGTGTGTAGGTAGGAATGCAACTGCACATTTTAAGAATGATAAAAATTTTAACCATTATGATGTCACTGAATATAAATGAAGACACTGACAAAAAGGAACACATTATTTTCTGTTATGCTATACACAGAAGAAGGGGCTGTATAGTATAACAAGGAGCAAAACTACATTTCTTAAATCTGCCAACATCACAATGTTTTTGAAGATAAAAACCAAAACGGTATATGGTCAATAGATCTCTATTTTTAAATAAAAATATCGTCAAAGAAAGACATATGGGATATTAATGCCAAAACTATGAAGACATGAAATTGATCACTGAGAAATACTGACCATTCTCTTCTTCAAATGTTCTACATTCAGCTTCTGTGACACTGCTCTCTCATAGTGTTTGTCCTTTCTTCATGATAATTTCTTCTTGGCCTTCACTGGCCTCTGTTCCTCTGTTCAATTCTAAAAGGTTGATCTTCCACAGAGTATTGTCTTCACCTACTGCTCTTTTATCTGTAGTGTTCTTCTTGGGCAATCTCACTTATGTTCATGGTTTCAAGCAACCTCTAAACTTTATAACTCCCAGATTTATGTCTCTGGTTCTGACACGAGCTTTAGAAGTGTTTATTTAAATGTTATAGATATTTCTACTTGAACATTCCATAGATATCTCAGATTCAAAGTGTTCTAAACTGAAGGACTCATCCTTCTCCTTCTCCCAACCTACTCCTCCTTTCATACTTCCAATACCCATGAATAGCGCTACAACCATCCCTCCAGGGATCAAGCCAGAAATATGGGGATCATCTCCTTCACCTCCCCCCATCCAACCCATCACTAAATCAGGTGACTGACTACTAACTTTGCTTGTTAAAGATCCCCTGAATTTAATTAAACCCCCTCACTACCTTATTACAACTGACAACTGGCTTAGTTCAGGATCTTATCTCTTATCTGAAATAGTGTACTTACTCTGCTAATTCATCCTAAAATCCGCTTTACCAGATGTTGACTTAAATTTACTTCTTTATTGCAACTCCACTAGATATAAGCTCCAAGAGAAGGATCTCTTGTCTTGTTCATGTTTTCTTTACAATACAGCACATGGTAGATGCTCAAAAAATATTTGTTAGATAAGTAAATGGCAGCCTGAATGGCCTACAAAATATATACTAAGCAAATCTAACCATATCAATTCTCTACTGAAAACCCTTTAAAACTTCCTATCACCTAAAAATTAATATGATCTATAGGACTCTCCATGACCATATCAACCTTGCCTCTAGCCACATTCAGTCCAAAATTTTTTGTTAATATCACACCTATTTCCTATCATTCCTGTATATGTCATACTTCCATTCCTTTGTCATTATGGTTTCTATCTGGAACACCTTTTTAATTGTCCTTCACCTGGTTAGCAATTGGTCTTTTTTCAGGCCTTGGATCAGGCATCATCTCCTCCAGGTGTTCATTCCTGGAACTCTATGTTGGTTCAAATGACCTTCCTCGGAGTGCTCAGCACACTTCCTATGTAATTCTAGTTTTACCACTGACATAAGATCTTGAAGCAATCTGTTTAAGTACCTATCTCCTACTAGAGTATAAGCATCTCAGGTTATAAATGATTTCTTATTCATCTGTGTTCTCCATGTGCCTGGCACATAGTAAGTGCTCAATATTTATCCAAAACCTCTGAATGAATAGAATTATTTATTTAAACACCACATATTCTCTAACTTATAGTCTTAGTAGTGTCTATTTTAGGTTCTTCATTTTTTAAATTAATAAATTTTATTTTTTAGAGCAGTTTTAGGTTTACAAATGTTTGTAAGTTTTAAAGGGGAAAATGTAATAAATAAAGCTCTAACTGCTAGAGAAAAAAAGCCTCTCAATTTCAAAAGGCCACCATCTATCATTTTAGCACAACATAGTTAATTATGTATAAATATTAGCAATTTAAAAAATCATTTAAATATGGTCTCTGTGTCCATAAATTAAATTTCTAATTTATATTAAAATGCAAAGTAACATTTTAAAACATCAAGTGAAAAATTACTCTAACATAATCACATTAAATACAGTAAGTTACAACCAGGATATAAGGAATGCCATCAAATAATTATTTCAAAATACTACTATTATGCAAGGTTCAAATTCTAGAATCACTGTTACAGTTTGTAAAACCAAGGTTAGCCGGGTCCAGGAATTAACATATCCTTAAATTCTTTTGTGTTGTAGATTTACATCCTGGCTTTTCTGTACCAGAACCCTAGTATTCAGACGTAAATGAAATTTAATCCATTTGCCTATAATTTATTTGCTGTAAAAGAAACACCATATTATATGCTTTTGTTTGTGTGTTAAGTAGAAGATACGCTATGATTTCCAACATACCAGGGACTTAATATTTAATTATCAACACCCATTTGCAAAAAGACATTGCTTTGACACACAAATTTCTTAATTGCTAACAGTGGCTTTTCTGAGTAGGAGTATGGTATCTAATTTATTTTTGCAGATGTGATTTAGAGACTGAATTTTAAAGTAGCAAAGCTTTGAATATCTTCCCTGTCAGCAGAAAGTTCCTCATCCCTGCTGCCGGAGAACACTGCTGCTTGAAGTGTTAACAGGGAAATAAAAACTGCAGTGAGAAAATTGATACAACTGGTAAATGCTGCTTACAAACTGAAAAAGAAGTTAGGTTGTCAGCAATAAAAGAAGTATATTATTCACACAAAATATGTGGTGTCATCTTCATCATGGTAACTTGCTGGCAGTGGAAATTAACTTGGCTGGTTCCAACTTGAGGAACCTAAAGAAAAGCAAATATCTCACAGACCAGAGTACCTTGACAGAGGACCAGCAACTGACAACCGGAGGGACCACAGCTTAACTCCTCCCTGAGGAGAAAAGACATGAAGTGCATTTCAAGAACAGCAACCAAGGTTCACTTAGAAGCAGGTTCATTGATCACTGAAAGACAAAGTCATTGTTATATTTTCGGAAAGGTTCACTAATTTAAAATGCCCCTTTCCTTCTGGAACATGGCATCATCCACACATTACTGAGACAGAATGAGTAAGAGCAAAGAATATGTATTTCAATCAATTACAACTCAGTTAGGAAGTCAAAAGTAACATAAAAATGCCTACCCGTCTGACTGAGCTGAGAAGCACTGCGACTTTTCCGGGAGAGACCAACAATAGCTACCATTTTGGCCCCAATACTAGAGCGCCGCTTTTTGCTGCTGGTGCCCAAGGCGCCCACTGCAGTGTCAGATTGGCTGCCATCATTCTTCTCCAGCGAGCACATGTCTCCGCTGATGCTGGTGCTTTTAGTCATGTTCTTTCCTGAGATGCCCATTTGTCTGCTTTGCATTTTGGATGTAAAGACACTGTAGGCCGATGGATCATTAAAAGTAAGGACCAGAGTAAAAAGGAAAAGACAGAAAAGGTATTTTAGATGAAATATCTAGAGTATGATTCAATTATATCATTAATGGGACATATTTTTAGGATTTAAAATTTTTTAAATACCACGGTCTTGAGTGGGTTTTACTATTCAGGGCCAACCTTAATGTAACTCTCCAAAATCAGACATGATTTCATTTCTGCTTTCAAAGAAGGCACTGGTTTGCATGGCTACAGTAAAAAAAAAATTCTTGAAAAATCAGTGGCCTCATTTAAGAGAATATGCTGTCCTAAAAGTGCATTATGCTTTAAGGTAGCCACATAACAAAAAGAAAGAAGTTTCCAAAGCATTCTTCTCTAATTTTCTTTACTATAGTCTTCAAAGAGAAACTCCATGAGTAGGGAAATTTTACAAAAAAGGGCCAAAATTACAGCATCTATTGCTAAGAGTGGCTCTTTAAGTTTTCTCATTTTATTAATAAGATTTTTCCAATAGCTGTTACATTTTCTAACAGGGATTGATGTTTTCATCAGTTTTGAATTAAAAATAGTTTATTTCACTTTACGCTTTCATATTTATTGATGTCTATATTTCAAAAATGAAGAAAAGATTTTCCTTTTGCATCAATTTGAAAGAAAGAAAAATCATTATCAGTTTTCTAGACAATATGGTCAGAAGGTAATCATTTTTTAAACATTTTTTTCCCTCTATCGTAGACTAAAATCTACTAAAAGGTTAGGACCAGGGATCAAAGCCGGGTCCCTGGCCGTGGAAGCACAGAGTCCTAACCACTGGACTGCCTGGGAATTCCCAACTTGTTAACTTTATTAACTTATGTTCATTTTCTTCAAGTATTTAAGAGGGAAAAGACCCAGTGTGAAATTTTTTAAAAAGACAGGAAAGTGTACTATTTTCTCCTTTACATTAGTTTTAAGAAGAAATGAGGCATAAATAGCCAAGAGAGAGTAAGAGAGGAGATGGTGTATAATACTTCTAAGATGTCTCAAATCAATCATTTTCAAGCTTGTTTGATTATGCTATTCTTCAATAAGCAACTATAGAATAAAGTAGAAAGAGTTTTGGAGGCAACAGATGGAGACTTAAACCCCAGATTTGCTGCTACTTAACTGACCTCCTTTAGAAACAGTAATTGCTCTACTTGACCCTCAGGTTCCTCGTTTATAAGAGAATATTTTATTGTACTTTCTCATTTTAAAGAATAGAGATAATATGTCTAAAGTAAAAATTCAATAAATAGAAATTATTAGGGAGTATAGATAATAGATAAAATAAGGTTAAAGTCCTTCAACATGTATTATATATATAAGTAGTTAACAGCATCAATAGAAATGATATTTATAATAATAAATTTTAAAACTTCTGAGATTCAAATGTTTAAAATGATTTTCACATAGCCAGCATTATTTAACAGAGAATGGACTATACTGGGTCAAGAAATCTGGGTTTGATGTTTTGCTTTGCTGACTGATCTTGGGAGAGTTGTTTCTCTTTCTGGAACTTAACTTCCTCATTTAATAAATGAGAAAACTTAAGTAAAGCACTAAGCAGAATGGGAAATACACAAGAGCTCCAGACACTATTCTCTTCCTCCTTCTCATTATCATCACCAGCACCACCACCATCATCATCCATTAAGCACCCATTAAACATATTGAACTGGAATATCTATAAGGTCCCCTTTAACTATGAAATGCTTTGCTCCCCAAGTATCTCCTGTTTCATGGATTCTGGGCAAGTGAACATAAAAATACAACATACGACTTTTATGGTATGCCATCATTAGAAAAGGCATGGCATAGTCTAGAAAAGTCAAAGTTTAGTCGAGACTAAGACTTTCAAAATAATAACATATGTCCCACACTCACAATAATTAGTACTCCTGTTATGTCAGAATTTTTACCCCAAACATAGTGTTCTAAAGGAACCTCCTAATCTACCACCTACCTACCAAGGAAGTCAAAGATAGACTCTCAAAATATTGTATCTTGTGATTTTTGCATTTTAATTCTTATGGATGGATATAAGGGCATAAGAACTTGGCTAAAATTAAGCAGGATATAATAAAATACTAACCAAACTGATAAATCAGATTACAGATAAATATTTTAATGACCATTTCGTTTTCTCTTCAACCTAACAACTTTGATAATGCATTATCTATAAAGTGGGTTACTAAAAGTTTTGTAAGATGGTTCTACTTTTCATCTCCTTGAAACTTAGAGATCTCCAGGGATGAGTTTATGAGTAGTTGCTCTCCAGTGCTGTGTTTTGAAGGGAGGGAGACTGAGGCTAGGGT
Source organism: Hippopotamus amphibius kiboko (assembly GCF_030028045.1). NCBI lineage: Eukaryota > Metazoa > Chordata > Mammalia > Artiodactyla > Hippopotamidae > Hippopotamus > Hippopotamus amphibius. The sequence continues at coordinate 141,262,201 of NC_080190.1, read as the reverse complement.
ATCACTACTGGTTTCCTTTACTTTCCTCATTTGGACATCATCTAAAACTATAAGCGAACAATACTGCAAGCAAACAAGCTATCAACCAACATTTTAAATGTTCTGTGACTCTTTATTTACGGAATACTTTGTAGTAAAGAATCTGTAAACATGGGTGATCATTTGGAATGCTCAGTGTGGTTAAGAAAGCCAATTACTTTAAAAGAGAATATCTGTAAGAGTCTGGTAATATGATAAATTTCCAATACTGCTGGTGGGAGTATCAGTGACGGATTTCTGAAGGGCAATATGGCAATGTGGATCAAAAGCATTTAAAAAACATGCCTACCATTTAACCTATCGATACTACTTTTCGGATTTATCCTAAGGGAAAACAGCAATGTTCACAGATTTAGCAAGAATGATATTTACTGCAGAATTGATTCTAATAGTAAAACACATACAAGCACACAAGGTAAAACCCCATAAATGTCCAACAGTAGAGGGTGTTCGAATAAGTTATGTTCATCAATAAAATAGAATGTACCTCTGAGAATACTGTTGTAAATAAATATCTATTTACATAAAAAACATTCCTGACATGGGAGAAAGGGCAAGAGGAAGCAAATATCTGCAGCTTAGCTTTGGCTGGCACACATATCAGATATGGATTTACCCTACTGCTAGGCGACACAGGCGAACTCAAATCCCAGAGGGACACAGTTTCACAAACAAACAAAAAAATAAATTCATATAAAAAGAAATAAACATATCTTGCTAAACTGGGTAGTTCAGGAAACCTAGATTCATAGATGATCTACCAGTCATCTGCACAAGAGGGGAATAAAGGGAATGTAAAGAAAAATAAAATATGTTCAGGATGTTTATGTTCTTTGGGGAAAAAAGTACAAGTGTAAATAGCAAGAAATGTAAAGGATATACTGTGAACATTGCGCTAAAAGTAAATAGTTTTAATTTCCTCTGGTTGGTAGTTACGCTTTTTAAAAATGTTCTTTTCTTCTATTTTGTTTTTTCCAAAATGAACACAAAAGGTATTGGTAACAAGAAAAAAAATTAAAACAATCAGACAAATGAAAAGAGAATCAAAGACCAAAACAGGTCAAATAATTCAATTTGTATAGTTTATGCCATGGGCTAAAGGTGTAGCATGGCTTCCAAGCTAATTCTAAGAGATTACTGCACAATAATATTGGACATTGATATAGGATGCTCACTTCCAGAAAGAAACACAGTGTTTCCACATTTCTAAATGTTGTTTTATGCATGTTTTCTAATTTTTGGCATTAGAAAAATGAAAAACTTTATATATTTAGTATTCTTGAAATGTGAAAAATTGCCAATACAAGTGATTTATTTTATGACATAACTGTAGTTGTTGAAAGTTGTATCCCGAAAGATTTTTTAAAGGGTAAATCTAATATCACCTATCATTAGGAGAAAGGTAATGAAAGGCAGGTAAAATATTTGTAAATATTCTCCAAAGACTTAAATAGCATATTTATGGGATTATATACGAGTTATGTGATTAAACTAAATGAAGTTTACAGGCCAAAAGTATTCATTAATAGGTTTGAATGAACAGAACTAAGTAGTTTGGCTGTAAAGATAAACAGCAAACAGGACAAAGACAAATTCTGAGTTTGTGAGAGTACAGGCATAAGAGTAACACTGTAAATAAAATATACAGTCATGAAAAAATATTTCATCATATTGAGAGCTGGGAAGGTGGCAAGGAGAGAACCTACCCAAGGAATTAGAGACTAGAGTTACTCAATTTTATGGATGAAGTATAGAGGACCCAGCAGCTAATACAATGGAGTATGAGAACTGCAGTGACTACTGATAATATCTTAGGGTAGTAAGTGGTGCAAGAGAGGGCTTGGAGTGCTTAAAAGTTAGAAGACAGTAGGAATAATGATAGAGTAGGAAAAAACCCAGAAAGACTGGCCAAGTTCCCAAACACTGTGCCATCTTGAAAGCCTTTCCCTTCTCATTCCTTTCCTCTTACTTCCCATTCCTGTGTTCCTGGAGGCAGGTGTCAAGAGATAACCAAATACCTATCACTATGATAACTCGGATTTGATCACACCAGTTGCCAGTCATTGAGCAGAGGTCTGGATTTTGAGTGCCATTTCTTGAATTCTGGCATATTCCTTGTCGGGGGTAGGGAGGGAGAGTAACAAACCCTGCTTCTGTCTAAAGTTTGCCTCAGTAAACATTTTCTCTATATTAAGTGTTATTTCTTGCCTAAAATGTGGAATGTGAAATTATGATCCTACATTACAATTTGATAAATTATATTTCATTTACTCAAATGACCATCTACAGTTTTTGGCTAGTAAAGTAGTAACCATTTATTCAAATGTTTATTGAATATATATCCCCACAAATATGGGGATACAAAAATGGTATGACATAGTCTCTTTTAATTAAGGTACTGGCAAATATATCAGCATGTAAAATGCAAATATAGCTACATAAGAATGTGGTCTCAGTTTACCACTGAAATTCCAATGACCAGCTCGAATGTCAAGAAATCCTAGTTAAGTTAAACGTTCAAGAAAACATCTCTCTCTGAAGCATATATAAAAACTGAGTTTCTCATGCTAATTCTTTGGTTCCTGGAGATGACAAGAATTTAAAATTTAGTATTTTTAACATTACTGCAAGTACTGTATATAGATGCATTCCCTTAATATATTATAATGTATTAGTATAGGATCTAAATGTATTGGAGGGTATGTGTGTGTACGTCTATGCCACAAAGTTGATGTCCAGAGTTAGGGAGGAATATTTAGCTAATCAATAAATTATTTTTATTCAGAAACATCTGCCTTGATTATAGTTATTAGTAATGAAGCTGTTTAATGTTCCTTAGTCTTGGGTCTCAAGATAGGAAGCTGTGCCTTGCTGGTTACAGAGCAGGTCACTGCTCACTTAGGATAGTTTAAGGAGCACCAAGAAGGCTGGTGATCTCCAAAACTCCTTTCCCAACAGCTGGCTAAAGCCTGAAATGCCACTATATTAAAGATTTCTTTAAGGAAAAAAAGATTTATTTCTTATTTTGAGGTTTGCTCCCTTTTAACATGTCACTACTCTCAGGATTTGATCATTCATTTAAAAGATATTTACTTTATACCTACTATGTGGCAGGCACTGTTCTTGGAGTTAGAGATACAACAGAGGGAAAAAGAGAATGTCCCTGCCTTTATGGTGCTTTCATTCCTATTGTCATGGGGAAAGATAATAAATAAGTAAAAAAATGCCAACTTCAGATAGTGATAAGTGATCTGAAGAAAATAAGAATACAAGGGACTGGAAAGTTGGGGGAGGGGAAACATTGAATGGAGTGGTCATGGAAGACCTCTGGGAAGAGGAGACGTTTGAGCTGAATACTGAATGATGAAGCCAGTTTCGCCAAGAAGAGTATTCTAAACTGAGAGGAGGAGCAAGTGCACATACCAAAGGGTAGAAACAAGCTTGGCTGCTGGAGGAAATTTATAAAACCAGGGTTAACTGAATGGGGTGAAGGTGAGGATACTAATACAAGGGGAGGTCAAGAGAGGATAAGGCCTGGATCTGTTGGAATAAATACATGGCCTGTACTCCTTACCCTTATTTAACTGCCTATTCAGATACTACACCAGAGCAGCCCTAAATATGAGAACACTGCATGGCTAGTTGCACCAGGAGGCCTGGGATTCGGCCCAATATTTTACCTCTAAATATAACATTAATGGACATTTTGGAGACAACATAATTACCTCCTCAAAACAGTGACAAATTTATAAAAGCTAGATCATTAAAGGGATAGAAAGATTTAATTGAGCATTTATAAATTCATTTAGGCTCTTAGGTCTGTCTATCTATCATCTATCATCTATCTCTCTATATCTATCTATCATCTATCTATTATTATCTATCTATCATCTATCTATCTCTATCATCTATCTATATCTATCATCTATCTATCTATCATCTATCTATCTATCATCTATCAACAATCTATATTTATCTATCTATCTATCAACTATCTATATCTATCTCTCTATCTATCTATCTATCTATCTATCTATCTATCTATCTATATCTATCTATCTTTACTATTTCTTGAAGTTGTAAGTTCTCCACCAAATCATTGTATAACAGATCCCTACCCTGCTATGAGTTTGAAGAAACTTAAAGGAAAAATTTTAAACATATTACTTTATAAATCAAAAGTATATGTTTCTCTCTCTGCCTATCACACGGTGATTGAGTTTTTGACTTTGTTGTGACAAATGAAATGTTAGTGGAAATGAGTCCTATCACTTCTGGGGAGAAGCATTTAATTGGTGGTGTTCAACTCCAACTTCTCTTTCCCTCTGCTGCTGGGACTGTGAAAGACAGGGCCTCTATCAGACTGAGCCCCTGAGTGACTATAATGGACAGAAATGAACTTCTGTTGGTTATGCAACTAAGAATTCAGGGTTATTTATCACAGCAGCACAATTTAATATGTCTTCAATAACAAAGTCAGGAGAGGCTGGCTATGGAAAAATCAATTAGGAGTTTATAGCAATAATACTGGGAAAGTAAATAAGAACTTAGGCTACTGTACTGCTATTACTAATGAAAAGTAAAGATTAATATAAAAGTTATCTGGAAGGAACCTTCTATACAGCTTGGTATCTGGACCTGGGAATAAGATATAATCACAGCTCAAATTAGCAAACATTTAGCATATTCCAGATGCTATTTCAAGTGCTTTATATGAATTAACTCATGTAATCCTCACAACAACTCTTAAAGAAGAGAGAATTGAGACCCTTAGAGAGTATAGTTTTTGTTCAAGTGGTATGATTTAGGAAATGATCAACACCGGAACCAGTGGAGTTCCCTGATGGAAAGGTTCAGTAGGAGGAGGCTGTACACTCAGGCCAAGTGCTCAAGGGAATAGTCAAGGCTAAACAGATGGAGTCAATAAATATTTGTTGAACAGGAGAGGACAGATGAAGCTAGGATGGCCTAAGTAGGCAAGCCAAGAGTGTAAAGAGAGAGAAATGAAAAAGGTTGAGAAGTTAGTCCAAGGAAAACATATTTTAAGATTAGGAAAAAGAAGAGTAGCTGAGGTGAATAGAGATGCATTCTCAGAAATAAGAAAAAGAGAATAGGGTTAAATTCCACAGAAGACAAGAGAAGAAAAAGGTTCAAGAAAGCTGTGGTGGTCAAATGATACAGAGTTAATCACCAGGAACATTTAAGAAAAGCACAATTGACCTTTAAGAAAGCAGCTCTTGAAATAGAGAAATTCCTATTGAAATAGAGAAATTCCTTCAAGATGGAGAAATATATGAGTTTAAAAACTCAAGTGAAAGAGTTTGATGTAAAACATTAAATGTTTGTGCTTTGAGAAATTTTATTAAAGGGGAATAGAAGGACCTTATCTGTATATCTGTTTCATAAAACTGTCATCACAATTTCCAGATTCAATTTCTGGCCAATGGTTTACCAGAAAAGTTTCTTCTACTCATTGGTCCTCCTTTTCCTAACTTAGCAAATGAGGAGGTTAAAGATCTTTGTTAAGGTACTTTTAACCTCCACATTTTTATGACTATAGTACCTCTATAATGTGGTTTTTAAAATTAATCCCTTTCAAAATTTCATGGTTCTTTTTCTTTTTAATTCAGCTTTGACTATTGTTCCACATGATTTTCCTTGATATATATATTTTTAGCAATAACCTGTCTCCTTTCACAAGTTTCCAGAATAAATTCCATAATCCTAACCCATCAAGTCAATGTGTGTATAATCTCCTCAAATTTTCCTATTGTTTCACCTGTACTTTTCAACTAACCTCATTATTTCTGTATGTAAATATTTTAGGGAGAAACAGACTTCCCCCTAATTCATTTTCATGTCAGCGTTTTCTGTTTTTACCACATGATTACATAGTACTTTCAATAACATGAAAAGGTCCATGACAAATTATCAGAAGGTACATTCGCTGGCCTATTACTTCAAGGATCAATTTACACTTTTCATCATTCTTACTAACATCAAAGCAACACTAATAGTTAAAATTTTGTTTAAAAAAAGCTGTGAACTTGATTTATTCTTGCTAATCATCCAGCTCTGTAATCAGTGTATCGAATTTTGTAGAGTATTTAACAAATGATGAATATTCTGCACTATTGAAATGATTACACTACATAAAAACCCACATTATGCTGCTAAAAATAACACTAAAAGGTAAACTATAATATGAAAATATTCTTGGACTGTAACTTTAACCTATATAAAATCACTAGATGTTGAGTTTCAGAATGTATAAAAATATATAAATGGCTATAAATTAAGGATATTAATTTCTCAGACTCTAAAGTACAAAATACATTAGTTCCATATTTTGAAAAATAGTGGATACTCTCATTTTTTTTTGAAAACTTGATTACAAATCAAGTCCAAGCTAAAAAAATTTCTGCTTTGTGTAATCACATTGCATCATTTCAGAGACTGAGAACATACTTTAAACTTATAAATCATGATTAAATTTAATTATTATCTATACATCTCCCATATCTAATTAAAATCAATCTTTCAAATTCATATAGAAGAATCTACCAGAATTTCTGGAGTGTCAAAGGATTAAAAAGACCAAAAACTCATTCTAGAATTTTTTTCAAGAGGCCAAATATATATATTACGCATACAATATTCCTTTGTATTTAGAGACAGGGATGCTTTATTGAAGTTCTCTATGTTTTCCTTATACTTGCCTGATAATAACTGAGCAAAAAGAAGTTGTTTCTTGGTCTTTTATCTTTCTTAGCATGTGTGGGAGTCAGGTAAAATGATCTGTAGAGAACCAGAAACAACTTCCACTGTTCCAAGTTCTCGGAATTTGTGGCATCATGTCACATGTCACATTATTCTTCTAGTGAGTTTCGCATTATTGCTGTAGTAAAGGCTTTCTTATCAGAAAAGATAGCCATTTTTACCATCTATTCTCTTTAACAGGTAGCAGGGCTCAGGAGATGTGGAAATGTCAGTGAAGAAGGAGCACATTGTGCTTTATGAGACTGTGTTGCTATCAGTTATCAGGTCCTTGCCTGCTCAGGAGACAATCAGGGTTCTGGGCTTAGAGATAAAAAACCAAGAAGGAGCTTTTTCATCAATAGCACATACTGACAGGCCAACGATTACAGATACTTAAAAACATCTAAACAATAAAGCTCCAAGTGAAAATTTTTTGTATTTCTTAATTCAATTTTAGTGGGTATTAAAAAATTAACGTCTAAAGAGTGTGTGTAAGTGTGTGCACGCGTATTTGTACTGATTATATATTTTATTTTTCAATATATTATGATGTTTTGCCAATTTAAAAACCTTCCTGGCTAGGGAGAGATCGGCCCTTCTGGTGCAAGCTGATTCTTAGAGATAGTAAAGGGCTCAGCCTGGAGCATGCCTTTGATGTGCAAATTAGCCAAATCCAGGGCCAAACCTGTTCTATCTGGCCCATTTACACCAAAACAATATTTCCCTGCCCTAAATCATCCCAGGGCCTGGTACAAAGCAACTAGAGATCATCCCTATAACTCAAAGCCCAGCCTGCAGAAATTATTCAAACTAGTTTATCTTAAACTGTTTACTCTGCCCTATCTTGTCTTATTTGCCCCCAGTAAAGGTTCTGGCCTTGAGTTTTCTCTTACTCCTGCCCTTCTGCCTCCTGACCTATCTAGTTGCTTTCCCACATGGCTCTGTGTGGTGTGGCATGCCTCCTGTTTCCTGGGACAAAGTATAAACTTTGTTTTCCTGAGCCCTGCCTGTGTCTCCTCTTGTGGCCACATCTGAACGACCATCACAAAGAACAAAGAACTATATGTATGTATATGTGTATAAAATAACCATACTTCTTGTCAAGGACCACGGTTTATAGCCTACTTAATAAATTTAGAAAAACAAAATAATAAATTAGAGGGGATATTAAGAAAAACTCTCAGAAGCTTTAATGTGTAAATTACTTTGTAAGCATAGCATTGTATCTAGGTTAAGACTTAAACCTGCATATTTTAAATCAAATTTAGTCATTTCCTATGGAAAACAAAATACTTTTCATAACAGGTAATCCCTTGTTCTTTGTTAAAATACACTACACTTTCCTTGCCTCATTGAATGAATAGTGGTAATTTCTCTTTGATTAAATGCAGTGTTAATAAACTCAGTGTCTTCAAATTCCCAAGATTATGCCTTTGTTCACCCTAAGGAAAATGTTATTACTTTTTCATGTAAAAACGTGCAAATACATGATTTAATTTAGTATATTTGCTTAGCTTTTATTTGTGCTGTAGACACTGTTCCAGTCATCATTACCCAAGTATAAGCTTGCTTTACATGTCATTCAGAAATCATCAAGAACAGAAAGATTATAGTCTCCTTCAATGATTATAATGGCAATAATAATTTAACAAGATGTCCTTGGGCACATATACTGAATCTTCCTTGGAACCATTTAGAAGAAAGCCTTCAGCTTGTTAGAAATCTAAACTTACTCTTTTCTTTTTAGATTCCAAGTCAATCAGTTCTACAAAGATTGTGAATTTCTGTTCTGGAACGTTGTCTTGGTACACACAATGCTAGTCTTTTAAGGTTAGAAAATCCACTGGCATTGGAGCTAACATAGGGAAGTTAGGTGGACTATTTTTTAGTCTACTGCATGGTTTTTGAAGTTTTCCTGTTATCATAAATCTGAAAGACAAGGAATAACATGATAAAACCATGCAGTATAAAAAAAAAGAAGCATTGTTAAATTCTTTTGAGCTAGAGTATGCTTTCTTTAATATTTAGAATTTCTAACACAAATGTGAAGTATTAAGTATTGCATCTTTGGCCTCATTAAACAAACAAAGCAAAATATACAGTGAGAATGTCAAGGATAAATCTACGCTTCTCTGAGTATCAGTATTTTATACTTTTTCTTTGGTTGGAGTAATCAACAAAGTGATTTTTAAGGTTTTTTACATTTTATTTGCCCAAAAATGAGGTATTTTAAGAGAATTACTGTTCTACATGCTTCAAAGAAAAGCAAATTAGATTTGAAATGGCCTAATTCTTTATATGGGGGTAATGAGGTAGTTCTACTTTTCAGATTCTCTTAAGCTTAGGTCATGGTCTCTCATAGGAAAAGTTTTCTATTTGATTCTTAGGTAGATATGTACCTTCAACAAAATTGGTGATTTATTCAAGGCAACAAAATCTGGTAATTTCATCAAGAGGTAAAATGTAAGTTTAGGTTCAAAGTCAGTCAGACATGGGTTTCGACCCTATTTCTATCATTTCATAGCTCATGACTTTGAGCATATTTCTTAACCTGTTCTGAGCCTCATTTTTCTCATCTTTTTATCATATGCCTTTCCACTTGAAGCTACATGGGGTAAGAACTTTATCTGTTTTGTTCACTGCTGGAGTCCAGGTTTTAAAGTAATGCCCAGGAGTCTCCACTGTAACCTGGGCACATTTGTGGCAAGAGTGCTCACATGAAACATTAAAGTATTATTTTCTCAAGTTTGTGTTGAAAACTAACAACAAAACTTAATTCAAGGATATTATTACTTCCAGTTAGCTACTTTATGAAACTAATACACTTCCATTTTCAAACGAATTTTGAGAAGCCAAAGGCTAGAAAATAACTTAGATAATAAATATCTATTCACCATAATGAAATAATAAAGATAAACAGAATTTAAGCAATTTGTAAATGTCATGTCTCAAACATACTTCTCCTGCAATGTATTTATTGGCTACTTCTGTTTTCATGGATATTTATCTAGTATAAGTTCTTTTTCTTTAATGAACATAACCTGCGACTTAAACTCATGTTTGAATGAGTAAAGAATGAACTGCACAAATGAAAACACAAAGTGTTTTTATCACCTTGATATTTCTTACAGTATTCATTTATAAGCACATAAAAAGCAGATGTGTTTACATTATGTTTCATGTTGCACTGAATATTTATTTTATAATAGGATTTTGATTTTAAATGTTGAAACCAGTAATGTTGCTATCATTAAGTGGAAGCTCTACATTTTTAATGTAAAAATGTAAATTTAAAAATGTAAATTTAAAACATTTTTTACATTCTACATGATTAAATCCTTACATTTAAAAATTCTTATGTTCCATAAGTGGAAACTATGAATCCTCAGGACTTCTGAATGATTACATTATAGATTAATACACAATGAAACCATTAAACTGCCCAAGATTTATCATTAGTCATTTAAAGTCAAATTTATGTAAATAAATACAATTATGCCATCCATATATATATTTTGCAAGTTGGCACATATAAAAAGTTTAATGAAAAAAATTATGGTGAATAGGATTTACCAATAAAATTGTTGTACTAAAAGAGACCATAACTTTGTAGTAACTAGATAGTCTGTTTACTTAAAGCAAAAACTACTTTTCTTTCTTCTTTCTAACAAACATGTATCTTTCCTTACCAAGATTTCTTAAACCATGCTTTTCTCAGGAGAAATAGACAAAGAGCTCAGCTTTGTATTATTTTGTTCAATCACACTTTTTGAAGAGGCTCTAGATCTGCACTGCCCAGTACTGTGGGCACCAGCAACACGTGGCTCATGAACACTTGAAATGTGCCTCCTCCAAACTGAGACGCACTGTGTCATATATACACTGTGTAGATATATTACACACTGCAATATACTCAAGGTTTAGAAGTCTTATTACACCCCAAAAAAGAATAAAATCTAATCTTTTTATATAGATTACAATTTGAAATGAGAATACTTTGGATATACTGGATTAAATAAAAGACATTATTAAAGTAATTTCACCTGCTCCTAATTTCCTGAATGTGCCTACTCAAACATCTAAACTTACAAATTTGGCTCACAATATATTTTTATTGGATGCTGCTCTAGATAACTGGTTTAAAATGGCACAGACAGATTTCAGCAAAATTATTTGATATAAAATGCACTTTCCTATGTAAATTATTTCCCTTTGATACTAATTACGAAATTACTGCTGTGCTGTGAATAAAATGGACTCATGCAAAAACCTTATAAAGGCAATCAAATGCTATCACTGACAAAATATTAAGCTTAATACTAAAAATAACAACTATAATACAATGACACTCAAAACATAAAATAAATACATTGAAAGTGAAATTATAAAGCAGTAAAAGAATATTCAGCAAGTAATTATTACAAAGATAAGGCAGACATAGTCTAAAATGAACAATCTATTTTTCTATTTTGATACTTATTTGGACATATGTATTTCAACTGTTAAGGGCAAGGATTCCTAGTCTTGAACAAAGAATATCGGTGATTTGCGTATCGAGTAAGAAAAATAATTACCTACTGGGAAGCCAATTGAGTTTAATCAGGAAACTCACATTCAAGATGTAGTGTACTACTCATGCTAAAACTGAGTAAATAAAGTAGTCTGTATCTCAGCTGCCCTATTATGTAAAATGGGGGAAATAATATCTCAACCTTATTTAGAAAGTTGCTACAAGGCTTTTCTATCTCCTTTCTTTCTAGCTCATTTCATCAGGTATCCTCACTTTTCAGTATTATGAGAACTTTGATTTCTTCACCTTTTCTCCAACTATCAGCCCTCTCATCTTTCTTATATATAACTAGCTTAGACTCTATAAGCCAACAGGTCAATCCCTCTTTTGCAAATACCCTCAACTTTTTTAGTATCCCTCCTCATAAGGCATCTAATTGGCAGAACCTTTTGATGAAGCCTACCATGTACTTCTTCTATGCCTGCATCTCAATGCTTGAGCATTGTTGAAAAAACAAAATTCAGTAGGACACACTGGTTCCATTATAATTCACTGTCATCAGCCTCCAAGGTTACTTTACACACCTGCTCCCAACTCTCCACAATAACCACTGCAACTCCTTCCTGCTACTCAAACACTTTTGCTTTGCTTTTAGCAGAAAACTTTTCCTTATACTTAGAGAAAATGGAACTATCAGAAGAAATTATCTTACCTTAAAAATAATATATACACACAAATATTTATACCTATACACACACACACAAAAACATACATATCTAAGTTTAAGTTAGCTAACTAAGCTACTTTTCTGAACACCACTATCTACCCAGTCACCTACTTGTCACACAGGATATCACAAATATGATGTGTCCCAAACTGAACTTAATCTTTCTTATCAAATATATTCCTCCTTTGGTCTTCCCTGTTTCAGTAAAGAATATAGCTATTCACCAAGTTGCTTAAGTTGGAAAATCAAGGGTGCACATAATTCCACAAACTTAACAACATGGCAACATTACATTTGACATCATGGACTTTTGGATACCAGTTATAGTGCTCTCTCAGGGCTTTATTATATCTCCATTATATAAATTATATTGCAATTGTCTGCTCTTTTCTAATGGAACTTGGATAGTTCATTCTTCAGTGTATTTCAGCAACCCAATACCTGATACTTGGCACTAAACAGCTCTAAATAAAGAATTCATTGAATAAGGGAATTTGATAAATTCATATATGAATGAATGCTCCTAGTAAGGTAGGGATAACTAAATACTAATGTTTAAGTTGCACCTAGTAGGTTTCATAAATCATTTTGGTGCTCAATAAATATTTGCTGATGATAAAAAAACAAAACTTCCTAATAAGTTTTAGAAATAGATAGATGCCAATTAATTTATTTTTATATATACTATGTACAAGATGCTGGAGTCAATACTATGCCAATTATAAAGAAATATAAGACATGGCATTTGTTCTAAAACCACTTATAACTGTTCGCTAAATGAAGCATAAAGACAACATATAACCCTAGGCAAAACATGGTAAGTGTCAAGTACATGCTGAAGACATCAAATAATAAAGAATTTCAGATAATAAAGAATGCTACTAATCTCCTCTGTCCATCTGTACGCGTCACAACAGCCCTGCATCCCCTGGAGACCACGCAGTTACCAGATGCCGCACTCATCTTTGCTTCCATGCTGACACTGAAAGTGCTGCACTAATTTGGAGCAGCATCCTTTCTCCCACTTTAACTAACCCCTCTACCTTCCATTATATTTAGGTTACATGTTCACCAACGTGCAGATAGTCAGAGCATACTGACTGAGAGTGAGATGTCGGCAAATATTTTTATTGACTTGTTATACAATCCTGTTCTTAAGTTTCAGTTCTGCCTCTACCTAAAAAACAATATAGTCTAGAACGTATCACTTTGCTCTTCAGTTGCTTTTTAAAGTAGGGATGTAAGGCATAAGTTAAGGAAGAAATTGTATTTGGATCGAGAATGGAGTAGCATTCAGGAATTGCTTCATCAGATCACGTTTTAGCCCAGGTAGCCTCAGGTTTTATAAAGAACAAATACATTTTTTTTCTCTTACAAACTGAAGATATTTAGCCACTCTATTTAAAACAGGTGAAAACACTCTATTTCAGACATTTAGCCACTCTATTTAGCCTAGCATATCAAAGAAACAAAAATTTTAATGAAATAGGGCATAGCTGACCAAATAGTACCACTTATTGTGTTATGTCAGAGAAAGATTTTTACATCTTTTTAAAAAAAATTTTTTAAGCTCTTTATTGGAATATAATTGCTTTATACTATTGTGCCAGTTTTTGCTGTACACCAAAGTCAATCAGCTGTATTTATATACATATCACCATATTCCCTCCCTCCCACAACTCCCCCCCACCCTCCTCGTCCCGGCCCTCTAAAGGCATCACCCATCATCGAGCTGATCTCCCTTTGTTATACAGCAACTTCCCACTAGCTATCTGTTTTACATTTGGGAGTGTATATATGTCAGTGCTACTCTCTCACTTCGCCCCAGCTTCCCCTTCCTGCCCCCTACCCTGTGTCCTTCAAGTCTGTTCTCTACATCTGCATCTTTATTCTTGCCCTGTCACTGGGTTCATCTGTATCATTTTTTTAGATTCCACATATATGAGTTAGCATACGGTACTTGTTCTTCTCTTTCTGGCTTACTTTGCTCTGTATGACAGACTATAGGTCCATCCACCTCACTACAAATAACTCAATTTCATTCCTTTTTATGGCTGAGTAATATTCCATTGTATATATGCGCCACATCTTCTTTATCCATTCATCTGTTGATGGACATTTAGGTTGCTTCCATGTCCTGGCTATTGTAAATAGTGGTGCTATGAACATTGTGGTACATGTTTCTTTTCGGATTATGAAATTCCTCAAAGATTAGAAGATAAAGCAACATTACTTGAGTATTTAAAATGTAATGTTTTGGTAACACTTTGAAAAGCCATTACTCTTGGAAATGCTGTTGGAAATTGTTTGATACTCAAATATCTAACTCACAAATTCCCTCCACAAAACTGGATAAACACATTCTTGCCCAGGGTAGCTGTATGATACTTCTGATCAGATGGTAATTGGGGAGAATGTAAATTTGGTGCCAAATCATTCCCACTCCTAAAACTGGCACATCTGGGCATCTTCCCAGGTACAACCAATGTCATTTCATTAGACTTAGAATGAAGTAAGTAGAGTGGCTAAATACCTTTTCAATTTATAAGAGAGAATGTTTACTGTTGCTTATAGAATTTTGGGCTAGGTGGGCTAATATGTGATCTGATGTAGCAATGTGTGAGTGTTACTACAGACTGGATTCAGACACCCTAGGTCACCAACCTATGAAGGAAAGGCCTTCATATGAGATATATGGGCAGAGTCAGTATCAGCTGGCTACAATTGAGTTACCAAGCTAGTCTTCATTCCTAGAAATTTTAAATTAGTAGTACATGACATTAAAGTGCTGTCATTTCACGTGTAAGTTTTACTTTTAAAGTTATAGTTAACATTTCTTTTTTATTCTATTTTAGCAAATAATTGCCGGTGCTTACTATGTGTCACTGTTATAAATGATTTGGTGATTTTCATTTGCTGAATCCTCAAACAATCCAATAAGAAAATTATTATCGTCACAATTTTATAAATGAGAAAACTGGGCACTGAGAGGTCAAGTAACTTGTCCAAGGTCTACGCACAGACAAGATAGTAAGTAGAAGAGCCAGGATTCATACCCAACTGTCTGGTTCCAGAGCCTTCACTCTTAGACATAATGCTATATCTTACACACATTATTCTTTCATTCATTTACTCTTTCACCCATTCTTTGTAACATTTGGTGAGTACTTACTATATATACCAGCATTGGGCACTGAGCAAGATACCCTGTTGAATTAATGGTTTTACTTCAACTTCATTCCACTTCTGTAAATCTTTAGGTCACTTTGGAAGTAATTACAATTTAAATTAAAACAAGTACAATCTTAAGAGGCAATATTTTAGAATAGCCAAGAGTAGACATATTTATGGAAATAACCTGAAAGAAGTGAATGTTCTAGAGAGTTAACACAACTAAAATTTAATATATATATATATATATATATATATGCTATTATATATTTTCCTACCTTTTACAAAAGCCACTGAAATAATTTAACTTTTTCTTGATGACTAGGATAATAATATAAACATCATTTGTTATTCAGAGTTTCAGATAACTTGGAACTTACGGCTGAATGGGCACTAGCTTCACAGTGGCCATGATGAATAAGCTTGAATACTTGTACTTCTCTTTGACCCCTGATCTCTGGAGGCTAGTGTTGCTATACAAAATCAAAGACCAAAGCAACTTTACCAAAGGATATTTCTTGCCTTAAAAAAAAAAGTCATATTTTCACTAATGTCATCAATGTGCTCTGGATTTCAGTTCCATTCAAAATATCCTTCTCATACTGCTTCAAAAACAGTGGCTTCTAAAGTTGTCTAACAAATATTGAATGCTTACTCCATATTAGCCATTGTGTTAAGCACCTCACATATATTTTATCTCATTTCACATTCATAACAAACTTTGTGGTGGTTAATTATCCCTATTTTACTGATAAAGAAATGATTATTTAGGAAGTAACTTGTTCACTCAGATAAGCTGATGAGTAGTTTTGATTTAAACCCAGGTTTACCAGGTTCTAGAGACCATTTGCTCGAGCACTGTACTCTATTGCTGGTCTGATGCACCCACTAATAAAAACTCCTAGGTTCTTTCTAAAATCAGTTTATACCCATCACTTAACTTCACTGGTACTATTTGATATTTAGCCATTGAAGAGTTTTGATACCCTTAAGTGAGTTTGGAAATTATGTTTCACTGAAGTTGCAAAAAGGCAGAAGAACCAGTCAAACGTTATTTTCCGTTTATCCATTAGCTTACCTTTCTTTGGTTTGGTCAGTCTTTTATTTTGCATTTTTTTAAAGATTTTTTTGATGTGGACTCTTTTTCAAGTCTTTATTGCGTTTGCTACAATATTGCTTCTGTTTTATGTTTTAGTTTTTGGCCCCCTGTGGCATGTGGGATCTTAGCTCCCTGACCAGAGATCAAACCTGCACCCCCTGAATTGGAAGGCAAAGTCTTAACCACTAGACCGCCAGGGAAGTCCCTTATTTTGAATTTTGACAGTAATTTCTCAGCTTCCATACTTCCATTACTCATCAGTAAGTAAATAAAGTTAGAGCGGACTTGCCTTTTACCAGTCATAATTAAGAAATATGGAAAATAATAAAAGATTGACCAAAATTCCAATTTCTCCCTACTAGGGAGGAAGGAGTCTCTGGATCTGGGGGTTAGGAGAATACAGAAGTTGTTTTGTTTTGGTTTGGTTTTTTTGGCTGTGCCACACAGCTTGAAGGATCTGAGTTCCCTGACCAGGGATCGAACCCGGGTCGTGGCAGTGAATGCGCTGAGTCCTAACCACTGGACTAGTCACCAACTCCCCAGAAGTTGGTTTCATTATAGGAAAACACTAGTGTTACAGTACTGAAATAAATTTTGCTAGTCTACTTCCTAATTTCAAGCACAGGAACACTAAACCTTGCTTCTGAGGAGAAACTTTTAATACAAAGAAAGGACAGCAAAGACGAGCCTATTACAATTTCACTTCTCACAAATTTGGATAAAACCCTCAAGATCAATAGCCATTCATTTATTCATCAAATATTTTGGAGTTGTGAATGCTTTCCCCAACAGATAGAAAAAATTTAGCCTGCGTTTTTAAGTGGTTAAATATGACCTTTTGAAAAGTCTAGGATTATAATTTTCTGACACCAAGATTAACATACATTTAAGAAAAGATAGTCAATTCTTATCTGTTTTCAAACTGGAGACACCTGACTTACTGACATGTACCATGGTGGAAGTTGGCCATCATTATGTATTATAATAATACTTTTATTAGCTCTCTAAGATTGTTCAGGAGATCTCTTGTGTTGATAGATGCATTATTTGCAATGCCACAACATCCTTCCAAAGCTTTCGGATTGCTGACATTTTACTAAACTTATGTGATTTTGTCTCTTACTTTGAATAACAATGAAAACAACAACCGCTTATGTGCTAGGCACTGTTCTGAGTGTTTTATGTTTATCAACTGATTCAAACCTCGTAAAGAATCTATGATGTAAGTACTATTACTATCCCAATTAAAGATGAGAAAACTTGAGGAAGGTGTGGAAACAGGGCTCAAAGGCAGTATGTCCCTAGCGCTCATGCTGCCTCTCTTGAAGTGATGAAGCTCACCTTCTTAAAACACACATCGCTTAGTCGACTGGCATTTAAAACCATTTAGACTTTCCCAGAAGAAGACACTTCAATCACTCAGAGGTATTTTTCAACTTCAATCACTCAGAGGTGATTGGTCGAGATGTCTTGATTTATATGTGTGCCTAACATGGTCCTTTAGCACGGGGAGCAAAACTCAACTATATAGATGTTTGGATTTCAGGCTTTCCTATGGGGCTGATTCTCTCCTCTGGGTGTCTGCTCGCTGACCACCTCCACTGCCTCTACACTGCTCCTGCAACTACACACCACTAACTATCCTGTAATCCAATTTCTCTTCCTGTCGCTTCTCGTGTTTCATATTCAGTGACAAAACATTTATAAACACAACCACTAAGTCAAAGTGTTCCTTGTTCTCCATGGGGCAAACTGACAAATCACAGAATGCTGACTGTAACCTTTACAATCTTTTCAGCTTCTTTCACTGAGGGTTGGACAAATCTGCTTCTCTTCTGGCAAAGCTTTTGGGGATAATTCCAGAAACTTGAAGATTCCTCAAGCAAGCTGGGCAATGAGCCAAGCAATAAATTTTGTTCTTGAATTATAAATATTGTTCAATTGGAAGAGCATATGAAGTACACAATTTCCAGATGAATTAGAAGAGTAGTTCTTAAATTTTAGTGTTTGCCAGAACTACCTGAAAGAGCTTTTCAAGAATACAGTCTGCAGCCTAATCTCAGGGATTCTGATATGCTATTTCTGGCATGAGAGCCAGAAATTTGCATTTTAAAGTTTCTCTGGTGATTCTAATGCAAGTGACCATACAAAACCACTAAGAAACTCTGGTGTAGGCTAATAAAAAGTGACCTTATTAAAATATCTTATTTAGTTAGTTTTGGCTTTTAGCTTAGATAGAATTTTATGGTTAAATTCCTAAGTCTATCAGCAAGCAGATATTACTGGATTTCTCCAGCCCCAGTTACCCATATTTTTTGAGCCATCTAACTAAACAATGATCTGCACTATCTTAATTAGTTCTTCATATACTTGGAGTTATGTTAGATGCTTCTTCATGTTATTCTAGCATATACTTAAGAATGATCTTGATAAAAAGTGTTTTTCTCTCAAGTATGGACGTGATTGTATATCATTAAATATTTTTATATTGATTGATTTTAAATTTTGAGAAAAATAAAACAGTATTTTTCACACAGCAGTTGGTATGATTGTACAGGTCCACTTTGGTTGATAATTCCACACATATGAAAATCAACTTTGGAATTTTTTTCATGTATTTATGTATAAAAATTTTATTTGGAAATTAGGTAATTTTACTTTATGTATTCGGTATCTTATTAAATTTTTGACCTTACTATTCTCTTATTTTCCTAGATTTGAAATAATTTTTGACCACAGAAGGCTTTAAAACATTTGACCATTTGTATTTTGAGCTTTGAAAATAATTTTAAATCACTATGAAGCAAACAGACCTATATATTAAAATTGGTTAAAAAAATGTTAACCATCATTTGCAATTTTTTTTTGGTAATCTACCAATGCTTTACATTTGGCCATATCCTATTCCTACATGGAATGTATTTAAGACATAACAGAAAAGATCTAGTTTGGATATCAAATATGTTATTTTTAAAAAAAACTATCTACTATTATGCCTTAGCTTACTGTCCTTTTTTCATTCCCATAATAAGAAATTTAGTGTAAATAATACCTGTTATACTCTTCAATTCTTAAGCACTATTTTACAACTAGCATAAAATTTTATTCTTAGAGGTTATTATTTTTTAAATGGGAGAAATATTGCCCCAGGACAATCTGGGGCATTCCATACTAAACTGAAGGATACAGATGACTTTTCTGTGACTCAGACTTTTCAGAATTATTGCTTATAATAATTAGAATAAAAACTTTTTAGAGTTGTTGAAACATCATAAGACGCCTTCATTTCCTACGACCCTAGATTAAGTAAAATGAAGAGATACACAAATTGAATGAAGGTTAGCATTACAAAATATCTTATAAAAGGTAATTAAATATATTTCTTTCAGATGGCAGAAATCTAGTTACTCCCATATTCAAATGCAATATTTTCTTTGCTTAAAAATGTCATTCTTCTTCACTCTAATTCATTGAACATATTTGTGAGATTGCATTACACGAAATAATGCAAAGACTTTAGCAAATTGAAAATTAAAATATCAAAATATAGTGTCATTTGGTAAATCATATATTCTTTCCTTTATTCAGCAGTACAAGAAACTTTCTTTAGATTCATGTTTCTTGGCATTCTGAAAGGAAAAGAGTAATTTTTTGATCATCAAGTACTCTATTCAGGAAGTACATAGGGTAATAGGAAATTTAAATGTCTGCAGAGGAAATAATTTAAAATAATCTGAAAGTGGTAATAATTAATGCCTTATTTTTATTACCATAGCTTTAAAAACTAAAGTTAAACATGAAGGTAATATCTATTTCAGTAAAAATAATACAGACGGTTTCTTGTTCCCTTTTAACAGGTTAGATTCTGTGACTCTAAGCAGAAACAAGCAGATCCACTCTGCAATCAGCTTCAGGCCAATTCATGCCTTACTTTTAAAAATTCAAAAATTTGAAAATCTTTTACTCTTCATCTGCTTAAAACTACTAACCCTTTAAACTTCTCAACTTTTCTTTGAACCGTCATAGTTACCAAATATAGGAATACTGAGGTTTTTCCCCCTCTTCCTTTCCCTTCGCTCCCTACATTGAGGACAAGAGGGAACCCTGAGCATCAGCAGCTTCCTGTAATAGCACCCCTCCATCACCACAGGCTTGAGGGAAGCGGACCCTGGAACTCTATGTGATCCTGGTTAGAAACCCCAACTCCAGCAAACACAGCCTCAACCCACTATCAGGACCAATCTCACTGTGTAGTCCCTTCATTCCTGTTAATTTCAGTCACCACACAAAGCTCAGAATTCTTAAACCTGCACCCACTTTCTGGATTCAGATCTTCACCTGCGCTCTGGGCAGTGAGGCAACGTTGCCATCTCCTTTGACTCTAGTGCACTATTGTCCTCCTCTCCTCTCATCATCTCATATCCAGTATGTTCACTTGTCAGTCTCCTCCATCAGAATACAAGCTCCATGACAATGAGAATTTTGTGTTAGTTCATTGCTGTATCCCAAGCATAAAGAATAGGGCCTGGCACTTAATAAGCACTCAATAAATGCTTATGTGAATGAAATGTTGAATAAATGAATGAAGTAATTCAGTCAATCATCAAATCTTATTGACTAATTTTTTTTAATAGTCTTGGATTTTTTCCCTTTCTTGTCCCTTCTTGCTATCTCTCCAGTCCAGCACCTTATTAAAACCAAACTAAAATAACTCCATTTTCAGATTAATTGGAATAGTAATACTCTGAGGTAATAAATCAAATGCTGAAATACAGTAAAATTGGAAATGGGCATTTGTGCTTTAGAACTTGACTGGTGTCTCTTCCCTTCACACTTACAATATTTAACATAGGTAACTATGAAATATTTAATTATTGAATATGTTCTTATAATAGCAGTTATAATATTGTGTTGTAATTATTTAAACATCAACGTCCTCCACTAGCTTTGACTTCCTTAAAGAACTGGTTTCATACATCTCAGTATCTCTCCAGGAATTATCACAATTGCCAAAATGTAGCAGCTGAAAACATGGTTAGAGAAACAAAGGAGGGAAAGAAAGAAAGAGAGGAGAGGATGTGGGAAGAAAGAAGGCAAGGAAGGAAGTTAATTAGTCCATATACTTGCCAAATACTGCTAAGGAGAGAAGGCCACTTAGTCAATCTACGTGTTCATTTCTTTCTGCATTTCAGTGACTAGAAGGAAAGGACTGGATCCTTTCTGTACCTATATGCAGTGATATTCCCCACACAATGCAATGGAATTAATTATGTCTGGACACCTTAAAATGTGATTTTTTTAGTTCCTTTCCTTTTTTCCTCCTCCTCCTTTTGGTACTTTAGTTTTACAATACTGCTGTTGCCTATTATAAGACTAATATCCCAATGTTTTTCCTGTTAAGCTGGTTTAAAAAGTTTTAAATAAAAATCAGTGCTTAATTTGATTATACATTCTATGTTATAAAATGAACCAAAAGAGTGAATAAGAATAGCCTTTAACATTTTTAGTTAAGGAGTTATTTATTTAATCTAAGGCAACACACAATTCTCAATAAGAATGAATTATGGGACTGCCCTGGTGGTCCTGTGGGTAATACAAGGCACTGCCAATTCAGGGAACCCGGGTTCAATCCCTGGTCAGGGAACTAGATCCCACATGCATGCCGCAACTAAGAGTTCGCATGCCACAACTAAGAAGTCCTCATGCCGCAAAGAAGATCCCACGTGCTGCAATTAGGACCCTGCACAGCCTAAATTAAATAAATAAATAAATAAATAAATAAATATTTTTAAAAAAAGAATGAATTACTATTCTTGGTTGATGAGTACAGAAATGACTAACACATTGTCTTCATTTTCATGAAGATCACAGTCTAGAAACACATCTCAAAATTATAAAATGGGGGAAGAAAACATAGATGAAAAAGTTACTAGATACTTTTTAAAGAAATTAACAACTAACTTGAGTTATTAAATGGCTTCTTAAAATTATAATATAAATATGCTTTATATTGTTGGGTAAAAGCAAAAAATATTAAGCATTCATTTTTGAAAGTTATAACTTATGATCTAGCTCATATTCTTTGGAGTTTAGATTAAATCTTAAATGCTTACATTAAATGTGACTTAAAAGTTAAAATTATGATGAAAATCTGAGTTGAGTGGGTGAAAGAGACTTGAAGATCATCTGGTTTGCTTTCTATGTGACTGAAAAAACTGAGAAATGAAAATACTTGCCCTGGGTCTCAGAGAGTACCAATAGCCAGATGGAATTAGAATCTATCCAACTGAATGCTGTTTCTACTACAACACGTGGAAGTATGCTAGGAAAATTATTGGACATTAACTCTGCTTATCACAATGTGCTCCACATTCGTTAAAAATACAAGAGCTTTACTATGTTTAAGTAAAAACAGAGTTCCAAAATAATCTTTTATTAAATATGACAGAATATTAACCTCAATCGAAATTTCTGTCCATATATGCATTTGCTTTTGCTGTTCAATAAAAAGATAAGGGTGCGCCACTTTTGCAGGCTCTAGTTCACTGTAATTTTTCAGTCACCATTGGTTTTATTTTGAGCCAGACTGCAGCAATATGACAGGCAAGAATGGTTAAATTGCCTTTATTCAGCTTCAACCTGGGAGCACTTGATTCAGACACCAATCAAGTAGAAGCTGACTGCCAGAACAGACATGCTTTATTTGTATGACAAATTTTGTTTCAGAGAGAACACTGAGAAATCAAATTCAGAAGTAAACAAAAATGAGTAACATACCATAATTTTTTAACTTAATCTTTAAAAGTTAACATTTAGACAATCTTACTCTAATGAATAAGTGAACATGGGGCATTTTGAACTTATTTGAAAATTTTACTCTTCAAAGTTATAGGTAAAGTGTGTTTTGCCAAGCATTTTTCTTTAACTGCTGCATATATATATTTAAACAGATATTTATATATATACACTTATAGCATGCCTAAAGTACTATAAGCACATACAAAGTTCTGGTTCTATACAATAATTTTTAAAAATGTTTTATGAACACTAACCATGAAACTGTAACCTAGGAATTTATAATTATCAGCTGGAAATGGAGTGGCTCTTCTTATCAAGTTTTTTCCTGTGACATTCTTACAAACTTCTTCTCTATAAAGTTCTTCCTTTATAGTAACACCTATTTCTCACACTACATAAAGAATTCTAAAATTTTAAAATTTCTTAAGTCTCCTAATAAACAGATAAAATAGAGTTAAAAAAAGGAAATTCCTCTGTCATTGGGATAGCTTTCTTAGTCATTGGAAGTATTTTTACTTTCTCCTCATAAATTATTTCTTCTGCTGAAATCTTCAGTGTCGCTGCCAACAGACGTGCAAAGCATATTCTGTCCAGAACTGCAATCCATTTCTACTGTGCTCTTGACCTGATTCTAAACAATTTGTGTTATCATAATATAAATGTCTCAGTAGGAAATCAATTCAATAACTTAAGAATTCCCTTAAATTGTACATTTATATATTTAAATGTGTATAGATATTGGGCAGCCTGAGTGGAACCAGAAATTTGATAAGGCTATATAGAGATCTCAGAATTCAGTATAAGAGAGAAGACAAAATTTCCAAAATAGTTATCTTAATATATTGGGTTTTGTTGATTAAAGCAGAAGAATATACTCCACATAATCAATCAACAGAAAATGTAAATATTATTTTGCTCATAGTTACATTCTCTGGAAATTCTCAAAGATAAGTTTTCTTTCAAAGGTATTTATTCCTACAAAAATTTATAGTTCCATTATCGTAAAATTGTATACCTGTTTTAATGCATTAGATTATATCCATGAAATACAGAAAATATGCCAATATACACACTGTATGCTCATATATATCATTTATATAATTTAAATATTAACATGTACAGTGTGATGAATTTTGGACAAAGCTGAATTAAACTTGTATAAATAAATTTCTGAGTTACTAGAACAACAACAACAAAAGGCAAGGCTGTGAGCAGACTACCAAAACATAGTTATTGATGCCACTCACAGTTATTGAATTACTCCAAATTCATGCAATACCTTATTATACTTGGAGTGATTAAGAAAAGGTCTTTATCATTTAAAAAATAAATCTGAGAAGTATATTATGACCCCTTTTTATACTTGTTAGACCAATAGAAAGATTGGTCTTTTTTAAAAAAGAAATCTTATCTATCTTTATAAATAATAATTACTACCACGTTATAATTATAATATGCCATGCACATTTAGTTTTGGACACACATTTGATCAGAGTTAAAAGCAAAATTGAAACCATTCTCTTTCATGGTAAATTAAACAGTATCTCCTAAATTCCAAAACTGCTAGCTAAACGTATCAAATTCAGTCTATCTCACTATATACCATATGAACCCTAAATCAATCAAGAATAGTTATTTAATTTCGCATTTTAAAGATCTGCTTTTATTAAAGCCATTTTTAGAATTTAACTATTTTCATTTTCTAGCAATTGCAATAAAGCTTAATTTAATTTCCCCTTAATCTAGGTAGTCATATTATAAAATATAGGAAACAGTTTTCCACATGGGCAACATCATTCATTTATATTTATTTAGCATTTCTATAATTAGCTCCACTCCTACACACTTAAAATCCATTACAGAACTTCCTTTTGTATCTGTTAAGGGCTTTATTGTATTAAACACAACAATTGCACATAACATCCTATTATTTTGCTTCTTATTAGAGAAACATGAGGCAGAGCCAAAGTTTAATTTGTTTATAACATCTCTCTCTCTTTCTCTACCTACGTACCTATCAACTTACCTATCTAATCATTAATATGAATATTTTAGAAATGCAACACTCTGATTAATGTTTGTATGTACATTACTAAAGAGAGTTCTAAAACATATGAGCAGTTTTCTGACTTAGAAAAATATAAAGAATACAATTTATTCCTTTTTTGATCATTTGGAACTTCTAACAATAATTACTATATCAGCTGCAAACCGGTGGCCCATCCAGCAGATCTGGCCCACTGATATACTTTCTTTGTCCAGAAGAGTTGTTTACAAAGTTAATATAAGAATTAGCGGTCTTGGTTTCCCGAAACATGAGATCTGGCAATATCGCCTGCACTCCTGTGTGGCAACAACTTGCCTGAAGCTGAGCAGCGATCTTCCCCTTCAAACAGAGCACGCGCTTTCCAGTTGGCCAGAGTCCCAACACTACCTCGTCATTAAATCTGATTTTAATCAGTCATATTACCTACTTGGCCCGGTTAGGCCTTTTGACTTTAAGATCCCCATACTAGTATTAGAACACTGTAACTGTAGGACTCGTAGAAATTACACTTAATAAGGCTTAACATTTATGAGCATACTTCTAAAGGCTTAAATACTACTGACTAGATTTGATTTTACACAAGACTAGTTAAAATGTTTATAACAATATTTGTATATTTCTTAAATAAAATATATTAACTAATTCTTTCAATATCTTTCTGTACTTTTCTTCATCTTTCATCTTCATTTTCCTGTGTTTTGTTTAAAAAAATATCATTGTTACAAACTTATAATGTTTTAAAATTGTGCTAAAGAGATAAATTTTCACATTTTGAAGCTATTTGCAACCTTTCAATACAAAAATGTATGATGTATTGATTTAATATAAAATTGTGCAATAACCTCAAATGGAGAAACAATTTATACATAGTGAGTGAAATGCAGATATAAATGTAGTAGAGAGAAATGGACATGGCAAACCTTTATCCTGGGGAAAAAAACACTATTTATGCCAAAATAGAATTCCTCTTAGGTATGTGTTGTTTTTGTTTTAAAGGTAAATAATAATTTTAAAACAACAGTAAGAACACTTCAAACACACCTGGAGAACATGAAAATTACTTTCCATGTGGAAATAAGATTTGACATAAACTAGGAATTCTAATATCAGAACAATGTATTTGTTAGAGACAAATTTAGACATTTAATAATCTAGATTTATTAATTTAACTATACAAGCTTCATAATAAAATATCTACAAAATAGATCATGATTTGACATTTCCCTTATTTGTGGTTAGTTTTACCTTTTTTTAAAAAAATAGCTATTATTCCATTATCCTACCTTAACTGTGGTAAAAGACTAAAATTGTGGATTTAAAAAAAAAAGCAATGAATTGCTTAAACATCTTTTAGTAGCCCTCAATAAAATGTGATAATGGGACTAGTTTGTTGTATTGAAAAAAAAACCCACATAATTTGAGATCAGCAGTCTAGGGGTGGAGCATAAAAGATCTATAAAAAACATGAAGAATTGCACCAAAGAAGAATTATCATATGTGCATATATATTTATATACAATGCTGGTTATATATTGTCCCATTGATTACATAAAATATATATTCTAGTGTGTATATATATATATACACACACATATATATAGTGTGTGTGTGTGTGTGTGTATATATATATATATATATATATATATAAAACCAGTGGATTAAATATAACTTGGTTCAATTCTGAGATGATAGTCCCTGACACAACTCCCTCTTCCAATCTTGTTTTCATGTTCTTAAAGTTGTGAAATATAAATATGAAAGAGTGTATAAGACATGTTTGATTAGAGAATAATTATAAATACTTTTATAATCATTCTTCAGATTAAGACACTGAACATTTTTTAAAGCTATAGGCAGGTAAGCTTTGGCTCAATTAAGGAAAGTCTTTCTAGTTAGTTACAGATGTCTAAGAATATAGTGCTGCCTCATAAAGTCAGAGAATTTTTAATTCTTCAAGCAGATTGGACAATCAACCATTAATGATATTGTATAGAGTTACTGATCACCACACCTAGATATACTGGAATAGAATTCTCATGTCAAGGGTACAGAATTATGTTTTTAAAAAGCTCTCCTAGTTATATGTTTATGAGCTTGGTTTGGGAACCACTGATACAGGAGGATTCCTTCCTAAGTTCAGAGTGCTAGATAACTTCTAAAGTCTCTTCCAGTAATGATGTGTGGCTTTCTGTGTACTACAGTCCAGCTATGAAGGAGAAGCTCTACATTAAGATTTTGTGAATCATTAATAAAAAAATTGTGATCAAGGAAAGGGAATGTGATGATTATATTTCACAGTGGTTAAAGGAAGAGTGGGAAATGGCACTTAATTTTATCTAATTATTTGGTATTGCAAAATATTCTTTAGAATTATCTTTCTCATTCTTTGTCATTCAACCGTTTTAACAAAAAACACATCAAAAAAATACTGAAATAATCAGGCATTCATTGATCCACTCATTCTTCAACAAATATTTGCTGAGGGCCTACACTAAGGACTGGGGACTGGGGATGCAGCACTGCCAGAACAGGTGAAGACTCTGCTCCCATGAAGCTACAATTTCAATACTCCCTGAATATCATTGTTTTCTGAAAGCAGCATGCCTAAGTCGAAGTTTCTTTTCATTTTTATAGTGATAACCACTTGTATAGATTGAACCCAAATTCTAAATTCATTTTATTAGAGCAGCATCAGAATCTTAAACCAGGAGAATCCTCATATCAAAATGTAAATGATAAAACCTGCTCTGTCAATCTCTAAAGTTTACTGTTAAAATCTCATCATATATACATATGTATACATGACATAGAAATAATGTATACATGGTAAATAAATAATGTACACATATATGTGTAAGATTAAAATAATGTATCAGCATACTATATTATATATTAATATGTAAACAATATTCAGATGTATGATATATAAAATCGGTTTTTAACCAATAAAGCACTCTACAAATATGATACTAACATTATTATTTATTAAAACAGGGATAACTATAAAGTGGTGGAGACTTTGAAAGTATAATAGCACAATTAAGTAGCTGTATATTGAATCAAGAGTATATATATATATATATATCTCCCTTATAATATTCACATTATTATATTGATAGACCTTGATGAATATTTTATATATCGAACATAAAGACATTTTCTTGTTTCTTCTATATAATGTATAAACAATTCTTTTAATGAAGAGTATGCATACCAATAAATGGTGGAAACAGTAAAGCTTAATGATCTGTTAAAATACTAGATATGGGAGTCATGAGCTACATGACCATTAAATAACAATGTAAAACCAACTCTGTGAGTCTAGAAAATTAGAAATAAGAAAGCATCAAGTTAAGAGTAAGAGGAAGTAATTCAGAAAGAGGGAAATTGGGAAATAGAGACTTTTACTAAGTGGGTGCTAGATTAGAGCATGGCATATATACACACATGTACACACATACATACATATCTATACACACACATATATATGACATAAATAAAACTCTATACCTCTAATCTCCTTTCATCTCTGAAAATAATGGTCCCAAGCAAATGTGGTATTGCAAGTATAGAAAAGGATAGAAAATATAAAATGGGCCACTCATTAACTCCATCTCTTTACATTGTGGTTTAATTGCTTTGTTTGAAGTGATTCCCTAAACAACAGAGTGAATTAAACTTATACATGAAAATTCAGCAAAAATGATAAATGTTCACGATATTTGTTGAAATATATAAGCTATTTTTATGTATCCCCTCTATTAGTGTCATTACCTGAAAGATGAATCTTATCTCATATTCCTTGGATAGTACCTCCTCTTTGTTGGATTTGCTAATTCCTACCTGATTTTACAATTCTTTTCCTCGTCCCACTTGTCTAACTTCTTTAGGGACAAGATCAATCCCTATAGTAAGTTTTCTCAGCTCCAAGGATCTCTTCTGGGCAATCACAAATTTTGTATCATAATTCTATGCTTAAGCTCAGCAAAAATAAAAATCTTTATTTCACTGAGAGAAAGAAAGCCAAACTTAGAAACATAAAATTAAAGTATGTCATTGAGATTAAAGCACATTTCCCAAATACAGTTTGAAAACATTTTACATTAAAATAGTCCATCATAAAATTTGGGGAATGCTGGCTTAAACACAACTTTTTTGCAGAACTTCTCAGAATGCTGATGTGCACTCTGAATCTCGAAGATAAGGACAGCACGTGTCATACAAATTTATTGACCTTAAAAGCATTTATTTTAAGCATCAATTCTTGGGATTAATTTCTAGAAATACACTTGGAAAGCACTGACTCAAAAGATTTGTTTTTATATTCCTAAGTATTCACACTTCATATTCTTACACTGCTGACTGATTTTAGCTAGAGACCCTTTCAGATTTACATAGCAGGAAGATTAAAAAAAAAATTAGTAGGAGAATCTAGGAGACTCATGTGAAAAATAACATATAATGTTTTAATTATTGTATTGTTTTAGATTTTTTTAAAAAAGCCTTATGCTTGGTTTGCATCGGAGCTAAGACAACTGTTTAACAAACTTTTCAAATATGTTCTTAAGCTATTAATTCAGAAAGACTTTTTAAATGATTGGTGGGGCTTATAAGAAATTGTGGATTTTCTTCTGAGATTGTTTGCCCATCTTGGGCAATGCTGAAAGAGTCACTTATCTCTTCCTGCCCCAGTTCACGTATTCTAAATGTTTTACTAAAGGGAAATATTATCAAATCACATATTAAAATTACTTTCACAGTTTTACTCTATATTGTATTCATTTATTTACTTCTCTATCTCTCCTCTAGACTTAAAGCTCTTTGAAGAAAGGAATTAGGTCTTGTTAACCAGTATCCTAGCACAGAATCTGGCATATAGAAGATGTTCAAAAATATTTGCTGAATAAATGAAGGTAATTTAAGGAATAAAGTCATTTTAACTCCAAGACCATGAAAGGTCAATCAATTTGAACTATCAAACACATCTCATAAAAATTTTCCAGAATCTCTACTGTATGTATTACTTTGTGAAATTATCTTACAATAAAATCTTTTTTGTATTTCGGAAATTATTTTCTCTTGTACAAGACACAAGAAGGATCCATCTTATTCTGAATTGTCATCTCATCTGGCAAAGTGTTATAGGAAAGGCTCTATGAAATATGCAGATCTAAAAAACTTTAAAAAGTGAGAAACTCATAAATTTATTTTCTATCTCCTCTCCTTTCTTTATCAACTCCCATTATATATCAAACGCTTGTCATCTGCCAGGAATGATGTTAAAAGCTTTAAGGATATAATCTTCTTGAATTTTGATGGCAACCCTGCAAGAATATTATTATTATTACCCCCAATGTATAGGTGAAGAAAGTGGTTTTTATTTGCCCAACTTTATATTGTTAGGAACTGGCAGAACTAGGATTCAATCCAGTTTTGTCTGAATTCAGACCTAAGTTTTAGCCATCACGCTATACCATCTCTCACGTATATTTTCGGAGGACTTAGGTATTACTTATTATAATGCTAAAAATAAATTCTGGAAGAGGATAAGTGATATAATGCTTACTATGAGTCAGTGTAACACGGCACCAACTTCTTATTCACGACTTTGCAAAGCAAGCCAGCTGGGTCCCCAACGTGCCAGACTGGAAGACTCAGTCTTTGCACATGACAGGTGCACCACGGAAGGTAGTTAATTCATGCTCCATGATAGACAGAAAGAGTAAAATTAAGTTGGATAATTCTTAGTGTCCTGAAAATATGCAGTTGTCTTCAGATAACTTCCGTATTAAGTGCTACATCCCATCTATTCAAAATATTTTGATAGAAAGTCTCAGAAGACTAATTTACAACATTTCTTATTTTGCCATCCGCAAATGATAGTCATTTCTCTCATCTTTGCACCTTTCAATAGAATTTTAGAATTTATTTTACACTATTCTTTTGGGACACTTTAGTATGAGTTTGTCTAATCTTTAAATACTCTCTAATGAACTCTTTTTTATCTTTTCTTGTCTGTTTTTCTCCCATTCTTAGACTTTATACAGGATTTTTATATATAAAATAATGATTATCACTCATCACATATCAAATCAGTAAGCCAAGCAACCAACTAAATCTTTTCTAACTGGAATACATGTGTGTCATAAAACAAACTCCTCTGAAGTAAATTCCACTGACTTCTAAAATAAATAGGTTTCTTCCCATTGGGGAAAAAAGTGACCTCTTGGTCATTTTTGTCAAAGAAAATTGAGATGAGCATGCTGGGTATTTATGCCAGAAGCACTATGTCAGAAGCTCTTCACACCCCTAAACTCTCACTGCTTTATTACATCTCACTGATTCATACATTCATACACAAAGTTTTATTGAGTGCCTACTATATGTGAGGTATTGTAGGTATTGAGAGGTTAGACAACAAAAAGATAAAAATGATAAATGCATATATCCTCAAAAGGCTAACTAATGGTCAGCAATGGCACATTAAGTGTATACATAATTAACTGTATCACAGGGGAGGAAAATGAGCGCCATAAGAGAATCTGCTACTGTAAAAAGAATATTAGATAAATTATGGAAGAAGAGGAGAGGAGGTGTCTCTTGGATGAACTTGTATTTGAGTTGAGTATTGAAGGATGGGCAGGTACTTTACTCATAAAGAGAAAGAAGGAAACTGCTTCGGACACCAGAAGCAACATGAGCATACACAGAAAGGAATAAAAGTAAGAGCCTGTAAGTAAAAGGGTCAGTAAGTGTGAAAGGCTCAAGTCAAGATAAGGCCAACAAAGACTAGAATTGCGTTGCTGAGGTTCTAAAGTCTCAGGTCGGGTGTTTGTGGATTTTCTTTTTTTGACTTTTGCTTCTTTAAGATTAGAGTCCGCCTTTCTGTGTGGAGAATCAGAATTTGAAAATGAAGCCATACTATATAGTACCACACTATACTGATATACTGGCAGCTAACACAATAATACTCATGCATGGGAATCCTTTGAATTCAAACTTGATATTATTTTTATTATTTCTGTAAAAATCAAACTTCTATATGTTAAATTTGTTCATCCTGAGGGATATCTGTAGTTCTATTATGAGTCACTGGTTGAAATATTGCATTTAGTTTAGAACAACAGTTGTGCACTAATTGTCCTTTTTGGCTTGTAAAAATAAATACTGAATGTGATGGAAGCTACCGCAGCAGTATTTTCTACTGCTGTTATTTTGTATGGTAGAAGTCATTCCAATTTAATTATTTCTGTGCTTTCACACTAAATTTATTTTACTCTCTAACATACAGCCAGTGGGAAAAATGTGAGAAATAAAAATATGTATTCATTATAGCGGACAAGTCTACAGAAACATTATTTACCTATAGATTAATCAATAGTGGTAATGCCAGAAAACAAAAGTTTACTATGTAAAAGAATGCTAATAGGCATTGTAAATATATATAATCCTAAATTGCTATTCTAACCAGAATGAAATTAATTCATCAGTAAAAATGCATCTGGGTAGGCATCTCTGAATAAGATTTCCTGTGTGATAGTAGAATAAAATAACCAGTCACCACAGAAATACAAATTAACAGAAACTGCTAATAATGATTACCCTACAAAAGTCAATTAAATTGAATGTCTTAAAATTTATGTAAGATGGAGTTCATTTTAATTAACACTGATCTCCAATTTCATATCAAAGAACAGAGATGTGGTATTGAAGTATAAATACATATGAGTTAGCAGTAAAGACCACTCAGACAATGCAGTGACACCGGCCGCAAAGCAAAGGCTGGGTGGCACTGTTCCAAAGCCTGACCACTCATTCCTAACCCTTTCTACCAACATCTTAACTAAAACCTGGCACTTTCTTGAACACACTGCTTCCCCTGAAATCTTCTCTAGTGATACTTAAACTTTTTCATAGGTTGTCATATTTCTAACTACTGGCTACTTTTAAAAAATATATTTCTCCTCTTCTACTTTATTTAGAAGTTAAAATTTCTTTGCAGCTTATGATTTCTGGCTATGCTGACATAAACCAACCACTTTTTTCCCTTTCTTCCTGTCATCTGATGACCTCATGGTCACTGACTCATTCAATGAAGTCTTTAGGAGCTGGCTTAGTCTTCTTCTCAATTCCCAAATTCTCATAACAGTATGAAACATAAGTATTCATTAAGAAGACCTAACCAAATGCCTCATAATTCCAAAACTCATGTACCTCCAGTGGCCTTCACTTTTATTCTTTTAATCCACTCTTCTACTCACTCCAATGCTGATGTCTTAGAATTTGTCAACTAATGAAAATAGCTTCATCACAAAATCTTGTTCCAAATGACATACTCTAACTAAAACCTCTTACCCTCCCAACACCTATTTTTTGACTACAAGATCTAGTTTTCCAATATTTGGACTTTCTCTATATTGTCCTAGTCTATCAGTTCCCATCTGGACTTTTCCTCCTTCTTGTCTAACACTGACATTTACACAAGAACCCTCAACTGCTTTCCATTGCTATTTTTCCAACAACCCCATCCATCAAAACTCCCACTTCTCCACAAATGCTAAAATCTGAGTTCCGTTTCTACACTTGGATGGGCTCAGTGCTGCTAGAAAAGATCACGCTACTCTCTCACATTGGTGTCTCTTGAAATTGCTGGTCTCCAACCCTCAGCTAGATCTGCAGAACTATTCATCAACTTTTAAATTTGCCTTTGGTAAGCTACCTTCCCCCATTTTCTTCAGTGATTATTCCAAATCTTCCAATTCAATCTTAAATTCAGGTTCCAAACTCTTATATTCCTGCCTCTTATGTGTTTGAGAACATTAAGGCTATAAGGCAGTGACAACCAACTTCCCCGCTCCCTGTCTAATAATTGATCTATTTTATTATCTGTCTTTCTTACGGTTTGAGCCAACCCAGAGTCCACCTATGCTTCTGACCCAAACCCCTCCTCCATCTCCAGGTTCTTACGCTAGTACCCGTGCCTCCTCTATCTTCAAATGCCCTTTTTCTTCAGATCATATACATGATCAAATCTCAAATGTCTCACTTTCAATGATCCAATATGGAGACTGTGAAGTCACAGCACACTCAGATTTTCCACATGTGGAAATTTCCCCAAATGTTTATGAGAATAGCTTATTTACTTATTAACTGAGGAATCTACCTATCATCTATGTATCTATCTATCTATTTATCTAGAGATAGAGACATAGAAAGAGGGGGGATCATATCAGAGTTTTAGGCCAACAATTATACTTATGTGAAAAGGATAAATTTGGGGTTGCAAAAAAAAGGAAAAGAAAATCATCACCTTTTCTTGAGATAAGGTCTATGTTTTACTCATCTTTAGCACCCTGGTGATCTTAAAAATGTATGCAAGAATTTTAAAAAACAGAGAGATGAACATTTCAAGGAAAGGTGGCTTTTAAGGAGTACTGGAATAGAAAAAAAGACATGCCCGACAAACTTAACCCTAAACAAAATATCATCTGCATTTTTATCACCACTATACTCATAATATTTACTGAAGCAACACAGATTACAGATTTCTTTTTTTTTTTTGCAGAGACCTTTTGAGCATTTTAAAAGATATATTCACATACTATAAAATGCATCTTTTTAAAAGTATACAGTTCACAAAGGAACAACTTCAGGGAAACTGACTAATTTTTTTTATGCTATTAGCATAATGAGTTCAGATTTAAGGGCTATTATTTTTAAAAGATAAGATTTTCCTACTAAACTAATCTACTAAGCTAAGCTGGTAAACTAATCTCCATAAGAGATAATAGCTTAAATTATGGAAGTAGATATAGGGTTAGGGAGAAATGGAATACTTTAGAGATAATTAAGCATTAGGATCAATACAACTTGGTGATTGGAGGGAGGGAACTGTGCTCAGTGGAGAATGACTAGTAAAGAGTGACGTCCAAGTTCCTGATTTGGGCAAGTGTTAGGATGCTGGTGCCACGCACTGAGAAAAAGAGTACAAAAGGAGGAGTGGGTTATTAAGTGTGGTTGCTTGTTCTGTGAGGGGTATGATGAATTTAATTTTACATGCTGAGTGTGGTACATCCCCAGGAGAAGACAAGAAGATTTCCACATCAGGACTGCATAGATTTGGCAGATGATTAAGGAACAGATCTGGGCTGGAAATACAGATTTGGAAGCCATCAATATATGGATGCTACTGGAAGCCACAGAATAGAAGGGACCATCAAGACAGAACTCATAAAGAAAAGAGAGCCTAGTATGGGATTCTGGAAAGTATCAGCATGGAAGGGGCAGAGAGAATGTTCCCAGAGAAGACAGAGGTGATAAGAGAGATGGATAGAGAACTAAAGGAGTATACAATCACAAGAGTTCAGAGAAAAAGGCATTTCAGGAAGAGAATGTAATGGGGTTGAATTCTAAAGGTTAGCATGATACTATATGAAAATGGTTATGATTTAGCAGCATATACAGTTTTTGAGATAGTTTTTTAAAAAAAGTTACATAACACAATTATAATAAAATAGAGGTAAAGAAGCAAAGCCTCAAAAAAGAGGCAAAAGTAAAAATGCCAACTATTATATATAATATAATGATTTTAATATAATGTATTTCAAGAAACTGAATGGAGTTATGCCTTTGGCTATGAACCTGAACTTCCTGTTAGACTAGGTAAAGAGAACATACAATGGGCTACACTGTTTTGTTTTCAGTGAAGCAGATACATCTGTTCTTTAAGAGAGCTACTCACAAAATTTTAAAACAAAGTTTTACACAGACTATTCTAAAATGGATGAGTGGCACAGGAGACAATAGCCTCAAAAATGCTTTTAGAGCTAATGCAAAGTAATTCTACTTGGCTGTTTCTTTTAAGAATTTCCATGAGTATTTCTATTTAACATTGTAGTGATGGTTTTAGCCAGGTCAATTAGACAAGACAAAGAAATAAAAGGCATTCAGATTGGAAAGGAGGAAGTAAAACTACCTTTATTCACAGATGACATGATCTCATATAGAATATCCTAAGGAATTACTAAAAACTTTCAAAACTAATAAATGAGTACAGCATAGGTTTCAAGATCAATTTATAAAAAGACTGTTTCTATATACTACCAATGATCACTCCCGAAATGAAATTAATAAAACAATTCCACTTACAATAGCATCAAAAATAAAATACTTGGAATAAATGTAACAAAAGAAGTATAAGAGATGTACCCTGAAAATTAAGAAATATCATCAAAATAAAGTAAACATAAAAAATGGAACATCTGTGCTCACGGATTGGAAGACAACATTTTTTAAATTGGCAATAATCCCAAATTGATCTAATTAAACATAATCCCAGTTAAAATTCCAGCTGCCTTCTTCCCCACCCCCCAAATTGACAAGCTGATCTTAGCATTCATTAGGAAATATAAACAACCCCAAAGAGAGGAAGGATAGCATCCTAACCACCTGGGGAGGTGGGGGGTGTTTGTTTTAAAAATGCAAATTCCTGGGCCCTTACCGGATCAAAATTCTACAAGTGATATTCAGGTGTTTTTTTTAAAAAGTTCCCTTTTTATGCACAATCATGAAACAGAGAGGACGTTACTTGGGCCTATAAGATTTTCAGTGATATTAACTAGAAGATAGCTTCAGTGAGAAAGGGAAAACACAAACCATCAGTAATACATCAGTTGAACAGCATAATCCATCAGTATGCCTTCTGGGATGAGTTAGCACTGAGACACACTTCTAGAAAACAACAACAAAAACTCAACCTGATCAATGAAGTATTACAAAGGTCACCTAAATTTTGGAAACATTTGCCAAACAAGAGAAACGTACGTTGAGCTGTTTGTTCTACTGGGGGTTAGTCACAGACCCAATTATATCTCGAATTCATGATAATAAAGACAAATCATCAGTATAACAGAGGATGCTTACTTTCCTGTTTGCTGTATATTACATTCATATAAACTATGAGAGGGAGCGTGAATCATTCATTCCTCTCTTTGACAAGCAAAAAAATCCAGGCAAAGTGGGTAGGGACACGTGACAGAGTCAGAATGAGAGTACAGATATTTTAGACTCCTGATCCATAATTATTTTCATGAGATATACTCCTTTCCCTTTAAAGGTCTATAACATAGGAATAAATATGCGGTACACATCAAGTCATATTCATAGTCAAGAAAATGTGTTATCACATTTTAACTCTGATCTGTAACTCTGATCTACAAGTTAGCAGTAATAAATATTTCATTAACAATTATTCTGCTTGCCCTTTTAAAGACTATAAGAACTTTTTGCTAGATAATTTAGATGGCTTAAGTCTCTTAAAAACATATACCCATGAATATTTGAACTGATGTCATTGTTTTCCATTAAAATTTTTTCCTATCTCAAGTACGTTTCCTTTAAAAAGAGAAAATTCCATACAATTTATAGACATGCCTGAGAACTAAAATCTTTTTGATTTTTGAAACTTTTAATTTATTTTGTCTTACAAATGATCATTTTTAAATTGACTCTTCTGTAAGAATGTAAAGCACAAAAATTTGCTAAATATCAGATCCATGCAAATCCTCAAAAAGGTTTTCCGTGTAGTCTTAATTAATGAGAATCTTTGTGTGAATGTTTCACTTTTGCCATAGATCTTGAATCTGTTTTACAATAATGAAGCCATAAAGTTTTTATGCAGTGCATTCATTATAAACTATTGGGTTGGCCAAAAAGTTTGTTCTGGTTGACGTTACAGAAAATCCCAAATGAACTTTTTGGCCATCCTAACATAACATTTCTATTAAAAGAAAAGCTGGGTAATACAAAAATATGAGAGGATCTTGAGGAGCAGGCAACCAGGCTTGGTATATCTTATTTGGTTATCTATAAAAATTTACAGATAATGAGTTTCTTGAGTTATTTTTTTCTTTTGTCTTATATGCCCAGAACAGAACCTGGAGGAATGGATGAGTAACTTGATCACAAAGCTACCAATGTTGCTGGTTTTGACAATACTATACTTTTCAATATTTATTTTTCTACCTTTCACTGCAGATTTACCTAAGAAATCTACTTCTTGTGCCAAATTCTTTCATCAAATACCCTTGTGATTTTGTTTAGGTTTCTTGAAATTTTTTGGATATGGAGCTATCCTTAAACATCCATCCACACAAGGCTAAGAAACTGCTTCACCCTCAAGCTTAGAAGTTTAGAAATGCTTAATTTCACTTCTATCCCCAGTTCATAGTATACATTGCCTGAGAAATTTTCTAAATAAATATTGACTGAATGATTTCTCCTTACCTCTGAACACTTTTTTTCTAGGCCAGCCTACCACATATATATGGTATATAATCAGCAAATGTAGATAGATATAAAATTTAAAGCATACCCATGTATACAGAGTGAGAAAAATGTTTTAAATGGTAAATATAATTTTGAATTTTCTAGCAATGGATTACCAAATAATCATTAATGATAGAGGGGCATTTAACCAGATCAATATACGTGTGGAAATATAAATAGCTAAATATGAACGTATTATTTATTAATCAACTTTGAAAAAAAATTATATTCACATATTTGATGGACCTTTTTTTGAATTTACGTTTTGCTATTCATTTCCTACCTATACATTCAGAAGACTTACTTTAATAGACTTACTATAACACAAACAACATAATTCTGAATCACACAATGAGATCCAACTACTGTAACGAAAATAGCAACTATAACAGACTTGGTTCACTGTAGTCAGCGTGTTAGTTTTAAGTATACCAGCATTGCTATAGATACGTAAACTCTGAAATCAGAAAAAAAATTTTCCTTTACAAAACTTGGATTACAAGTAAATGTCAATGGTGTAGTATAGAATAAGATTATTTCCAATAATGTTGTATAAGCACATAAGTTGTGTTTGGCATTTAAACAGCCTATGACTGTGTTTATCAACTACCAAAACAAAATGTTGCTGGCGGTACCCAGACATATTTTCTCTCGGAATAAAGACTGTTCCCTTTATTCTGAGAAATGAAAGCAAATTCAAGATCCTATGCTGCAATAATTAATTAGTGACACCAACACTTTCTCACAAATAAGTGCAGTTGATATTTTTTGCCATTTTATGGAATATATGTTCCCTAGAGACATCAGCCTGGCCCCCTGTAGTTTACAGCTCTGGAAGCATTATATAGTTACTTGTGCAGGGTACAATGCCTTGATGACTCACTGTTAGGAATATACCACCTTTCCCTTTCCTGTGTTAAATAATGTGGTCTTTTCCAGAAGAAATTGGTGAAGAAAGTAATATTAAAAATCGAGAACTTAAGGTTATAATCTTCTCCAAACTTCTCCCCACCAAGGGAAATATGCTAACATAGGCTTTTGGCTCCAGGCAAACGCCAAAGGGCTCATGTGTTCTCCTTTACAGTTTATAGAAAGGAAAACATTTTAGAGGTCCACATTTTGCTCTGCTTTTGGAAGAAAGGAAACTCTGTGTCTCTTTCCAAGGAAATCCTGGAAAGCTTTTCTCTGTGAATTAATGATGAAATGACCCTATGCCAAACAAATTAGAAAAAATGGTCTTAATAAAGCAATGCAATTATCAAAAAGTTCAATAAACAACGAAGACAGATTTGAAATTACTAGTTTACACTCAAATCACAAAATATGCCTAACTCAAGATTCACTTTTAGGTTTTGTGTCTGTTACATAGAAACCTTCATTGATCACAGATATAGCTAAATATACCAATCTGAGACAAAAAGTAAAGTGTCATAGAATTAGACCACTGAATTATAT
The DNA here is from genome assembly GCF_030028045.1 of Hippopotamus amphibius kiboko. Classification (NCBI taxonomy): domain Eukaryota; kingdom Metazoa; phylum Chordata; class Mammalia; order Artiodactyla; family Hippopotamidae; genus Hippopotamus; species Hippopotamus amphibius. The sequence continues at coordinate 141,222,270 of NC_080190.1, read as the reverse complement.
ACCCGGGGGTAAACATTTATTCCAATTATCTTTCTCATTAATTTTGAGTAAAGCACAAATTGAGATTGGATTTAGATATAATAAAGCAAAGTTTGGCCTGCAATTGGATGTGCTTATTATGCCAACTTCATACTAATACAAAAGCAAACTCTGGATTGACTACTAGAAAACCAAATTCCTCCAAAATGTACATGATTTGCAATTCGCAGTCTCAGAGAAACATAACTAGAGAAATCTCATATCCTCAGGAAGAAAGATGAAGTCTGTTGCATACTTATGCTGATGTGACTTTCACTACAGCACTGTAAAGATGGTTTCATACTTACTTAGTGCATTGTATTATGGAAATGAAAATATAGTTGTTTTTATGCCTTGCTGATTATTAATTTTCCCCTTTTCCCCTGTTCAAAGTTCCTTTTCTGGCAGTTTCTCTAGCTGAGTGAATTTCTAGAGGGGCCTAATCCAACATGTCTGCCTTTCAATAAGCCCTGAGGTCTCTATCTTTTCTTTTCAGAGTATCAAAGAGCACTGTTCCTACTTCACAATCTTCCTCAGGAATCAAAACTGCACTAGAACCCAACCAGAAAACTAATGAAGCAAGAAACCTGTTTTTTTTCTTTATTCAGAGACTGAATAAAGCTTACTTTTTGATACCTATTTTGCCACTCATTTTTAAAGTTCATTTCTAGCATATAATATTTCTTATAGAGCAGGCTACATTTTTTCAGCCCCTTCAGAACCTCATTTTAAAGGTTTTGACTGTACAAATGAGGAAGATACACAGTAATTCATGCCAAAAAAACTAAAGGGAAATTTACTTTTGATTTACCTAGTAAAAAAGAACTTGAAAACCCAATGAAATCAGACTCTCAGAGCCAGTATATACAAATTAAAGACTTTTTAATAAATCAGTTTGATAATAATTTGTCAACACATTAATTAGTTGTACTAGAAGCTAAATAGATAAAACAAGAAAATAAACCAAATGTAAATGGCAAAATAGTTTTTAGGAGTAGGGGAAAGGACAACATTACTAATGGGAAATGTCTACTAAAATAAGCAAATTTTACCTGTCATCATCTTGTGAGAATTGCTTTTGCAAATCCTCTTTATTCCATTGTTCTTTTTCTTTCCCTTGCTCAGGTATATCTTGTGTTTTTCCCTCGTCTCCTGATTCTCTGTTTTTTTCCTTATTACATGTTTTTGTAATCTCCTTCCCTTTCTCATTCCCATTAATTTTTTCTTCCTTTACCTCTTCCTCCTCAAGAACTATCTCTTCATGCTTATCCCCTTCTTTCCCTCCCTCTTCTATTCCCTTTGGCCTTTTGAAAGCAATGTAAATCGAAGGCATGCAAATAAACAAAAAAGAAAGAAAAAGTCAAGAAAAAATGCAGACAAAAATTAAATAGAAAAGTAATGAAAACTACTAAAACACAAATAAAAATTACATCTTTTAAGCACTGGAAACTTTTTTTCCAGTGTACACCAGAGAAGCACTGTGTAAGCAACACTTAAATCATAATTGCTTTTAAGTCATATTTTCCTGTTACAAAGCCGCATGGAAAAAAAGTTGTGGTCTCTCCATTATTGGTTTGGTTTTTTTTTTGACCCAATAGAAGTAAGAAAAGATTAATTTAGCTAAGGTTTCCATAAGGTCTATAGATCAGGTGATAAATGAAAATTATACTAACATACATTAGATCTAAAAATTTTCTTGAGAAACTAAGAACTTTTTCCATGCATTTATAAAAGTTTCAGGAGGATGGGAGAGCATCCTACAAAAAAAGTAACATTCTTGTGTTTTCTGAATCACTGAAATGTATTCAGCTAGGGAAAAATCCCCTGCAGAATATTATTTTTTCATATTCATTAGAATACTAAAAAAATTCAAGTCTTTACTTAACCAGCACTTTAACTTCAGAAAGATATAACAGAATTACTTTTTAAATAACAAACATGAAAAAATAGCTAATGATATTATTTCAAATAATCTAGTAAGAAAATTGCAATCAGTTCTATAAAACTTTTCTGTGCAAGAAGTGTGAAACGCAGACCAAAATATAATAAAAAGTAATCTGTACTGAAATTCTTATTGTCTTAATGATCTATATTAACCTTTTAGAAGTAAAGGATTTTATATTTATCCAAAGAAAAATAAAGGCCTTCTAATATATTTAGAAGAATTTCCTGCTTAAAATCCCCTTACTCACCTGATTTTCTTGTTTCCTCTTGGCCGTTCTGATTGGACAGACATGTAGCTTGTGCTGCTGAAACGAGAAGCACTACTAGTCCTTGAAACCGCAGATATATCACTTACATCACTGTCCGAAGATTTAGTGGAAATATTATCTGCCCCTCTATGAGGATCCCATCCTGATCGATACTGTTAACACAGATTGACAAATACGCAGAAGTTGTCAGTATTACCACACAAAGCAATCATTCGCTTCTCCTATTTCAGCACTTTAATTGTCCACAGAGGATACTGCAAAACCCCACTCAGTTGCATATAAAACAAAAGTGAATGGCAATTATCCTAAAAGAAAAATTCAATTTATATGAAACCCTTGTTTTTAGCAAAGGCAATTAGAGAATTTTCACCACACCCCAAAGAAGGCCATTAAAAACAGTTTCACAACAGCAATGGCCTCAGGGAAGAACATTTAGGTAAAATCTGGGAAATAAACATTTGGCTTAATATTAGGAAGCAGAATTTATTTCTGAATAAAATTTGAAAAAAAAGTATGATGAAGTTGCCATTGTAACTTATAAAAACCAATTTTAGTAGCATCAATTTTCTCTTTAATCCATTATGCTTCACTGAAAACCTAGAGATAATATAAAATCTAATTATTAAAACACTAAGTTTTTAAAGAAAAGCCAAGAGAAAAGAGAAAGTTTAATTTCTGAGTGGTTGCTGGAATTTGGATGAATCCTAAAAACACTAGAAAAAGTCATTATTATTTATAATAGTTCAAACTTCCTGGAACTGAAATAATCAGCTGGTTATCTGGCACAGCCAGGGTGCAGGGTGTTCTGGGTGTTCAAATACTCTGGTAATTTGAAAACCTTCATAAATGCTTTATGTTAATGACATGTGGAATGTAAAAAAGAATAGATTTTGAAGTCTGAAAAAACCTGGTGTAAGGAAAACTTTTACTAGTTGGCTAAACTTGAGCAAATTGTTTCACCTTTAAAACCCTGTTTACAAAATAATAGGGAAAATAAATATCTTCCTTGCAGTGTTGTTTTGAAAATTAGAAATAATATGCGTTTGCTATCTGGCATAATATAAAATAATGCAGCCATTATTATTACTGTACCGTACTACCTGATGCCTATTACTAGGTTAGGAGACTATCTGCTAATAGATTTTTCTTTGTTAATATACTCTTAAACATAATGGTGAAAAATCCTTGGTCAATTTCACAATGGAGATCTTTTAAATCATAAATACTGGCAAATTTCACAAAGCATTAGAAAGATGATTATCTTACATAAACCATTTATTGTGACTTGAATAATCATTACCTAATAAATAGTCCTGTATGAATAACAATTCACTGAAAATATTAGCTAGAAATAAACATTTTGGTAAGACAAGTTGAATGGCAGTAGGGTATAGCATAAACATTAGATCAGATTCAAATGATCTATTCCCCTCCCCTCTACCCCCACCCAGGATCTCCCAGTATCCTGTTGTATATTTTTGAGTTAATAACCGATCCTTTTCTTTAAATGTAAAATACAAGAATTATTTCGAAGGCTTCACAAAATATTAATAATCAAATCTTTAATCTAGAAATATATATTTATATTAGGTGAGATATGGCCTTTCTTAATCCATTCTAACTTTCGACTTTGTTGGAATTCTCAATTATCAAAAAAAAAAAAAACAGTTAAATTCTTTAAAAATTATTGCCTTTTATCAGGAAATATCTATGTACATAGAATTGTTATGTTTGATTTTCAAAGGAAGACTATTTATTTACAGTGGATTTACTTGGAGAACATTTAATCCAATATATTTTTTTCAAACTAAAGTCATTTTAAAATATTGAAAACAATTTACTTTAAATGACAATGTCTTCAGCCATTGCCTAGAATAGCATTTCAATGGATGGATCAAACATTATCTACATTAACCAGTATATTTAAAAAATATATATATGTATATATAATATACATACACATATATAGTCAGCATATACTGGCTAACATAGACAATGTTGGCTATACATATTTTTTTTTCCATGTAATTTATCAAAAGTAAATTTGATCTCAAGTTGAGACACAAATGGAAGTATTTCCATTTTGGCACACTTCATGTGTATGAAAAATGGATGTTTCAAGAAATTTTTCAAAATTATTAAATTGTTCAACAGATATTATACTGTATTGGGGGAACTTTATCTTTCTTATTCTTACAATTTATAATAAAAAAGAGAAGCATATTGCTATTTACATCTTTAAAAATAATTTATCATTGAATAGAAAAGCAGTTTTGGTATTATATTTTTTCTTTGCCTTTGTTCTTGGGACTACTATATCATCTAAATTCAAAGAAAAGCCACAGCTTTTAACTCCAGGAAGTATTAAGGGTAAATGTAATCATTAAAAGCACATGCTCTGGAGTGAGACTGAATCATTGATATGAATCTTGGCTACACAAATTATTAGGTTGCAATCTTGGGCCAAGTGCTTCTATGAGTTCCAGTTTTTATCTGTTAAAATGTGGACAACAATCACACCTATCTCCTAGGTTTCCTGCAAGGATGAAATAAAATAATGTAAATAAAGTATTTAGCACAATATTGGACACGTAAGAGGTGTTCTATAAGTAAAAGGTGATGATGATGATGGTGATTCGATGGCAGCAGAATACTGGCTTAGTATCAATTCCAGGAATATATTTACCAAAAGAAATATTAGGTAAAATACCTAATAGTAAATTTATTACTTTAAGACTGCTCTAAGTTACAATAAAAATATAACTATTTCTATATATAGATACATTCCAGAGACTATATTTATAAAGCAAAATAAAATATTAAACATAACTTTCCCCCTAGTATGTTCTCAGGCCTCACCTTCCCCATTTGGCCAGGTTCATTCATATCCCATCACGTCATAGGGAACTACTGATTCTCAATTGCAGGACAAGGAATAGCTGTATCTCAGCAAGAAATATATGACACTTCCTGGCTGACACAGAAGATGCCTCATTTTTAATATCTGTTTCTGGTTCTTTATCCTAATATCCAAAGCCACCTGGTACCTACGTATCCAATGTTTCCCTGATTGGTTCTTGTCTGGTTTTTTCTGCTTTCATTTCTGAATCCTAACTGCTTATTTGACTTTTGTATTTCAGTAGTTAGGATTCTGACTTTGCATATTCCAGCCTTTGTCTTTTTAGGTCATCATGACTTTTGATCCTTTTGCTATGATTCATAGTTACACACAGGCTAGCCTAAGGCTTAAGAATTTTTTTTTGATCACACATGGTATATATACATTGCACATATCTTTGGCTAAGACCTCTCATATAATCTAGTTTGCTGAGCTAACATTTTGGATATGCAAAATTTAAGGAAAGATAAGATTTATACCATAGTTTTACGCCTTAAATAATTCATCACCTGCTACCTCTTATCATAGGTGCGTGTGTGTGTGTGTGTGTGTGTAAGTGTATTCATATTTATTGATAATTTTCAAATCTTCTATTAGAATACAAGCTCCAAAAAGCCAGAACAATATCTTTCTTATCTTTGTAACTCTCTTAGTACCTAAGAGTCAAAGATTTAATTTAACTTAGACTCTGACGTTTAGCTTTTGTACCAGTACGTAAGAATAAATCTCATTTTAAGGATTCTTGTGAGGAGTAAGAGAAATAATACATTCAAACTATCCAATCGTGTGCTTTGCACATAGCAGCTGCTCATTTCCAGCAGTAAAAGCAGAGGGTCATAAATAAAAAGACTGAATGGAATAGATTAAATAAAGACTACAAATTAGCTAAATGCTCTAGTTTGATGATGATTTTGTTGTCTACCTCAGGCTTGCACCAAGTGCATTCCTCTATTTCTAGCAACTCGGCATGTTTACCTTTGGGATATAGCTCAGGTTTCCATTACAAATAGACACATGATAAACAGAATGAGAAATTCGGAAAGTGAGAAATAATGAGAAAAAAGTTTTATAAGTAAAACTTCATAGGAACATATTTTGAATACATTTAGATTATAGCATCTTCATGTATATAATTCACAAAAAAACCCAAATCAAAGTAATAAATGACCTACTATGGAAGTTTACTTTTAAAATGGTTCATTCTTTTTGCTTTCCCTAAAGTACGATAAACAAAAGTTATATAATTTAACAGTGAGACAGAAGCAGCTAAATTATTATTATACCAAGGAATGAGTTATGAATGTGAATAAGTTCATTTATTTAGGAAATGGTTGGTATTGTTTTGGCACTATACAATAAATACTGTTTTAAACAATTAGCATCTATTAGTTTTCAGTTGACAAATGAACAATGGATGATGTGCTCAGCATTATCTTTAATGGAACAAAAATAAAGAAGGTTTATTGCATAGGATTACAGGATCTCAGCTGAAAACTGTGCCGACTGGAGATCATTAAAGTCTTGGACAACAGTGAGGAAGCTTTTCCCGGCAACATTTTGATGTTTTGTACATTACTATTAAGCAGATCATGAACTAGAAAAATTTACAGGAAATTATTATTCTCTAGGATGTTCCAGACTCTAGAGTTCTTAAGTGCCCTGGAAAAGTTAATGCTCTCCCTATTTACCTAACATTGGCGGAAAGTAACAGTATATCAGCAGAGCTCTATTGCAAGGAAAGTTATTATCACACTTTTATAATAATATTCCTCAGAAAAAGGTAAACTCAAATTTCTAAAATAAAATTTCCATTTTCTCCTTGATACTCATTTCAAGTTCTAAGATTAGGTAATTTCCTAGCTCAATTTCTCTACAGTATCTCAGCAACTCAGGTCATTTGAGCTTTGTACATGAACTTCTTTGAGAGTTCCTTAAGCATTGCTTGTCTTCAATTTATTGAATCTCGCCATAAAACTGCAATTTATTGTCTAAAACTCTAGTCAAAGAATTGGTTATGGCAATATACTGAGAAGCAAGAAAGCTCAAGTTTGAAGAAAAATTTTTTAGGCCACCGGGAAGTACTTCGAGGAATATTTACATCATATTCAGAGAGAAAATATGAGTAGATCAAAAGATAGGAAAAAATTGGGGCAAACATAATCTTTGGAAGAGAACAGAGAGACTGAATTTCTGTGCAGGACTCTTGATATCAGTCTCATGAGTCTAGAGAAGACAAGAACAGAGCAGAGGGACTCCTGGCACTGTGGTAAATTAAATAATCATGAGAGCAAGAAGATGCTCTCATTTTCATTATCTTATTTTTATTTCACATAATAACTTAAAGGGAGTAGATGCTGTCTTTTGTTAATACCACAACTGTAGGTAATGTCTTTTTGGGGAGCTAATTCTAGATGATTTTTCCCCTGTCCTAGCCAAAGTTCCTATCGTTGTCTGATTTGAATGCTGCACTGTGTGAAAATCTGCTTGTCAACAGATAATTTTGTTTAGATAGGACTCCTAAAGAAGGTATTGTGTGGTCAGTTCCCTACTTTGACAGTGAAGAAAGGCCACAGAAAACTGATGGCTATTTTAAGGTTTAGCTTTGTAAACAGTATCCTGCAAGTGAAATCTCAGCTAGAAAACTCTTAATTCCTTCAAGGAGAATTAATCACTGCCTTGAGTATTTCTAAACTACTTTACTTATCTCTTTCTTACACTTTTATCATGTCTCTCTTTCTCTGTCTCTCTCTCCTATCTATCTATCATCTATCTATCATCTCTCTATCCTGCTAGATTATAAATTCCTTGAGGATAATTACTGTCATATTTATTTTAGTATTCCCATTATCTAGATCAGTAGTGCCTGACTAAGAACTCAATGAATGTTTAAAAGAAATGAGTGGAATGGTTGCTTTATCTGGGCTATAATACTGAGGTATTATCTCCAGTATGAAGTATCAAGTCAGAGTATAAACTACTGTAATGATAGCTGAACAGAGTTGTCACCTAATCCTTTCATTCTCTGTGATGGGTATAGATAGGAAGTCCTGTGTTTATGTTTAACAACCTGATATCCAAAAGGAAAAAGTTCTGATTTACAGAGTTGGCTGATTTCTGAAGAATAAATACTCCCTCTATGGCTGATTTCAAGTTAACAAGTGGTCACTGAATGTAGAGTTGGTACATACCACCAGGGGTGGGGGTTTGGAAATAAATGCACTATTTGTAGGACTCACAAAGACTTGTTAGGAGAAAAGAGGTAAGGGACAATAAGATATATCTGCAAATTACTCATCTTGTGAAAGATGGAACAATAAGAGCTTAAGGTAAAGAACACAATTGTAGACAGAGTAGCCATTAGCTTGGAGGCCAAGACAACAAAAGAGCCACTGCCTCTTGGTCTGAAGGAAATATAAGTATTCTGGAGAATTTGGAGAGGAGGAATTAATGCTAGTAGTCAATGATGATTTTCCCGCAGGCTTGGCTCTGTGGAAACTCTGTGTCTATTAGTAATCAGCTGTTCCTCGAGAAACCACATCCTTTACTTATTTCCATTGATTCCTCACAATTTTCAGAGATGGGAATGCCAAGTTTAGAAATCTCAGGTAGCTGCAGGGCTTGCGCTGTTGCCTTTAACAAATGCATTTACCGTTTTCCTTCTCAGGATCCATAACTCTTACCCCATTCTCATCTATCATTTACTAGAACTGTTCTCAAAAACAAATAAACAAGTAAACAAATACCAAAATGTCCTAATTTACCAGCCAATAGTGCCTCTTTAGTTTTCTTCTCTCTTAGTTTTGCTATAACATCTAACATTGTTGAAGTCCTCTCTCTTCCTGAAACTTTTCCATAATGGCTGCTCAGATTAATATCACTCAAGGTTTCTATCCTACCTCTCTATTTATCCTTAATCTCCTTTGCTGGCTTCACTTTCTCTAACCTGATTTTAAATTATATTTTCCCCAAATTTCAATCTTAAGCCTTCTTTTCTTTTCACTATACATATTTCCACAGAATGATCTAATCCATCATCTACTCATGTAATGACTAAAAAATCCTTATCTTTTACCTCCACTTCTCTCCCAAGCTGCAGACCTGTATTTCCAGATGCTAACAGGACATCTCCTATATGTTGTTTTGTAGGTATATAAAATTCAATGTGGCCAAAACCAAATGTATTCTCTTTCATCCCAAAACAGCTGTTCTTGTAGCTCTTATATTCTCTCCATTATTTAATAGGCTTAACAACCAGCAAAAACCTAGAAAACTTGTGAGTTATCTTTGACTTCTCTTTCTCTAATATTCTCCATTCTAATCAGTCAAGAAATATCACTCATTATATTCAAAAACTTTTCTTGATATTTAGCTACTTGGAGCTTATGAATGGGTCCTTGATCTTTCATATTGATAGAGTCTGTTATACCTACTTATTTGTCTCACTTGCTGTTGACTGCCTACCAATATTCTTTCTCCTCCTTTGTTCTTTACTAAAAGAATCAGACTTATTTTGGTGGTCTAACAGAAACAACAAAAAAAGAAAAGAACTTCATTTTTCAGGATCCCTTGTAGCGAGGGTGATCCTTTGACTTGAGCCTGGCCTCAGAGGTATAAGCAGGAATTTAGGGGGCAGAGTTTGGAGACAAGTATTACTTTCCTCATTACAGTGGGCTGGCTTAGCCGTAATGGCCTTTGCCTTCCCCTCTTTGCTTTTTTTTTCTGACTGGAGTTTACATGTGAGCCTATGTTATAAGTTATTTTGTGACAATAGGGATGAATGTCCTACTATAAAAACAGGGAGCAGAAAGAGAAGCTCTAAGAATAGAGAACTTGGCTTTTTAAACAGTGGTACCAGCCCTGAACAGCTGCTTGAATTTCTTGTTTATGGAAAAAAAATCCTTACTCAGATGATTTTGTCCGTTTATTTGTTATGAATATTTGAATGCTAATCCAAATGGGATATCCTCATCCTGTTTTGTGCCATAAAAATATTTTCCGACCTCATGGTAAAAAGGTATACTCTTTAACAAACCTTATTGATGAAAACCATAATGTAGTCATCTAATTTTAATGATAAGAAGCAGTATATCATAATGACCACAGGGCATAGAATTGGAAGATATGAATGTGTAACTGTTCTACCACTTACTGGTAACTATGTGATTCTGGGCAAATCTCTTAACTTCTTGGAGCCTGATGTGAGCTTTAAATGCGATCACAGATCTTGACACATAATAAATATTGATCATGATAATAATAAAGCATCTAATTATGCTTTCATTATATGTAATAATAAATTTCCATGATGAAACTACAGAAGCAAGATTGTGATACTCAGTTTTCATCACTGTTTGGCTATAATCTCAAACATTGTATCTTGATTTGAAAAAACTTGAAAATAGCTATGAAAACCTTATAAGTTTCTAATTCCTTCTCTCATTAAAAAAAAAAAAAAGGCATTGTCCTTAGACACCAGACTGGCTTATTTACTTAGGGCAGGATAACATCAAACTTGAGTTGGAAATTCATGTTTTTTTATTCTTAAAGCTGTTAGCTTGGGTTGGTTTTTATAATTATGCTTATACTTGGTGTCAAGGAAAGTTAAACCAAGAAACATAATAATCCATGACCATAACACTAATAATTACTAAAATTTGAATAACTTTAATGGTTTACAAACAGCTTTCAAATATTTTATATGTCATTTTCTTTTTCCCAACATCTAAGACAGCTATTAATTTTAAAATTTATAGACACTATGTATTAATACTCAGCCATTTATTATTTTAGATGTATCCACATAAGATAACCGTTTTCTTTTTCAACAGATTTAGTGAGTCTTAGATTTATTTTTATGCCATTTATTATTCAGTAATATCTCAAACAAATGTCATCTGAAATTTCTTGCTCGATCAAGGGGTCTATTCTTCCCAGATCCTTAAATGTATTAATAACAATAGCTCATTTTGATATATGTAACATTTCAGTTATATCCAAGCCCAGGGAGAGTAGAACAGAATGCCGGCTGCTGGTTCAAACCAATGAGTTCACTATTTTTCCAGAAAAGGAGTTACTATTAAAGCAATTATACCATTATGTCATAATAATGCTTCTCCAAGCCCTCAGATTAGAAACTTGTAAGACCTAGCTAGAATTAAGAAATATCATAAATAAACTCTGCTTAGACATAAAATTTCTGACATTTGGTCCTTTGTAAATATTTTTAAATATTATGTGGCTTATCATATAATTTTTAGAGGCTATTTATAGCTTTTATTAGGACATAGGGTGGCAATATTACAGATATTGAGTAGCAAGCTAGCACTCCAAAAGTTGCAACCAGAAGTAAGACATGAGAACACAGCAGTAGGATCATGGTCCTGGGAATCTGTAACAGGCAAAAACACTAGAAAAATTAATGGACTGAGGATATTTAGTGACGTTCCCTTTCAAATATTAGTACCTTAGAAAAGTAATAAAGTAACTCAAGGTACTTGTATTTAAGAGAATCAGAGCTAAATAACAGCCTGAATAATGACCTATTATTGAAGATCCTAAAAGCACCTGAGAATTGCCCTGACCCATCAAATTCAGGCACAGGGCAGATATAACTACAATCTGTTGAAAATCTGGAAGAGGCCCACTACCCTCATTCCTTGCGTGAGAAGACAGGACAGGATCCGTTAGGTTTGCATTAAGACCACTTGGGATGTTTTCATGGCAAGGAACGACAATTACACCTTGCTCTGACTTTAGTAGCATCTGAATAGGACTCCTTGTCTTTAGCATTCTTTTCAAATCCACCTGAAGTATACCATTAGAGTATCTTCTAGAAGCATAGATTTGTAGATATTGGTGACTTAAGAAATCTTCTAAGCCCATGATTTTAAAGAAGAACATTCTGGACTTTTAACTGAGTGATTTAAAGCCCTCCACGATCTGGTCCCAGACATCTTTTCCATTCTTACCTCCTAATATGTATCCCAATCTGTTAAATGTTTCCATTCTAAAGAACTACTCGCTGTTCCTTAAAACACAGCTTGTGCTCATATGCTTTTATAACTCTTCTTAAGCTCTCCCCTCTGTCCTTCACCTCATGTCTTATTCTACAATGTATTTCTATATTTCTTCACCTCATGTCTTATTCTACAATGTATTCCCATATTTCTTCAGGCCAAATGAATATTTCTCTTTTTATTTTTCCTTTGCACGATTTACTTGTATTGCATTACTTAACACAGCCTATTTCGTATGTGCATGTGTTTCCCTAATTCAATTATGAACTACTAGATTAGAAGGATTATGCCTGCCTGCTTCCTTCTTTCCTCCCTCCTTCCTTTTTTCCATTTCTTCCTCCCTTTATCCTTTCCTTCCTTTATTCCTTCCTCATTCACTCAGTCCTCAGTTTCATTATTATTTATTTGAATGTTTTTCTGGTAATTTTTTTCTTTTAATGTTGCAGAGCCAGAATCCAGACTTGAAGCTGATCAGCTTCACAGACACCCCAGGTATGCAGTTCTGAGTAGTAGGAAAGAGAATGTTACTAAATGTCCCCTGAGATAACAAAATATGTTCAGATATAAAAAAGAGGACTCATATAACCACCTTTTAAGAAAAAAAGCCTAGGAAAGTTACTCAGTGCTGAAACATACTTTGAGTTATTCACTCATCACTAAATCATTAAAAAAAAATTATAGTATTTTAAACCTGAAAGTGACCTCAGAGAGGATATAATCTACCTTCCTCATTTCATAGATGAGAAAATTGAGGGAAATAAGTTAAATAAGTTAAATGAATTGACTAAGCTTATACAGCTAACATTAATATTAAAGTTTTTCTATTTCTTTTCATTAAAATAAATGGTGAACCATAATTTCATGTTTAATAGGATACTAGGTAAGCATATTTAGAACCTAAGCCATTTCTTTTTAAAATATTCACATATTGTTCTCTTCTTTAAAATAAAGATTTTCTTCCTTTTCTGAAATCTGAAAACTATATAAAATGACATGTATAATCAGAATACAAAACCGGCATGGAAATAACACCACAACTCTACTTATAACTATACCTGGATGAATTTTAAGCAAGTAAAATATTTAAATTATTGAAGAAATCATACAAACTAACCTGAATAAAAAGATGTTTTATGTCATATTGAAATAACACTTTTACATTCCATTTAAAATTCAGATGATTTTTATTTTTGGCAGAAAGTGAAAATGGGCTTGAAAAGTAACGTTCTTTTTTTTTCTTTCCTTAAGCTCTTTATTGGAAAATAATTGCTTTACACTCTTGTACCAGCTTTTGAGGTACACCAAAGTGAATCAGCTGTATTTATACATGTATCCCCATATCCTCTCCCTACCACGAATCCCTCCCACCCTCCCTGTCCTGGCCCTCTAAGGCATCACCCATCATCGAGTTGATCTCCCTTTGTTATACAGCAACTTCCCACTAGCTATCTATTTTACAGTTGGTAGTGTATATATGTCTATGCTACTCTCTCACTTCATCCCAGCTTCCCCTTCGCCCCCCGTCCCCCCCCCAACCCTGTGTCCTCCAGTCCATTCTCTGCATCTGCATCCTTATTCTTGCCCTGTCACTGGGTTCATCAGCACCATTTTTTTTTTTTTAGATTCCGTATATATGAGTTAGCATACAGTATTTGTTTTTCTCTTTCTGGCTTACTTCACTCTGTATGACAGACTCTAGTCATACAGTAACATGTTCTTATATGACTGGACCTGGAAAGCTGTTAGCTTTGAGGTGAGTATTCCTAGTCGTGAAAATGACCTGAAAAGGGTCAATCATAAAATCACAGCCATTTTCTTTGTCAGACAGAAAGTACTATTGAACTGGTGGGTTTTGGTTCATCCATTAGAATGGAGTGCAACTGTAAGGTTTTTGTTATTAATCTTACCTCACTTGTTATAATAAATAATAAAAATAGCTACCATTACTGGGCATTCCCATGAGCCAAGCTGAGTTCTGTACTCTTTTACATAGAATGTTTCTACCTCCTCAAATCATCACCAGCCAAAAGTTTCTTCTCTCATATGAGATATATTTCAAAGTCAGCAATATTATTTCCAGACTGGAATATTATTTTACAATCTTCAAAACTGATGAAGTAGAAATAATAAAACTTCCATGTTTAGGAAAACATTAGTATTAATTTTGCTAATAAATAATATCTGTAATCCTTCCAACTGAAAAAAATTACAACTAATTTTTGTACTCAAGAACATAGCTATTACATAACAAAATTGTAGATATGTTCAAATTATAATTAGCCAAATTAAATTGAAATTATAGATGTGGAAGACTTCATATTGCCCTCCTAGTTGACTGATTGCCTTAATTGACTAAAGGTTTTGACTTGTCTCAATTCAAACTTAGTTATCAATTATTTCATGTAAAGTATGAAACAAAAACATTATAGATATAAATTTATTCACTAAATCATAATGATTATGCCATAAATTAATTTTAAAATCTATAAATTCAATCATTTGTGAGAATACATCTATCAGAGAGCTTGAAACTGATCAGAGATTACTGAATCAAATGAGGCAACACTAGATAAAGGAAATGAAATATAGAAGATCTAGTCCAAATATAATCTTAAAGATTAGTTTACGAGATTAAATGATGTGCTTAATTAATGATGAGGCTGCCTAAAACCCAAGTGTTTTCAATGTGGCCTACAAACTACCATATATTTATGTAGCACTTTATAGATAACATGGAATTTGCACACAGAAAAAAGCTGGGTTGTGAAGAACTATTGGGCAATGTATCCAAAGTCTTATCACATGAGTGGTAGAATCAAACTCAGAACCTAAGTCCTCCAATTCTTTCTGAGTATTCTTTCTACTATGATTAACTCTAGACAGAAACCAATAATCATATCCATTAGAAAATTTGCTTTTGACTTTCAGATGATAACCTTACCAATACCCTCTCCGGAAGTTCATATCTTGTCCTTACCTGCCTCTGGAGAGAATACAAAGATGAGTAAACTATGTCCCCATTCTCAAGAAGTATACAGATTAATAAAAAGGTAAGGAATAAGCAAATAAGCACCATATAAGACAGAATATATGTATTTTAGGAAGTGATAAGTGCCACGGTTGGTTCACATCTCTGTTGTTTTCACAACTCTGCTGTTTTGAATATTCTTAATATTTGTAATTTTTTATATGGTTATATGTAATCCTTTTAAATTATATGAAATTTGAGTTGGAAAGAATGTTTCTGCCCTATTTATCACATTTTCTTCCTTCTTTATTTCCCTTATTGTCCTTGATTCTATAAAGCAAGTTTGCTCACCCCTCGGTGACTCGTATCATCCATCCCTTGTATCCCCCGTAGGGCGTTCTAGTTGTTAGCAAGCCAGCAACCCTGGAGGCTTGATGAAAGCAAAGGCAAGTGTATAAGTTTCTATTTTTGCTGGAGGTAAAAGAAAAATGTTTCCCTTGTGTGTTCTTAGGAAATATACAGGAAGAAATGATGCTCTTGGCAATAGCAGCTATAGTCCATAGATTGACCTTTTTATCAGCAAGTAGCTAGATGTGATTTATTTAAAATTCTTTTGTTAGTTTGTAGCAATATTATATTTAGTAAAAAGGGAGAAAGTACAATTTCTTCTGTAATTTTATAGTGTTTTATAACATGTAAGTTGCTGACCTAGTCATCTCAAATGACTTCTTCATAATTAAAAAAAATCTTTTTTATATTTCCTGACCTGACATGTGGTTTTCCCGGCCTGACAGGTGGTTATATAGTAGGAGGTAGCAATTCACAAATATAATGTGAAGAAAGAGGACACATGCTTGAATGTCTGGCTAAGAAAAACATATTTAAATTTAAATGTGGCTTCATAACTAAGAAAAATAATTTTTTTTTGGGGTGGTTGACATGGTTCTTTTTTTTTTTTAATTTTATTTATTTATTTATTATTTTTTGGGGGGGTACACCAAGTTTAAAATGAACTTGCAAACATAAAAATATCTCATCTCCTAGAATGTGAGAAGGTAGTTGGAGAAATAGAGAAAAGTAAACACAATTTTAAGAAATCAAAAAGTTTGAAACAAAACAGCTATACTTGCCTAAAAATCCATATTTACATTACAATCAAATATGCTTTCATAATGCATTAAGGTGATAAACTAAAAGATCATTAACTACTTTGTAGAGATATGTCATAGCTGAACTGCATATCCCCAAAATTCATATGTTGTAGTGCTAACTTCTAGTATCTCAGAATGTGACTATTTTGGAGCTAAGGCCTTTAAAGAAGTAATTAAGGTAAAATGAGGTCACATTGGTGGGCTTCAATCTAATATGACTGGTGTCCTTACAAGAAGAGGAAATTGGAACATAGACACACACAGAGGGATGACCATGTGAGGACAGAGCAAGAGGGTGGCCACCGTCTCCAAGCCAAAGAGAGAGGTCCCAGAAGAAACCAAACCTGCCAACACTTTGATCTTGGACTTCTAGCTGCTAGACTGTGAGAAAATTCATTTCTATTGTTTAAGCAACCTAGTCTGTGACATTTTGTTATGATAGCCCTAGCAAATTAATACAACATGTTAAGAAAAAAGAAGCCTGAAGTTAGAAACTTTTATTTTCAAAGATTAGTCACAGATAAAACTGTAAAATTTCTAAAATTCCATCAAAATTATCAACTATTAATTTTTTAACTGTAGGTCTGTTACATAAAGTGAGGTATATTTGTACCTGTGAGACTAGGAAGAAATAAACAGTCATTGCTTCCATCAGCTAAAATATGGAGGAAAGAAATTCTCCTTTGGCTCAGAGCTTTAGGATGTGTGTGTGTATAGGCATAGATATGGATAAATTATGTATGAATATATTTTCTCTCTCTCTCTTTGTTTAAATTAAAGTTAAAGTACACTCCGGCTGGCTAAAGAGTAGAAATGGCAAGAATAATAATTTAAAGTAGATAAAAATTTGACTAACCTGATAAAAATGAGACAATCCAAATCACTTTTTAGACTTTTTAGATTATCACTAATTTTTATACTTTTCCTCCCTTTCCACCCACATATTTTTTAGGATTACCTTAAAGATACACTAATCTGTATCTGGTAGATTGTTGATGGCAACAGATATAGACTTGGTAAGAACAAGGTATCTGTTGAAAATGATTTCTTTTTCTTTCTTCCCCATCATCATCATCATCCACCATCATCATACTCCCATCTACTTATTTATTCCTTATTATATTCCAATCTCTGTTTAAGAGTTATTCATAACATATACATAGACTTAATCTTGAAAACAACCCTATGAGGTAGGTACTATTATTAGCACACTGTGCTAATCTTGCTAAAGAACTGAAGCTATCTTTTTGCAGGGTTATATAGAAATAAATGCAACAATAGAGAAAATTGACAAAGTAAAATAGACGCTTAGAGAAGTGGCATGTTATAGTGAAGAAATCCAGGTGCAGCCACTGGCATTCTCCCTGGCATCTTTATCAGTTAGTGATAAGATTTCTTGACTAGTTTGGGATGGAAACTATGAGTATGTGATCTTAATTCTGATTTTAAAAAAATGAAACCATTTTGCTGGATATCTGGCTGGACTAAGTCTAGCAGGAATTTTTTTGAAAATCTGAATCCTACTTCTGTTCATAAAACAGTTGAACTGCTTATTCCAAGAAAGGATGCTTCACTACTACCTACAGGACATCTTAACCTACTCCTTGAGGACCTCACAGGGTAGAGATTGGATTACTAAGATCACACCTACTAGAATTCTCATTTCCTCCTAATCATCGCTGTATGAAATAGATCTCAAAGCCCTGTTTAATAAAGAAACTGAGAGTTAGAATGTTAACCTACCCAAAGTCACCCAGGTGAAGTTTGCTTGACTCCAGGCTGTGTTCTCATCTCCTACTCTGTACTCAAGTACTGCTGCCATATTTTGGGGATATTAGTCTTGAAGTACTCCTGACTCACAAACATCAAACTTACAAGCAGCCCATATATGCTACTCCTCACCAGCCACAACTTGTCTCCCCTCTTCTGGTGTCCCTACTGCTTGTGTTTTGAAAGTCAATTTAAAACACTTAAGGCTGGCCTTGAATGTATAGTCTCAGTGTTGAGAAGAGAATAAGCTCTAATTAAGGGAACAGCTTAGTTAACAACAGTGATCTACTTGCCAAAAATACTTTGCCTTTAACTGTCCGAATTTTTTTATATTGATACTGCCTACAACTCCATCATGTGAGGTTTATTTGCAAAGACTTTTTTTTTTTTTAAAGAAACTATCTCTGTGTTGTGTAGTTCATATTATACTGAAGTTACTTCAGTGGGATTGCGTTCTTCCTAACACATCTCGTTGAAATCCGTGAATGGGTCCTTACAAGATAAGAAGCCTGGAAGAAAAGGTGACACGTGACTAGGATCAGGTTTGTACCAAGAAGAGAGAATAACTCTCTTTTCCCCTTTCTTTTGCTTTGTGCTCTGCTCCCAGAACACTAACTGGGTCTGTTAGATTGCAGGTTAAATGGATTAATAGGAACTTCTGGTTCACATTTGAAAAATTCTGGGAAATTTATGGGCTATATTACTTAACTCTAGAGAGATAAATAAGAAAACAGAAGATTATAAGTGCTATAATAGGGGTAAGATATTTTTATGATAATTTTGTAGGAGCATTACCACCAAAAAGGAGCAGTTTTTTATACAGAGAAGTAAGCTTTGAGTTCTAAATAAATATGGTATTAATAAACTGTGTGGCTTCTCTGTTGAAATCTTATGGACTACCCTTTTAATAAATATCCTGAGTTCATTTAAAAACATCAAATATGGCTAATTTAAAAAGCAAACATCATATACTTAAATAAATACTATCAAATTCTCCATATTAATTTTCAGATATATATACATTATTTATCTATTATTGCTAATTATTGTAATTATATAACTCATGGAAGGGTAGTTGGTTTATGCTGAATTATAATTCACATTGTTAAATGTAATAAACAAATCACATTTTCCTGAACCTATTAGTTTTAAGTTGATCTTTAAATTTTGTTGAGAGTAGAACAGATGAAGCACATGTAAGCTGGGATAAAGACAATGCAGTAGGCAAAAAGCCCTGAGAAATCATCCACTGATTAAGTAGGAATCACGTCAGCACATGGTTTGATGCTTTTATTAAAATATAGGCTGTTTGCTTACAAATTTCCTCATATACTTAAAATATCCTTAGAAAGACAGCAACTTAATAGGCATTGCTCTACAGGTACTTTCAAAGTGAATTACTAAGGACATATTTTATAAATTTGTAAGAATTGTTTACTAAACAACTGTCAGTGCAGAATGCTTGAGAAATTCAGGGAGGCAACGCCACTTAAAATGTGGAATGTGTAGTTTTTCTAAAAAAAAAAACTTCACTAACTTATATTCCATCAAAGCTTCTTAATAGTTTCACTAGAATTTCAGGAATACAGCTCATAAATACAGCATATGCTCCACAGGCTTTGGATTTAATCTCAGTTATCTCAAAACTGGAAAACCAGATTAGCTACAAATAATACTTTTCATGATTTAATGTGAACTTGGGTAGATTACTCAACCTTTTTATGGCTTAGTCTCCTTATCAATTAATTAATTTTTCAAGAATTAGAGTTAATGTATTAAAGCACACAGCTCAATAACAAGTATTTAATTGGCACTTGTTATCAAACAAGGAAGAAAAGAATGGAAATATAAGGTGCATATCCCAAGTTAAAAACAGAGGGATGTTGCTGAAAATTTTAATCTAAAGGATTGTTAGTATGGAAATGAATAATAACTAAACCTATACATGCACTTGACTGAAAAAGAATCCTCTGTAACTTCCGCTTTGATCCGTGAGAGAGTTAGATCAAGGTAGGGATGATAAGCAGATAGATGCCCCAGCAAAGATAGTTTCACATCAGGAAATTTGTAGTGGAACAAAATAAAGGTGAGCTTTGGACGGTTTTAAAAGTTGTACCTTAATGACTTGATTGCATTTTTGATTAGGCTGAGTGCATAACTCCAGCAACGGAAAAGAGAATTCTAAGTACTTGACATTCAACAGATAGGAACTGTTAGAAAACAGAAGGCCTCGTAAAGGAGTAAGATCACTTGTTCTCAAAAGAAAATCTCCATTTTTAAATGACATCATTCATCACTGGCTTCTGGCTAAAACCCTAGAAGAGGAAGGCAACTCATTCAGTTACCTAGAAGTAAATTTTACAAGCAGCCCACTTTAGAGCAATGGTTCTCAAACTGTAGTCCACATCAGAATCATCTGGGAGGCTTGTTAAAACCAGGAACATCACCCCAAGAGTTTTGATGAAGTAGGAGTGGAGGGGGCCAGAGAACTGCACTTCCAAAAGTTCTTGGGTGAAGTTGATGCTATTGGTCTGGGACTACACTTTGAAAACCACTGCTTAGAGAATACCTAGGAAATTATATTGCTTAGCATAATAAGTCCTTTGCCGAGATAAATTTTTTCTAACCTAAAATAATTGGCATCAAAGTTATAAAACTTTGAATCCTCAAGAATTCTTTAATTTATTAATTGGAATATAATCAAAACTTGTTTTTCCAAAAATAGATTTTGAGCCACACTTACACTATTCCTTTGGTCCATCTCCTTGTAATAAATTTCTGTCAGGTATCCGTAACAAGAATCATTGGCATTGCCTCTAAGGAATTTGTTTTTATTGTATGAACAATGTAAATCATATGAGTGACCCAGTTTCCTTTTCTGCCTTTGATGCTTGTGAGGAAGCTCACAGTCAAAATACAAGCCCCAAATGTAGCAGGTGTATAGGATCTCACACTATGCATTTTGTTCCCAAGCTTTACTTCGGGTGTTACCTTGTTTTGTCTTGAGTTCATTTTCCCTTGATACTCATTTCTTCATTGACAATATTATTGAGAGTATTTTATGTATTTTTAAGAATCATCTACACTCCTTCCTGAAGTATAGTGGGATATAAACAAACAAAACAAATACATGTTATCTTATGTTTATAGAAGCATTAATATCCTATTTTATCAGGACTTCTTGCCTTGGTTTTTGGATTATATGAAATGAATAAATGAGAGATTAGAACATTGCAGATGCCAGCAAAGATCAGGTCTATCTATCTAGCCCTAGGCAGAAATATTTTAAAAAGTACCTGGAAAGGCATAGATATCATTTCTGATATCAAGCTTAGAGGTTAGAGATGTATGTGAAATACCGTATCATTACAAATCTATTTTCTATGAAATTCACTGAACCTATTTGAAGTTATTCATATTTTCATTTTAGAATAAAATTTCTATAAGTTTAGAACCTGCTAAGTAAAGGCAAGGTTATTTTTTGTTTGTCTTAAATTTATCTTTCTCTTGGCATTGGGCCTGTACCATTTCTAGGCCAGCAGAACACTGTGATGAACAATCCTGTATTCACCACATCAGTTAATACTCATGTAATTTGGGGAAGACATTGGTGGTATGAAAGAGGATGCTGACATAAGAGTATCTGCCTCCTCTAGGTCATATAACAGAGAAACTAAAAACCTATGCTACCTACCAGCACAGTGAGTTATGCTTTACTTAATAAGTCTTATCTTTACTGAGGAATGGGGTATAATTGAAAGAAACTGAAGGTTTAGAAGGTAAGGATAAAATAGACCAAAGTGCATAAAAATCCAAACTGCTTTTCCCTAATATACAGATAACAGAAGACAAATATCACATGACTGCAATGATACAGCACATAATAACTAAACGTTATGAATAAGTTTTGCTATTTTCATTCTCTTGTTAAGTCTTAAATAGGTACATTAGAGCAAAGTCTTTGAATGAATAATATGATGAGCCTAAAAATGTTTTGAAAATATAAAGGCAATGAAGGGCAATAAATAATACTTTTTTTTCCTACCTTGGTAGACTTCACACCTCAATTTATTACCAAAAAGTGGTTTAAAAAGATTCTCACCAAAAAACTTTTTGAATTCTTTGCAACACCTCATGAGTATGTATTTTGTTCCAATAACTTATTAATAAATCAGATTGAATTAAAATACTATAAAATAAAAAAATTCTACATGTAGTAAAACCATAAGATGATAATAGAAGTTCTTCCTAAACATATTTGAGGGTGTTAGGGCCTTTATAGGTTTTATAAAATGAAAAATTCTAAAAGATTTGTTCTTCAGATCATTTATGAGTTTCATTTCCTTAATCTCCTGTATCATATAATGATGTTTAAGGCAAATCTGTACCTAAATGTTGGTATACAAACACATTATAAATTTTAGCATTTAATAATATCATGGGGCCACTGCATTATATGTTTGTGTCTGACTAATCTGCATTCAGCAGTTTGAGACTCTAACGGTTTCATATGATTAACTGATTATTTTACAACTTTTAAAAAGAAAAATGTCTTGCCTTTGAATGGTAATCTTGTTCCAGTCTGGGATCTGATCCGGCTACCTGTTTGTATTTGTTAATTTTCATTTGGCGATTTCTCTCCTCTATATCCATAGCACCTATCGAGTAGAAAAAAACCCATAAAATTAATGTTCAGTTCTTATTCTGAGCCCTACTTACAGGATGTATAAAAGAAGATATGCTAGGCTGATATACTACTTTCGTTCAAGGTAGTACGTACAAATTAAATGTCATACTGTTTTTTAGATTTATTTAAGTATGCAATTCGATGAATAAAAGCATGATTATTAAATATGTAAAATAATTTCAATCTAAATAAAATGTAATGAATTTAAAACAGAAGACAACAAATCTTCATTAGATAGAAAACACTTTCTGATACATGTATATCCAGGAGAATATATTTGACAGCACATATAACAATAGTAATATTATGAGAATTTTGGCTTGTAATTAATTCATAAAGATTAGAATTATTTACTGGAAAGAGGTTGTAAGTCTAATTGGTTTCACATACAATTTTACAATTGCATTTAGAATTATCAGCCCATGGTATTAAAGTAGGTTGCTCCAGCATATATATGGATGCAGTTACCAAGATCTTTTGAACTTGAATTTTCTAGAAATAGGATCAAGACAGAGGCACTTGGAATAATACTCCTGAAAACATACCATGCCAGTAAAGGCACAAAGTATTACTGAAATCATTTTAGGGAGAAAATAGAATGTAGGGAGATGAGAAACTGAGATGGTATGCCTATTAAAAGATGAGATTAATGCTGTCTACAACATGCACTTCCTCAAAACACATCAACTATAGATATCAAGGGGGTCTTTAAGAACTCTGGTTAGAATAAGAACTAAATTCAGGAAGAAAATTGTAGCAAACATGAAAAAGTGCTTTAAAATTACAGTTATGATTTTTATTAAAGAGATTTTATAGAAAAACTCCATTTCTCATTAATATGCATAATGGAAAAACAAAATCTCAATTGCATGCTACAAATCTACAAACTGGGAAAAATAGTCATAGCTTAGTAGGTTCAGTGGGTTTCTACAAAAAAATGTCAGGTAAATTCACAAACACTGAGTCTAGGTAAGAATGTAAACATACACACACATACCCCTTGCTTAAGATCATAACTTTAAAAGTGCAGTAAAGACATATAGACAAAAGTGTGCCTATTCAAAAATAAGTATTTTAATACGCATCCTGAAAAAAAACCTCATTGTATGTTTGATAATTGCTAGCAAAAAAATTTTAAGTAAAAACTGATAATTAAAATAAGATATAAAGGGAAGAAAACGTTTCAAAAAGGATTAAGAAAATCTTGACTAAAACAATGTATAGAGTTTAGATTATATGATCTCTAAGTAAAAGAGCAAATTTAAATCAACTAAGTGGTTTGAGTCAAATTTTAATAATGATTTGATTAATTGATTCTGTGCCAAACTGTAAAATGGGGAATATAAATATCATGTTAATATAAATTGAATAATATACAAAATCAATTGAGTGCTTCCATGATATAAGTGTGAAATGTGGTGAAGTATGAATGTCTATTACTCTATTAAAATACAATATTGGAATTGTTTGTACCTCAAGATAAATATGTTTATTTTCTTCAAGGGGAAGGGAACAAAAAAGCCATCCCAGCTTCAAAAAATTATGTGTGCTGATAAAAAGGAATGAAATTGAGTTATTTGTAGTGAGGTGGACAGACCTAGAGACTGTCATATAGAGCGAAGTAAGCCAGAAAGAGAAAAACAAATACTGTATGCTAACTCATATATATGGAATCTAAAAAAATGGTACTGATGAACCCAGTGACAGGGCAAGAATAAAGATGCAGATGCAGAGAACGGACTTGAGGACACGGGGTTGGGGGGAGGGGCGAAGGGGAAGCTGGGACGAAGTGAGAGAGTAGCATTGACATATATATATAACTACCAAATGTAAATAGATGGCTAGCGGGAAGTTGCTGCATAACATAGGGAGATAAACTCAATGATGCGTGATGCCTTAGATGGCCAGGATAGGGAGGGTGGGAGTCACGGGAGGGAGGGGATATGGGGATATAAGTATAAATACAGCTGATTCACTTTGGTGTACCTCAAAAACTGGCACAAGAGTGTAAAGCAATTACATTCCAATAAAGAGCTTAAAAAAAATGTATGTGTGCTGAAAAAATATTAGCTAAATTAAGTGTAAGGGAAGTTTCTTTAAAAAAGTTTCATTTGAATATTATAGTAGCAAAACACTCTTTTAAATATAAATAGCACCAACAGACAAAGTTTAAACACATTTTATATATACATATATAAACATATATATACACATACATATAGATATATACACATACATGCATACATATATACATTCTCTAATACTGACTCTATTTCCTGGACCTCAGCCTCCTATGACACTACATTAAATTCTTCCTGATTACTAGATAAAAATGGGATATATACTGGCTGAAGTTGGGAAACTTTTTCTGTAAAGGGTCCATTAGTAAATATCTTAGACTTTGCAGACCACGTGGTCTCTGTCGCAACTCTGACATTGTAATACGAATGCAGCTATAGACCACACATACATACAATGAATGTGGCTGTATTTTAATAAAATCTTATTTACAAAATAGGCAAATGGGCTGGATTTGGTCTGTGGGCTGACCCTTGCATTAAAGTATATTGATAATTTTGCTATGAAAAGAGCTTTTCTCCTTAGTAAGAGTTTAAAGATTTTTTATAATCAGGTTTACGGAGCACCATTTATATTTAACAGATCACTGGAGGAATCTAAGAAGGATATTAATCTGTACCTGCTAAAAGCAAAGATACATATATAGAGAGTAATATATTTAAATATGTTATCAACTAAATTCTAATCTCAAACACATCTCTTATTTCCAGACTCAATCACTTGTAGATAGTCCTTAAATTGAAAAAATTCTTTGTTAGAGCCTTAACCAATGAAATCTCAAGGGATCATCTTAGTGACTATACAGTAAATAAACTTAGGTAAATATACTTTTAACTTAAAATCTTAAATTTTCTTAGGAATCTACTCTGTAGGACAAACAGTAGCCAGACAGACCTCTCTCTAAAATTATTTGAAGTCTTTCACTCCTTTTCTACATTATTATCAAGCCATTCTCTTAAAGAAAACACCCCACAAACAATAATATCCTCAGAGAAGTCCCTTATCCACCATAAGGGATTCTTCACGGACAAGTTGATTTTTCTTGGTTGATCATTTTCCCTAAGGAAAATAACCCAGAAATAATATTTTCAATAACATTTTTTTTGGTTTCAACCAAACAGTATTTTTTTCTTTTTCCCCATGAATGAAGAACCATTTTGGAGGAATCAATGCAAGTAGAAGAGCTGTTCACTATCTGGTTGGTGAATGAAATATGTAATTTCTAAACTTCCTTTCAACTCTGAAGTCCAATGCTGTACTCTCCAAAGGAAAGTAACTTAAAGTGTTAAGGAGATAGGTTTTTTCTCCATCTCCTTGCTCTCTTTAAAATTTACTCTACAAGTTTGCATACAAAAGGTCCTGAAAATTCTGTAATAAACAATAATCATTTGATCACAGATATCTCAGCCCTTACCTGTTATCAGGTAATAACTTGCTGAAATAGTCTCAAAATTACATTTTAGGCAATGCTGGCTCATAGGTTTAGAAGGTAAATTTATCTAGGATTCTCTAAGAGTAATATTCTTATGTGTGGTGACACTATGCTTATTACAGAAGACACATTAGTGGTTTGATATGATTTTGTAATTTGAGTACACTAAAAATCTTAGTCAATATAATGTTCAATATCAAATCAAATATCAAAACATTTTCAAATTATAACAAAAGTAGATTAAGAAGTTAATGAGACAATCATTAAAAAAAAATTAATGAGACAATCAGATTTCCTGGACAAATCCAATTCAACAAAAGTTTGCATATGTTTGTATCTATTTATTAAAAAGATAATCTAAGTATATTACACTGTAATATTCAAATTGTCTCAAATTCTTTTTGGTATAAGTTATTAAGTAAACAGAAAATATGATTTCTTGTTTCATTAATATCTTAATAACATAAGCCATTTAAGAGGTTTACTTATTCTTAAACCAATGAACTAATTGTTGTGGTTATTTTGAACTTAAAAAAGACTACGTAATGTGTCCAAAAACTTAAAAAGTCATATTTATAATGTTGGTATGGCAATCAAGTTAAAAAAAGTTAAAAGTTAAGGGCAGATTTTGTAATCAGAGATGTAACTGAAAATGGCCATATTAACCAGCAGCAAGACAGTGGTTGCTTAGGTTTCTATATTTACACTATGACCATCATCATTACACCTTCAGTGATTTCTGTAGTGCACTTTAAACAACAGTTTTAAGTTTGCTTACCAAACACACACACACACACACACACACACACACACACACACACACACATCACACAGCTCTTGGGGCCCCAAAGCAGCTTCACACACCACACTTCTTTGAAGTAGGGACACAGGTCTGGCAATAATGCAATTCATAATGAAGCTAAACAGTGATCAGAATATTGCAGTACTGCTGACTCAGTGACCCACCTTGTGATCTTAAACAAAATGCTTAAATCTGGGGATCTTAAGAGGGAAAACTCTTAAGTCCAACAGCAAAGCTCAAAGAAAGAACACCAAAATTCAGAAAACAAATTAGAGAACCTATGATTACATCATGGAAGTCTAAGACTATTAGTCTTAATGAAATCCAGAAACTGTGTTAGTGTCCCAAATTTTTGTGGCTAATTTACTGACTTTTAAAACATTCTCTCTTCTCATCACCCCCATCCTTTTCTTCTATCTATATATAAAGATTTGGCTTCTGGTTTAAAAAAGTCTTCCTTTAATTGAGACTAAAAAGTTTCACTAAATGGCTATTTTATGACAGTTTCTGATGAAAATAATCACATCTGTAGTTATCCTTTTTCTTTGATTATTTTATGTCTTCACAAAACCAAGATGTGCCTTAAGTAATCTGAGATTAGAAAACAAATTTATATTGTTCATATTTTTAACAAAATAATACATCAAGGACTTGGGGAGTGATCATTAAAAATTTAATTTTATAATTGGATTTCTTCTAAATTTTATCCTTGTAAAGGTATATGTTAAATTTGCTTTCCAGTTAAATTTAAGAATTAAAGACATTTGTGCAATATCAAATTTTAATTAATAGTGGAAGATTTCCAACAAAAACTATTCCTTGTTGAAACTATATAAATAATTGATAACAATGTAGATAAAATGTATTTGTACAAAACACATATAGAGATATAAGAAATGTAGTCTGAACATATATCAGGTTTTATCTGAGGCCTTTTTCTGATTGAAGCTGAAAAAGTATATTACTTACATATTAGAAATCTACTTTTAAAATTAACTATATTTTGCCAAATGATCAAGGAGAGGAAAAAATTCTTTTTGATAACTATCCTATTGAATTTTAGTTTACAAACTTTTTTTTCTAAAAAAATACAAACAATGTGGAAGAGGTACAACAAAACAAAAGAAGATTATGGACAACAATGATGACAGTGACAGAAATAATGTATTCCAAATGAACAAAGTTTAGAAGGCCAAATTCACGTACTCTCTAAATGCTACAATCACCAGTTAGGCATCTACCAAATTAGGTGCAATAAAAAAGGTATAATCAGTGTATGCAGCTGTTTTCTCACTGTTTGAGGTAACAATTACACAGGAAAAAGCATGGCTATTCATGTGTTTATTTTCTAGATTCAGTAGGATAGACTATAAAGACAACTTATTGATGTCTTTCA
The DNA here is from genome assembly GCF_030028045.1 of Hippopotamus amphibius kiboko. Classification (NCBI taxonomy): domain Eukaryota; kingdom Metazoa; phylum Chordata; class Mammalia; order Artiodactyla; family Hippopotamidae; genus Hippopotamus; species Hippopotamus amphibius. The sequence goes on along the minus strand of NC_080190.1, from coordinate 141,193,839 downwards.
AAAGTCAGAGAAATAAGAATAGAAATTGTTAAAATGAATAGAGATAAATAAGAATATGTAATACTTTGTTATAATTTTATTTTCAAAGGCAGTGAAATTCAAAAAGAAATACTGCCTTTGATTTTACTGAATATTTTAACTGCTCTTTCAATAGTCTAATAACTGAAAAAATGCTTTTCAGATTGACAGTAATAAACTAGCTGTTGACAAAGTTAATGATCATTTATATGAACATTTTCCAAAGTACCTGATGTACAAATGTTAAAAGCAAATTACTTAAAAATAAAAGATATTTGGTACTGTGTACTAAAAGACTTTACAATGGTCATATTTTTGAACCTGAAGTTTCACTTCCCAGTATCTTTCCTAAAGAAATAAATCAATGTGCAAAGATGTACATACACATTCATTACACCATTGTTTGATAATTGTAAAGGCCAGGGAAAGAAACTCCAAATGTCCAGAATAGGGGATTAGTTAACTGCATTTATGGTATATCTACAGAATATTATGCCTCACAAAACATGATGAGAACAGTGTGCCTGTGCATTTACATACATAAATTATATAAAATAAAGATACTGCAATTAGCAGTTACAAAACACTAAAGGGTGGATGTGGTATTATAGTTTGTAATTTAAAAAACCATATATATTCGTGAAAATATATATGTACACAACTGATACAAAAGACAAAGACATGGAGTGAAAAAGATTTAAGATTTACACACCAGAGTAGTTATCAGTTATCACCGGTTGTTAGAAGTGAGTATAAATGCTTTTGGTTTTTACTTGTGTTGATATATAGTTTATAAAGTGTCCACAATGATTATACATTATACAGAAAAAATATTTCTGTATATTATACATCATAAAGAAAAAAATATTTCTGTATATTATACATCATACAGAAAAAAATATTTAAAAAACACACAAAATATAATGTTTCTGTGAACAAGGACAAATTATCCAGTTTGAAAACTTTATATTTTTGTCATGATTTGATAAAATGATTTGAAAATAAATGTTAAATAATTTTTAAAATGCAAATAGGCAATCATTCATTATTCAATTTATCTTAGGGACATATATTTGTTAAATAAAAGCTGTGGATGTATTGATTAAAGGTGGTACAAAATAAGAAATACTTCCAAATGCAATAAAATAAAGCACAGATCTTTCCAATTTTTATGAATGTTAATACAAAAAGTGATCTGCCATGTTTTTAAATTTTCCATATTAGTTTTTTTTCAAGTGTAGGACTTAAACTATGCAACAAAATTTTTAGAAGCTACTTTAAAATGATTTCTGCAGTCACTTGCCTATAATGAATTTTTTCATATTTTTGGACTAAAACTTTATTATATACTAGAACCTCATAAAAAGTATACTTTTGTTAGCTAAATTATTTGTTAAAAGAGATGTAATGCAGAGAATAACAAATATTGGAACAAGTTAAATTGAGAAAAAGTATGGAAATAAATACTGTGAAAAAATTAAAAATTATGTGCCAAATTATCTTGTATTAGTAGTAGGGCAATCAGAAGCATTTTCTTTTAAGGTGTAAGTAAACTTAGTCTTAACTGTGCAAATAGGATACACGAATTTTGAGGAATAATTATTTCTAAATCAATTTTGAGGATTTTTCTACTGCTGTCACTAGGAAATACATTTGGAATAAAAGAAAATATAATTTGTGTTTTCCTTACAATGTGTTAACTTATAAAATGATCTTTGCTCCTAGAAATGTGAGAAAATTGAACTTCATAGGTGCCTAAGTAAAATATGGAATTAAATGAAACATAAGAGTTGTAGAAACTTATAAAACTTGTCCTACTGTGAGGTTCATAGTTATGGGCTACAGTCTTTTGAATTATGTTCTAAACCTTTATAATCTGTTTTAGATACTTAGATTACCTGTTACTCTGTGTATCTGTATGCTGGTCCTCTATTAACTCTGCCATATTCATTAAATAATACTTCAAAGGAGATGTTATAGACAAATTTCATAGACTCCTTTCAGTGCAGTCTAAAGAAACTAATATTCAAACTACTTTAGGACATAAGTTATAAGGAGTGATCTCAGGAAATAGCGTATGTCTATTTTTGACATCTAAATTCAGTGAACGTTCAGTGAATCTCAGACTTACTGAGATTTTATTATTCAGAGGACTTGGATTTTAGCAGCACTTTATGTTTCAACATGTAAAATCAGGATGTACTTGGGATGACGGTGGAAGATTAGGGTTTTGCGCATGGAGAGTGCAGCGGAGGTAATCATCACAAGAGTTGACAGGGCTTCGGAATTGCCCAGATTTAGGGTAATGAGTACATTTATGATACACAGGATTGAAGACAATCTTAAAAACAGCACTGGTTTAAGACTTGGGATCGAGTCAATTTCATAAGCCCTATAGCTGTAAGCACTTCATTTCACCATTCTGGGCATAAAGTTCATCATCAGTAAAATGAATAATTTTAGACCAGATACTCTTTATGATTCCTTCTGTTATACAACTCTCTGGTTAGTTAATTCTGAAGCCAAATGATGTTTGTTTGTTCTTTTATACTGTAATACCTTTTTCAGCAATATAGATAATGTAAAGTGTACTAGAAATTCTTGTTCTATTTGCCCTGGTATTGCATTCACTAAAATTTCCTTTACAGTATGTGTGCCTGTGCATCTGAGCATGTGTATGTGTGTGTGTGTGTGTGTGTGTGTGTGTTTGTGTGTGTGTGTGTACAGAGGCAGGGAGAGCAATGGGATAGAGGAAGTAACGGAAGGAAGAAAAGCAAAGAAAGAGGGAGGGAGGGAGGGAGGGAGGACGTGAGGGAAAGAGAGAAAGAGAAAATTGAAAAGCTCATTAAACCAGGAACTTTGCCCAGGAAAAAAAATCATAAGGGCAATCTAATCTAGAAGCATCTTTTAGACCAGCTAAAGTGTAACAGTTTCACCTATATATTCACACATTTGTCACCTGGTATACAGTGACATGCTTAGGAGAAAATGTTTAGTAACCTTCTAATAACTAAGTTATTTTAAATGTGTTAGTCACAATTCCTTTATCTTTGAAAAAACAAGATATGTTTTAGAGGATAAACTAAATCTTAAAATGAAAGTCCCTCAGAGAAGAAATGCAATGATTATCACTAAAATTGCTTCTAAGAAAAAGTGCAAAAAAAATCATTGATAAAAAACAAAAACATGAGACGGATTATCAGGTTAATAAACTACTTCTCACATGTGTTCAGCACTTTGGAATGTTCTGACTTTTCCCTGATAGCTACACTCTACCTTAAGGAAGAGATAAGCCACAGAGCTGCACATATTATTACCATGCGTGGGTCTTGTCTCTGTCTTGTGTTTTGGTTTGACACAAATCACAGGCCACCGTGTCCCACATCTGGGGCCTAATGGACATATCCTTAAGCTATATTTCAACTATGTCCACTCTTACACATATCAAAAGATTGTACAGTGGACTTCAAAGGAGCATAATAAAGAATTTAAACACATCTTTACATTTGTTAAGAAACAAACAGAAATTTAAATATACTTAGAAATACTGACAATGTTAATTTAAAAATCATAAAAAATAAATATATCCATCATATAAGAACTGGGATAAGACCTATGCTGGAAAACAGACCCATATAATTTTTCTTATGTATATTAATATGGTAATTAATAATAACTAAATCTGCATACACCTTGAATGAAATATTTAGATATACGGCTTTTAAATAGTACCCATGCTTGGACATCAAGCTGTATTTCTTTCTCCAAAGATGCTAAGAATGATTATTATTGGTCAATGGTACAAGAATGACGATACAGAGTAACTAATGTCACATAGTATAACACTCCCTCAGAATTCAAAGAAATGCATCCTAAATGTTTCATTTTACGAAACATTCCTGTTCAATACTGAGAAGAAAGAGGAATAAAAGCTAGATGAGATCACTCTCAGAGAAAGAAGGATGAGGATTAGATGAAAAGGCATCAGGAGAGATTAACCTGAGCTAGAGACTGAACTGAATTTCATTCAACTTTCCAAATACCCACATGGTCATATCAGTTGCACTGAGGATTCCTTAAATAAAACTGCAAACAGGATTGAGTTGGTCTCCACTGAAATTAGATTTCCCTTTCTGAATTCCTCTCTTCCTGCTCTTCTCTTTCTAGACCTTTAGTATTATTCTTTCATGTTGTTCACTGTAAAATGTCCCCTCCTGCATTCTCCTCCTTGTCACAGATAAAGCCCCCATTTCCTGAGCTTAAGGACATGTATTCTGGCACCAAATCTGATTTCTTCAGTTTAAAGTCCAGCTTCAAATGACTGGAGTAACTTATTTAACTGATCTGTAATTGAATTTTTCAATTTATAAACTGGAAATAAAAATAGTACCTACAAAGGGCAGACAACTCACTTGTGGATTAAAATAATTTAAACCACAGTGACTTAAAGTGATTCAAAATGTTGACTGCATTTCTGAAATCTGTGATTGAGAAAATGCAAAATCCAAATTGGTTTAGATCACTGACTCCTAGTATGGCAACTACTTCAAGCCCAAGCCCTCCAAATCCCCTCGTCTGAGCTAGTTCTTATACTGGTTCTCCCAAGAGTAAAATCTATAATATGTGGAATTAACTTCCTTAGTCATCAATTATTCATCACCATTCCAAGGTTGGTAAGTGGCGCCCACCGTACCTAGTATAAAAACAACGGATTTTTACATGACATGAACATTTGTGCTTATATAAGTGAGCTTTATATATTTGAGCTATAAGGCAGAATATCCAAATGTAGAGAGCCTCTTTCTATGTCTCCAATATTGAGTCAAGTGCAATACGTTATCTGGTTACTCTTGGTTCCCTCTTATTTCATGGTGATTTACTCAAAGAAAAACTTCATCTTTGAGTAATGTAGCTAAGGTAAGTCTGATATTGTGAAACTTATGTCTCAGAGGTCTCCCAAATGTCATATTTGCTAAATCCAGTGATCATTCCTCAGCACCATTCTACTGGCCCTCACTGGAGCATTTGATATAATGACTACACTATCCTTGACACTCTCCCTCCTTTAACTGTCTGGCCCTGCACTTTTCCAACACTCCTCTAGTTCACTCTTTACCAGACTATTTTGCTGGCTCATCTTTCTCAGTGCATCTTTCAAATACATGCATTTCCTAAAGCTTTATTCTATCCCTGAGTGATTTCATCTAAATCCACAGCCTCAACCGTCACTTCAACGATGAGGGTTCCCACCTTCAGCTTTCCTGTAACCCTAAGACTCACATTTCTGGTTATCTCCCAAATGCACCAAAAATCCCCAGCAGCACCTAAAACTCAGCTTGTCCAAAACAAGTTAAAGTTACTTCTCATGGCTGCTCTTCCTTTAGTTATCAATAAATGTCTAAAATGCCCAGAATCTATTTCTTTGTTAACTGCCTTGCTTGTTCTTGATCTTTCTTGGTTAACTGACTACTGCTTCAGACTCAAAGCTTTAGTCCTTTCTTGGTTTTCCAGCTCATCCACTGTAGTCATCTCTTTTCTCTGAAGCTATAGGTCAGCCCTTTCCATTACCATCCCCTGTTTTGGCTGGGTGGGGAACTTAGCTTTTAATTGCTTGAGATGTACTAGATTAAGTAAATTTTTCTATTAGCATATATTTAGTACTATTTGAGTAATATATTAAAATTCATTTTAATTTTGTTTTCAATAATTTTTAAAGTCAGATTTATTAAGGCATAATTTACAAAAATTAATATTCACACTACTTAGGTACAAAAGTCTATGACATTTGATAAATGTATATAGTCATGCAGCCTCACCACAATCAAGCTACAGAGTATTTCTGTCACCCTATAAAGTTCCCTGATGCTGCTCTGCTGTCAGTCCTCTCGCTGCCAGACCAGATAACCACTGATCAGACCTCAGTCTAGCTTTTAATTTTTCCTCAATAATGTTTTTAGACTCATATTTTATTTGATCAAGGCACAGCAAATGAAATGTTAACAATGCTTTTAAAAATACACAGTTAAAATCTTGTGTTCTAAAACTTGATACTAATGTTCTGGCACAATTAAGTTCTTAACAATGATAGTAATGCTCTGTGCACACCAGGAATTGTGCTAAGAGCTTTGCTTGTGTTATAAGTACGTTACTCAATCAGCACAGTTGCTTGTGATAGGACTTATTCTTTTTCCAGTTTTTCTTATTAGAAAATTTGTAAGGTGGCTGACATTGGTCTGTTCTTCAAAACTTATAATCTGAAATATTTAGTCACAAAATGACCCTCTCTCTTTTTCCACAAACCACTTGAAAATCTTGTTTAATTTTTCTCTTTTCCCAATGTCCTCCCTTTTAACACTTCCTTTTTTCTTTTCTAGCTGTATCTCCTCTTCGGCTAATCTTCTTTTTTGGTAATGCTTCTTCAACTTATTTCCCTATGAGCCCAACCTTCGCCTGGGATATAGTCATTTTTAATGTGTAATCGTCCTTTTAGAGATTCCTTCTGATTCTCATTCCTATGCTTTGAATTGGCCTATCAACCTCCTTCACACTCTGCGTGACTACAGATTGGAAGAACCAATCTATGACTAGGTTCTTCCCATCAGTGCGTCACATAGTTAATTAATCCAATACTTGTATTTATCATCATTTTGCTTTCCGTTAGACTTTGCCTTTCCCATTATTAGTCCCGTCCTCATGCCTACCCTCACATCCCACACCCCATCTCCTCAAGCCTTCAAGCAGGCTGATAAAAGAAACCACCATCTGTCAAGTAACATCCTTCTCTTCAGTTAAATTGTAACCTAATTTACATTCCCTTGGAAATTATCTCCAATTTATTCATGCCAACTTATCCTCTTTTATATGAAACCTATTTATTGCTCATGCCAACCCCTTTATATTACAAAATTTTTATAGATATTAAAATATAGAGCTTTAAATAAGCAAAGAAGAAGAAAGTGATCTGAAAAAAATCATGATGTGCTTTTACCATGATTTATGAATATTTAGTATCATGTATATGTTAATACTTACTAAATAACTTGCTTACTAACTTGGCTTAATAATATATACGCTTTCCTTTCAAGTGAAATAATTTTGGAAATACATTTTAACCATAACTTAGCTACCATCCAGAGCTACACTTTTTTCATTCATCTTCCTGCAGGTGTGAAACATTTAAAACATCTGCCATTGACACTTAAATGCCTTTTCAGAAAAAAATTTTACAGCAAAAATAATTCTTCTCTTTTGAACTTTAAATTCCCTTATTTTATCTTTTGTTTATTGATCTCAATTACGTATGTATCTCCTGACTCCTTTACATAGCTGAGTTCTTCTTCTTCTTCTGGTTTAGTTCAAATATCACTTCCTTAGACAAGACTTCCTGGATTACTCCGTTTAAAATAACTCCTTCCCCATCCCAGTTGCAGCAGGTTACATAAGGGTTTTTAATAGCACTTATAACTACTTAAACTTATCTCATTTAGCAGCTATTAACTCTCTCGAAAAAATAATCTGCATAACGGGAGAGACCTTCTCTGCCATTGTCATTGTTATATCGCCAGCACCCAAAATAAGACCTGACATATAACAAATGTTTAGTAGGTATCTGTTGAAAAATGAATTTTTAGGCTGTGAAATACCTTCATACACTGGAATAAGAATTTCCAGAATACCTCTCTTTTATTTCAGCAATCATGATATACGATAGTTTAATATGCCATTATGATTCCTAGAGAATTATGAGTCTGGCATAGTCAAATTTGCAGATTTTTTGTGTATTTTATAAGGGTATTTTAATAAATTCTCCTTTGCATTTTTCTTCCTCTCTTAATGAAGACTAATTATCATTATTTACACAGCAAACCTAGAATTTACTATAATTCTGAGCAGAAAAAATATATATATATATTGGTGTTAGGAAAACATTAAGAAGGAAACAATTCATGACATATACATTAAAAATAATTTTTTGGCTACCTGCCAGACACTTCATGAAAAATTTCTCTAATCTTTAAAACAACCCTTCAATCCTATATGAGAAAAGTGGGAGCTCACAGTTTTTTTGTTTATTTTTCTTTTTTGGCATTTACTTGCTTACTTGTGAAATAGAAATTTTTTTATTTTGGCTGGTCATTTGTTTTTATTCTTCTGAAGACTGAAGTATATGCATACACACAAATACACACACACACAGATTATCAACACACAAATTATCAACTCTCTTTTACTAAAGAGGAAACTGGAACTTGGAAAGATTAGGATGCCTAAGATCACAAAGGCCTTCAAATCTCATACTTTACTGCTGCACCAACATGCATGCTTCCTTTATAGGACAATAGGGGATAAAACATTACTTGTTTGCTTGTCCTTTAAATAAAGTATATTTGTTTTTTAAAAATATCTAAACTTAAGTAGTTTGTCTTGTTTCTCGTGCTACAGTTGAACAACCAAACTGGTCAATAAGCACAGTCCAATGCCCAGCTCTACTATTAAAATATCTTCCTCTCCATTTTTAAACACTCCTAGAAGTGGATATATTATCTGAACTCCTTACTTGTTCATTGTTTATATAGATTATTGATACATTAAATTTCGACTCAAAATGCAAAACCCATGATTTTGCTAATAACAAACAAAATCATAAGCAAAGAGCTAAATAAGTATATCTTTCCAAAATATTATCTTTTGGTATAATTTGCTTTAGTAGTAATAATTAGTAATAACTACCCTTTTTTGATTATCTAGTATGGACAAAACTCCATGACAAGTTCTTTACAGGTATTATTACTTGCAATTTTTTTCAAATTACAAAAACTATAGAAATAATTTTCTCCTTTTTATGTCAATAAAATTTTTTCAATTAAATGGTTAGATATATATCATAATTTATTTACCCATTCCTTCATTACTTAACATTCATGGTAGCATCATTTTCATTGCTACAAATAATGCTTTACTGAAACTTTTATACATACATTTTTATCTGAATCTATTTCCAACAGGTCAAAATCTGTGAATATTTTTAAGGCTCTTGGTTTATACTGAAAAATTGCTTTCTAGAAAGATTATATTAAATTATGCTGCCAGTCTTTTACCATACTCTCCCCAACATTAAAATGATGTTTTTTAAGTAGGTAAAACATAGTATCTGGTTTTTTTTTTAAAGTCACCTCTATGGTTATGAAATAAATAAAATATTTTTTATATATTTACTGACCACTGAATTTCTTGTTTAGTGAAATTTCTGTATATGTCTTTTGCCCATTTTTCTATTAGAGTTTTACGGAATATATAATTTATTCATCATAAGTAATTCAGGTGTTAAGGCTCTTAACACTCTGAGTTGCTGCAAATATGTTTCATGACTTGTTTGCCTTTTAATTTGTTTATGCTGATTTTGATATTTTGAGGTTTATACCTGCCACACTGTAGTCAGATCTCTCTTTTTAAATTTCTTTCATTGCTTTTATTCTTAGAAAGGCATTCTTCCTCCAGAGAAAAGCTCTTTTATGCTTTCATTAAACATAATTAATTCCTTAATCTCACCACAGTTCTTTCTGTTTAACAGGAAGTATAAGCAACCAGCCCAAAGTCTTGTCCCTAGTGGGTGGTGAAACTTGGATTAGAATTCAGACCTATGTGGATTCAATGTTCTTGATGTTTCTATCCAACTCTCTTGCCTCAGAAATGATAAAGTTCATTTCTGGTGTAGCAGTCCTGACGCACAAGTTTGTACGACAATTATCTCTTAAACTGGTAGCCACAAGCTAGTATAATATTTGTGTAAAACATATAAGAAATCGAATTAATTCTCTCATTCTATCATATCATAGGAAGAATGCCTACATATCAAAATGCATGGGCTTCAATACAGCCAGTTCAAAATAAAAATTGTTTTTAACGTGTTTTATACAATAATAAAATAATAGCTTCACTTATATAGTGCTCACTATGTACCAGACACTGTTTTTAGGTGCTTTATATATTAAATATTAATTGATTTCTCATCACTACAAAAGCACTTTGATGCAGTAGTATTCGGCTGGCCAAAAAGTTCATTTGGTTTTTCCTGTAAGATGGCTCTAGTAGCGCTTAGTTGTCTTTAATTTCATTCGAAACAATTTTGTTAGATTGTACTGTGACAGTTGTCATATCAGCATGCATTTTAAAAAAACTTATCAAAATTTGTGAATTTTTATGTAGCCATTTTAATATTGAAGATAGAAGAAAGAAAGCAACATTTTTGGCATATCATGCTTTATTATTATAAGAAAGGTAAAAATGCAGCTGAAATGCAAAGAAAGGTTTGTGCAATGTATGGAGAAGGTGCTGTGACTTATCAAACATGTCAAAAGTGGTTTGCGAGGTTTTGTGCTGGAGATTTCTCACGGGACGGTGCTCCATGGTTGGGTAGACCAGTTGAAGTTGATCGTGATCAAATAGAGACATTAATTGAGAACAATCAACATTATACCACGCAGGAGAAAGCTGACATACTCAAAATATCCAAATCAAGCACTGAAAATCATTTGCACCAGCTTGGTTGTTAATTGCTTTGATGTTTGTGTTCCACATAAGTTAAGCGAAAAAAAGCCTTTCTGACCGTGTTCCCACATGAGATTCTCTATATGTGGAACAGAAGAGATCTTGGGGCAAGCGAAATGAACCACCACGAACCACACCAAAGGCCAGTCTTCACACAAAAAAGGTGATGTTGTGTATATGGTGGGATTGGAAGGGAGTCCTCTATCATGAGCTCCTTCCGAAAAACCAAACGATGAATTCCAACAAATACTGCTCCCAATTAGACCAACTGAAAGCAGCATTCAATGAAAAGCGTCTGGAATTGGTCAATAGAAAACGCATAATCTTCCATCAGGATAACGCAAGACAGCATGTTTCTTTGATGACCAGGCAAAAACTGTTACAGCTTGGCTGGGAAGTTCTGATTCATCTATTGTATTCACCAGACATTGCATCTTTGGATTTCCATTTATTTTTTACAAAATTCTCTTAATGGAAAAATTTTCAATTCCCTGGAAGACTGTAAAAGGTACCTGGAACAGTTCTTTGCTCAAAAAGATAAGTTTTGGGAAGATGGAATTATGAAGTTGCCTGAAAAATGGCAGAAGGTAGTGGAACAAAAGGGTGAATACACTGTTCAATAAAGTTCTTGGTGAAAATGAAAAATGTGACTTTTTACTTAAAAATCAAAGGAACTGTTTGGCCAGCCCGATATTATTATCTCCATTTTACAGGTGAGGAATCTGAGGCAGGGAAAGTAACTTTCTTGAGATCACACAGCAAATAAGTGATGAGATTTATCAGACAGTCTAATTCTAGAGTTTGTGCTCTAAAACTGCTTCTCAGACTATTTCTTACAGGAACCATATTTCCCCCAATACCAATATTTTTGTGAAAGAGAGTTAAAGTGGACAAATGGCCTATGTAAAATTGAATGCTATAGTATTAACAGTTCATGAATAATATTTTGAGAGTTTATCAGTAACATCTTACAATCAGGATTCAGTTCTTAATGCAGATGCAATTTTATATCCATAAAAAACTTAAAAACAATGCATTCTAAACCCCCATTTTAATTACGAAGACAGCTGAAACCCCAAAACATTAAATTATGTGTCTGGAATCACAGCTCACTAGCAAGGTTAGGGCTAAAACTAGATCTCTTTACTTCTAATAATCTTTCCAATTTCTTCCACATCACCCACACAGGAAGAAATGCTCAAGAGCATATTTATTCCATGCTTGGGTATTCCTATTATTTCAAGCTCCAAGAAATTTCTTAACTCTCTTCTCTTATATTTAGTATTTATATTCTTTAAAGGATTAAGTATTATACATTATCAATAGTAGCTTTCATATATGATATGATTTTTAGAATATATGCACATACACAGATTTCATTTGGGACTTTTTGGTTAAAATATCACAATGTTACTTAATAAAATGTTAAGCTTAAACTTATATAAACTACTTCTTGAAGCTACTGTGTCTCTCATAACATCTAAGCTACCTAACACAGTACTGAACATAGAGTTGAGATCATGAACCTCCTTATGAGCTAAGTGATTTACATTTTCTGATAAGACTTCAGTGTACTAGGGTTATGGTTTTCATGACTAAACTATCTTGTACATTTCTTTTTTCTTTTTGGCCATGCTGCATGGCTTGTGGGATCTTACGTCTCTGACCAGAGATGGAACCCATGCCCTCGGCAGTGAAAGCCCAGAGTCCTAACCACCGGACTGCCAGGGAACTCCTCGTGCGTGAGTATCTGTGTCTCAGACTTTTGTTAATAATATTAAGTCCATTAAATATAGGATGTAATGAAGAACAGAGAATATCTATAAAATAAATAGAAGATGTAATGAGAAGATTGGTAATAAATCAATAATTGAACACTTGGGGAAATTTCAATGACAGTTTATATGCACATTTATATGTATATACATATACACTTACGTTAAACTTCCCCTACAATGAATGTTACTTCTCTTTACCTTTTGGGACATAACACAAGTAGAACAAAATGTCAATTGAAAGCTCATAGTACTCAAAATACAATATAAATGGTAAGCAAATATAATAAGAATTGAAGTGAAAATCTGAAATAATACATACCAGTGGGTAATATTTAGAATAATCAAAGACAACAAAACAAAAAAAGGAATCATTTTCACGCTAAAAAGTATACTGTGATTGCAATAATCTAGCCCAGGCTTCTCTCCAGAGTTCCAGACCTATACATCCTATCTCTGGTATTAGATATTGGTACCTGAATATTCCAAAGGAACCTCAAATTAACCCATTCCCAAACTGAACTCTTCGTTTTGCACCTAAATATTTGTTCAACCTACATGCCCTGTAAGATAAAATATACCACCATCTATCCAAACACGTCAGTCACTCAAGATTATCTTATTCTTTCTTTTCCTTGCATCAATAATATCCAATTGATAACTGTCTTATAGATTTTACACCTTTAAATAACTTCTCGTGTATCAACTGATTCTACTGATAACCTTGATTCTGCCCATTATGATCTCTTAGCTGATTTATACAATATCCTCATAAATCATCCTTCTGCTTATATAGCTCCATTACATTTTTTTACCTAGTTTTCAAAGTAGTCTTTCTAGAAACAAATATCTGATTGTGTCTCTCTCTTGCTTTATATGCCTCAATAACTTACACAATCTTCAGAAACCCTCCCCTGCCTAATTTTGCCTAAACTTGTTTGAAACCATTTTACCATATTGTTTCCTCTGTCTGACATATTCTCTACACATAGGCCAACATATTTCTAGTTTTTAACGTTCAACTCAGGGATCATTGCTTCTATAAAGTCTTTTTTGAACTAACATCCATACTTCTCAGGTAGAAATAATAATCACCATCCTTTGCAATTCTATTGTAGTCTATTTATACATAAATTATGTATATATTGATTTCTCATAGCATCTATAATATGACTGAGTTTACTTGTTAGACTCACACTAGAAAAAGCCCACAAGGATGGGGGCTATTTTGTGTGTCCTGTTATTTCCAGCACCTAGAACAGTACCACACAGCATGTATTTAATAAATGAGTGTTGAATGAACGTTCAAGTTTTAGTTCAAGTGTTACTTCTTTCATGAAGCTTTGTCTCGCCATCTATTTGAAACAAATTTTATTTGACTTTATACCTTTGTAGAACATATTGTTAGAGTCATCCTTATTAGCACATAAACATAGCACGTTACCCATATATTTTAACTCCTTTGTGATACTGATAGCTTGTTTAGGGCATGTATTAGGTCTTCAGTATTTTCCATAGTCTAGCACATTGCTGAACTCAAGACAGAAATAAAATACTTTCAGAATTATGTAATAAAAAGCGGAAAATAATTTGTAACTCTATAATAAATTGAAGTACAAGTTATGATTAATTTGTTAATCTACCTGACTATATATAAATATACATATATTTGAATCTGGAGTTAGTTACCCAGTTATGGAAAAAATACATATACACCTATGACACAAAATTAATCATTTTATTTTTATCCACCTAACTGGAGCAGTTGCTGTTAAAAGTTGAATATACAACTACCTAAAATAAAAATGCCTGCAGATTTAACATTTTGTTAATATAGGAAGAGAATGAAAAATTATAAAGTAAGTAAAAGTAGTAAAAAAATTTCTAACACAAGTTAGATAAATGAAAAATAACAAAGGAAAGCAGTAGAAGAGACAGACCTGCGTGTCTTCTCCTTGTGGGGTCCACTTCTTCTGTGATCACATCGTGTAATGGACAGACATAGACAAAGGAGATGGGTGTGAGTGGATGTACTCAAAAGGTAAAAAGTGACACTGAAGGAAAGGGCCTCAAATCATTTTGAGAAAGAATCCTGTGCATGTTGTAGGGAAGATATAATCATATACATACTATATTAAAAGAAAAAAAAATACGGAAGAACTGATGGTGAACTGGTTAAGCACCATGTGTTAGCAGAATCAGAAAAATAAAGTTAGTGTAGAAATAAAGAGGATTCAAAAGTTTACAGTTACTTATGGACACCCAATCCTGAAGAGTGATGCTGAAGAAAGATACCATTAGTAAAAGCAACGTTACTTGTATGACCATACTGTTTAAGATATTAGAGTCCATTTAAGATCTGTGAAAATGCTTTTAGAATTTTTAGTTATCATTGAAAGGAAAAGAATTTAATTGAATCATCTTAAAAAGAGCAGTAAAAATAGTTCGAACAGATTTCTATGCCTTTTAAGTTTCCTAAATTTATCAGTATATACATGAAAATAAGTATGACCATTAGGCCAATAATTCATTGAATTACCTCAGTACAGTAAAATATTATTATAAAAATATTCCAGAGAGTAACAAATATAATAAAACTCATTATAAAAAGAGTAGCTGAAATATATGGCTTTATTTAAACATTAAAAATTCAAGTTAATCTTCAATTTAGACAAATTTTCTTTGATCATATTCCCTTATAAGGCTTACTTATTCAGAAAATTCTTACCAACACCACATAACAGATCATTGACATTTCCATTTAAATTTACCCACCCAAATCCAACATCTACTATAACAGATACAGCACATATTTTGGAAACATTTCTTTACCCGTTGGTAGTGGAGAAGTTCAGAAGACACTTTATACAGTGATTAAGCAGGAAATGTCTGCTAAACTGAGCATTTTAAGAAAATTTTTTCCCAAAGATATTAGAGTCAGTATTAATATGACTGCCACAGATGAAAATATGACACAAAATACGTCCTATTTTAATTACCTTCTTAGCTTCAAATTAGGTATTACAAAATTCTTAAATCAAAACACCACATTCATTTCCACAATACTTGTATCATAGTTTTTGAGTGATTTATAGAAAAACATGATATATCAAAACATATTTGCAATACTGATATATTAAAATAACTCTTGAGAGAAATCTTTCCTTTAAGAAATTTATCTCTTTTTCTGAATAGTGAGAAAATGAAAATTTTCCACCAGGAAAGAAGTGCTAAGATAACCAAAACCTTTTTCTAAGAGTAAAGAGAAATCCTAGTATGAATTATACAGAACTGAAAATGACACATTTTGACACTTAACAATGTCATTTTGATTATTAGGCGAGCATACCTTTGACCTACCCAAAATTAGACGGTAAATTTCATCACAATTATATTACAAACTAGACTTTGCCAATAGGATCGACCACTAGAAAAGCATTATCCTCCTGAAATGTACTCATACATTAACATGCTATATGCCATATTTTCTTTTGCATCCTCAGTCCACCCATTTCTCAAAGAAGATAAAACAGAAAAATCTGAGATATACTAATATCATAGGTTATTGCTGAATCATATCATATTTTGCATTATTTCTTATAGGCAAAACTTCCCTATATATATATTTACCACAGTACTAAAGCAGTTTCCACACATGCTAAAATGAAATTGGTATGAGTTGGAAGAAATAACATATTCCACCTCTAAGAAAATATTTTTTGCAGAAAAAATAAAAACAACATAAATAAATGGACCTTCTTTTGCTACCTAGTATTTTCCTTTGAGTATTTTATAATGGCATTGAGGCAATATTTTTCGTGTTGTATGGATTCAAAACATTCAAATTTCTTTCCAACACATTTATTAATTTATTATAGAAAATAACTGAAGCACATAGAGTTCAAGTGACTTACCCAAGGTCATAAAACAAGTTCAATGGCAGAACCAGAAATAGAACAGAGGTCTCCTGATTACCAGGTCAATTTTCTTTCTACTAGATGCTATATCACCCAATAAAAACATGTGAAATAAAAAGTCAAATAAGGGAAAACAATCTTTTTATGGCGACACCTGACCTGGACATTTTATTACACAGTATTAATTAGAACGTTTTTAAAGAGAGGTACATGGTACAACCATGCAAGTAATTCACCAATGCTTTTTACTCCTGTGAGAAATATGAAAAATTTATCTTAACACCAACAATTTAATTGTTTTTAGAAAACAAAAACGAAATTTATATTATAGAAAGGTATGAAAATGAAAGATTTTGACGAGGATCTCACTACTAACTGAAAGTGCCCATTAAATCATTTTCCATCACTTATGTGACTATGATCCATTAACAGAGCATAACTAATCTTACACAAAAAATCACTTTAATTAGCAGATAGAATACTAATTTAAATGATAAAATTTCAATGTATAACTTTCAGTTATACCAAATATATTTTTAAATTTTTTGGCTTTCTTGTCTTCTTTGTGGTTACAGTTTTTAATATATACTATTTGTATTAAACCAGCCACATTTAAAATGAGAAACTTACAGTCAACTATATCCTTTAAACAGTTATGTCTTATTTAAATGGCAATAAACTACAAAAACTTAGTCCATATATATTACTGTAATGAATTGCAGACTTCAGTGAATTTTGAAGAAGGTAAGAGTACTCCCTTCACTCTTCCTATCTCCCTAATTTTCCTTTAATTGTTACTTTGCCGCAGTCAAACATTATACTTTCAGTGCTGTTAATGGTAGTTCTAGTGAGAAATCTTTCCAACACTTCAGTTAACCAATAACCAGTTACAGTGATTAAAGATAGTAAAAGTATACCCTCTCTTTAGGTGTCTATTACTGTCACAACTATGGCTGGATCTTAGTTTCAGACTTAGAAAATATAAAAACTTTGTAATGAGAGTGTACAGTATTTGGGGGGGGGTTCATTACATCACATGAGCCAACAAAAGAGAAATAAAATATTTTCATATAGTATACTGAAAGACATTTATAAAATATAATGAGTAACTCATAATTATCATTTATGGTAATTATTTTGGAAAAATATTTTAAAATTTAAAGTACAATCAAGGTGCAAACTGTAAAAAGAATGAGCTTTTAATCAAGCAAAGTAGTAATACATATATAATATATATACACACACAAGATAAAGCTGTCTGTATTGGTCCTTAAAGTTACAAAAATCTACTGAAGATAAACAGATGTATAAAATACTCCTTTTCATTAAGTTATATGGTATAAAAGGAAGTTTATGAGAAAGAATATAATATCAACTTTTATGTAAAATTTTGTGCAAAGCAAAATTTTCCTTGTCAGTATAATGTATTAACTACCATTATATTTCAACTGAACACATCTCAAGTTCAAACAGAAATAATCTGTAATCAGCTTAATTTAAAAAGGCATAGACATGAGGTCTGTTTATCCATAAATGCAGTTTTTAACAAGGATATATGATATCTATTTGAAAATCTGTTGACTAACAAGACATAATATTGTACAATTAAATCTTAATTATACTTGAATGAATACAATATAGTTGTATAGAAGTAAGCATTCTCTTAGAAAGATTCCTGACAATGAAACTAAAGCCTCAAGACTTTGTGTATATTAGAACTTGCAGATAATTTAAAGTTAATCATAATTATGAGGGCTTTTTAAAAGTCATAGGATCCTTAGAATGTTTCCTTTGAGGGAAGGAGAGATACCTTTCAAAATAAAGCACCTACTTAGTAGGCGCCTCAATGATACAAAGATCAGGACAGACCTAGAATATAAAAACAAAATGTCTACCAAAGTTTACAGATTTCAAACTAAAACTTATCCATTGTGACAAAAGCATTGTTGAAAAATTCCTCAATCTAAGTGATTTGAATTCATTTTCTAAACTAATTATTTTCCATAATTTTGCCAACAATGATAAAATTATTGAATATTTACAAACCTTCTAACTACCTACTGAAATAAGCAAAGTACAATCTTTTAAGATATTAAGTTATTTTTAAAGCTAACAAAAATGTTTCTTTTTTAAGTGTTTTGTTTCCTATTCCTAGCTGTGTCAGTTTTTTTCTGATTCTATCCTTAGAGTCTGATGTGTAATGCAATTTTAAATGCAGAAGAAAAACATACTTAGAATACTTATTGAGGGAGTTTAAAATAACTGATTTCCAAATGACAGCATGCTATTTATCATAAAAAAGAAAGTCACTTACGTACAGGCTTGGCCTTATAAACTTATCTGTGTGTTTAGAGGAAACTGAACCAACTTTAAATGAGCAATTAAACTCATAAATTGTGAAATCTCACTTTATTCCAGGAGAACATCCTTGTATTTACATCTGAAGGTGCCAGTAGTACTTAACTCCAAAATTCCATCAGTTGATTTGTATTCTATAAAATATTTACTTTGTTTTACATCACTTCCTTCTGCCAAAAATAAAGTACATTCATTCTACAACAATCCAGAAATAATTAGAAATTACCAACCCGCTAATATTGACCAAGAACACAACCTCGATTCTTTTTTCCAGATTAGATGAGTTAGACTAGCAACTAATTAGAAGACTAAATTAGAATATTGATTTAGACTGAAATAAATTGCTTCTACTTTTTAAAGTGTCAAACTATTCAAGAATAAAAGGAAACAAAAGTTCATAACACCAAAAAAATTCTCAAGAAAAAATTTTAAGTATAAAATTCAGACAAAATACAGCTTTGAATATTTACTTTTCCTGACCATAAATTTTATAAACCATAATTTGAAAGGTTGAACTAAGTAAAATAATCCCTACCTTCACCACAGTTACAGATCCATAAGAAATACAATATGGAAATGTCCATGTTGGAAAAAAATTAAAGGTTAATACATTAAATCATACAATGTTAAAACTAGGGGCTTATACACACAAAAGCAAGTAGTAAAACACAACTTGTTACTTCAAATATTTTTGATTTCCAAAATATTGTATACTCATACAATAATCCAGTAAAGTTTTTAATTGCCCTCACTTTTATAGAAAAACACAAGGATTTATTTTCCATATAAGATACAGCAAAGTAAGTAGCATTGTCACGTTTCAGGGTAATTACAGAAAAAGTAGCTAAATCAATTCCAATTTTTCCTAGATATAGCACACCTTTCACTTAGAAAATGACAAATCAAGGTGGACAATCTTTTTATGAACAGTATCAATTAATCATCAAACATATCAGAAATCATTTATAATTACATCTCAAAGTAGATTCTCAACTATTTAAGTCCAAGAGTTTCTTATTTTGGAGAAAGTGAGAAACTGTTTCAGTTCTAAAACATTCATGTTGTCAAACTGGAGTTAGCTTTCTCACCAGACTACTTTTAAGTAAAATACAAGATAAACTATTTTATGTAAAAATATGCTCTTTTCCCAGATACTGTCCTAATTACTAGAAGAATAGATAAACTCACAAAGCGAAAATAATAAATTTCAACAGATTAAACTTTGTTTTCAAAGTTTAATAACACTGCATTATTGTAGGCCATAGTATTCTAGTCTAGAATCAGATTGCTCATTGAGAAAATAAACAACAGATTTTCCATGCTAATGTGTCCTTGATTTGCATTAAGAATGTTTTGTTAAATTTACAGCCTAAACAAAGTCTAATCCACATTCTACATGAGGAAGACATTTAGTGATTTATTCTGAACATTATCCATAAAATCTGGGTTTTAAAATCATGTGTAGAAATCTTATATTTCATGATCACATCAAAGATACTAATATGATAAACATCATTATCTTTCCCAGAGATTTTCATCTATACTGCTGTCAGTTAAGTTAGAAATACTGAAAAAAAAAAATCAACCATTTTGCTAATAATTCTCTCAGAACAGCCTACCTCAGAGATGTATTTTTCTTAAAAGAAGCAGATACTAATCCATATTACTTAAAGCTCATGTGTTTGTTAACCCATTTTCTAGTCTATATAATGCCATTTAGTCCTCCAGTTCCATAGTGTTTCATTTAAAATAAAAATTTCAAGTGATGTTTTAATTATTAGTACACATCCTTAAAATGGCAAAATTCCCAGGTATTATTTTTGCATAGATTTTCATAAAACAGCAAAAGATAAAGAAAATATATGCTATTGGTACATAGCCAACTTTGCATCTCAGGTTTGGGTTCAAGTCCTTACAATCTTTTTCTAATGCCACAAGTTTACTACAATAATCCTCTGGTGAAGAATCTTTGACTATTAATGGAAGATGATCTCTTAGATTTTAATGAGTAAAAATTATGTATTAAACACTGATTACAATTACTAGATTATTAACATGGTAGATATACCTAAATATAAAATAAAGACTGAATCCAAACATGTCTTTTGTAAAGCCCAGGCTCATAAACATGTTACTGAAATGCAGTTAGCACCGCCTGATATCCCACTGTTTTCCTCCCATTCTATCACTCCAAAGTTTCAATACTAAAAATACTGTCAACATATCCTACCTTTCTTTTAGAAACAAATAAAAATATTTATGAACACTAAAATTTAACACAGCATATATTGCCTTAGCATATTGCATACTTACTCATGACATTTAGGATTTGAATTTCCAGGATTTTCCCAGTATATAGGAAAATGCACAATTGTCAAGATAGAAAATCTATAAACATTTTAAACCATGACATTAAGGCACTCTAATTACATCAATTTTCCTCTACTGCACACATAGTTTATACTCAATTAGAAGGCTTAAGTGATAAAAAAAAAAAGCAATATATGAGAATATACAAATTAATAATATCCAAAGGAAATTTAAAAAATTTTGTCTGTGAGATTTAAATATATGTTTAGCCAAATACTGCATTATTTCATGATTTTAATATTTAACGTAATTTATTTACATAGATATATATGGCCACAAACATATTCATGTAATCAGACATGATGGCAAACAAGACAAATAAATAATAGTTTATGACCAAGGATAACCTACATCACACAATACAGCAAGGAGATATTTTTACAGTAATAATTTTTGTTATATAAATCATAACATAAAACCAATTTTATACCTTGTTTACTTTTTAAAATGCTAATTATTATTTTTCAAATAAACTAAGTGATTCTTAATTGAAGATTTGAAAAAAAAGTAAGTTATTTTCCTTACAACTTCATGAATATATTTAAATTCCCAATGTGATTTCCAGTTTATTTACTTATTTTTATTTTCAGTATGTAACTGCTTCACTAAGAGCGAATTCACAGATTAAGCCATTTGCACTATGGCATTTTTCCTTGCTCTCCACACTTACATAACATATACTTTTTCTCAAAACTTCCTATTCTCTGTAATAGCACTATCACAATTATAATAACTAAATCTTCAGTATAATTACTATTAACTTATGTATTTTTTCCAGAATGAAGCTCTATGAGAGCAATTGCTGCATCTTTCTTGTCTACCCCAGTAACTCAGTGCCTACCATAATGCCTGGCATACAACAGGATAGCAATGAATATTTGTTAATAAATTAGTTTAATTTATATACTGACATATTTTAAACTTCAAGGATGAGTCAAAAATTATCTGCACTCTGGTTATATTAAAACTTCTATAAATTCTACAGCCAGAGTGCGGATAATTTTTGACTCACCCTCGTATATGTTTCAGAGATTTAACGCGAACCAAGTCACCACATAAAAATACATTAATCCTGTTACTATAGACACAACCATTTTAACAATGACAGTATTATAAAAAAATCCATTTGCATTCTAAAATTTTGAATGAAAATTTCATTGTACTCTCATCCAATTGCTAATTAAAAGTAGTACTGATTATTCAGTTGATTGGTTCTCTCTGTACTTTGCTTCTCTTCCTTACACTCCTGGTTCAAGTTTTTGTCCTCTACTTAGCTAATCACGCATCCCCAAAAAAGAAGAAAGAAAGAGGGGAAAAAAATCACTTCAATTTATTGGTAGAATTAATGGTCTGAAGAGACTCTTTATTGAATTTACATACTATGCTATTATTACTTGGTTTTGTTGTAATATTTTTAGCTCCAGAAGTTGTAAATAAATCATTACCAATTGGTATAATATCTAGATAGCATTTGCAATTAAAAATAAGGAACAGCCTACAAAGACAAACTTTAAAAAAAATATATTGAGCTTTCTATAGTACTTTTTTAGAGACGTAAGCACCTTTCATTAAGGTACTTTAATATGGGTCAAAACAACCAAATATATGTCATCATTTGTGCTTAAATTAGTCATTTTTTTCCTAAAGAAATAACCTTAATAAAATAATTATTTTTTTCCCAAAATATGTGTAACTAGTTTTCTAAACAAATCTTGAAATAAAGTTTCACCAATCTAATCTAAACAGGCTCTACACACTCTGAAGTTCACACCAAAGTGAGAAAAATGAGGTACAACAAGCACACACGTATTTAAAAAGCATGAAATGCAATGCTTATCGCCTCATGCTTTCAGGGGTTTTCCAAATCCTGACAAACCTGGCTCAGATTGGTGTTTCTTTTTCGGCAATGGTTTGTCATCACTTAATGTACCATTCACCTTTTTCTGCTGGTCTTCCCATGTAACTTCTAGTACAAATCAAAAAAAAAAAAATCAGAGTTTGTCAGAAACATTAGATAATTTGTGTAATAAAATACAAGGGTGAGTCAAAATTTATCCGCACTCTGGTTATATTAAAACTTCTGTATATTCTACAGCCAGAGTGCGGATAATTTTGACTCACCCTCGTACTTCAGGGATCTAATTTTAAAAAAAATTTTCCCCCTAAACTCTCCCATAAACTTGCAGTAGTATGTAGTTAATGTTTTAAATATAGAAATATGACATTTAAAATTATTTTATAGATTTCAAAATCCAAAGCACTTAAGTTTACTTCTAGGAAATTCTAAAACCTATTTTCAATAAAAGATTATTGAAGGTGTGAAGGAAATGATGATTTAAATGATTTGTCAAATAAAGTTTCTTCTTCATTGATATTAATTTATTTTAGAAATAAACATTTTGCTAAACGTTATTTTAGTGTGGTGAAATGAAATGTTTATACGGAACTAAAATGCAGAGATTTTCATATATATCAAGAAAAAATCCATAACATTTTAATATATGATAAGATAAAATGGCTATTTATTTTACTACCATATTTAGTACTTTCATTAAACAAAAGAAAAATGTATGTGCTATGGGATATTATTTCAATAGAAATAGTAATAGTTTGGTATCATTGAATATGAGTTACCTGGCTTATCTAAAATCATTTGGAATTATTTGTAGTGTAATATAATATTCATTCATTCAACAAATTTATATTCAGCACCTACTGTAATCCAGGCATGTCTAGGAACTGGCGATATAATAGGAAAAAAAAAAGACAAAAAATCCATGCTCTCATAAAGTTTATATTCTAGTAGGAGAAATAAATTATAAAGATAAATGAGTTAAATATTTTGTGACAGATATTGATAAGTGCTAAGAAGACAAACATGAAGTAGGTAAAAAGTAAATACAATGTGCAGGGTGTAATGAAAATTTGAGTAGACTAGTCATGGAAATCCTTATTAAGAAGGAATATTTGGAGTGAAGATCTGAAGGAAGTAAGGCAGTTACCCATAAGATTATTTAGGGATGGCATTACAGGTAGAAGAACAGCTCATGCAAATGTCCTGAGGTGGGAGCATGTCTGACATGTTCTAGGAAATCATGAAGGTCTCTGTGGCTGGAGCAGAGTGAACAGAAGGGAAAATCATAGAAGATGAGGTTAAAGAGGTAATGGAATGGGAAGTGGAGGGAGTTCAGATCATGTAGGTTCTTGTAGGTCATGTATCAAAAGGCTCACTGGTCACTCTTTGATCTTAATCTCACAGTAGCATTAATAAACACTTAAGTATACACTTGCTTTTCTTTTCATTCACATGTTTCCAAAGCTATAAATCAAGTAGACAGTTACTATCTATGTACATTTTAAGCCCTAGGAAGTTTCACCATGCCATATACAATCCTCTGATACTTATTCACCTCTGGCCATAAATAGTGAAATACTAACCTATTTTATAACATGAAGCTAAGCAAAACATAAGTAGGAAGATAAAAATCACTGGCAAAAATGAAAAAATATGCTATATTGCAACATCAAATATCAATGATTTTGGATACACTATTATCTTTGACTACTTATACTGCTAGAATTGACTGCATTAAGTTTAAGAGTTGTCCAGCTCCTAGACCTGAAATAAATGCTATTAATATACGACATTTTGTTCTGGTCCAACATAAATCAACTACTACAAGGAAACAAACTTCTTGCTTCAGGGGTATTAAATTTACACTTTGGTGTGTACTTGGCCCCCTGATTTCCTAATTGGTAAATAATCTGATGAAGATGCAATATAGGATTCCCAAGTGGTAAACAATCTGGATAGAGATGCTATATTTGAACCAACTGCCAGTGGAAAGAAAAATCTTAAAACCTTTAAATAATATACAAATCTTCTGATAAATTCCAAGACTCTAGCTCAACTCTCTTTAGTTAAAAGGACAAAGGAATCATCTGCTCCTTAATCAAAGTTAATCTGTAGTAACACAAAACAACAGGCTAATTTCCCCATGTTGGGGAAAATAATAAACTCATAATACAGTATCTCTTGATTTTGAATGACCTGCACATTTGGTTCTCTATCAATATACAATATTTAAAATTTCACAAGCAATAAAGAGTTGTTCCTAAAATCAAAATTTCCAAAATCCTATATATTTGTCATTTAAAAAGCTGTTTCACCTTTCACCATTTGATAAAGTTTGTGATGTTCCAAAAAAGAAACACACACTACCTTCTGAAGTAAGATTGAGTGTGTAGAAGTAGAAATCGCTTGTTTTGAAAATGGTTCAGCCTTTCTATATACCAGTAGAAAGCATGTTCTGAAGTGTGGAGGAAAATACCTTAACATATAATAGGGTTAGTTTTTAAACACTTTCTTTGAGTACCTATATTAGAGATGATAAAATTAAGACACTGAGTATAGAAGATTTTCTAAAAGTTCTAAACGTGTCTATTATCAAACCCTATGTTGAAACCCAAGTGTCTATTTTAAAACAGAATTAAAGTCATAAAAAGAACAGAACTGACCACCGACTCATTAACTCATCATCCAAAAAACAGTGCTAAGAAATACTCATACCTAGCCTTCTTTGAATTTATAGGTCATATCATTAAAATGAAATATTTCATGTAATTAAAGCAAACTAGTTTTATGTTAGGAAAACTAGGAAAATGTTTCAATTGTTTGGAAAGTGTTTTAGTTGCATTAAAGAAAAATAGCAAAAAAGCGCTAAATATGCAGCACCTTAAAGATAATCTTTTCTATTAAAGGACTATTATGGTAATTTAAAAAATAAAATAGGCTTCTTAATGATTAATAAAGATCTTAAAATTAAAATTTAAGCACAAAGTGGTAGCCTGTGATACTGCACATCTACTAGCAAAGAGTAGAAGTGAAAAATCAGAGATGTATAATGTAATTTAATTGTTAGGATGAGTTTGAATGAGTATGTCACACTGCTCAGATGCAAATTAGAAATCCATTCAGGTACAGAAAACATTTTGTTCTAGGGGGATAATTGCATCAAGTAAATATTCAGTTGTGAATTTAATTTGTAGATAAGGAAGCTTAAAGATCGACTTAACTGTTAGATAATGTGAAGAAACAATTTACTCATGAAGACTTAACTATGAGGTGTTTTTAAGTGATATTTTAAAAACCCACATTTCTACAAAATAACTATATTTCAGCTAGTTTTCATCACACCACATAGCCAATCCTATACGAAGATAACAATTTAAAGAGCCCAAATTTCTATATTAGAAGATTATATTTGCACATTGAGTTTTACATGTGGATTGAAACATGTACAAATGTTGAGCAGTATGCAATAATTCATGCTGCAATCCAACTGATTTCTTTCCTTCTTGTATTGTTTCTTATGCAAGCTCTGTGATCAAGAACAGCATCAAAGTTACTATTTTCCTCAAAACTACTAAATAATATGTATTAAATAACTGGTTCAGAGTGATGATCATAATCAGGTTTAGTTTCACTGTAAATCCAAAGTTTTCAGATTCTGTGCTGAAAATACAAAATTATAGCAAGAAATAACAGTACTTATCATGGGACAAATACTGTTATAGGCAATTTAAATATACCAAATTATTTAAGAAAGTTGATTTTTAACATATCTACATAGCAAGGAATGTTATTTAGAGTAGACAGGGGGCTAGTTCAAGGCAGAGTTTACCATTATCACCCTCCCAAAGTATGCAGTGTTCTTCCACACTTTCTAGCATCTTTCGCCCCACATGTGACTTTCTCCATTCACAGGCTCTAACTTGCTTCCTATGAAATTTGTATGTAATAATAACTCAGGTCAGTCCCCTCAGGAATATTTATATTTCAGTGTTCTGGAAAGCCTATGCTTTATATGATTACAATAATTAAGTCATTAAAGAATATCAGAATATAAAGTACTATCACAAGTGGGAGAAATACTTTGGGCTGAAAAAATGCCCAGAACACTTCAAAACTTACCTCCTCTATATGTATTACAATCTTAAGAGATCTCTATGTAAGTGATACGTTATATAATAATTTTACCAACTATGTTTCATTTGTTATCATTATATTATTACTGGTTTTTTTTCCCTTGGGAGTCCCTCCAAGCCGGGAATATATCTTATTGATCATTGCATCTTCAATGACTACCTAGTACAACAAACTAAAAATAGCAGCTATTGGTTGAATTGAGCTAAACTGTTAACTAATATCTAAAATAAAACAAATGGTTGAAACACATACAAGGAGAATACCATTCATCTGAAAAGGCATGGTATATAAATAGACAAGATTGGGAGTCAAGACTAGAGATCTGCTCCTATGTAGACTGAAGAAAGCTAATTATCCTCTAGAATTCTGCTCCTTTATCAGTAAAGAAAAGCTCAGACCTCTTAGCTATCTACACTTGCTCTCTCAGTGATCAATGGGTCTCATGGTCTTAAGTCTCTCTTTATAAGGGTGACTCCTAACCCTATAATTACAGTCCAAATCTCTAACCTGAAATCCAGAACATATTTCAAACTGCCTATTTGACATCCTCTCACACGTCCAACAACATCTCTTACTTATCCAAAACTGAGCACCTGATATTCCCACCAAATCTATTTTTCTCAAGTTTTTCCCTGTATCAGTTAATAGAAACTCCATATTTTTCCAATTACTCAAGCTCACAGCTTGGATGTTATCATTGGATCTCTCTAACCACGTCAGGTAATTCTGCTGGTTCTATCTTTAATATCTATCTGGAATCCAACTACTCCTATCACTCTGATCACCTCTTTCCTGGGTTATTGGGAATGCCTCCTAACAGTTCTGCTTGTTTCTGATCTTGATTCTTTCAGGTTATTGTCAATATAACAATAAAACTGATCTTTTTTAAAGAAGAAATGGTATTGTGTCACTTTAATCAAAATCGTCCTACTTCAGTGAAAAATAATGTCCTAACATTGATCTATAGGTCATGTATGGGTTACCTCCCCAGCCTCTTTCTGACCACACCTACTATCATTCTCTACCTTTCTCACTCTGTAGCTCCCAACTGACCTCTTTACCGTTTCTCGAACAAGTCAAACTTGCTCCCATTACAGAGCCTTCACATTTGCTGTTCCCTCTGCCAGGAACACTTTTCTTTCCCAGACGTTCACGTGGTAATTCAAGTCTCTGCTCAAATATTACCTACATGTGGATACTTCTCAGAATACATAATCAGGAATCATTTACTCTACTCGCTTGAACACTACCTATACAATTATCCTGATTTATTTTTTTCTTTATAATTGCAAGTATCTGAAATTATATGACATATTCTTTTATTTATAATTTGCCTCCCCTAATAAATATACTATGAAGGCAGGTACTTTGTTTGACATGTACACTAGTATATCTCCCGCACCCCAAAAAACAGACTGCACTGTAACAGTTTTATTATTTGTAGAAAGAATAAATAAATGGAAAAATTATAAATAGCTAGAAGCTCATCAGTTACTTTGTTCTTTGAGTTTTAATTTGTAGTATGACACTATGGAATAAGCAGTCTCATTTTAGCTCATTAGCGGTATGAAGAGTCAATGTATTAAAAGGGATTAGCTTAGGTAAATAATCATTTGAGAAAACTGAAACCGATTCCATGTACCAAAGAATCTGACTTTAACATGGGGTTAATAGAGAAGCTCTGGCTGACTCATCACATATCTCAACAACTGAAGAGCAATGTACACTGTGTCTATTCCAAAATGATATGTGGGCACTTCACATCAAGATGTAGAATAAAGCTATCTTCATTATTTCCTCCCTTTCCATATTAAATCAGAAGAGAGGGTGGTAAGTCCACCACTGAGTAACTCAATGCTTGGGCGTTTCTAATACACAGTTATAGCTGGAATTCACTATAGCTGAAATCAACTATACTCCAATATAAAATAAAAATTAAAATAAAAAAACAGAAACAAAACAAAAACCTAGTAGTCAGGGCCAACTAGAGGTCAGGAAACCAAAAAAAAAAAAAAAAAAAAAAAAAAACAAAAGAAAGAAAAAAACCTGCTGAAAGTACTTCCTCACTGTTATTTTTTTCTCTGAATATATAAGAAAGAACAAAGTAACATTCCTTTAACCTCTAGAATTTTCTCTGATGCACAAATATGCTTTAACCAATTAAAAAACAACCTCCCACCTTAATTTTACTCATGAATTTTACTAGGAGATTCAAAATACACAGTAAATTTGTCTCTTCCAAAAGAAACGGCAATAAGAGATATTCTATTAGACACCTAGACCTTAATTATAGGTAGGCCATCAAAAGATTAAGCTAAATAAAAATGAGAGTTAGCTTTAAACAAAATATACAGAGTTCTCATCTTTTTTATTCATTAACTCTTTTCTAGGTCCAACTATATCATGTAGGATTGGTCTACATAACAATAGCAATGTTTTGCAGTCAAGAGGACTTTTACATAAATGATAAAAATAATGAATGTGAGTGACTGAGGTCCAAATAATCATTGTCACTAGAACCTTTACATGCAAGATCAAAGTTAGTAATAAGAAAGGAGAACAGTCTAGAGGTGAAAGACTTAACAGTAGTCACAGAATGGATATATGTATATGTATAACTGAATCACTCTGCTGTACACAATATTGTAAATCAACTATTCTCCAATATAAAATAAAAATTAATTGAAAAAACAAAAACAAAACAACAATAACAACAACAACAAAAACAGTATTCAGGGCCAACAAGAGGTCGGGAAATCAAAAACTCCTGCTCAAAGTACTTTCTCAGTTAAAATCTTCAACTTAGTGACTTCATGTGAAGCAGATGCTATCTTGATACATTTAAATGAACTTAAGTACAAAATGGCCTTAAACTTTCTTGAAACTTGTTGCACCCTAATAATTGACCGAACATTTGAGATTTATTTACTTTCAGATCACAGACACATATTTAAGTACATATGAACATATCCTTTCATAAATACTGAGAAAAAACCATGGAAGTCAAGAAATAGATAAAAATGCAATTATGTAAACAGACATTAGGAGCTCACTTAAATTTTTGTGTTCTTTTATGGAGAATACTCATATATTACGATACTTGATATAATTTTATTTACTTTCTTATACTGTTTTCACCTTTTCATAATAACCTAGCATATTTTAAGAATTTTATGCTTGGAGGGGTTTTAATGAATAATTAACACTCTGCAGTAAGAAGAATTATAAAATTGTTTTAGTGCTAAATTGATCTTACATGTAACATTGTATACATTATTTATAAAAGATGAAGACAGGGAAGAAAGAATATATTGAAGCCTAAAGGACATTTCACAACACTACGCATTTCTTAATTTGGCCCAATAACAAGGGAAATTGTTAGCATATAAAGATATTTTAGGAGGCTGTTTTTTTTTTTTTGTGATGTAACCATTTTAAAATGCTGACATTCTAAATCAACATGTGTAGCTACATTTGATTATCAATTACTGCAAAACATATATGGTCCTAATGGGTTTTTTTTCCCTTTGTTTTGTAGAGCTTTCATTTTTTTGAAAAAAAAAAGCTGAGTCAAAATATATACAATAGGCATTTTATGAAATGTAACTTTAGCTGGCTTTAAAATCAGTCCTACTGTATTTGACAGAATTTGTTGTGGGGGATTACAGAATTAAGTCACTAATAATTATAGGAAAAACTAAATCTAAGTACTAAAATCAATCATCTTTTTTGCTTGCCTAGAGAATATAACTTATAAAAGTACAAATAGTTTTAAAACTGTAAAAAATCTACAAATGTCACAAATGTTTGTTTAATATTGTTGAACTCATAGTTAAGTTCATTTCTACTTTAAAATATTTTTAAGCAGTTCAATTTTAAAATAATTTCTGGGTTGAAAAATATGTATATTGTGTTTTTCTAAATGTATAATAACATGACCATCATTATTTTCCTCAGAATCTTACTCCTTATTATGACCAACAAAGCAAAACTTTTTAATACCATACATTTCAATAGAATAGGGCTGTACCAAGATCCAATAATAAGGTAAGTACCTCAGAAAAAAATTTTACATTCAGAAACATATTTTCGAAAGAGCATACACTTCACATGTTGGATAACTTAAATTGGGACTATATCTATTCAATTTAAGAAAGCATACGCATGCACACCACAAAGGTCAATACAGAGTGTTTAATATATAGAAAAACACTGTTAACTTCAGATTAGACTTGCCTTTTTTCCCATTATTAGGTGGGCTTGGTGTTTCTCCCTCATTTTCTTTATAACATTGAAAACAGACAACAGTGATTAACAATTAAGGTCATTAACAATCCAAATAAAAACCAAGCACACCACAAAAGATGACATCACACACTAGGGAAACAAACTCATGCACTAAACATGACACCTCACACTGATGAACACAAGAGTAAAGTATACCCTTCCTAGCCCATAAGAAAAGTAATAAAAACAAAAATAAAATGAGGAATAACGAGTCATTTTATAATCAGTTAGAAAGACCATGTTACAGTTTTATTCTAAGAACCCCAATGCAATGTACTAATTAGGTTGATTTTGAGAATCAAGCACAGGTGACAAACTGGCTCAAGAAATGGACTTCTTTATCTTAACTTAAAAATAAATAAGTGATATTAATTACTGCTGAAGTCCCCAAACTCATGATATCCTAAACAACGACATTATTGCAAAAGCCAATTCATGAACAGTATTGACTAGTTCATGGACTAGTTTCGGATCCACAGGAATGGGCAAGCAGGGAAACATTAAATGTCAACAACAGAGCTAAATTAAAGTGAAATTCATTCATACAGTAGTCCCTAAAAATGTTATTCCTGTAGCACTTCAGAAAAATGGAAGATGTGTGACATTCTAATAGTTAGTATACAATATGTTCAGAACAGAGATAGTTATACTTTTCTACCGATATAAATATGCATCTAAACTTGCCTTTGTTTTCATTACCAGATATACTCTGATGATTTTTCTCATATTTATTACATTAAAAATAGTTACTAAAAATTAGCAATTGCAGCTTAAGAGGTTTTCTGCCCTAAACTATTGATACAAACACCACCCCAATAATGTGTCCATGAAAATACATCTTATGCGCAATATACAAAATAGCACTGCTTACACACGGTGGTAAAGGAGAGAACAAAAGGCACATGAAGCACATGCTACTGTTCATGAATACAAAATAAGGATGAGTTAAATCCTTTCAGAAACATTCTGACAAAGAAAGTGGCAAAAATTATGGCATGTAAACATAATAGGGGCTTAGAAACACCAAAATAAAGTGTTTTCATTCCATTTAAGAGGACTCTTTTGGGAGAAATTAGGATTGTCAATAAATATTAGAGCAATAATGAGCTGGGATGAAGATCAATCTACAGTTAATTGTTCTTAATTTAGGAAAAATTTTATGGATAAATTATGATAGTTTCTAAAAGTTTCAAGAACTATAATTTTGAAATTTAT
This sequence comes from Hippopotamus amphibius kiboko, assembly GCF_030028045.1. Taxonomy (NCBI): domain Eukaryota; kingdom Metazoa; phylum Chordata; class Mammalia; order Artiodactyla; family Hippopotamidae; genus Hippopotamus; species Hippopotamus amphibius. Next base: position 141,161,362 of record NC_080190.1, on the reverse strand, counting down.
ATTCTGCTCTATATTTACTAAAAAAATCAAAATTGTTGATAGAAGAGGCTAGGACTTCAATGTACATGCTACTCAGCGAAATACAGTGTTTTAGTAGGTACCCAATAAACATTTTTGAGTAAATATATGAACTGAATATAAAGCTTGGGTAAAGGATAAGTATAAATCTTGGTCAGAGCCATTGTCTATAATCTCAGTTTGATTCAAACAATAAGGAGAATGTTCAAATGGGGGAATTAAATATTCTAAGTTACCTAGATAGGTCATGTACTATCTCTCCACTAATAAACTTAAAATTAGTACCAAACAATCTGTTTTTTATTCTGCATTTATACATTTAGAGCCTAAAGTCTTATGTGAAATAGAAAAGTCATACTTCTAAAACATTTGATTATTTATTTTAGACACACAATCAGACAGACCTGGCTTGACCTCTTCACCCTGCTTTTCTCCCCCCTGCTCTTCCACATGCCCAGTCTCTTCATTAACTTCTGTATTTGCACAAGTAAAAGTAAAGAGAAGGATAGGACCAGATATGTACACTTGTTACTCTTAAGTAAAACAAAACAAAAAATTTAAAGTTATTCATGATATAATGATTATGAGGAGACAGATTATTTTTAATGAGTTTCTGACATGTTACAGAAACAACGAAGTATACTGTAAATAAATTATCATAGTCTCCTTTTATGATAACTTTGATTTATAAAAGAAATTGTGGCCCATAAGTATTTGTAATATGTAAGAACTATAAGACAGGTAAAATACTTTGTCTATAAACTTGATATACTCTTAGAAAAATAATATTATATAACTTTTCTTCTAGAGAAACAAAAAATAATATTATCAACTCATTTTTATTTTTATAAAATGCCAGTACATCAAAGTTAGGGGTAAATTAAAACTAGTAATACCTTACAGTTGTTTAGTACATTGTACTTTCATATATTGTTTCTATTTTCTCTGACTCCCAGACAAAAAGAAGATGACTAATACTGTACCACTGTCAAGATGAACATATATAAGGTTTTAAATTAATTAACAGACTAAAATATATTCCAGGCCAAAAGGAGTTAAATTAGGACTTGCCCATTTTTCAGCTATTGAATAGGATCAGAAAATAAACATGCCATTACTTTTATTCTAAAATAGTGTCACTAAATTATAATGTCTGACTACATTTTAAGAGACAAACATAATTTGATTTAGACTATTAATCAATAGTCAATTTTGAGTTATACCTTTAACTTCAGTTAGAAGTTGAAGACTTCTAAAAGAGATACATACCACTTTAAACCTAAAGAAAATGATACAATCATGTATTTGCTGGAGTCTTCATATCAATATTTATGAAAACTGCTAAAATCATCCATACTTTTAAGCAAAACAAAACAAACCTTTCATACTGGAAAGAATAAGAGAGGTTTTTGACTCTCCTCTCTTTTATTTATAAAAATGGAAAAGTCACAATTAGAGACATTAGAGGAAAACTGTGGTTTTAATAGATTCTACAGGACTAAACCAGATAGAAAACAGAATGTTTTTTGACAAGCCCATTAAAAACTTCCTCAACCCTGACCTTCAATATCAGCTTTAATGTCAGTTTTCTGGTATATTTATTATTACAAAGAATGGAGCAACTCATATATCAATAGACAATTGCTACAGAAGATATTAAAATTGAATTTAGAAAAAGTTATGGCATGAACTATGTTTCCGACTTCATATGCCAACAGCTGACGCCAAAACTCTATCTTTACCAATCGTGGGGAGAGGAAACAAAAAATTCCATATGTATTATAGAACTTTCCTTATGGAAAGTACTTTTAAAAATTACATACTTCCATTTTTATGTAAATAATTGAGAACTATAGAAATGCTGCTAAAATCTTTTTATCAGGCTGTATAACAAACCATTAGTCACGACAGCTCTGAGTTATTCAAGATTATAGTTCATAGAACATAGTAAATAGAAAGGACCACTAAATAGGAGTTGATAAATCATTCAACTACAACTAACAAGAACACAACTTGTTTTAAGTTATGGAAGGCAATAAAAGTATTGCTGCCCAAATGCAATGCACTTAAAAATGGGTTACAAATAGGTTATAGAAATATGAATTTTACTATAAACATATATAGAATTACAAGATTATTTTAATGGTAATTTTTACACTATTTGAAGTAGCTTTTCAATTTGCAAATAAATAAATATTTCATGCATTCATTCAACAGATATTTATTGAGGGCCTATAATGTGCCAGGCATTATTCTATGTGCTGGAGATTCATCAGTAAATAAAACAGTTAACAAGTCTTCAAAGTTACAAAGTCAATTGCAGAATTCTATAATAAGTAGAGGAATTTTCATTGTCCTGGTAAATGTATGACATTCCATATATCGTGACTCAATATTTTCTCGAGTCATAATGTAGCATTGATAATAAAACTGTACATATTTAACTTTCTTACACTATAAACAGTCTTGCTACAACATGAAAAACGATGCAGGAAATACAAAGCACAATCACGAGCTAACTCAATAACTTTCATTTCTAGAAAGCCAAATTTAATAATTAAAAGATCATCATAAATACAAAATGAAATATATGATGAAAAATATAACTAGACTAGGTGTACATCCTCAATGACATAAACACAGACTGCAATTGATATCTTTTGTTAAAGTCTTGCACAAAACATAAAATTCTACTTAAAAAGCAAATTTTTTAAAAAAGAAAATTTTACTTTGTTATTTAAAAGAAGTTAAATTCTTTGCATTCTTACTTGATTCAAGCAAAGAAATCTAACTCTTCTGTATATTTTCCAAGTAAAATAAAAGTTGAATACTTTACCAGAATCATAAAACAAAGTAATTTTACTGTAATGAAAGTCTATACAGTGGAGGGACATCAATTGCAGTTGGGTTTATTTTTGCTCACATAACCCCCAAAAAGGCTGTCAGCACAAAACAAACCCTCCTTTATGTACAGACCTTCATAAGGTTCTATCTCCTTGACTTCATTGTCTAGGAAAAACAAAATAAAAAAACAAAACAAAAAAGGGGACCAAAGCACAGGGATTAAAAACAACAGAAATTTCCAAAAGCACAGAATGTATCATCTATTAAAGAAAAGTTAAATGGTGAATTAAATATGTTTTTTGGCTGGTTTGTTTTGGTAAGCACATCCAGTTATCAAATAAAGGGACCACTTTAAAAAATGACATTAAAAATTATTATATTTTATCATCCATGCTTTTAGAGGTCCTTTATCCAAGAATTTATAGATGTTTGGGGAGAATGTTTATCTGTGTGTGAGCGAATAGTGCTTCTTATGCAAAAATTTGAAAGTATTAAAAATATCAGTACAACATGCATCTTTCTTCATACTCATGATTACCTTTTTGTGGTACTCCAGTTTTGAGAGGGATCACCATTGTTGTGCATCAGCTAACCAGTCCTTTGCAGTGTGTGAAAATTGATTTGGCTAGTTACTAATAAACTTTATGTAACTATCAACAATTACAGAAATATCCAACCGCTTATTTAAGAGCATTAAGTTTACGTTTTAAAACGCATTTATTAAAATTTGAAAAATGTGCAAGAGCAATAATGATAGGTTATTTTGCCTCCAAATATTATAAATTTTACATACAAAATACATAATATTTATAAATACAACTACTAACAAATGCAGCTAGGTATTCAATTAACAAAAGAAGAAAGCTAACACAAAGGTAGTAAAAACAATCTTGATTCACCTTTGCTTCCATGTGTATTTCCTATATGACACAATTAGAAATAAAACTTACTTCTCTCCAGTGTTCCCTTTGGTGGAAGTTGTGGGAGTTGTCGGCCCCTTCGTCCTGCCACTGGAGTACTTGATGGGCTTGTCTGGACAGACCCAGTACGAGGATGAGACCTACAAGATACATCATTAATATTCATTTTTCAATAGAATGAGTTAAATACTTTCAATACATTTGGTTCATATGATAGCTGTATGGTGCAATTTTAAAAGAAGTTTAGCTGCTGATTAAAAGGTTAGGAAAGTAGGACAAAATATGGATAATTGAATGATTATCTAAATAGCAACAGATGTTTATACTTTTATGTAATATGCATACATACACAGATACATGCACACAAAATCCTACAGTAAAATCCATGGAATTATTAATGTAAATTAGTATTCTATCCAGAAGAAAGCAAGAAGAGAATTCTGCAGCTCAAAAAATGAAAGATAATGCTTCACATTTCTTTCTACCAGATTTCAAACTCTTAACACTAACCTCCCTCCCTGATCCCTAAGAGATTTTTACTCAGGCTTATATTAGATATTCCTTTATTAGAAATTATCTCACAAAACTATAAATAAAACCCTGAACAATTCAAAATTCAGCTAAAGATATCAGTTAATACATGATATTAGTATTGATAGAAAGAAACTAAAAATCTAGTTTTATTTTTTGTCATTATGATGATTATTCCAAAAGTGATGTCTAATGGACACAAACAATTTCTCATTCTGTAGGAGAAGAACATGATAGTCATGAGGTGCATTATATGGGGATTTACCCAGGACTCCTGATAAATGAGAAATCACAAAACAAATGCAGTCAGGACAGTTAATAAAACACATTACAATGGTACCCACACACTATTATATCCGATGAATATAAATAGTGTGCTTACACTGAAAGGGTTAGTGTTGATTGTTATTAGTGATCAGCCAAGGATGATAGAAGAGACCATTTAGCTGCTGGGAAAATAAAATGGTGTGTTGGTGGGGCAAAGGGGAAGTTAGTCTGATTGATTTATCTTTCACCTCGATAAGGCAGGTGAAGGAGGGGCAGATCTTCCAGTCATTAATGAAGGCATCGACCTCATGAGGTTTGTATCAGGACGTTCAGTGGATCTGGAGCGGGTGGTGGTCCGCTCTAGGAGAGGCCGTTGTTCTGTTGATCTGGATCTGTGATATGGCTGTCTATCTGCTGCTTCACAATCCCTGAAATGTTAGTCAAAAAGCAGCTCAGTTGATCTTTAGTGCCCTTCTGCTATTTTGTTATGATGCATCAAACTGATCTTGAAAAAGGTAATTGTTTAAAATTATTGAGTATGGAAAAATGTTCTCTTCCCCAACATATTCTGAGTAAATTCTTCACTAAACTTCGTAAGAATTTCTAAGGAACCAGCATCTACCTTTAATAGCAATTCCCAGGGAAGACAACAGGAGTTGCTCAGTTATAATCAAAACAAAACTTGTTTGGTTTCCAAAATGAATTCCCTAAATGGAACATGTGAAATATGTGAAGTATTCTAATATTTGAAAAGAATTCAACGACTTTTCCTAGCATTTTCAAAAGAGTAAAGAAAACCATAAGAGCACTAATTCTCAAGCCCGTAAGGCTGTTTATTAGTATACCAACTAAGATACAAAAAGGCTTTCAGCACAATCATAGTATATTGATACACCTGAACATTCAAAGGGCAGAATCAAAATGTTACAAAAAGACAGTGCAACTTTGCAGTCCGTACCATATTTAAACATGGTCCACAAGAAAAATCACTGTATAGAAAACTGGTTAATCAACCAATCTATGCCATTTATCTCAGTGCAGTTTAGTGATACCAACCAACACAATTCAGGATGGGTATTAACTGACTGAAATAATAATGGTTTTGAAACACTGTGATTGTTTTGACCACAAATAAACCTAACATGAAAACCTAATCTTCCTTGAAAGATGTAGACTTAAATTAAGTAACCTATCAATACTAATTTTTGTATCCCTGGAGTCTAGCATAATGCTTTTGCATCTAACACATAATCAGTAAATGTTTTCTAACATCAGCCCCACTATCAGTGGAAAACCCCAAAAAAACACTAGCTTTGGCTCTAGAACTCCAAAGTAACATACACTTCAAAGTATATTTCAAATGGAACTGTTACCTTCCCACGTAGCTGTAACCACAGTAATGGAAATGCTTATATATTATAGACGATAAAGAAAGCATTGGTCTCCCTTGACTAATATATTAAGGACTTTCACTTTACCTATAAATTCTCTCAATCTTATTTTTGATAATGAAAAATGCAAGCAATTAAAGAAAAATAAGAAAAGGACACAATTTCCCAAATGTAATTAATTATATGACGTACAATTTTGGACCAGTAGACATTAGATTAGATGACTTTAGGAATGGAACACTGGATTTACTCTACAGCATATCTTGTGATTATCTTACACTTTAAATTCATAGGGTAACGTATAAGACAAATAATTTTTAACTATTTTTAAGTCCATGTACAATAACACGATTGATTTCTTAAGGTAAGTTTAGTTTTTTTTATAAGTGTATCCAGAATATGTCAAAAAAGCTGAGATTAAACGTAAGTACATATACAATATTCAATTACTTGTCAAAGAGAGAAATGAAAAGACAACTTGATAGCATAAGATATCATAATTCTATTTTTGTTCCTGAAAAACTATTTTAGAGAGAACACTTCTCTTTAGAAATAAATATGCTCAATATTTGTTCAGTGTTGGTAGTGTACATATCTTTGTATATCTTCAACACAATAGGTACCCAGAATCCTAGATTCCTTAAAACCTATTTTTGGATAGTACCAATCTTTACATTGTTTTCACATTTCCTATTATCTTAAATTAATAGTAAACTTATTTCATTATATAACATGTAGTAACACAACTTTCTGGAATATCTATGACTATCCCAACAGAAAATTAGACTAATATTTCACTTATTTATGCAAAATTTGAATTGTTCTGATTCCATCAAGTAATTTTTCCAAGTGGGAAGTGAAATATTAGGATATACACTTACACTTCTTTGACAGTACATTTTAATAATTGAAATATATAATTGTGAGTGAAATCTAGAGAATTATATCAAATGTGTTGCTATGTCCTATGTCCTTAAAAGGATACTATTATTTTTAAGTAGACAGGTCACTCTTTAGGAAATACCCCTTAAAAAAATCTCTTCAGTGAAAAAGCCGTTTGAAGACTATAGTCAATGTTTTAAATTTTACTTATATTTTCTTTCCATATTCATCAACAATATGAATTATATGATTTCCATAGTGTGAAATGAAAATTGTTTAATAAGTGAAACATGAAAAGAACCACAGTAGAAGGTAGAAATTTACTGAAGTGCTCCACCACAGTTAAGGGAGGGGAAAGCTACCATATTTTAAACTTTGATAACACAGTAGAAGGTCAAGATAGGCTCCTGCTCCCACAACTGGGTAAGGATAAGTCTTACTAAGTGAGAGCTAAGATTATTGCTGAGAAAACTGACAGTAGCAATGCCTAAGACTCATATATAATACCCAGTTTCATAGTAGGTTCTTTAAGGGATTGAGATATAAAACTTGACAACTTCCACCTAAATTCTTAGTGAGTTTTAATTTTAAGGTATGAACTTCTAAATTATTAATTTTGAATAGTAGCAAGTAAGGCATGGGAAATAATAGATAACCATTTACAGGGCATAAAGTATTTTAGTGCCTACCTGGGTTTCTGATCTTGGGGTCTGTATTTCAATATAAATAGTTTCCTTTGTAACCCTAACTATTTATTTTACTTTATGCATTTCAAAATATTATTCTAAAAAGGGTAGACACAGATTTTACAAGACTGCCAAAAGCAAGCCATATAAATGTTAGAAAACACTCACTTGTAAATTTAAATCTTCCTTAGGTAAATAATTTGGTTGTCTTTTAAAACTGATATATCTGTCATAATTCTATTTTTAAATAGTTTACATTTTCTGATATATATGTTTAAAATAGTTCAGAGTTTTTATGTGCTATTTACCTGGATTGATAACAGATTATGGGTCTGCTTATTTAGTGGCTGCTATTCCAAACTGCAAGTATTTGCAGAGGATACTCCACAAATAGAGCTAATTCATACTGACTGACAGTAATGAAACAAGAGCTAGTATTGTAACAACCCAGTTTTAAAAGCATACGATAGTAGGTGCAGATTTTGATGAGGATTTCTAAGGGAAAAATACTTTTATAATCATCTAGCGAAGTCCATTTTCAATCATTTGTCTCTTGTATAGTTGCTCTGATTTTTTAATTTCCAAGTATCTGGCACAGCTTCCTACTTATTTTATCACCTTTGCTACTTATTTCTTCTAGTCTCAAAGTACACGGGAGTTATGCAGTGTAACAGAAAAGAATAGGCCAGTGAGAATTTTCTTTTACTTATATTCAACCATTGCAATGATACAACTACAGATCAACATAAGCTCAATGTAGACGATCTCTCTAAATATGATAGAAGAATACCAAGAATACTAAAAAAAAAAAAAAAAAAAAAAAAACAAAACAAACACCACAATGCTTCAAAGTATTATTCAGATATCAATGAAAATTGTTATAGAGTGTAACTCAGACCTTAGAGTCTATGTTAAATCAGATTTATTTTGCATTTATATTGTAAGGATGTGATAAATAAATATAACATTTTTTTTAAATAGACTTGTAAAAAGTAAAGCTACTTAGGAATTATTTTTTATTTTTTATAAAGAAATTATTTCTTTATAAAGCTGAAATCTTAAATTAAAAAAAAATTGGATGTATCTCTGAAGGACAAGAAGTATAATCTCAGGTTTGGGGCAAGAAGTGACTTCCCTATATCTGTATTATGTGATACAGTAAGCTGATTAACAACAGCAGCATTATGCTTTTGATAAAATACCTTCAATGTATAGAGATTTTCTGAGCATCAGCTGCATAATTTAAGAAATAAATATATTATAAAATTTTTAAATGAGATTTTTAGGGTAATAAATATAAAATGTTATATATTTGTACACATATCAAGTAATTTAAAGCAATTATGTGATTCAACTGTATAATTTTTATGTTTATCATACTGTACAAGGTACAAGTTTAACTTTTTAAAAACTCTATATTATTTTAGCATTGCTTCCAAAGTTAAGAGAATTGCAAGACACAAAATGCCATGGTAATAAGTGCATATTTAGAAATACTTATTTACCATTTGTATAAAGAGTAATATTTTATTATTTTGGTGGAAGATGGATTAATTTTCCTTGGGCATGATAGCATTTTTTTTAGAGAACATTTCTGTTCAGTTGAACATTAAATTCTGTATATTAGCTAAAAGTAAATGAGTTTATTAAAAAATAACAGCAATATCTAGGGTGAGCCAAGTTAATAACAATCTAACATGTGAAAATGGTAATACACATATTGATGAGAGAAAGCAAGACACTTTTAATGTAGAAAAACATGTTATTATTACTCATACCCTTATTTTATCATCAAAAAGAGAAGTACAATGTTCCCTTATCTATAAAAGTATTTTCTAAAAAATAGTCAATATTAGAAACAGCAAGAAGAAAAGATGATCCCAATTTTCTCAAGAAAATTAGGGACAAATATAATACTAAACAATAAAGATATATTGTTTTAGTAAACATGCACACACAGAAACATGTAAAATGTAAATGTCTTGAGGATATTTTGAATATTTTATTAGTAGTTAGAGCAGTTATAATTCTCAATGTTATTTAATGTTATTTTAATTCCCAATGTTATTTTCAAAAAATAACAGAAACAAAACCACAAATAAGCAAGATTATTTACTCAGCAACAATGAACATATAGCAAATTAATACACCTTTAAAATATGTATTTTCAAAATCCTGAGAGATAATATAATTACCATCTTCTATCTATAAAACTCTTATTTTACTAAATAGTTTCCATTTTCAGTGGATGTTGAAGTATAATAACATTTTGTCAACTGTAAGAAATTCAAGTTATTTCACCAAGGTATTGGCTCTCTGTTTTCCTTTTCCAGGTCCTTAAAGATTCCATAAAATAACAAACATCTCAAAGATGTGTCTTAAAGATGTATCTCTAAAGAACCAAATTATGCATTGTTATTGTATGATACGAGTAAATGTGATGAGGCACGGTCCTCACTCTAGAATATCTGAGTGCCATGTTCAGAAGTTTCACTGGTCAACTTTTAACAATTCACTAGCATTCCTTTTGTTTGCTAGTTTTACACGGATAGTGGAAATTCCTCATATACACTGCTGCCTGCTGCCCCTACATAATGTCAGTTCAAATCACATAGAGGTAGTAGTTAGAGGACTGATTAATCCCCTCCTAAATACACATACACAGAACAAGAGGTGTGCACATTTTCAGGCATAAATACTGTCTGCCTCAGTCACTAATGATGACATGATGTTTAACAGTCAAAATCACTAGAAACACCAAAAAGCAAAAAAAATAAGGCCCACTGTCAAGAAACAAAGCAATCAACAGAGTCAGACTCAGATACGACACAGATGTTGGGAGTATCAGGCTGGGAATTTAAAATATTATATGATGGACATGTTAAAAACTAAGAAAGGATGGACAACATCTCCTGTGTGAAAAGCTGAAGAAATATCAGCAGATAGACGGAGACCATAAGAAAGAGTCAAATGGTAGGCCTGCGGTGAAGAAGAAAGGACTCAATGTGCTTCTTCAGTGTGGGTCTTGGGCCTGGCACACAGTGGGTGGGATGGAGGTGACTTTTGAGTAGCACTTGGAGGACACAATGAAGAATCCATCCACTGATGGACTCCTGTTCACAGATTCACAAGGACTTAACCTGAGATGCCATGGACCTGGTCAGATGAGCAGGCTCGGGTGACATCTAGTCCAGCAAGCAGCTAAGCTAACCTCTGACCACACTGATATTCCTGCAGTGCATCTAGAATCAGACAATGGGAACACCATGATCCACAAACACGAAGGTGTCACAGTGGCATTGCACAAGCCGGCCTCCTGACATCTTGTTATCAGTACTCCAGCAGCCTGTGATAGGGACTATAGTCTACCTATGCTAATAATTTTAAAGAGTTATTAATTAAAGTTTCAATAGTTAGGCCATTCATTTAATATGCATTGGACAGTTTTTCTATTAATTTTAGAGTAAGCACTTTTTGACATTGTATGGACTGACCTATCAAAACATTAGTAAGAAAGGATCTTGTTTTGAAGCAACAGGTCTAGGTTACTGTGTATAGAGAATTTTGTTATGGTCTATAAATCTGGTTGGAGGGGAAAAAAAGAGCCAAATGGAAATGCTAGAAATAACAGAAAGTAGAATGTGGCAAAATGTTAGAAAATTAGCTTGGAGTCACTTTATAGGGATCTTAAATATCTAGTTAAGAGGTTAAAACAGGGTTTAATTTTCAATGAAAGTGATCAAAATGTTCTGAATAAAGGTACTTTTTAGGTAATGAATTAAGAAGATGACTTCAGCAGTAGTGTATGGAATGAATAAGGGTAGGAAAAGGCTGACTTGTAGTAAAAGTTTGGAAACAGAGTAGAAGGTATGGATGACAAACAAATCGCAATGTACAAAACATACAATATACACAATATACAGAATTATACAAATAGAATTTTTAGGTTACAAGGAGTCTCAGAAATTATATAATCCAATCTCTCTCATTTTAGAAATAAGCAAACTAAGGCTCATAGAAACTTGATCAAAGTCACACAACTAGATATTTTTTGAGCTGGAATTTGAATTGTGCTTTCTTGGTTCTAAAGCCTGTTAACTTCTTTGACTAGGCATGGGTTGTTTTTTTTCTCTATATAATGTCTGGCAAATTACCATATGAATTAAATTAAAGAAATGAATAAACCAAAGAAAGAGACTGAAATTCCCAGCCTCCAAAATGAAATGATGATCTATTAACAGAAATAGAAGAATTGTGAAGAATGAGAGTAACTTCAGGTTTGAACTTAAATTTGTGAAGTGCTGCAAGAATATTCTTGTATAAAGGTCAATCAGACAGAGAAATCAGATAGTTTGAGAAGTCACTATATTATATTAATATTTCACTATTCATTGACTCATTCATTTTTTTCAATACAATTTACTGCATACATATTGTGCCAGTTTTGGTCAAAGTCATAGAGATGAAAGAATATAGCATAACATATGGTCAAGAAGTTGGGGACATGAGAAGCAGGAAAGAAGTGAAGGAAACAGAAGAGCAATCAAGGGGTAGAACGATAATTAGGAGTTACTGCATTAGAGAGCCTAAAAAGAGAAGTGATTAACAATGGCAGATGCAAGGACATAACAAGGATAAATATGTGTAAAAAGATTCAGCAAATAAGAGCCATGGAGAAAATCATTTAAAATTAAGTGCTGGAAGCAGAGGTCAGACTGTAGAGGGTTAAAGCTTAGATGCTGATGGAGTGGAGAAAGCATATGCAAAAATACATAATCAAGAAATACATCTAAGTAAGAGAGAGAAGTTGATCATTCTCAAGGGAGCTTGAAGGTGTGGCAGAATAGAAAGAAGGTATTATTAAGGAGATTTCAACAGTCTCCTTGACAACAATTTGAGGAAAAACAAAATTAGTAAAGTAAGAGAGAATGTAAGAGAAACCAGAAATAATTAATGGAGGAAAATTCCAGGGAAATTAAGAAAGGTTACAGTCATAAGCACAAATAGAAGATTACTTATGATGGAGAAGAAAATGCTTCTAAGAGGAAAGGAGAAGGCTGGTAACAATGCAAAGAAATTAAGGCAAAAAGGGGAGGAAGTATGAATTACTTGGATTTGATCCCGTTCACTAAGGGCTCTCAGTACTATTGATACTTCTCAGACAGGGCATCTACAGGAGAACATTCTACATTCCACACAGGAATCTCATCCTCCTGTGATGCCAATAGTTTTTGTCAGAACCTTTTCTCTAATTAGGGTCCTAGTCATGGCCCCAAATACCTTAAAAAAAGACCATTCGCTGTCTCTCTTCAAACACGTGGCATCCCTTAGCACTACTTTAGCCCCAGATGAGACCCTTCCCAGAACCTTACGCAGTTCTGGCACCAAACAACTTAGGATAAATTTAGGATAGTTGAGGTATATCACTTCTATTTAAGCATCTTATCTCTATAATTCTTAGTATCAAGTGAAGGGCAAGTCCAAATGCCCCCTGATATCTTCTTCTCTCTAAATTCTTCATTTCTTGTACTCTCTTCTGTACAATTTTAATCTTCTCTAATTCTCTTAGCTGTATTTTCAAGAATCCTTATCCATTAACTAATTTCCTTATGTCGTCAACCTTTCTGCAGAATGGTTTCTGCATATCCCTACCTTAAATAACAATTAGCTCAACTTTGCAGACTCTCCTTCCAGTGTAACTCTCATCTGCAGAAGCTTAGTCTTTCACATTTCATAGTCCATGGATTCAGGAGAGACTGGCTCCTTAGAGACACTCTGGCCATTACTCTCTCACTGTAATGTACATGTCCTTATTTCTAATTAGCACGCCCCTTGGCTGTAAGATCCATTATTAATTCAGGTGGCTAATATTTATCCAACTTCCAATCACTATCCCTCAGTCATTGATGATTTGGGGAATTGGTTGTCAGCCATCTTCTTTACCGTAATTCCTATGGTAATGCTAGGAGATTTCGATGCACATGCAGAAAACTGTTCAATAATCTTGAACCAAAACTCTCAGATCTTCAAAATTTCAATAGTCCTTACTTTTTTCCTGCATCAGGACTCCCTCCCGGGGAAATACTGTGGATTTTAGAATCCAATGAAACTACTTAAACTCAGAAATATTAACCTCTAATATCTCAAATTGATGACAATCATTAATTTTGTCAGGTGTTTTATAATCTCAATCCCACTTTACTTAAATCCCCATTTGCTACTTTTTGTTCCTTGATCCCACCAATTCCTACCAGTATATAGCACCCTCTTTGCTTTTCTTCCTTCCTTACCCATCCATGATTGATCATCTAAACCATTCCTAAAACAACACTCAGATTCCCTTCTAACCCAAATTTTCCAAACATTCATCAAAACCCTAAAATTGGTTCAATGCTATAATCTGATTTTTCTACATCTAGGCAACTGGGTATCGCTTAAGCAAAGCATACATTTATACAGGTTGGCACACTGCAAATTCATGGTTTCCAACATTTGCTGTGGTGGTATCATCAAAAAACTTTTCACTGATATTTAATCAGTTCCCAACAGTTTTTCCCAATGACTATTTAAACTTTTTCATTTTTCAATCAAACATATTCAACCTCTGGGAATTTTCAGGAATTTGTCTCAAAAACTACCACGTAATCTCAATTACAGCAAAAACAAAATTGAGGTTATCAAACGTGATTACCTTCAATTTAACATCCTTTAAAAACTTACTTAGCTCCAACTCTCATCTATTTTCCTCCTGTCTCAATGGTAAATAAGAGCTTCTTTATGTTTACACACCCCCTTTGTGTGGTTAGCCCTACCTACTGCTCTAAGATCTTTTTTCCAGTCATTCTCTCTTTTTTTGTTTTCAACCTATCTTCTTTTTCTAAAGGATCCTTTCCTCCAAGCCTATAAAGGATGTATTTCTTATTCTAAAAGGAAGACATCTACTCTGATATCACATGCCCCTATCCAATATTTCTCCTCCACACTCTTTTTTTGTATTTATTTTCTTATCTCCCAGTCATGCCTCAGGCCACTGCAATCCGCCTTTTTTCCCTCACCACCCTTCCAAAATCACCCTAGCGGAAGCTACAAATGACTTCTCCCTTGACAAATCTAATGGGCATTTTTCATTTATTATTTTTTACTGTTGACATTATTTCTTCCTTCTTAAAACTCTCTATTTTTTTTTTTAGCTCTATTCTTTCTTTTCTCATTCTTCCTTCACTATGTCCTTCAGAAGCTTCTCTTCCTTTGTCTACCACTTAAATGTTAATGTTTCCCATGGCAGAGGAAAACTCCTTGGCCCTAATTTCACGGGTAGCCTTTCTGGTTGATTTCACTTTCATTTTTGTGGCTACTTTCTGATAGTAGTAAATTTACTCCCAAATTGTTCTACATCTTTAAGCTTGAAAATTATTTATTTTACTACTTGTTAGAGGTTTCCCCTTAGCCCTCCCAATAATTCCAAAACTGAACTTGTCTCTTACCTAAACTGATTCCTCTCCTAACAATTCCCCCCATCTTTAAGGTACCACATGCGCCCAGTTACCCAAGCTATAAGACTAGAAGTGTTCCTTCACTCTTGGTTCCCCCTCAACATCCAAATCCCATTATTTACCAAGTATTATTGATTTTAATTGACTAACTCTCATCTTCTACCTCTCCATCCACTACCTTACTTAGTTCAGGCCCTCAAAGAGTTTCTGCTGTCATAGATCAAGGCAAATACCTCGGTATCTCTTTTCTTTTCCCTATCCTTTTCTCTCAAATCAACCATCCACATAGTCTCTAGAATGATTATTCTAGAGCAAATAAATATATTATAGCCATCCCCAAACTAAAACTTTTAAAATACCTCTATCATGTACAGTCTTAGGTTCCTTAAGTTCCTTAACAAAGCATATAGGGGTATTCATAATTGGGACCATCTCTATCATTCCAGATTCATTTCTTGCTATTCCCTGCCTTGTGACTAATACTCCAACAGCACTAAAACATGGTGTTTATTACTTTAGTAACTTTGCTCATACATTTCTTTAAAATTCCACCAATATCCTACCTTATCTCCACCTAAATAATTCTAATTCTTCCTTTAAGATATAGCTTAGTTGTCATCTCCTCCATCACATTTTTATGGAAAAGTTGCCAAGTTGTCCACCATCAATGTCAGTGATTCCTTAATATGCCATGTATAGCTTTAAGGAAAGATAAATACTAGGGTGGAAAGTAGGGTATGGGGGTAAATTTTAAAACAAAAAAGATATCTTTATTGAAATAAAGGATATATCTTAAAGGGAAATCAATAAAAGGTAACACAATATCCATTCTAAATATGTTTGTTCAAATGTTGAACGTGTTTTAAAATACACAGTGATCAGAGATAATCTTGCACTGGTCAGCATAACCTGTCCAGAAGAAAAAAAAGTTTTGATTTCTAATATTAGTTAAATATTTGTTTCCTGAAGTAATATAAAAGTTTAGCAAACATTATTTATGCTTCTATTCATCTGTTCCAAAGAGATAGCACTTATTTCATTTTACAAACATGAAGTAGAGAGACCAATTAGAATCTGATTCTTCACATTTTGGGAATGACACATTGCGTTTACTACATTTACTCCACTCAGAAGATTCCAGATTTCATACAGCCAGACTATGGTCTACTTGGAACTATTAACACATATTTATTCACAGAAGGGGAATTCCCAGACCATGACAGTAAATGCCACCTTGAAACCTAGACTGGGAAACTGGATTCTTAGAAAGTTGATTACAATTTCTTTTTATTCTTTTCACAATCCTCAATAAAGAGGTCACTTTTCCTTTAAACGTTCAGTTATTTTTTCTCAAGTAGGTAGTTAGGGAGAACTTGGGTAATTTAGATCAAAAATCATTCTGCAAGAGAAAGAGATTGATCCAGATTTGGACTTTGTCAAATAAGTAAAAGAAGAACAATGTAGCAAGGGAATCGAGGGTATTTCTGAGAATGAATTCAACCTCTGGATACATAAGTAAGTAAAGAAAAGTGGAGACTAATTGGGAAAGCTAAATGGGTAAAGAGAGTGGAGTTCTCTTTTGAGATGAACAAACCAGTGAGTTAAAAGTAACTCAATGAAAAAATAAAAAAGAACCATGTGTAGTTCTTGTCCAAGAGTGAAGTATTTTGTAATAACTGTAAATGGAAAGTAACCTTTAAAAGTTATATAAAAAATTTAAAAAAAATTTTTTAAAGATTTCAAAGGTAGAACAATTTCAAGTGATGATCATATTCAGAGCATGGCCATGGGAGTGATTGACTGAAGTAGAACTGGGGGTAAAGTTCACCACCTCCAATTTGAGATGGTCAAGGAAGTGAGTGGGTGTTGAATAGACCATTCAGGTGAATGTTAACGACACTCTGGCTCCTGGCAGAAACTGTGATAAAGAGGAAGACTAAAGCCTCGTGCATAAAATAGCAAAACCAAGATGTCAACAGATGATATCAACACGTAAGGGAAATGGGTTATTGTGTTCAGTTGCATTACGTACAAAGGTACAGGGGTCAAAAAAGAAGCATGGGACATTATGGTAATAAATAAAGGAGAAGGGATAGGGGACTAGATGAGTTTTTATATTTTCAACAATCCCCAGAATCTCATAGTGGGTTGAAGTGGGAGTTGGAGGGACTGAGTAACTCAGAAAGTTAGCAGAGTGAAATAAATGATCAAAGTCACTTTTAAAAAAACAAAGGAAGGAAATGTTAAGCTGAAAATTCAGTACAGCATTTACTTCCTCTGTGGAAGAGGCATATGAATGCAATAGGCAAGCAGCCTATAGGTAGATGCAAGGAATCTAACCAACCATATATTCTGCCTCTTGGTTTGGGTAGTAGATTAATAAATGCTTACTTTATTACTGTGCTTTGAAACATGCACACATTCTTTTGTATGTATTAAACTAATAAAAATAAAAGATAATATTTTTAAAA
This sequence comes from Hippopotamus amphibius kiboko, assembly GCF_030028045.1. Lineage (NCBI taxonomy): Eukaryota > Metazoa > Chordata > Mammalia > Artiodactyla > Hippopotamidae > Hippopotamus > Hippopotamus amphibius. The sequence continues at coordinate 141,143,859 of NC_080190.1, read as the reverse complement.
GCAACTAAAGAACTGCATTTTTACAAAATCTATCCAGTTTTTCCAGAGTAGGTGTACACTAGATTCACAAATTTGAATCATTTAAGTGACAGCAAATGTTATAGCATTTACTGATTAACTTGTTTTCTAAAACTGATTTTCCTAACTGTGTTTTACTTTAATATAAGTATCAATGATATTGTGTTTCCTGGCCATAAACTAAATTATGGCACAAAAGACAATTCAGAAATCTCTCTTTCAAAATAGGCCAACTAGGCTGAGGTTGAGAATTTAAGTATATGAAATTGATAACTGACCAGAGCTGATCAAGAACTGGTTCTATCTATGTTGGTTAATTGAAAGAACAAATACTGCGAAGCAGATAATCTACTTATTGATAACTAAGAAAAATACAGAGTAGAAAAAACTAATGTGGTACATATTTGAATTTACATTTAAATAAAAAGATACCAGCATAAGAAGAATAAGCCTATAATCAGCAATGTTTCATTCACACCACCCACCTTAAGAAAGGTCTTGCCCAATTATAAGGATAGTTACATAACTACTTGCTCACATTTTTGTAAGATAAATGTATAATCATTGCAACCAAAAATAGTCTGAATGTAATATACAGCAATAATAAAAACAAAAGACATTAACAAAAAAGTCAAAATTATTTAGTACTGAAGCAAAATAACAGAAAAGAGATTGAGAAATGTAAAATAAAACAAAATATAGCAATAACCACTACCACATAATAAACTGGAAGGCACTAAATTTCAATTACATTTACTGAAAGACATCACAAAACTTGAATTATTAGGAATTATTATTGATGCTATTGCTCATGTTTCCTTCCACATTTGTCCAAATGAATTCAATCCTTGGGAATTTACCCATCAGTTTCAATTATTTTTTTCTAAGCTCTTTCATTATCAACTCTTAATTAACTAAACTAATAGGATAAAAGTGGTCACACATAACCCAAATCACTTTGAAACCATAGTCAAACTAAGTACAGCACATAATTCCTTATGTATACGGCTGAACCCACAATCATATTATCATTGCCATTCTTTTCTCTGCCTACAGGGCCTCAAAATGTTGTCACTGAACTGGCTCAAATCCCTAAAGCTACGTTTAGCCTTTAGAAACAGCAAGCTTTACCAACCTTCTTGCCCTGCTAGATTTCCTTCTAGGATTAACTAGAAGCTAATCCTCCTTTCTGCTAAACGCCAAGTAATTTATATTTCCCTTCAATACAAGGAGAATGGTGGTAAAGTAGAAATGAACAAGGATTTTCCCCTCAGACCCAGTATTCTACAGGGACCCAGGTTCACCTACTATGACCAATGAGTAGATCACAGCCACCTTTGACAAGATAACCATAAACCTGGGTTCAGCGTCATAAACCTCAGTTCAACCTAAGCACTTTCAAGGACTGACTGTGGAGGGATGTGGGGGAAGTGGGTTGTTAAGATACGTATCAATCAACTAGTGCTGTCTAAATATCTCATTATCAACTAGTGCTGTAGAGGAAAGTGAGATGTCAACGGCAATTAATGTTCAATAATATTGTTCTACTTTTCTAAGTAATAAGTCAAATGTAATTTCTGATGAATTAAATTTTTAGAATTATCAAAGAGATTATCCTAGCCCATTAGGGGAAGCTATATTTTTGACATCCTAATACAATTAAAGTTTTTTTATATATGCTTTATTTTCTACTATTTTATAAGGATAATACTTCTATATTTCATCAATAACCATATATGTATACATAAAAAAATAGAAGTGAGTTATCACATATCAATAGACAGGCACATGCAATTCTACAAACAGACTCAATTGTAAGAAAAATATACCTGCCATCCCTGTGATGATGTTCAATGGTGTGACTGTATCTGGAGCGAGGTAGAGTAAGAAAATGACTGCAAGCACGGCAGAAACAAGAATATAAATAAGACTCAGGAAAGAAATGAGAAGTATAGTTTAATTTTTAAAAGTGAAATTCAAAAAAGATAAGCAGATAGTAAGCAAAGCAAATGAAAACTATTACTGGAAAGCTTGCTCCTTCCTCCCAGTGTCCATTGTAATATGGCAGTGCTAAAGCTTAAAATATTCTAAACATTCTAAAACAAAACACAAGAAAATGTAATAAATTGAGATTTACACAAATAATATTTCAAAATAAAATCTTATCAATTATCACTCAAACATCTTTAGCACCATCTATAAAATGTTATACAATACAGATGTTTTTTCATTTTTTAGGAGGAAAGGTAGGAAGAGAAAAATAATAAAATAACCAGAAAGCTTAAGAAGGAAATAATAAAAGAGGTAATTTCTAATACTTATCACACTTAGGAGATTCTATAAGGTAATTACTTCTTCAATCATTACTAATTAAAAGTAACTAAAAGAGTTTATAAAATTCCATTTAGTAAGGAACAAACTGATTCAAATTCCTTTACTTGAACATTAATTTTATTTTGTAAATTTCTTAGATGCTATCCACTTTCCATTCACTATGTTTATTATAAGTTTATTACATGCTATTGGCTCTGCTACACTTCATGCCTCATGACTACCGTAAGTCTCTCTATAGCACTACTTTAAAATTTTTCTATTTAAAAAAATTTTTCATGTCAAAACACTTAATTTTGGCAGATGATCATTATGTTTCAGTAAAAAATGGAAACCAACCTTAATCTCTCTCAACACCCCTAAATATAGAGTACATATATATTTATATCTTCACTTGTCCTTTTCTTCTGCAACAAAGGAAGAAATTCCTCTACTTGAAATCCTACTTCCCACATGACCCTGCTTCATTCATTTTTGTCTCATGCCTTCCCTTCCACAACTGCACTTAATCCTAAAAATAAACTTTATTAACCTTGCTTTCCTCTGACTTTCTTTTCATCACAGAACATCTTAGACATCTACAGTTCTTGCTACAACTTTCTCACTTCTCATGCTTAAAGGTTACTGTGACTTGACTTCTGCCTCTACCATTATCTTGAAGCTATCCTGTGAATATTATCTGTGAAATTCTAAAAAATCCTTTAATTTCCTCTTATCATCACTTATCTATGGTTTTAGACATTGATCTGCAACCTCTATTTCTTGACACTCTCTGTTTTGAAACACTATTCTCTCCAGCTATTAAATATAGTGTTTGTTTAAACTATTACATTTAGAATGGATAAACAACAGGTCCTGATGTACAGCACAGGAAACTATATACAATATTCAATAAACCATAATGGAAAAAATATTAAGAAAGAATGTATATATGTGTATAACAGTCATTTTGCTGTACAACAGAGATTGGCACAACACTGTAAATCAACTATACTTCAATTTAAAAAATACTGTTTATTTAACACAACTGTGTGCCGTGTAGTCCATTAAAGCTTCATCTATATCTCATTTACTTACAACACCTCTTTGAGATAGGGTCTAGTATTCCCACAGACGGAGAAACTAGGCTGTGCGTGCCTGAGGCAGCAGTAAAGTAAGTAGCAACTGGGTTTCAAACTCAGGGCTTTCTTCAGCCAAAATTAAAGCTCTTAATATGTACACACTGGCCTGGTCTCCCACTTATTGACTGCTTCTTTATCCATTTCACTCACTGATTCCCTTTCTTTTTATTCCTCAGGGACAGTAGTTTCCCAAGATTTCTTCCTCGACCTTCTTTATACTCCAACACATTCTTTCTGGATAATTCTATTTGTTTTTATAGTGTAAATTCTCACTTTGGTTTAGCCTTGACTTGTCTTTGGGTTTCACATTTCCACTGGCTTCCTGGGATCTCCACATGACTGCTTGAATGTCACGTAGGCATTTTAGAAAAACACGTTAATTGTGAGACAAGCAAGATATTGGCCTATTTGGACATCTGGTGCTGCATTTGTGAAATAAGGGGGCTGGAGCAGTAGTTTTCCAACTTTGTTTTTGAGCAGAACACCACTTGTTTTTCAAACAAAATTTTATGTAAAACCAATATTTAGGAAACGGTGCTGGCTACAGAGGGAGTAAGAAGCCTGCACCCTACCCATTTTGCTTCATCCTTACCTACAACAGTAATCCTTCATGTACCTCTTTAGAACCTAGAACCCTATAATCTCTAAAGGCCCTTCTAGTTTCAAATATAATTCTTTAATCCCCCTTTGGAATTTAATATAATACCTCAGCTATTCCTTTTCTTGTAATCCCACTTTCAACTAAGGATTTAAATATTTACTTAATAAACCAAGCTTTAAAATCTCAAAATTTAACTCCTCCATTTTCCTTATTTTCCACATCAATTGATTTATAAACATTGCTCAATCTAACGCCTAAATAACTAAGATTTATTTCCTTTTCTTCTGCCACTACCTTAAATCAGGCTTACCATGTCCACTGAAATAACCTTCTATCAGGTCTCCCTTCCTTCAGAACCCAACCCTCTCCTGATCTATGGAAATATATTTACAAATTATGCTTTTAATCACATAGGTACATTGCCCCAAATCCTTCAATGGCTTCCCATATCAAAAAACAAGTACATATTCTTTAAAACGGTACACAAATTAAGTTCTAAGCTACAGTCAGTCTTCATCTGTTACTTCCCTTTTCCCATACCACACGTTTTCTCTAGGTACAACAGACTCCCTAAGATTCTCTAAATAAATCCCATACTCTCCTGACTCCCAGACTCTGTTCACACACATCACTCATCCAAGAAGGTCCATCATCCCCCTCTGTCTCCACTTCACTGCCTTTCAAAATTCTTCTCTTTTTTAAAGTCCAACTTCTCTTTGAAGCTCTTTCCAACTAGTTCCGAGCAAGTAATTTTTTCTTCAATCTCTTCCAATACTATTATGCTTAGGCCTCATGGTCTTCTACATTCTATAACTAGTTGGTATATTATATAATTAGTTGGTATGAATTACTTGGTATAATCAATTGGATCATCTGTTTATTTAGATCAGGAGAAAGCCTATTTTAAATCTTTGTGCATAATGCCTGACCCATTCAATAAATATATTTTGGATTGAATTAAAAAGCATAACAGAATTACGCTGTTTTCATGGTGAACCTACTGCCCAAAGAGGGCAATCGTTCACATAATCATAGAAACATTCTAGAACTGTAAACAAAAGATTACAAACCTACGCAGTATAAGCAAATAAGGAAAACAGTAACAAAAAGAGACTTTTCTGGCTTTACGAAGAGTAGAAAAAATACCTAACAGCAGTGACACTGGAATTTATTGCATTAAAAAGGAATAGACTGTCTCTGAAAATTACTTAAGAGTAACAAAAATGTATAAAATTCAAAGCCTGTTAAAATTTTCATATTCATAGAACATATATATCATCATCCAACTTCTAATATTTTCCTTGAGGAGCCTTATAATAAATTTTGTCTCTATAATGCCAAAGAAAACATTATACACGAATCACCTTCATCAAACAGCAGTTTGTTTTATTTCCCTTTTTGTGACAGTTAATTTTATGTGTCAACTTAACTGGCCAAGAGGTGCTCACATTAAACATTATTTCTGGGTATGTATGTGAAGGTGTCTCAGGATGAGATTCTCATTTGAATCAGTGGAATCAGTAGATTACCCTCTTCAATGTGGGTAGATATCAGGCAATCTGGTGAGGGCCTGGATAGAACAAAAGTAGGAAGAAGGAGGAATTTTTCCCTTTTTTCCTGTCTCACATTTGAGCTAGACATCTCATAACTCTCTGGTCCCTTGAGATTTATACCATCGGCTCCTCTGCTTCTCAAACCTTTGGACTTGGACTGAATTATACCATCATTTCGTGGGTCTCCAGCTTGCAGACAGCAGATGGTAGAATTTTTCAGCCTCCGTAATGTGTGAGCCAATTCCTCATAATAAATCTATCTATCTCTCTATTCAACCTACTAGTTCTGTTTCTCTGAAGAACCCTGACTTTATTTTTCTATAGACATGTTATACCTCTTAACCTAATCTGGTCATGATCCCCCATGAGACTGAATGAAAAGTATGAAAATGCATCTATGAATATTACACAAATTAACCATACTGTTTTAGTAAGCCCCCTAAAATCTACCTAAGATACAGAAGTCCTTTGCTGCATCCACTTAGTACAACTTAAAAACATTTTATTACACTTCTTCATTAAAGTATGCTTACTTTTCTCCCCAAAGTAATGGACATTATAAAATCTAAACAATAAATACTGTCTTGAATATACATAATGAGTTAAAGTAGGTTATATTAAAGATTGCATTTAATCCAATTTGTTTGAAATTTTTTAAAAAATTGAACAGAGCTGTAATTCATTGTAAAAGAATAAAATAGAAAACTAAAAAAGTGACTAGATTTTAAAAAGAGAAAAAAGTGAAGTTACAGATTCTCAAATCATGAGAAAAAAAATCACAATTCAAAGACCTGAACAAGATTACTGATCCAATTTTCTGACACACTTTGATTCTTACTATGTAATATAATCTCAAAAGAAAAAACAAAATTATATTTACAGTGAATTATCCTTCCATTATATTTCATTAGCCTGAATGATCTCTTTTAGGAACTACTACATACACAAAAAAAGACTGCAAAAGGAGAAGATAAAAATCTTATTCTTAAGTAAGCTGTAGATTTTGAAAGCTATGTTTCCAACAATCTCAACCTAATGCCAGACTTTCCACTCTGTCCTTGATATTGTTACTGTTTTGCTACTTTATAGTTCCTAAAATACACTATGATTTAAATATGCTAAAATATATTCCTGAAATACAATAAATAAAAAGTTGTATTATTTTTGTTAGATAAATTCTTTTTTCATTTACTTTCTCTACCTTTTCAAACTTTCAGAGATGTATTTCTCTCATAGTTGATAACTGAAAGGACCAAAAACACTGGTAGCTGGTTGCCTGATAAAGAGTAGAGAAATAGCATGTGTGTGAGGTATTTCAGTGATCCATATAATAGGGCATTTTTCTTTTTAGAATAAAATTGCATTAACTGAATGCACAGAAGAAAAAAGTTGATGAAGTAATATATCTTTTGCCAGTGTTAATTTTTTTTTTCTTATTATGCTAAAAGTATACTCTACGGAATTAAATGCAACCAATATATTTTGGTTTCTAGGATGGACATAAAAATGTGCCCTGTAAGATATCTCTGACATGTTAGAGAAATAGCATCTAGTATTCTGGACTTATTCTAATTGTAAATTAACTCCTGTAAACAAATAAGCTCTTGAAATGATTTCTAATACTAAAGTCACATGGTTTGCCCCAGAAAAATGGTGTTCCTAGTTGTAGTAGTTACCAGGATGTACCAGAGAAACAATGATACAGAAAGTAGGGGGGATGAAGAGGAAGATAAAAGATGTACATAATGATTAACCATTTTTAGTTAATATCCCTGTATCCAAGTTTCTGAATTACTTGCAATGAACCTACTTTCTTTTTCAAACAGAATAGCAACTTGACTAATAAAAATAAAGTGAGATGTGCAGAGAAGCAGAGATCCAATCAAAATTTTATATACAGTTCTTTTTATATTACCTATAAGAAAAGGATACCTTTTTCTTATACCATTTAACTAAGTACTATAAATTAATGTCAAATAGCATCATTTTTCACCCAATATAGCCAATGTAAAAGCCATTATCCTCATTCACAACTTTCCAATATGTCCCCAAGTCCTTCATCCTTCGTACTGGGTCTTTTTGATGGACATGTGTATTCTGCTTCTGTATCTGCTTTTGTTCTTGCCTGAATAAACATGCCCATTTTTCAAGATCCAACTCATGTCCTACATTGTCTACAAAACCTTTTTAAAAAACACCTGAATTGACTGATGTCTCTTTTCTCTGCTTAACTGATAAGCACATTAGAATGTAAATTATTTGTAAGCCAAAAGACACCTTTAAAATGTTGAGAGCAAGGCACCTTTTTTGAGTACCATGCAACTGGAGGCACTGTGTCACTTAATCTACCCAACAACTCTATAAAGTTGGTACTAATATTTAATTTTATAGATAAGAAAATCATGTGTTGAAGAGGTTAGTTTTCCTAAAGATACACAGCTAGCAAGTGGCAAAAAGCCTAAAATCAAACCCAATGCCATTTGGTTCCAAATCCTATGACAAGGAGTACATTCCATGAAATACTATTAAGGTCCAGTGTGTTGATTCTTACTGACAAGAAAGGTTAATGCACCACTCAGAATACCTAAATTTTACTTACTGTCTCAAATGAAATTCTCTTCTAGGTTTTTTAATCAACAGTATTATTGATTGACTCTATAAAATGCTGTTCATGAAAATTTGCTGTAAGAGGTCTAAAGTATTCTTACCTCCTAAACGGTACATACAATGCCTTCACACGCATTCTATTATTGAAAATCTTTTAGCATATTAGGATAAAACAGAAATTAAGAACCTATTGTTTAATAATGTGATAGACTATCTACATGGATAATATTGCACTATTTATTTTTGATTCCTCATGTTAATGAATAATGATTGCAAAAATTACTCAAAATTAATATGTTAGAAATAGTTTTATAGTCCTATTTAAATGAAATTCTATTTTACTTATTTCAAAAAGAATTTACAACAGCTCAGAATTAAGAGTAATTATGATCTGGTAATGTACAACACTCTAAAAAGTAATGAAACCACATGGATCATTTTCCCCCAAAACTTCTGAATTACTGGAACATTTTTGCTAAACTACAAGATACATAAAGTTATAAAGTAAACAAGATAATATGACATTTTAATTATGACTAATTCAAATATTAACTAATACCAAGGGTTAGTCACCAAGGATAATAGCATTTTTTGGTCATTAACCTTAGGGCTATTTGTCTTAAAATATTGATAAAATATTATGCATTTGATATGATACTATTGCTGTTTGTAATATAATTCTGGAGGCTAATTTTATTCTATTCTTCTCTGCAAGATTTAGACATACAATATTGTCTTCAGAGAAAATATCAAGTCCATTTTACATAAAGTTGGAAGATTTAAAGTCATTTCAGACTTTTCTCCCTCATCATTTGCTTATTAGCAAGCCATCAATGAACAAGGACTTTATGAATCACTGCATAAATAATTTCCAAAAATTATCACTCATTAAAGTTCTCCTAGCTAGCAAAAAACTCATTCATTCACCCTAATATGACTCCTTCCTAATCATACTAACTTAGTTACCTTTCACTATTATTGTACTTGACAAACATCAATTTCTATAGGTAACACGCCTATAATTACCCCTAAAGACGCAGACCACTGTGAAAAAGTCAAATAAATGAAAAAGAAAGAAAAAACTTTCATTTGACACTAAGAAAGATATTAATTTAATAACTTTCTATTTCTTCTTAGATCTCAGACACAAAAGCCAATACCTGACACTATTGAAGACTAAATTACTCCCTATCTTTTCTTTTGGAAAAGTGTACTCCAACACAATGAAACTATAAGTATGAACTAAGTATAACCTTACATTTAGACAAAACAATTAAATTTATAAATATTGACAGCAAATTTTCATATCAACTGATGGAAAACCCAAGTATTTTATTAAAATTAGTTTAGGATGCATACAAAGAGACTTCTGAGTTCCCTTGTTATTTCATCATAATATTCTCTGAATACTATATTAAGCTTTCTATCCTAATCCTTATCTTAAACCCATTTGATAGTTTTGGGAAAATGTCATAGCATTTTCTATTTTATATATAATAACCAAACCATGAATTAGAGGGTTAAGCAATTTGCTTAACTTAAAAAGTTAGTAGTAATTAATATATGTATCAAAACATACCATATTACTTGTAAGTATATCGCATTTAATAGAGCAAATTCAGAGAAGTCCTCCAAGTACATGAGTTGACAAGCATAATTCTTTAAGTTTCTTAAAAGGTTTACTGAAAGCCATGAGGAAAAACCTCTTCATGAATCAGTTTTTGTGTGTTTCCTAAACAAACCAGACTTGTCTCAACATTTTTATGTAAAAATAAGTCACATTGATTTCCCTTATGAACGTAAAAGACATAAAATCTATTGTCTCATGAAAGTATTTTTTATATGATAATTGGCTATGATAAGGTAAAAATAATAAAAACATCTTGTTTTCCTTATGATTATCATTATAACCTCACGTGCAAATTCATGAACTTAACTGGTTTGATTTAACAAAGTACCAAAATTGTAAGAGCAGAAGGAATTTTTTTTTCTTACCAAATAGAAGGTTGTTTTTGTTTCTTTAATTTTTTTTTAATGATGTGGCAGTCGTAGAATCAATGTAGGTATTGTAAAGGAAGCATATGGTTTTAGAAACTAAGATAAGAAATACCCAAGTTCAGGATGAAAACATTTTACGGTAATACCTCCTTCCTGAAGGCAGCAATTAGAATAAGATCTAATAGTATTTGATCATATTTACCTGTCCCTATCTGGAGAATAATGGTCATCCATGACACGATGTCTATCCATTCGGCTAATTGTGTTATAATGTCCAGTAGCAGAGCGTGTCCCTCGAAGTCCCTGTTCCACATTCCGACTGAAATAGCAAGATCCATTATATATCTTAATAAGCCATAACCATATAACATACTAAGAAACAAAGTAGAAAAAGACAAAAATCACTGTAATGTCAACTCCAAGGTTTTTGTTTTGTTTTAACTAACAGGAGACTGCTGCTATAACAGAGGTAAGGCATAAAATTAAGCTAATATCAATGGGGATGGAGATAAGGATTATCAAAACTATTAATGGATAACTCCCAGGTGTATAGTAGTGATAATGATATATGTAATACAAGAGGAGGAATAGATTTGTGTGGAGAAAATGAGTTTACTATGTTGCTTATAGACAACACATTGGTGGATCTTATGGTAGGAATAATAATTGTCATTTATTTTAAGATCTAAACTGATGTCTTCATAATTGATCAACAATTATTTTTTTAATGCTACCATTCTAGGCCTGAATTGACTACTTACATACTTCTTTTTCATGATGGAATAAACCTTTTATATAAGCTCCTGTTATTACGGGCTTTCTATTAAGTGCAGGTGAATCTAATCTAAAACCCATGCCTTTTTCTATTGGCGCATTCAAATATTCTTTCCCTGGTAAAAGTCAAGCATTCTTTTTTTTTTTTTTTAACAAGGGAGGGCTTAATTTATTAAAGCTACAAATTTAAAATCTCGTTCTCTCTTGCATTTTAAATTTCAGATTACAAATCTTATTTTTCTACTGATAGGCCTATCACAGTTAAACAATTACTTTTCAGAAGACTTTTAATAATTTTAGTCCCATTTACAAACTTAGTTAATTCAACATCTTCAAACATTTTAAACTATGTTTATAAACTTAATGTATTAGATTTTCTCTTTAATTGTCTAAATTACATAACACTTTTAAAGTGCTTAATATCCTTATAAATTAAAGTTAAATTTATAAATATAATAAATCTCATTCTCTTAGATAGTCCAATACCACATATAAAATTAAGATTATAATTTAAAATTTTAAGTCTAAATGTCTAAAAATAACTCAATAATTCATTTAAAATGAGGCAGCCATTTTAAGAGTTTAAATTTCCTTAAACATTGCAACTATATAAAATGTGACATCATGCACATATTTCCTGTTAGGAAACGTTACTTCCGTGGTTCTTACTCCACTAAGCCTTTCTGTACTTTGACTAATCAGAGTTTTCCTCTATGCAAAAGACTTCGAATTGCAAATTTTCCAAGCAATTCTTCCCACTGCCATGCATTCCTTTTTAGTCTTCTCATGATTGTTCTTAATTGTATAGCTCCATCGAATGTTTATTTTTTCCTATTTCTTAAATTATCAATATCTATATCATTCATGAGAATAATTAGTTGGGTCTAACTAGATCAGCTCTCTCTCTCTATTATATATATATATATATATATATAAGACTGGAAATTTCTGCTTTGTAACTATGAACTCTTACAATAAAATAATATATAGGTCATCCAAAGTTACGAAGTAGCCCATATTTCATATTACTCTCATTACATAGGCTATTGAATAACACGTATGTTTTTCCCTAACTTTTTCTACAAGAATTTATCTTTAGAAATTTCCAATAATACTTTATGATAAATAGCCTTATTAATATCAACCTACAAATGAAATGCTATGCTGTCTTACCTCTGTGGAGGAGGGACACTGGGTGACCAAGATCTAGTCCTTCCTATAACATCTGCTCGGTGAGGAGATCCTAACGGTGAACAATGGTTTGATGACATTACTTGCTCTGGCACTGACAATGTTGAGCTTTGAGGATCTCGACCATTGTGTCGATAATCTAAAGGTGGAAATGTAAAGCATAATGAATAAAGCATAATGCTAAGGTAATATTTTATAAACACTTAAATTGAAAAGGAATGACGAATATTCAAATATTTAGAGACTTACTATGTCCAAGGTCCTATACTAGGTACAGTAACATTTTTTTACACAGTTAATAATCTTCAATACAATACTCAAGTTTATTCGAAAAACATTTTCATCTCTTCATTGACCTAGAAGAGCTTCAAATAGTTCTCAACAATTATAAATATTTTAAATTATTAACTTGACAAAGAAGTTTCTAATTTCTGTAGTCTATACTTATTTAAGAAATAATATTAGAAAACACTCTGAATACCATTTGAAGTAAATATGTAAACTCTGACAGATTGCAAGTATTTGAAGTTATCTCCCATCCTTTTTACAAACATCAAAATCAGGACTATGGTATTGTAGTTTTTTAAATGTTATCTTTTAAATGCATTATTAAAGTATGGTATATGATGAAAAAAACATGTCTCAAAAATTACATGGGATTTCAAAATATCAACATGTAGGATATTACAGAGCAGTCTTTTTTCTTCAATGAATTTTAAATGATTCACTATATAGTAAAAAAAATTAATAATAATATTGAGACAAGAAATGATGTTTCATGGTGGTAAAAAATAATGAAGCCAGGGTAAGCACTCTGAATTGTGTAGGTTTGCTGAATACTATTCTGTAATAGCAAAAATTATTCCAGAGAGTACTAACCCAAATCATGAATGATTCCTTAAAAAATTTTGTTTTCAAAAGATACAGTTCCTTGAACAGAATGGAAAAATAAAAACATGATCTTTTTTTTGTCATCCTTGAAATAGAAAATAAAAGAGTTAAGATATGCCAAAAATGGCATCAAGATAAAGAGCTTTAATGACCTGAAGGGAAATATTTTGGGTGAAAAAAATCTGATGTGGCTAGATATTTAATAAAGAGAAGTTGAAAAGTCAAGTAACAAAGCAAGAGAATACAAGTAGGAAAAAATGCTAACAACCTCCAAGAGATCATGAGAAATGTAACTTTATTAAGGTTTAATTCACAAACCATAAAGCATGGAAAATATTTTTGCAGTCTTAGTGAATTAATATACTGTTCACCCTTAGTAGAAAAAATAAAGGCTAAAAGATAGTTGTTGGGTTTTTCAAAAGTAGTACACTGATAACATGCAAACTGACTCACACTCTATCAAAAACTGTCCAACAAAAAGTATCAGTCACTGATGCAACTGCAGCACATTGTACATACAATAGAACATATTTTGTTCATGATACAATTGGTTATGCTTATGAAATGTGCTAGGCTAATTAACCTTCAAGAAGAAGAGAATCAAGTATTTTTATAATATTTTGAGTATAACATATATGAAATTTTTTCCAGAATTAAAAAATAGCTACTTACCTAAAATATTAAATCATCAGATAAATTTCTAATCATAAATGAGGCAATATTTTAGACTACAATAGCATAATTTCAAAATGTAGCTGTACCTGATACTTAACATAACAGCAATGAAAAAAATTCCAAAAAGTGCATTCAAATATTTGACATATTTGGCTCTATTAGTGATACGAAAAAGATTTTTTTTCACACTGTTAGTGAAGTATAAAGAACTTTCAGTTATACAATAACTTCTCAAATTTATAGTGAAATCCTATTACTTAGTAGTTTAAAAACAGAAAATTGGTATTTACTTATGTGACATCTTTCAATAAGAGTATTCAATTTAATAATTAGCACAGGTATTCCAGCAACTAGAATTATTCAGTTTAAACTGCCATAAGGCTGTTTTGGGGGGGATAAAGAGGAAGTCCTTTGTATCTCATATTTATCTATCTATTTACATATTTATTGGTAAATAATGATGAGTTATACTTCCTTCTTATTACTATAATTCCGAAATTCTTACCTGATACTACACCAATTCCATCATCACAGTCATAGTCAGAGACCTCACTATCACTTATTCTCTTTGACCCTATGAAGCAAACAACAGCAATAATTAGATGGCTGATCATTTAAGGAAAAAATTCCCTCACCAACCTGAAAAACAAATGAAAGGATTTTGAATGGAACAGATGAGAATAAAAAAGAGAAGTCATTATGAGCTCACAAACACTTGTTTTCACGTATATTTCATTATGTGAAGACAGTTTTTGAAATGTATAAGATAAAGTTCCTAAAAGGATTAAATCTTGATATAATATTAAATAATATATAGTGATTTGATGCTGATTGATAAAATCTATTGGACAAAAAGTCTAGTCAAAAACAGCTAAATCAGGTCTGTTTTAGATGCTTTTAGACAAAAGCATTTAAATCTAGGTAAATTTCAAAATACAAACAATGTCATATTCAAAGACATTCGTGTGTCTTTTTCTAATATGCATGACTAATGACTTAAACGCACACAATTCTTTATTTTTCATACTCATGGAGAGGAAGCATAATTTAAGACATCTTAAACGTCCTTCCTTTACTATTACTTTAGTTGCTTCTCTGTTGCTCTGAGAAAGATATAAGAAATCATCCACAAACTGACTTACACATTGTGAACTGTTATGCTTTCTAAGAAACAGCCTAAGACAGGACAGCAGTAATAATTATAATCCAAGAGCCCTGTGTGTATTTTCCTTCCAAAACAAATCTATAACAAAACTTTAAAATGTGAATCATGCTATGGCAAAAGTAGCATTAAATTAAGTAGAGTTTTGATGGCTAAAGCAGATTGTCTTCACACTTAATTGAGACCTATATCACATATATAAATGAATATGTTACAATTCATTTTTTAATCTCTCTTTTCTCCTACAAGTGCCTCAGGAATAGGCACACCTTATATAAGAGAATCTTTTATTAAAGCATTTTTCTCTTCCTTGGTATCAGAAAATATTTAATGATAAATGAAGACAGTGTTGGTATTTCAAAAGAGGACTTGTTTTGTCTGTCTAATTACACAATACATTACTCATTAAATAGACTGAACTCTGTTATCAGAAAATAAATGCTTTCCTGTAAGGTTTATAAAACACTGAAAGCTCATGCTGTGTTAGGTGTATAAAATAGCAATAATTAAAGCATTCTAGGAATGCCCTCCAACATTTGCAACTTCCCCTTAGAAATACTCTCTCTATATGTTTTGTTTGTTTGTTTGTTGTAATCCCTGCCCTCTTGGGAGAGGGCGAGTCTTCTTTTGCCAGAAACTGCACTTCTTGTTTTCCTTCTTTTAATGGTTAGGTAGAAGATAGCTATCTTTTTTGGTCATGGGGTCCCACTGAATGAACTCACTACTATTTTCCTTCCAAATCTATATGTCATAAAGTTTTAGACCCAATTGAATCTGAGGCTTTTATAGCACCAGTTAATATGTAAACTATAATTATCTGAAACATCCCAACAGAATGGATTTATAGAATTAGGACATACATTCTAAATGAACTCGGGAGAAAGCAGGAGTAACACAGATGAGACAAGAATAATTGCTCAGCTTGTAACAAGATTTCACCTTGCAAATGATCAAGGACATAGCAATGATTAGTTTAATGTGCCAGGTACAGTACACAGCATAAAGAATGCATGCTTTTCATATTGGCCAAGGATCAGATCTGCCTCTAATATAAGATAAGAATGACAGCAGAAGTTCATTTTATCAGCCTTTGTGAGCTGTCTTGTGTGTAAGGGTGGTGGTGGGAGTGGGAGGTAAGGTATATATGTCATTTGTAAATGATACTTCCTTTTAAATCTTGATTACTTTCCTGATGGAAGTCTTGATCTATTTTGATATTAATCCTATAGAGGTTAAATATTGCAGTTATGTTCTCTCTACGTGGATCTTGTCTTTTCACATTCTGATGAACCCAAGTAATTAAGTTTAATGTTACTGAATGTATCAATCTTCTCTTAAAATGACTGTTTTCAGTGTCTTGTTTAAGATATTTCCTGAGCTTATATAAAAGCACAGAGATACTTTTATTTTCTTCCAAAAGTTTAAAAATTTTGCTTGGTGCATTTATATCTTCATCCATCTTGAACTGAGTTCATGTATGGTATGAGACATGGATGCAACTTCACTTTTTCTGTAGGGATAACACATATCTCAACATTATTTAATCATTCTATCTTTCCCCAATGGTTTGCAATGTCACTTCTGTTATAAATAAATGTATCCTATCTGCTAGCATTTGTCTGGTGCTCTACTTTTTTTCCTTGTACAGGCTGTCTATCTATAAACCAATAATTCACTGTTATACATTGAAAAGTAAATCCTTCACCTGATTAGTCATATCTTTGATCTTACTCCTTTGCTCTTCCATTTAAATTTTAGATTCAGGTTATCAAACTGCACAAAAACATTCTATTGGGATTTTGATTTGAAATGCATTGAATCAATACATCAATTCAGGGAGAAATGGCATATTTTAAAGCATTGTTTTACTAGCCATGAACATGGTATTCTCTTCATTTAACTTTTCTTTAAGATCTTTCTATGAAATTTTTATCTTTGGTCACTCAAATTTTCCACATTTGTTGGATTTATTCTTTGTATCTTATCATTTCTATTTCTATCAGAAATATGTTAAAATTATGTTTTCTAACCTAATGGCCCATAAACAGAAATGCAATTTTATTGTAAAATAATGTTAATCAACCACCTTGTTAAAGTCTCTTTTTTTTTTTACTTCTAATAAATTTATTATGGTTTAATTGAAGTTTTTCTATGGAGACAATCTTTCTTCCCAATCCCATGCCTTTTTTTCTTTCTTTTTCTTGTCTTTCTATGCTAGTAAGCACAATACTGGAAAGAAACCGAGAATTTTTACATTTCTTTCTAAATTCTGATTTTAAGTAAAATTTTTCTCAGATTTCTTCATTCAAAGTGGTATCTGCTGAATTTACATTCTACTAGATTGAGGAAGGTCTCTTTACAAGTTCAGTGATATTTCATTAAGGATTTTCAATTTTTATGTACAATTGATTCTGGCCTGTTTCCTTCCTTGTACTAACCTTTCGGTTTAGAATCAAGGTTACTTTAGCCCAACTAAATATTGAGAATTAGTCCTTTTTTATTCTCTGGGAGAATTTGTGTAGATTTTAAAAGAAAATCTGTTCTTTGAAATTTTGGTAGAACTCATCTATAAAATTACCATGCTCTGGTGTTTCCTTTCTGGGAAAATTTCAAATTACTAATTCCATTTTTTGGTAGATGTAGAATGACATTGATTCAAGGTTTTGTAAAATTATATTTTTTATAGGAATCTGTTCACTTTGCCTAAGTTTTCAAAGTGCTTACTGCAATGTTTATAATTTTATTTTATAATCTATTTTCTGATATATTGATTATATTTCCATTTGAATACTAATTATACCTTCCTTTTATTCTGTCAATAAATTTCAGTACAGGTTTATTTTGTAATTCACTTAAAGGATTAAATCTGGGGCTGCATAACCCTAACTAGAAATTTGTTTCTTGTTTGATTTTTGCTCTTATTTTAGGATTTCTTTTCTTCTATTTTAAATTTATTTTATTATTTTTTCTCCTAAAAAACTGGATGACTACATCATAATTTTCAACCTTTTAAAACTTTGTTAAAATAAGCACCCCCACCCCGGGTACTTCTTTGCATTACACAAATATTTGTATGTAGTATGTTCATTAAAGTTCAGTTCTAGGTATTTTGTTCTTGGATCTAAAAGATACTTACCATACTTCATTAAATATAAGATATTATTTTTTTAAAGATTCTTTTTCATGTGGACCATTTTAAAAGTCTTTATTGAATTTGTTACAATATTGCTTCCGTTTTATGTTTTGGGGGTTTTCTTGTTTGTTTTTTTTGCCAGGAGGCATATGGGATCTTAGCTCCCTGACCAGGGATCAGACTCACACCCCCTGCATTGGAGAGCGAAGTCTTAACCACTGTACCACCAGGAAAGTCCCTTAAGACACTATTGACTGAATAATCCATGACAGCTGCAGAGATAATAGATCTTGAAAAAAATGTTTAGAGTATGTGTCTATTTTTAAAATTTATCAAATGTATTGGTATAATTATCTCTTTTTTAAAAAGTTGATATAGTAACACCCTAGTTGAAGAAAATAGCCTATATTATGTCAATTCTTTGAAATTTGTCAAAAAATGAATTACTGAATAGTTTATTAATAATTCTTACAAATATTTCATGGATATAACAGAGGAATATGAATTCATTAAATGTTAGGTTCAGAGTTCTTTGACCATGAGATTAAATTTGTTAATTCTGTGGTTGGATTCTTCTGTATCTTCCCTAAATTTTTGTTTGCTTGACCAATAAATGATTGGGAGAGAATTATATGGGACTCTCCTTTAACGGTGGTAAATTTGTTGATTTTTCTCTCTAGTTCTACTTTAATGCTTATTGAAGTTATTTTATTTATACATACAAGTTTAAATTATTTTAATAAATGTAAAAAATCATTTGAAAAAGTTTAACCCCCATTCATGATAAAATGTCTCAGCAAAATAGTAAGAAGCAAACTTCCTCAAACTGGTAAAGGGCATCTACAAAAAACCTACAGCTAATATAATACTTAATTATTAAATATAGAATGCATTCCCCCTAAGAGAAAGAATAAGCCAGCGATGTCCACTACAACCCCTTCTATTTAACACTGTACTTGCATGACAGTAAAATACAGCAAGAGAAATAAAGGAGAGGCAAGCAAGATGTAATATGATCATATAAATTAAAAATCTTAAGGAAACTATAAAAAACTTATCAAGACTAACCAGTGAATTTAGCAAAACTCCAGCATACATAATCAACATACAAAAATGAACAATGAATAAGTAGAAAACTGTTTTCAAAACCATTATCATTTACAATAATATCCAAAGACATAAAATATTTAGGAATACATTCAACAAAAAATGTGCAAGATATGTATGCCCCAAACTGTAAAACATTAGTTTCCTCTGGCTGCTGTAATAAAGTACAAACACCGTGTAGCTTAAAATAACAGAAATTTATTGTCTCACAGTTCTGGAGAGCAGAAGTCCAAAATCAGAGTGTCAGCAGTTCCAGCTCATTCTGATGTCCCTAGGGAAGACTCCTTCCTTGTCTCTTCTGGCTTCTGGGTGTTTGCCCGCAATCTTTGGCATTCCTTCCCTTGTAGGTGCATCACTCCAGTCACACAGTCATCTTCTCCATGAATGTCTTCAGATTGTCTTCCTTCTGTGCATGTATATCTCTGTGTCCAAATTTCCTCTTTTTATATTGTCACCAGCCATATTTGATTAGGGTTTACGCTTAGGACCTCAGACATGAAAACTTGATTTCCTTCGTAAAGACTCTATTTCCATATAAAGTCACATCTGGAGGTACTGGTTAGGACTAACATATATTTTGGGGGAACACAATTCAACTCATAACAACTGCTGAAAACTAAAGAAAATTTAAATAAATGGAGAGATTTTTCTGCAAAGTTGGAAACCAGAAGTTGTGCTAAGAGAAAATAAAAGTCATTCTAGACTTTTATATATAGTTAAGCTTTCCACCAAGAATTAAGAAATAAAAATATACTCAGAAAATCAAAACCTGTTTCCAGTTCTTCACTGAAAGAACTTCTAAAAAATGTGTACCTCAAAATAGAGAAATTTATCCCAGAAGGGATAAAAAAAAGGACAGCAAAGAGAGTTTCAAAAATTCAGAAATATACACAAACTCTGAATGAACAAAATGACAGTAATTATAATAACTACTAATTTGGAAGCAGAAGTAAAATTCTGGTAGTAATGTTAAATGGTCAGGGTGAGGTTGTTAATCAGATTTTTAAATTTTTATATTGTTTGGAAAAAAGGTAGTGATGTTATTACTTTGTTAAGGGTGCATGTTATAATAGTAACTACTAAAAGAATAGATTAAAAATAAAAAGCAGAGTGCACAGAATATGTTAGAAAAAAAGAACTATCTATTTCTATTTGTTTGTGTATACATAGAATATCTCTCAGCAAAAATATAGAAACTGGTAACAGAGGTTCATTCTGGGAACTAGAACTTGAAAAATAAGTGTGACAGATTTTTCTCACTATATACATTTTTGAATTTATACCCTATGAATATACTATTTAAGTAAAAATTAGTAGCAAAATTTTACACATTTCATTTGTAGATGAAAAGCATTTATGTTCTCTATTTGTTGGGGGGGGATATGTTCTATTAATTTAAGTTTAACTGCGTAGTTCAAATTTCTGGGAGATGGCTGCTATTGTGGTTTTTTAACTTTTCTTTTCAATTCTTTCTGACTTTTATAATAGGTGTGATATAACCAAATCTAAGATTTTAGATGCTCCTCTGGCTCCTGCTGGTTCTCCTCCTACAGCTTCCTCCAGTCCTGTGCCAAGCCCACCTGCAGTTGCACACAGAGGACACTGGCTTCTTCTGCCAGTCACCCACAAAATCAGGGTTAGAGACAGACACCAGTTCTAGTGTGTCCTTGTGGGTTCTACTTCCCTTGATTTTCCTGGTTTTCACCTATTTTTCCTTTCCAACCTGACCTATGACCTACAGTAACTTTAGGACCCTGAGTGGATGAACAGCCTTCCCCCATACTTTTTATCAGCTCCTCTTTGTGGTCTCTGGCAAGTTCAATTATACTTTTACAAACCTTCTTACAAAGAAGTCCCAGCTTATCCTACAATTTTGTAAAATTTAATCTTTATAATAAATCTCTTATTCCATATCTCTAAGAGTGCTTTAGCTTCCTAATTGAACCTTAACTTATATAATATTTAAGTTCTTAATACATCTAGAGTTAAATTTTTCGTATACGTTGAAAGACAGATTTAATTAATCTATTTTCTTTTCTTTATGGATAATAATTTTTTCCCAACTCTTGGATTAAATTGTCTATTCCCCACCTCTTGGTCTGACATGTTACTTCAGATCCTTATATAAGTTTCTTATATAAGAGACTCTGCTTCTGGGCTGCCTACCTATTCTGCTGATTGATTTATTCTTGACACATCATGTCAAGTACATTAAATGCTGATATCTGATCAAACAATTACCTCCTCCCTGCCCTCACAAGCAGTCTTCTAGCTATTTTTGGCCCTTTAGTTCTCTGTACACTTAGAATCTTGCCAACAGTTTCCATAAAGATATTTGATAAGATTGGAACCTGAACTGAATCATTAGGTCAAACAGGGGAAACTGACAATAATGATGAGTCTTCTTATCAATGGTTATGGCATATATACATTTATTTAGGTGATCTTTCATATTTTTTAATAAAAGTTTTAAACTTTTTCCTATGGTGGTTTTATACAACTTCTGTTAGATTTATTTCTAGATATTTGATATTCTGTTACTATGTTACATCTTTTAAAATTTATTTATTCTATTTGATACTAGTGTGTAGAAATGCAATTGACTTGTATATATTAATCTTATATACAGCCTTCTTGATAAACCATAAGTTATCTATAGATTCTTTTCAAAGTTTGAGGTAAATAATCATGTCAACTGCAAATATTTTTTTCTTCCTTTGAATTCTTAACATTTGTAAATTCTTTTGTCTCATGCACTAAGACCTCCAATACAATCATTCTCTTGCGTGGGCTTTAAAAAAGTAATTCTATCGACAATTTAAGATGAAATTTCCTATAGATATTTAATAGATATTCTATCAAGTTGAAGAAGTTCCTTTCTAATTAATAATTTGCTAACAGATATGGCTTTGAATTTGTTGAATTCTATGAAATGTTTTTTATTCATTATTGAAAATGAACAGTTTTTCTCCCTTAATCTGTAAATGTATTTAATCACATTAATAGATTTTTATAAAACTTTTGGAATTGCTATTTTTTATAGCTTTTTTGGTCATCTATATTTGGGAGTCATATGGACTTTTAAATTTCCTTTCTTGGAGTGGTTCTGTAGAATTTTGATATAAAAGTTGTGTAATCATTGTAAATGAGCTTAGAAGTATTTTCACTTTATTTATATTATATGGCAGAGTTTTTTTAGATTAAGATAACCTGTTAAAAGTTATTATAAACCACCAGCAAAAAAATGACTGGATCTAGTGGATTTTAAAAAGTTTAACTTTCAACATACTACTATTTGTGGTTATACGAATGTTTAAATTTTTTATGTCTTACTGAGTCAGTTTTCATAAATACAATTTTTCTCGGAATCTGTCCATAGTATGTCCATATTTTAAAAGTTATTGGTGTATACTTGTAGAGTTCAAATAACCTAATTGAACTTATTATAATATCAACTTTATCTGAAATTATCTCCTCCTTTATGCTATTATTTATTTGTGCCAAATCTGTTTCTGATGTCAGAGTTTTCAGAATTTTATCTATTCTATTATTTTTTCTTTGTTAGTTTTCTATTTCATGCATTGATTTGCATTTATTAGAACTGTATATAAATGGAATCATACAGTCTGTATTCTTTTTGTCTGTCTTCTTTCACTCAGTGCAATTGTTCTGAGATTCATCCATGTTGTAGTGTATATCAACGGTTCATTCTTTTTTATTGGTGAGTAATATTCCATTTTATGTCTATACCATAGATCATTTTTCCATTAATTTTTTTCAGCAATTTTTGTGATTTCTTTAGTATACAAGTTTGCACTGATTTTTGAAATTTATTCACAAGCATTTAAAAATTTTTTGTTCTATTATAAATGAAAATATTTTAAATTTCCTTTTCAAAATGTTAGTGGTTAGCATATAAAAGACAATTGATTTCATATATTGTTTAATTATCTTGGAAACTTGTTGACATTGTTTATTAGTTTTGGTAGTTTTCTGTGAATTCTTTACAATTTTCTACATATAGAATCATGTCATCTGTGAATAAAATCAGTTTTCACTTCTTCCAATCCATTTTGAATGCCTTTTATTTATTTTTCTTCCCTGAATACTTTAACTAAAGTCTCCAGTGCACTGCTGAATAGAAGTGCTAAGAGCAGACATCCTTGCCTAGTTCCCAATTAAAGGGAAAGCATTCAGCCTTTTATAATTAAAAATGGTGCTAGCTGTAGGCTTTTGTAGGTTCTCTTTAACAGGTTGAAGAAGTTCCCTTCTATTCCAACTTTATTGATAGTTCTTTTCGTGAATGGGTGTCGGATTTTGTCACAGCTTTTTCATCTCTGCATATGACCACGTGGTTTTTGTACTGTTTTCTATTAATATGTTGAATTGATATTTAGTTAGTAAATCAACTTTACATTACTGGAATAAATCCTCAGTTATAGTGTATAACATATTGCTGGATTTGATTTACTAATATTTTGTTGAGGATTTCTTGTTTATATTCATGGATATTGGTCTGTAGTTTTCCTGTGATATGTCTGTCTGACTTTGGTTATCAGGATAATATTGGCCTTATGGAATTAATTGGAAAATATTCCTTCTCTTTTTTTCTCAAAAAATTTGAGAAGTATTGGTATTTCTTTTTACATTTACCATAGAATTCATCAAATTCATCATTGGTGAAGCCACCAGGCCTAGGCTTTTCTTTGTGGGAAAATCTTCATTACTCATCCAGCTTCTTTACATGTTATAGGTTTACTTAAAATTTTTGGAACAGTTTCTGTAATTTATGACTCTCTAGAAATTTTCCCATTTCATCTATGTTGTTTCATTTCATGGCATAAAGGTTTTCATTATATTCCTATGTGATTCCCCAAAGTATTCCCATAGTAATCCTTTTAATTTCTGTTAAATTGGTAGTGAGTTCCAATGCATTTCAGTAATCTGTGTCTTTTTTTCTTGGTCAATTTTGTTGAGCTTTTCAAAAACCATACTTAATTCCTTTTTTGTTGTTTTCTTTTTGCTTTTTAAAAATTAATCCAGCCTATAATCTTTATCAATTTTCTCTGTGTAATTTGAAGCTTTATTATTACATGTTTAAATGTTGAGGATAAAATGACCTTTATCCCTGGTAATATTCTTTGCTCTAAAATCTAATTTGTCTAATATTAATACAGGTAATCCATATTTCTTTTAATTGGTATTGATGTGTTATATCTTTTCTATCCTTTTCATTAAACCTCTTTGGGTTTTTATATTTAAAATGGGTTTCTTGTAGGCAGCATATAGCTGGTTTTTGCCTTAAAAAAAAAAAAATCCAATCTGACAATCTCTGCCTTTTAATTAGGGTATTTTTACTATTAACATTTAATGTGATTATTGACTTGGTTGGTTTACATCTATCAACTTGCTACTTATTTTCTATTTGTCCCATCTGTTCTTTGTTCTATTTTCCCTCTTTTTTCTGTATTCTTTTGGGTGAAATGGTTATTTTTCTGCTTCTGTTTTCTCTTTTCTGTTGGCTTATTAGCTAACCTTTGTTTTGTGGTTTTAGGGCTTACAGTATATATACTTAACTTATTACAATCTCCTTTCAAATCATATACTACTATACAGATAGTATACTATAAAAACACTATAGTCACACACTTCTATTTTTCCTCTCCTAATCTTTGTGCTGCTGTTGTCATGTACTTCGCTTTAACATATATTGCAAACCCTATACTGTGTTGCTAATTATTTTCAATAGTCAATTATATTTAAAGGTATTTAAACAGCAAGAACAAATCTTACATATTTATCCATGAAGTTACCATTTCTGGTAGTCCTCATTTCTTTATATACATGTATATTCTATATCTCTGGCTGGTATCATTATTCTTCTGCTTGAAGAACTTCCTTTAACGTTTGTTATAGTGCAGGTCTTCTGGTGAAGAGATCTTTTCGTAGCTACACTTTTGAAAAGTCTTTATTTTGCTTTCATTTTAGATTAATATTTTTTCTATGATTATTCGCATTGTTTCCAATGAAATATCTGCAGTCATCTTTACCTTTATTCCTCAGTTATTTGTTGAGTTTGTTTTCTCTGGCTGCTGTAAGATTTTCTATTTGTTATTAGTTTTAAAGAACTTAATTTTGATATGCCTTGGTATATTATTCATGTTTCTTGTGCTTGGAGTTCAGTGAGATTCCTGAATATGTGGGTTTATGGTTTTCATCAAATTTGGACAATTGATCAGCCATTATTTCATCAAATATATTTGTGCTTTCCTTTCTCCTCTCCTGCAGGGACTTAAATTAACTGTGTTAGGTAGCTTCAAGTTGTCCCCAAGTTCACAGATGCTGTTACATTTAAAATTCTCTTTTCTATTTATGCTTCCCTTTGATAGTTTCTATTGTTATATCTTCAAGTTCACTAATGTTATTCTCTGAACATTCATCATTAATGCCATTTAATAATTTTCATTTTAGATATTGTAGTTTTTCATTTCAGATGTTTGATTTGGATCCATTTATATCTTCCATGTCTCTACTTAACGTTTTGAACATATGGAATACACTTCTATTGCTGTCTAATATCCTTGACTACTAAGGTTTGTCCTTTTTATGAGTCTTTTTTTCTTTTCTACATGCCTGGTAATTTTTAATTAGATGCCAGCCATTGTGCATTTTACATTGTTGTGTGTTAGATGTTTTTATATTCCTATAAGTATTCTTAAGCTTTCTTCTGCATGGAGTTTTCCTACTTAGAAACACTTTGATCATTTCAGTTCCTGCTTTAAAAAAATTTTTTAATGTAATACAGTGTTCAGTCTAGGGCTAACTATTCTCTACTACTGAGGTCAGGCATTTCTTCATACTCAACACAATGTCCTGTGAAACTTAATGTTTCCAGACCACTGAAAAACACAGATGCTATTCTCAGGTACTATTACCTCTAATCCTTTTGGGTGGTTCTCTCCCCAACATTGGGTAGATTCCTCCATTCATTCACTGATCAAATGCAGCTGAACAGCTGAAAGGGACCCTCTGGATTTTTGAGTTCTCTCTCTGCACAATAGTTCTCTCACCTTTCCAGTAGTCTGTTCTGTAAATGCTAGCCTTCTGTCTCCCTGAATTCAGCTCCATCTCCCTAACTCAGGGAGTCTGTAGGTTCCATCTGGGTTCTCCCACTACACTGTGTGCAGAATGTTCTCTTAAAGAGAGGTAGGCAAGGGCAATTTTAGGGTTCAACTCATTTGTTTACCTTCTTTTTGTAATTACTGTCCTTCGTTGCCTGATACCCAGTGTTATTCAAACAGTTGTTTCATGTATTTGTCCATTTTTGTTGTTGTTTGAGGTGGGAAGGAAAGTCCAGCCCCTTATGCTCAGTTCTGGTTGTAAATGGTAAATCCTTCCTCAAGTACCTCATTTTCATTTAGGGACTGAAATTTCAGTTGGCTATTCCTGAGGTTTTTAAATAATTTTTTCCTAATTTTATTGAAGAAGATAATTTTTTTAAAAATATAAAAATTCATTAGACTAAATATATTCTAAAATATTAACCTTATTAAATTGTTAAAACCAAGAGAAATCCCAGTAACCAGTTAAAAAACTTAACATCAGTTTAAATATCTTGACATATACTCTCTGCATGTGTGAATTTAAAAGTCACAACACATTGGAACAAAAAACCTAAATCTATTCAGTTTTCCTTGGAAGATATGAAAAATGGCTAAAATGATGGAAACTGCAGCAAACACTGCAGTTTTAATTATGTTTTAATTCAACATACTTGGAATTTTTAACACTATCCCTCCACAAGTTAAAAATATAGCAAATTACATCCATATATATTCAAAAGTTCTGAAACAGTACACATGGTAGCACAATACACACTAAAATATACTTCATTGATGAAATAATACCATATTAAAGGAGATAAGATTAGACACACTGAAATCATAAATCACTATATTTCAGCAAATGGTTTTTAATACCAAAATAATAAAGATGTCAACATGGAGATACTGGAAAAGTTCTATAGGTAGAGAAAGGAAGCTAGTGACATTTTGTTTAGGAATTTAACGTATGCACAATAGCCAGACAAAGCACAAAACAACAAACCAATTAAACTGTGCATATGAATACATGCATTAAACACTGTGCATGCTAAAATTTACCTGAATTATATGAACATAAGGCTTTATCTGGAAAAAAAATGTTAAAATGTCAAAAATACATTAAAAATCTTTATATGCAAAAGGGTTATTAAAATCAAATTTCTGCTCTACGTTACAGACTGTAATTTAACATTTTCATTTAAAAGTTTAAAAGGCCACACTAATTCAGAATAAAATAATGAAGAAGATACATCATATCTAAATTAATAAAAATTCAAATTATAAATATGCTAGTAGAAACTTTGATTAAATGAAACAAGTAGAGGCTAAGAGAGAAGTACAAATTAAGAAAGGCACATAAAATCAAAAATTAATAATAGGCCTGCCCTGCATACTAATGGTAATCAATTCTATCTTACATTATGTGGCCATAAAAATTACTATGAAATGTAAGAGATAAGTGTTATACACAGAAATTTGCATACAAGAAGCAACTAATGAAGTTAAATTGAAGGGATCTTAGAAAAACATTATTAATTTTGGCATTCCTGATTTTGAAAAAAAGTATATTTTAAAATTGATTTCACTTTGGGAGAGGAAAACTGAAAATTCATACGGAATAAGTTATTTTGACATTCTCGCTCAATACAAAATATAAATGTAGAAATCATCATGGGTAGGTTAGTAGAATACAAATCAGTTAAATTCTTCTATTTCTAACTATTTACTAAGTGTCAAAAGGGAGCACAATATTAATAAATTGTTTTTACAATTACAATACAATTATCATCTAAATATACATTAGAAATTTAAAGGAATGTATGAACTATCAGGCCACAAAAATACTAAGTAGTGAAAAGATGCCATAATACCTGGAAAAAAGTAAATATTTACCCTGACACATCTAAGTTGTTAGCCAAAAGACAATAAATCACAAGAAGATGAAATAACCGGTTCACTGGTTACTACAGAAGCTTAGTTTCTAATGTTTAATTAAAATTGCTTTAAATTTGAATGACTTGATTCTAAACTTTACTTAACAAATAGAGAAATAGTACATTAGGGATTATTATATATGACTGATTTGTCCCATTGGTAATCTATACATTTTTGGAATTATATAGAGTATTTTGAGGAAAAAAAAAAAACTTTATTCTGGCCACTACATAGGAATTTCATAAGAACATAAGTATAAAATTGTGGAAATTAGAAAAACAGTAGAGTTAAATAAGTATTAAATAATTTAAATTTAAAATTTAAATTTTATCAAGGGCATATCTTCAAAAATTAACAACAAATTGAATCAACTAGATTAAACTAGGATTTTAAAAAAATCAACATAAATTCTAATTCATTTTAGCAACATTTATTATTACTCTAATTACCAGGTTTCAAACTTACCTTACAACATTTTCATTTAAAATAGATTGACTATATTCATCATAAGTTTTTAAAATCTATTGATAATCTTTTTTGAGTTTCCTTCTATTACTTTTATATAGAGCTTGGTTAAATACTCATTTATGTTTCTTTAGTCCTTTAACATTTTAGCTTTTTAAGTTTTGTTAATTTTGAAATTAATTTTGGTATATGGTATATGGCAGTGGTGTGCTGTTAAAGGCTTAACAGCTATCTCTCTAGGGGAAAAAAGACTTGATTTGTAGCACTTGCCTATTTCCATGATGTAAATACTACCATATAGCCAATTTCAAGCTACCAAAGTCACTGTACATGAAGGGAAAAGATGTATATTCAGCTGGCTCTATCTCCAGCATTCTACTGGAAAAGAATTGTTGACCATACTGAAATTAAAATATAATCAGAAGAAATGACCCTAGCGGAAGTTACTAAGGTAAACTGAAAGTAAAAAGAATGATGATGCTTCAAGATGTCAAAAAATCTTATAGCAAAAAAAAACTCTGAGAGTAACAATAATTAAGAATCTCATTATCCAAAAAATAAAGACAATGAAAACAAGAAGAGACAAAGTTACAACAATCTTTCTAAACAAGAAAAAGAAGCAGAAGATAAAGTAGTATTTTAAAAATTATACAATCAACAGATCACAAGTAAACAACTGATATGGCAAAACTGTCATATAAAGAGGTAATCACAAAGGCATGCAGCCAAAAATTTCAGGAAAAAGCATAATAGTGGTGTGTTATATAGTCAATAAATAAAAATAACGTGTGACTTTAAAAATATTTAATTGCTATAATGCATATAATTTTAAATTGTAATATCAATTGTTATATAATATTTCCTTAAAAACACTCAACATAATTGTAAACCTAAGTAAATATCTATATCAAAAATGTACTGATCCTTCACATGCTGATACAATTCACATTTTCAGTAGTTTTAAAATTCTCTGTAGACATCTTTGTATCACATCAAATACTTTTTATTAAATATTTAGAATGATGACATTCATAATCATATTGATCTTCCCACATAGACAAATTCATATTAATATAACATATCCAAACCCTAGACTTTAGAATGGGTATATATTTAACAAAGAAAATATTTTTGTAATGTTTTCCCTACTTCATGTTATTCTGCTGTTTGTATTCTTCAGTGGTAACTCTGAATCATGAAACTCTGTTCTTTGGAACAGTGTCCACATGTAACAGCGTGTCCTCAGTAAAACTGAGAGTATGCTCCACATTGATAATATATAATGTCTGTTTTTCTCAAGAACACTCTGATAAAAGTATAATTTCATATCCTTCTTACATCTTGAATGATCTGGACATTATGATTTCATAACATATTTAACTGATCTAAGTTTACTATGCCCTTCTCTATTTCAAAGGTATTATTCGAGGATTTTCTGTAAAGTACTCTGCTGTTAAGCAGACTCCCAAAATGGCTTTTTGAGTCACTTACACCATTATGTCAATTTTAAACTCAGAGGTAGTCCCCTATGATTTTCTTTTTTTTTTTTTTTTATCACTATTGGTCTAATAAATATGCCCTTGGGAAGAAAGGAACATAAAATGAAATAATCAGTCCAACTACCAAGAGGCATAAGGTTTAATTCAGCAGTGTAAGTTTTCACTGCCATTATTTAGAATAAGACATTTTAATGAGTTTAAGGTTAACAATCAAAGGATTACACTATTTCTTAAAACTGTAAAAAGGACGTCCCTATAATTCATATAGAACTAAAGACACTAAAGTTTTCAAACTGTAGCTCTTTCTCCACAAATATTATAAAGTACCTAATATTTTAAGTTAATCTCAGAGAATGAACATGAGTGTTTTCTGTCAAGGATATAGTTCCTTTGTCTTTTTAAAATTAAATTTCTGTTCATTATTTTAAAAATCACAATTTACAAAAATGTTTCAAATAAGGAAAAAAGGTTAGGTGTCAAAATATTTCAAGATATTAATTAAAGCTTACATTTTTATTGCACATATTTTAATAATAAATAGACAAATAGAGGAAAGCCATTTCCCCCTTATTTTTTCATTGCAGTTTACTGCTTTCCCTAATACTTACTACATTTAACTTCCTCCAATTCCAAAATACACGAATCTTCATTGATAAGCAAGATAGACATTTGTCTATATGCCATGATGAAGGGAAATCCCTCCCTCCAAAGCACATTTTTTTTTCTCTTCATGTTGAAGCACATCAAGGAGAAGTAATAAATCATGTTAAGATGTTATTGTGTTATTCTTTTATTCTTCTACCCTCAGATTCTGTTTAAAAATTAAAATCTCCTAATCCTTAGCCTGGCACACAATGCTTTCTGCCATAAGTCTCATCATAGTATTTATTGATACATTTTATGTCTTTACCTTTCCAAACTGACTGTTTACTTCTCTCATCTCCATTTATTGAAATTCTACTTATTCTTTACCCTGCTAAAGGACAAGATTTGGCAGAATTTGTAAGGAGACAATGGTTAAGAGCCTTCTAAATAATAGGAACCCAGGCTCTAGGACCTTTCCAGAATCCAGTGATACTTGAGGACTTCAGGATAGTAGCTGCTAAGCACCACAGCAATCAGCATTAGTAAAAACTGCTATGTGTAGATCTGGCTTCAAGTAACTGTTGCACACTGGGACATATCAGTGAAGCTCAATAAGGAATAAAAATTAATGGGTCTTTCCTGACTGTTGTCCTCTTTTAGGGTTTTCTAGAACCTCTGTTGAGAGTTGGGAGTAGGCAAGGAGAAGGAATAAGACAGATATCTGACTAGGAAAATGAGTACCTAAGAGTCAGATTAAATATAATTTTTTTAAAAAGTGGATTTCACATACAAGTTTGTAAATAAGGGTCTTGCTACCTAAGTATAATGTCTCTTTGGATCAATCACAATGTCAAGCACCATAAACATAACAAGTAGCTATACATTTGTTGATGTCATTAAAATAATGTAGATTTCAAAAGAAAGCAAGAAAGGAGAAAAGACAAACCAAAAATAAATGATGTGTAAAACATTAAGCAAAATTCATAAGAAATTACATTAAATGTAAATGTATAAATTATCTCAATAAAAGATAAATCTTGTCAGAATGGATTTAAGTAGAGCAACTTTACATTGTTTTCAATAGACAAATGTTAAATATAAGGACACAGAGAGGTGCAAAATAAAAGGATTGAGAAAGATATACCATACAAAAAAATCAGTGACCAAAAACAAAACAAAATAAAAGCAGCTGCAGCAATAGTAACATCAAACAAAGCAAGTCTTAAGGAAAAAGTATTCCTAGATAAAGAGAGACACTATGTAATGATAAAATTATCAGTCCATTAGGAAAAACATATAACAATTCTAGATTTGTATGTACCTAATAACATAACTTCAAAATACATAGAGCAAACAGTGACAAAATTAAAAGGAGAAGAGTCCACAATCACACATAGAGATTTTAACATACCTCTCTCAATAACTGATGGAATAATCAGATGAAAAATCAGGAAAAAAGAAACCCAGGAAATTTGAAAAATGAAGTTAATAAACCTGATAAGCGTGACATATGTTGAACATGTACCAAACTATGAGAAAATAAACATTCTTTTCAACAACATTTACCAAAACTGATTACATGTAGCACCATAAAGCAAACAACTAATTTTAAAGATTCCAATTATTTGAAGTATATACTCTGGCAAGAGGGTAATTATGCTCAGTATCAATATTTTTAAAAACCCTAGAGTTTGGAAATTTAACAATATACTCCTAAATAATCCACAGGTAAATGAAAGTACAATAACTTTATCACACCACATTAAAAATATCTATGTATTCTTCTGAAGAAATGAGGAGAAGCAAACAAATTAAACTTAAAGAAAGGAAAGGAGATAAATAATAAGAATAAGAAGAAAAATTAATGGAAAAGAAAAGCAAATGGAATGGAAAAGCAAACATACACCCTAGAAAGTAAATGAAACAAAAAGTTTACTTTTTGAAAGACTAGTAAAATTGATAGCTCATCAGCAAGTCTGACCAAGAACAAAAAAAAGAGAAGGAACAAATTACCAATATATGGGAAAAGAGGATGTGACTACACATTTAATAGATATTAAATAGGTAATAAGATGCTATTGTGAACAATGTAGTGCAAATTAATTTTTTAAAAATTGGAAAAAAATTCAAATTTCAAGAAAAATCCAACTTAACAAAGCTGACACAAGAAAACATAAAATTCTGAATAATTCTAAATCTAGTAGAGAAACTGAAATTGTAATTCAACACCTACACACAAAGAAATTGCCAACTCTGGTAACATAAATGGTGAATACTTCTAAACATGTACAGAAAAAAAAAATACCAATCACGTACATATTTCTTCAAACAACAGAAAATGAGGATACACTTCCAAACACTTTATGAGGCCAGAAAAACACTGAAATCAAAGCTTAGAAAGGATATTACAAAAAAACAAAAAACAAAACAAAACAAACAACAGGAAAGCAAAGACATTAAATAAAAAAGAAGTAAAATTTCCTGATACTTTTTATTTTCCTGATACTTTTTATGAATCCAGCAGCATAACACTGATAACAAAAGCAAATTAAGATGTTACAAAAAGAAAAGAAGAAAAGACAACCTTCTCCCTCCCTCTCTCTCTCATGAATACAGATGCAAAAATTTTACACATATTAACAAACTGAATCCAGAGATAGATAAAATGATAATGCATCATGAGATAGCTGGGTTTATTAAAGGAATGAAAGATAACTTTAACATTTAAAATCAATACAATTTACCACATTAGTAGAATAATAAAGAAATATATGGTTATATTCATGTGTACAGAAAAAAACTAATACAACTCAAATTCATTCATTATTAAAAATTTTCATCAAACTAGGAATAAAACAGAACTTCCTGAATCTCACAAAGTAGCATAAAAATCTTACAAAAAATATCAAATATAATGGGGAAATATTTAAAGCCTTTCCCAAAGAAAGGGGAACCAAACGTAGGTGCCAACTTCTACTCAGCAATGTCACTTCCATACAGTATTTTATTATAGAACCTAATCAAAGCATTAAGAAAGAAAAAGAAAAGCAAGACACAGCAATTTGAGAGACAAAAAATTGTTGTTATTCACAAATGACATATTATTATATCAAAATTCAAAATAATGTATGGAAAAGTTATTAGGATTCTCTTAATAAATAATAAATTTTATTTCTGTATACCAGCATCAATCCATGGGATTAAGAACGAGTTTTGATCTCTACCTCACACAATATAAAAAAATTAATTCCAGATGAAGTGTAGATTTAATGAGATGAACAAAGCACTATTCTAGAAGAAAGCATAGGAACATATCATTATGATCTTGAAGAAGAGATTTTTTTTATATAGATCATGCTATAAAGAGCACTAACCCTGAAGAAAAAAATTGAAAACTAAAATATATTAACATTTAAAACTCTTGTTGATCAAAAGATCCCATTAAAGAGTGGAAAGGCAAGCCATAGAGTAGAATACATGTGCAATACATATATCCTATAATTAATTCAAATCTATACTTTAGAAAACATTCATAAATCAATAAAAAAATAAAGAACTCCAAAGAAAAGTGGGTAAGAAATTTGACTAGGCTCTTCATAAAAAAGGATATCTAGATGGTCAATTAACCCAAGAAAAGGTTATTAGAGAAATGTAGATTAAAGCCACAATGAGGTAATACTGCACAACCACCTGAAAGGGTGGGTGAGAAGAACTAAAAATACCAAATGTAAAGTAAGGATATAGAGAAACTCAAACCCTCATTCACTGCTGTAGGAAGTATAAATTTGGACAGTTTGAGGAAATTTTAACAATATCTACTGCAATGGAATATCTGTATAGCCTATTACCTATCTATTCTACTATTAGGTATATCCATAAGCAAAAATGAACATATATGATTGCCAAAAGGCAGGTACAAGAATGTTCATATAAGCACTCAGGAATAACCAAAATCTGGAAGCAAACTATCAATCAATTGTAGATTTTTTTAATTAATTAAACAATTTAATTCTCAAAGCTAGTGATTTTAGCTACTTACATGTTATAATCTTCTTGAAAGGCTGCTAATACACAATACTATGTCAAAATTTGTAAATAGTTCAAATCAAATCTTAAAGCCTTTGAATAGTTATTACCTCTGACCAAGGCATAAGAATTCATTTAGACAAATAGCTTTCATAACCAACCTAAAAATAGGATATATTTGTATATACTTATAGAAAGAAATTGTATATGGCAATGAAAATAAATTTCAATTATATGCAAAAATATTGATGGATCTTTACAGCACAGTGGTAAGAAAAAAAGTCACGTGTTAAAGAGAAATATATTGTGTAATCTCATTTCTACAAAATTTATATATGTGTGAGTATTCCATTTATATGAAGTTAAAAATAAGCAAAAATATTCCATGGTATTTGTTATCTTGACAGGGGGAATAATTATTGGAAGAGAGCAAGAGAGAGGCTGGAAGGCTGCAGGGATGTTTTATTTCTTGATGTGGGTGCTAGCTTCATGGTGTGGTTACTTTATCAAAATTTACCTGTGAGTATATTTACAACTTTTATACATATTTCTATATAAGTTCCATACTTCAGTAAAAAGTTTACTTAAAAATGTAGCGTTCTGCCTCTGAGAATGATAGAGTAGTTTATATCAAACTAACTTTCTTGCCAGTAATAATTCTAAATTCTGGAAAAATATTTTAATAAAAAAACTGTTTAAAGATACCAAAGAACAAACAAATTCAGGCAGAAATTGGTAATACGACCCTTGAAATAAGAAAAGTACCTATTTAACCAATTTTTCCCGAAGGGCCTTCCCAATTTGGTTCACTGCAGAGGAATTACAGCTCAGCAAAAAAACCTCAGTCTTACAAGGCTGAGAAGCCAGAGGTCAGAATTCAGAGTTGTGAGGGCAGCTAGAATTGCAGGGGAAATCCTGGAAAGGCGGGAGATGGAAAAGGAGGAGACCCAAAATTTCACTCAATGGTCCCTAAAATTCTTGCCTAAATTGTAAACTGGAGAGAAAAACAAGAAGAAACCCAGCAGAAAACCACAGCTGAAAGGCTTAAAGAGCTGCAAGGAGATTTTAGCAACTTCCTGATGTATAGGATACAGAGTTTGGAGATTAAATCCCATTAATTATAGGTTTTGTTCTATATCTTGAACTTTGTCTAGAGTTCAAAACAGACATAAGAACCACAAACTATACTAAGGACTATACCTTAAAACTATGCAAAGAACCAGAATAGAACAAAAAGTAAAACTTAGCACATCTTCCATTGGTTTTAAGTGATCCTTCAGTAATTTCACTGTCTGCTAAAATGAAATGCAATATTCTTCAAAATCCAGTCTCTAAAATGTATTAAACACAATGTCCAGTACACAAAAACATTAGTAGATATATAAAACATACAGAATGTGACCCCCCAATCAAAGGAAAAAAGAGAAATATTAGTAAGCCCACAGAAGACTAAGATGCTGGAATTAGCAGATTTTAAAATAAATACTACAGCTATATCAAAGAATTTATAGGATTATATATATGTGATATAAATATATATTATTATATTACATGTCATAAATGTATTATATTTATACACATATATATTTATAACCACATGTGTATGTATAATGTAATCCTGTAAATTCTTTAATATATCTACATATACCTACACATATTTGTTTGTATATACATACACACATATACTAAAACAAGGGGAATTTCAGGAAGCATATACAAACTTCTAAGAAAAACCAAATATAAATCTTAAAATGAAAAATACAATATATTTAATAACACAATTCATAGCATGGTTTTTGCAGAAAATTGGACACTGTAGAAGTCAACTTGAAGACAAGTAAATAAAACTAATCAAAACTAGGAAGAGAGAAAAAAAGATTAAAAAAAACCAACACAGACTCTATAACCTGTGGAAAAATGTCAAGAGGTCTTTATACATGTAATTGCCATCCAAGAAGGATAGAGGTGAGACAATTGGGTAGAGAACTAAAAGAAATACTGGACCCAAATCCCCTCAAAATAGTTGAAATCCTGAGAAACTTTAATTCTAAAATCATGTCTCTTTTACCTTACAACTTTCAACAGTATCATTTCAGTTTTATCTCAATGATTTGTTTGCATTCACTTTTCTTTGAAGACTTGTGGTCATGAGGGTGAATAAAAGTATAGTAAATATAAAGTTTCCCATTTTAAAAGTGAAAGCAATTATATTCCAATAAAGAGCTAAAAAAAAAAGCAGACAACAAATGAAGGTGAAGGAATTGGAGAGATAACATTTATTAAGCCTGTTTTGTTTGTCAAGATCTTTGGTATAACTTTTACTTTAAAAAATGAAATGTTAGGGAAAAAAAGTGATAATATTATACTTCACTAAGTAAAGAATTAATGTTTGAGACATCAAAGAGATGAATCTGGTTGACATGAGAGAAAAAAACGAATGAAGGATGAGGATCAAATTAAAGAAAACTCTGATTGGATCTTTATGGTTCAAATTGTGAGGAGAATTGTTAATAAGATATCAAGGAAGAAACAAATTTGTAAAGGAAGATTTTTATCTTAAGACACTAACTGAATAACAGTAAAGAATACAACAATAAAAATGGAAATATCAAAATACAGCTTCAAAACAATCTTTAAGTTTCAGGAAAGTAATGAATAAAGTTTCTCATCAATGAATCAAAAATAAAACTATGGGAATATGTGAGATATTTTGCCAACCTCACTTCTCTATTGATGCGTTTTAATTATCTGAACTCATAGCTTCGGTCTTGCTGATATATTTTCAAAAATGCTTAATCAATCACTCTTTGAAATGTGCACTACTCTTTCCATCCTTTCGTAATGTCAAAACAACAATGTCTGAGAAGGAAGTGGGCATGAGTAGCCTGAAGAAAAAGTGTAGGAAATGTTAATTCCTCATCATTAAAATTTTGATTTCTCATAGCCTAATTTCTTTCAAACTTTTGAACAATGAGCATGTGACCATTGCTATAGATTTTTTAATACATACAACCTTCTTATTTTGCTACATGCCACATGGTATAAAAGGTCATCTATTTCAAATACTTTTACCAATATCTTTACTTGGGAAATCATTTAAAGCTTATAATCAAAGTTATCTGGACTCCATCTCAAAAAGATTTTTTTTAGAATATTTAAACTAACTACAAATATATAAAAATTTTTGGAATGGTTTTTATATATTTCCTTACTTGTTAGTAAATGAGAAATTACTAATATCTGTTTAAGGAAGTAATGCTTTGAATCATTTGAATCTACAAATTTAAAATAAGAAACCATCAGTGGAAAGAACATAATCCTAACACTACCAACATTATCATCTATTTACTTTGAATAACAATAAATGTCCATGTGTATTTAATAAGTTCATAGCCTCAGAATGTTATTCATAAGCCTCAGAGATTGAATTACCAAAAATCTTATTATGTGAATGCAGGGAATAAATAAGGGGTTACTATACATTTTTGATGGTTAACTGTTCATACGTATATGTTCCATCAAATATGTTAATCATATGATCTTTGATGATTTAAACATACTCGTAAATAAATTCCATATAGACCTTTCCATGGAGCAAAACCCTAAAGGAGGTTCTTGTCACCAATAAAACTTTAAAATAATTCATATACTTACTTTATTAATACCCTAACTTGAACCTGTCACTGATGAGCAATATATAGTTAGCCAATGGTAATGTCTTTAACTTTCTGACTATTCCTGAGTGTTATTTCCAAATCTTCTCTTTTCATATCATTTTTATCTATCTTTAGGCCTACACATTACTAATAAATTATGATAATGTTTTAGGTGTAAAACACCAAATTCAGTCATACATTCAAATATTCAAAATTAATTTTATTAGAGATTAGTTGATAGTGGCAAGTCTCCCACAGCACAACATGGAGCTATTATATTGCCCAGGGCTAAATTTAATATCATTAATGCTTAAGTATCAGAAGAGCCATTGTGAGGATGAAAAATATTAAAATCTGCAAAATTGATTACATTAAATTAATTGCATGAAAATCCACAATTCATACAGCTAACTAGAAAGTACTCTATTCTTGGCATTCCTCACATACACTATTCTCAGCAAGGAAGGAAAAAAAATAATGAAAATTATTGGTAGACTTAAGAATTTCAGATAATGAGAGTCATCGAACCTATTCCTTATTGCAATAACAACTGGAGTAAATAAAGAAAAGGCCAATCCTGTAAGAAAGGGCAATAGTAGCTAGCATTAATAGCCTATAAACCTAAACTATAAGAATTAGTAGAAAATGAATTATACTAGTAATCTTCATGTAGTAACCCATCATCCTACATGGTGATTTAGCGGCAATAAACTGAGTAGATTACAGTGGCCAGAAAGAGCAGACGCTCTAAATTTAGTCCACATAAATTTCATGGTCATGTAGCTACAACAAAGGATGTTGTAATGACAACTGCAAATGAGGGTAGGTGGGTGTCTACTTCGTGGGGAAGCTGAAAAAAGTGAGTGCTGTAAAATTAATGTTAAATTAATGCCCTCCAAGGGTAAGAGACTGTAGCTAATGGAAATAAAATTCCAGTCATTAGAGAGATTATTTTAAAAAGAAGTGAAGATAATTCTCTACGCTTTCCTATGACTAACTATCCTATAAGACCAATGCTTTGATCTAATTCTCTATTCGACAAACAGCCTTCTGACATGTAACTTAGCCCTCTATTCAGCAGGAAGAGTGTGATCCATTTAGACAAGAGTTATCTGTTATATGGCCAAGTATCCTCTCCATGACTGATGCCATGATGACATGGCATTCATTCTTATACATTTACACTTCTGAAATTTGGTTCATCTCAATCAGTTCTCCATTACTTGACAAAAATGTTGCTAAACCTGAAACATGACAGCTCCATGAAGACAAAATTATCCCATGAATATTATCCAAAGCAAAAAACACCCACTTCACCTTTCAATAAGATTCATCAGAAAAAAACAAATAAACTTGAGTTGTAGGAGCATCAAACCAACAATGCTGCTTTTCAATGTGGAAAACATTTCTGAGTTTCCTTTAAGATTCTCTGGATTGATTTATTTTATAGTTTGGACTGTAAAATTCAGGGCAAAATGCAAACACTGATGATAATAATAATAACAACAACAACAATAACATCAGTTTACATTCCTGAGATTAACCCTTAGAACCATTCTGTGATGTAGGTATTATTATTTCCATTTTCTAAATGAGGAAAGTGAAACAGAGAGAGATGACCTACCTCAACTCATACAACTCTTTTTTTTTTTTAATTGGAGTATAGTGCTTTACAATGGTGGGATAAATTGGGAGATTAAGACTGACATATATACATTACCATGTGTAAAACAGAAAGCTAGTGGGAACCTGCTGTATAACACAGGGAGCTCAGCTTGGTGTTCTGTGATGACCTAGATGGGTGGGATGGGGGTGGGGAGGTCCAAGAGGGAGGGGATAAATGTATCCACATAGCTGATTCACTTTGTTGTACAGCAGAAACTAACACACCAAGTCATACAACTCTTAAGTGAGAGAATTAAAATTTAAACTCAGGTTTGTCTGAGTCATGTTCATGGTCATGGTTTCAACCACTATGCCATACTTGTTATCCTACATATGCATAAAATACTTGGCTTAATGATGGTGGAAATCAAAATTTCAAATATCTACAGCTACATGACCAAATTCTACTACATTAGCTATCTCATTCCTATATTTTAGATTCTAAGAGGTAAAAATTAAAACATAACTGTTTCATTCTGTGTCATGCTGTGATGAGTGAATACTATATGTATACAGTACAGTGTATCAAACACTTAAAAGCTTCAATAATAGCTATGAAAATACTAATAGATGCCTGTTAATATCCATAATGGTATCTTCAAATTCTATGTCATATATATCATTCAAGATAATTCAATAATGGTATAATAAATTTTACTGAAAACTTACTTTGCAACCTCCGTGTCGGGCTCTCTCCATGGAGCTGTCGTCGTGGCATATATGGAGAAGGGTGGGGTAGTGGCAATGAAGAAACATCATGGGTCTGAAGTTTGTACCAATGTGGCTCATCATCTAACAAAGCTGTTTCTAATTCAATTAAAATCTACAAAGCCAAGAGACAAAGGATTCTCATATGACAATAATATAGAAATTTTCTTAAATGGTTTCATTATAATAATGATAATTCTAATAGTAATGCTGGTAGGTCAAAAGCAAGGTTATGCTGCAGATTTGCCCTTATGTCTGACAATAACTAAATAAGAGATAAGTATATACAACTTCTTACTGATTTAATGGCTTTAAATATCTAAGACTTTTATTTTGTAGACCCCTGAACAACTATCTACTAGAGGCTATTAAGCATGCCATTATATAAACAGCACTTATTACTAAAATTCTATAGTAATAACTAGCATATATATACCATTTTACAGTTTAAAAAGTATTTTCACTTACATTCATTAATAATTTAACCTTTACAAACACTGAAATGGGGAGATAAAAACAAATTAGTGGTGATTACTGTGTGTTAAGAACCATGTCATACGTTATCTTAATTCTCAGAAAAAAACTACTATGTTGGTCCCATTCAACTTTTACAGATAAGGATACCAAGGCTGAAAAAGGTTAAAAAACGTGTTTAAGCTCACATCACTGGTAAGTGAAAGAGGTGTAATATAAATCAAAGGTTGTCTTACTTAAAACTCTATTTAACATATCGTGTTGTGAAGGATTCAAAACAGGAAAGTAAAAAAAGGAATGGATTTATAATATGAACCATATTATAATATGAATATTTAATAAATTTACAGAGGAAATCAGTCCATAGGAATAAACTATTCTTTTTATTTTCTTTTAAAAGTCATATGCAAATATGACAGTGTCTGGTTTAAGTATATGAGAACTGCTATATAATGATAAATCACTATTTAGCTATGGGAGGTAAAAAGTAAAACAACTAAGGTACTCTTCACTGTTCCTAAATTTTCCCTAGTCATTTTCAAAATCACAGGCACTGTGTTCCAAATGGTTATACACACACACACACACACACACACACACACACACATTTAATCCTCACTCTAGCCCTGAGTTGCATACTATTATCATTCTCACTTGGCTAAAGAGGAAACTAAAGCACAAATATATTAAATAACTTGCTCAAGGTCCAAGGCCAGGAAGCAGTAGCGTCAGGAACGCAGAACCAAGCAGCTGTTTCTTTCCAACTGGTTTACCACTCTTTGATTTCTTAGCTAACAACATTCAGTTCAATATTTCTATGGATTGTTGGTTTTCCCGTGATATTACATTTAATTTACTCAGGAAAACCAATCACACTGAAAAAAAAATGAAAGCAGTTCTCTGTACATTAATAGCGGGAGAATTGTCTCTCATTCATCGCTCTCTAATTTATTCTACACATCACAGCTAGAAGTATTTTTCTCAAGTACAAATGCAATCAAGCCATTCTCTTTAAAACCTGTCTTTTGTTCTCATTATCTACAGGATAAAATCCAAACTCTTAATATGATATATGAAGGGACATGATCGTGTGTCAATTTAACTCTCAAGTCTCATTCTTACCAAGTTCCTTTCCCATTTCAGTGCAGTTGCCCAAGACCTCCGCAACTCTAGTATCTTGCTATTCCCTCTGCAGGAACTTTACTGCCCCTGACTTTGTTAAATTTCGGTTTCTCTGTGGGGCCTTCCCTGGACCACTTCCCCGTCCCCGCACAGCAATTATGTATGCCTACTGCACTTGCCCTGAAAGAGCATCTGCCATACTATGTTATAATTGTTCATTCACTTGTGTGTATCCCAGTGGATTATAAATTCCTTGAAGAAAGTAATATACCTACTGACCTTTGAAACCTCAGTTCCTAGCACATTATAGATATAGTACAGGACTGAAAAAATGATCCATGAATAAATGATTGAATTACTAGTGGTACAATCAGTTCAGTAAACTAAAAGGATATACACATATTATAAAAGCATCAATAAGTTTTTTCTTAAAACAGCAGCTAAGTTTATTTTATTAAAGAAATTATGTTTACTTTTTCAGGTATTCAAAATACAATATTTTACTGAGAGTTATATACACAAAAGTATTCAGGATGACATGAATAGTCTAAGCTTTAAAATAGTTCCAGATACCTCTCCTAAGAATTCACTTTCTTCCTCTCGAACTCGAGCTTGATCCCAAAGGGTAATCTCCAGCATTCGTTCCCGAAATTCTCTTCGGTGGACTGGAGAATAAATGAATGTTTGGTTCCACTTGGGTTCCAATGTTTTCTTTACTGTTTTAGTTCTTCTCTTGTTTTTATCACTATGAAAAAAAAGAGAAGATATGAACTTATATAAATCTTCATTTTAACTTTTGCCCTAAAATTTATTAATTTAAAATTTCTCAGGAAAGAAGTCAAGTGAAGTTTTCCCACAAATGTATCATACATTTAAAATATTGTAATCTTTAAAATTACTATTAAAATTTATATGGCATATAATTATGTCACTTTATAAGTATGATTTAATAATAGAAATATTTCAATAAATCTGAAAATTTTCCATGATAATTAAAAACTTAATCTTTCTCAAATTCTAAATAAAACCAGACTGAAGAATCATAACTATAATTTTTTTAACACATTGCCCTACTAGAAACCTTTAAAATGGAAATTAACCTATTAGTTACATATACTATTACTTTAAGTATTTGTACATATGCAAATACTGTACATAGTATTTGTAACCAATATACTATTCAGTTTAACTACAGAAGTCCTTTGTACAATGTCTAGTGAACTGTGATGTTCACAACTTTACATCCATATAGTTTAGGTAATAAGTAATTGTAATTATATCTTATCAAGTTACTTTTTTATGTACAATTAATACATATTTGTTCATTTGACATCAGGTCTTTAAAAACGGAGTAAAATTATTTCTGTGTGAGGTAGCTGCTATAATCTGGGCTGGAAATGCAAGCTGGCCATCCTGATAGACAGAACTTCCAGCTCAGAGGCTTTCATGTCTTTTTTTTGACCGCATGCTTCTACCAAATGACTGTTTTTGATTATGTATTCCATTATATACATATGTATTTATAAATTGTATGTATGTATTACTATACTGTTGTACTAATAAATTGTATTCATTGGTAAATATACAAAAATAGGAATTACAAATAGGTGAAAATAAAAGCTCAAATATTTCTTTCTGAACTTCAATGAACTGTTTCATACACCCCCTGAGTACATTCATTCTTTTTGGAGATCACTACTCTAGCTTATTAGAAAGGATTGATGTCTGGATAGGAATGAAGAAAATCATCTAGGAAGGCAATGCTAAGCTAT
Source organism: Hippopotamus amphibius kiboko (assembly GCF_030028045.1). Classification (NCBI taxonomy): domain Eukaryota; kingdom Metazoa; phylum Chordata; class Mammalia; order Artiodactyla; family Hippopotamidae; genus Hippopotamus; species Hippopotamus amphibius. Next base: position 141,099,687 of record NC_080190.1, on the reverse strand, counting down.
CAGAAGAGCCTATTTGAAGTGAAACGTGCCAGTGAACTGCAAGTGGAACCGTACTAACTTCTACAAATTCTATCAGCACAGCACAGTCCAAAGTTTGTTGGGAAATAGGAAGCAGGGAGAACTAAGAAGGGATAGAGTGACTCCAAATTAGGGAGGGTATGGGACTTCTCCTAGGTGAAAACAGAGTTTAATGTTTAATACAGATATGACTTAATTAACCAAGAGCATGTATGTTTCCAAACCATATGTATTTAATGTAGCAGGAAGCCATTTTAAAGCAATGTACCTTTATTAATTTCTAAGGCCTCCATAGGAAAATAATTTTGGAAACCCACATAGGAAATTTTATCTCCGTTCAAATTTCTGAAAGTTGTACTGTAAATAAAAATAACTAAATAATAGAAATAATGACAAGGACTACAATTTATGACTGTCACTTCCTCCTAAAATTTTCACAGATATTTATAAAGCATCTACTTATATTCTATCCATTAAAGAATGAATTATGACACCCTGTCAGAGATAAAATTCCTTCCACGAAGGGCAGGAAGAAAGCCTTTAGGGGGAACCTTGCCATCTAATCCAAGAATGGTTTATACCACAACCTGAAAGGAAACAGAAGAATAAGCTTTTACTTCCTCGTAAGGAGTGAAAAAAGTTCTCAAAGAATGACTATTTTAGAGGGGATTTCTCATTCTGGGTAGGAGGGAGACTAGATAATCTTTGAAGTTCCTTGCAAACCTACCTTATACAATTATAATTTAATAAGGCAATTCAGTGTTATTGAAGTACCAATCCATGAAAAGCACCATGGAAAGTACCTTCAGCAAGTTAAAAAAAAGTAAGTGAGCTATTTTTTTCAAGAAGTATAACTAAAGCCTTCAAAATAAGATCATTCTGTGTAAGTCAAATACTGAAAAGCTGCTAAAATTATTTAAAAACTAAAATCAGTAAGTAGGCTATAGAGATATTTTTAAATAGCAGCCTAAGGACAATAAATAATTGATCTCTATCAACATCATTAAACTGCTAAGAAAGCATTAAAAAAACTAACTAAAGCTTTTTCTATTTATTTTCTTGTTACCAGTACTTTTGTTTTCCATTTAATTTAACAGCATGCAAAGACTTGATATTTTTACTAGAAATGAAGAGAGAAATATATTTTGACTGGCAATCAATATAAAAAAGATATAAAAAAGTGTTAAAGCATGCTTAGCTATTTTTCAGAGTACCTAGTATATCATATAGAAAATAAATGTTTGAATGGCTTAACTGACATACTGACATTCTAGACTAAACTTCTTCTATGTAGCTTCACTTGCCCCTCCAGGAATTCTTATCAATAAAAAGCTATCAACTATTTTCTATGTTATTCAAGTACAGTTGGCCCTCAGTATCCACAGATACAGAGCTCTGTCATTTTATATAAGAAACTTGAGCATTGCAAATTTTGGTATCCATGGGTTTCCAGCGACCCATAGTTTTTCTCCCAAAATATTGTCAAGAAAAAAGAAATAACTCATACCAAAAGTACAAACAGTCCTTTATTCATGTGTAAAAAACTTGTGTCAACAGAAAAAAAAGAGTTGAGATGATAATGTAGTGATAATGTAGCTGTTTGAGTAACCATTCTTTTTTCTTTTTTCTGTTTTCTTTTTTCTAAGAAAAGAGTTGAGATGATAATGTAGTGATAATGTAGCTGTTTGAGTAACCTGACACAATTCTACTAATAAAGTGAGCTATAAACTTGCCTAAATAGTCTTCAAATTCCTGATAACTGACAAGAAAACTCAGCTGAAAAATAATCTGAGAAAAAAATATTAAAATGTTTCTCACATTCTTTGGTGTTGAGAAAAGATAAAAACCCTACATCTGGAATATAAAGGAGTCTTTAAAGGGACTTTCTCTCCCACCTGCACTCTATCTGCTTAGTAAGTGGGGGCAGGTGTGAAAAATAAAACTAAACACAAACAGTCAACCAAAAACAAATAATTTGAAAGAATTTTATCATCTTGAAAAGCAAGCACTTTTCTTCAAAGGTCTGCTAAGTAGAAATTTAAGTTATATGTGCGCATAAAAGCACAGATGGAAATGCAGCATTTTCTAAAAGTTTTTATGATGCCTTTAAGGATGCTTAGACGAGTAAACTCAGTGTGCTCTAAGAAGCCAAGTGTCTTGGCCTCCATCCAGGATGGTAGGTAATATGACTGTGACATCTGTCATCCAACTGAAGTTTAAGTTGTATTTATCTTTCTAGTTATTGAATACTCTCTTCTTCCTTTGCAATTCAAAGTGTACCTCTACAAAAGACAACCTAAGTTGTGGGAGAACAAACTTCTTCAAGTAAATTTTATAAGATAAAATTATATGGCAAACAGTTTCTAATAGCTTAAGAGGCTGTGGCACCCCTTACATATTTTCTGAGTAATTCATTTTACAAATTATATTTCAAAATATGTATCAAACAAAGTGTAAGACCTTTGCTAATTGCCTACTTCCTTTCTTTTGTCATTTTCCTTGTTGAGATTGCTCTTCAGATGATACTTTGGCATTCAACACTGATGACTTTCAACCTGAACTAACAGAGGGTCCGAAAGTATATAAATATGTTTAAGATCACATCTGTACCCAGCTACTTCCAACCTGAGAAAAATGACCAGACCAGCCCTGGAAACCAGGGATGCAGAGGAGCTGGGGAAAGGGAAATTGGTGTATTACTTTCTTTTTTCATGATGCTTATTGAATAATCTCTTTTTATTTTGTATGTGCCTGAAATTAAGAATGATTAGATAAGCTATTTCTCCTATCCTGATTCCTCTGTTTAAATTAGGGTAGATCAATATCATGTGTGTTGATTAGCATGGACACAAAGCAAAAGACACTTTAGGAAGCTGATTCTAGGCCCAGTGGTAAAGATTCCTTGGTGATAATGGGTGATAAAATATACAGTACATACATTAATTTTACAGAATATAGAGAAATAATATCTTTGTAAAAGGAGGTAAAAACTGTAGAGGAACACAATGTATATCCTTTAGTACCATTTCCAGCTTTATGTTGCTGTAGTTCATGTTAAAAATGTATTTGACTTAAAGGAGCATAATTTTAATGAGTTTGATAAATACACATATATTACTGAAGACGTAATCCACACAATCTAAAATAAATGTTTAATAATCTATATTATAAACATTTGATATAGGTTTTAAAACAATCTCAAAGTGTTTACTGTCACTACTATGATTCTTAAGAATCATTATGCTTATGTTAAACTTCATAAGTATCTAACTGGCATGATATTTTAAAATAAATGATACAGAATCAAACCACCCCCAGCTATTAACATCTCTCATTTATTTTCAAGAACATTTATTTTTATTTTTATTTCATATCCCTACCTTCTGTCTGGAAGAAAGTAAATTTTAACATAAGGATTCCTTGGCCTCCCATCTTCTCTGGAAGGGAGATCCTTTGCTCCCAAAATTGTAACTATTAATTGGTGACCAACCTTGTCAAACCACAGTTTTATCTGAAAAGCAAAAATATTCATTTATCAGCTTAAACATTTACTAATATAACATAATATTTACATTCCCAATCTTCACCCCTTCCTCTTATACTAATATTAGCACAGAATATAAACTTTACTTAGTAAACTGCAGTTAAAGTAAAAGGATATGCTATAATAACTTCAATGAATGGAGAATTATTTCAGATATTTTAGTTTGATTGATGAATCACTTGAACTTTTTATAACCTAATTTGATAACTCATTAACATGCACATAATTATACTACCATAACTAAGGACTTTGCATAGCATTGCTCCGTGTCTACCTTTTGCAGGAATCACTGTAGTTCATTTTGGTTCCCCTACAATAGTGAGTTCAGAATAAGTGCTCAAAATGAATTGAATAGATAAGTTGTTTATACGGCATTCATAGGGAATTTTTAAGCAGATGTTTTATGTTACACCACAGCAAAGACCTTTCAAAGATTATAAACAACTGAGAATTACTAGAAGCTTTAGTAAATAGACTTCTTAAGTTTGTATTTAAAACTGTAATAAATTCATCTTTTAAAATTTCTTACACAGGCATAAAGTCTTTTTCGTTTGTGAAACAAATGTATTTATCCTTAAAACAATAAGGGTACTTTTTATAATTTGAGATGAGAAAATTAGAATAATTTGCCTAGGCCATAATTAAGGATTAGAACTTCACATCCAGCTGCTGAATTCATTTGACTTAACAATTGTCACCTCCCACACACACACCTCACACTCCCACACTTAGCTAGCTGATTTTACCATATTAGGATCTATGATGACTATGTCTCTGATCTACATTGGTTCAGAATTCAGCACAACTCTGACCACTATCTTGAAACTGAAATCGAATTGGAAATTTGGAATTTGGGGAAAAGTTCTATTTAGGTAATACTTTTTTTTTTATTTTGTGTGTGTATGTGTGTGTATATATATATATATATATATATATATATATATATATATGTATGTATTTCCAATGGTTTGATTTTTTCTTTTACTTTGGATGTACAATATCTGCAGCAATTTAAAAAATTTAAATATACATCTCATGTCAGTCCCTTCCTCTCTTCTCCAAAGCAGACAGACAGATCTGAGCCACGCACTAGGATATACAAATAAATATAGATCATCTACATAAAAAGCATACAATTGTATACATATACTTTTGTAGTGAACTGGTAGCTCAGTTCCAATTCTAACATGGCTTTATTGAGTCTCTCACTTCATATCTTAGAGAATGAGAGGCTGAGCAAGACTTTTAAGTCAGAAGACTAATGGCCTAGAAGAGTATATAAAATTATTTGAATGCTTTTCTTTTTGGTCAAATGGAATTAGCCCTTTTATAAGAATAATTATTAGAAATATTTAAATGTTAAAAATGATTATTACTACTCTTTAAGTCCTTATGTTTAATGCAGGTATTACTCTGAGGCTGTGTAACAAAAAGTTTTTCCAATCAAGTTGCTAAGTGCAGACTCTAGACAGTGTTTCTTAAACTGTGGTTCACAAAACTCCTGCAACAGTATTATCTGGGTTATTTGTTTAAAAGTTACATATTCCTGTGGCCCACCTTTCACCTACTGAATCAAAATGGGGCCCAGGGAATTTGCATTTTAACAAGTCCTCCAGGTGATTCTCATTGCCATTAAACCTTGAGAACCACTGCCTTAGACTAGGGGACCAACAACCTGAAAAAAAAAGCCTCTGACGTTTAAATGGAAAAAAAAGTTCAACACTTGAAACTAACACAACATTGTAAACTATACTCCAATATAAAATTTTTTAAAATTACTAAAAAAAAGAAAAAGAAGTTGAAATATTTACTTGCCCGACAATATTAGAACAAAGATACAGATGAGGATAGATGGAAAAAAGAGACCATTCTGGCAAAACATGGGGGGGGGGGTGTGGGGGAATAAGAAATAGAAGAGCGTCTCATATATGAGATGAAACAGATGTTGTCAGAGAGAATCATGGTTCCTCTAAATTTGTGACCAAAACCACATTAATTTCTAACATTCTTTATTTTCTACAGCAATAAAAAAAGCTTATGACTTTATTTTCCATGATATTAAAAATTCTTCTCTGAGGATCACAGCACGAATATTAGACACTTCAAAGAGAAAAAACTTCTGAAAGGCTAAAAAAATTGTTTTCCAATAAACAGTACATTTAAAAAACAAAGAAAAAAGTAATTATTATCATTAGACTAAGCTCATAATTATTGGAGAAAATTATTGATTTCTGTGAATTTTTTTTTTTTCAGGGATTGAGACTAAGCTTTTGTTGTCATCTCCACAGGCAATATTTTTGCCCCTTTAAAATCATTACAGGTAAACATTTAACACATATATTTCAAATGCCTAATAAATGGTATTATTTTTAGATTTTCTTATGCCATGGAAAACCAAAAATATTACTTATTAATAATATTCATGTCTCACACAAACAGATATTAGGCATATGGCTTTCATATTTCCACATTAATACTTTATAGTTTATTAAATTATACTTTACAAATATATTAATATAACACAGGCATGCTTTAATTTTACTGAGTTTTTGATCAAAATTATACTTTTTAATAAATTGTCAAACTGGGCATTTGATCAATAGCCTTAATTTTCATTTTATGTTACAGGACTTGCATTGAAGTTTTTAATAGATATCCAGTTCACACTATCAAAATACAATTACTTTATCTGTTAGGTTATTTATCACATTCCTAAATATCTTCTCTGTGCTTTTTAAATGAATGAATAGGATATATCTGTTGATTCTTCAAAATAAAACAAATGTATTTCCACAATTGTAGATATGATATACTTCTTATTTTACTTCATTTTCATTAATAAAAATCTCGATATCATTTTAATTGCTTTAATACAATTTCCATGTAACCACTTTTAAATTTCCCAAGCAGAACCTGAGCAGTCTAAGTAAATATTTTACACTAAGTAGTGCTAACTAGAACTTCAATTTTTTAAATTTAAACTAAATTAGTATTATTGAAAACCAACAACAGCAACAACCAAAAAAAACCATGCAGCAAAGCAAGGAAAGCATAATACTACTTTAAAAAAAAATTATATTGACATTACTTTACCATATAAGGGTTTCCTAATGAAAAGAGGCAAACAACTTGTACCCAAGTATTACAGTAAAATTAAATGCAATTTCAATTACAAAATGTAAACAAAATAAACCCAACACATTTTATTTGGATTATGATTTTTGTTCTTTCAAAATAATATATTTTCCAAAAATTGAACCTTGTATACGATATGCATAAAATTCATATTTTAGATAAGGTACAAATCAATTTGCCAATCTCCTCAAGGAGTTATTGCTTGGAAAATGCAAGAGAATATAGATGTTAAGTGATATAATGAATGATTTAAAGAGACAGCAACCTTAGTGTAATAAAGGAAAATATTAACAGTATAAAATCAGCTATTTCTGTCAATGTTATGAAGATATGTGGAATCTACATTAAATGCCAACCTGAAACCTATGAGTTTCAGTATTCAGTCCATCATATAAAATCTCTAACAATTGTCTCTTTAAATTTTTATTGTATTTTAATCCCCATGCAGAGTTTTACAAGCTAGCTCATAAAATGATTTGAAAGTCAATAATATGGTTTGGAGCAACATACCAAAAAAAGTTTTCCTACTACGCATTTTCCAAAAACATACAAATAAGGGTTAAAACACAACTTTAGTTTCTATCAGGCAGACAAGGCCTTTACCTGAACCCTAGGAACAAAAGGCGTTGTTCTTCTACTAAGGCTTTGGCTCTGGTAAGCAAAATTAAAGAAAAAAGCAATAAAACAAAACCAAAAAGGACAACACGCTGGAACTAAAAGACCAAAAGTAAAAAACACATATAACTAATCCCTTAGATACATTTTTCCTTGATAATATATATCTAAATTAAGTAGTTCCATGCAATGAATAGATTAATTTTCCCAAAATGCTTAAACAGATAAACACTATATAAAATCTTAGAAATTTAAAATCAGATTCTTAAATGTAATCAATATAACAGTAATTAAGACTGAATATAAAATAATAGATTCAGGCTCATACATTCTGAAAGAATGAGTGTAAACATATACAAGAGTCAGGATATTTCAAGTTTCACCCTTGAACACACTACCCTTGAAAAGACAACAGAGAAAAAAATCACAGTCCAAGAAGTCAGATGAAAATACATTATAGAATTATTAGTGAAAAGTCACCTGTAGAAATAATTTTTCCAAAGGGATATATATGGCTAACAAAAGTCTAAAAAACATTAGCCAAGTCAACTTTAGCATTTCTTAAAGAATAAACACAGAAAGATCAAAAGTGTGCTGGAACACACTGGATTAATTAGTTGATTCATACTTTAAGAATCTATACCAGGCTCTATTATTTAAACATCACTTTCAGACATTTATTGTGTACCACCGGAGATAACACTGTTTAGAGCTAATCATACTTATTAATGACAATAAATCACATTTCTTTTTATTTATACAGTTCTTTATATTCTTCATATAAGTTCTTTATATAAAGCATTCTACCAATTAAAAGAGGAACAAAATCTGATGCAAGTCTCTGTGTTTGGAAATGGATTTCAGGGCATTTAATTTTTGTTCTTTCACCAAGATTCCATCCTATTCCTCACATTTCTCATGGATGTCTCTCTTGTTTAATTAACTGTTGTAAATAGTTAAAGGCTTCAGACTTTTCCACTGCTACATGGAAACAGATGATAGGTACTAGGAGGACTGTTGTCCAATTCAACCATCATCAGAAACACCCTGAAGATGGTTTAAGACATAAATCTAAAAGCCAAAGGAAAGCAAACCTTAATAGCAGACTATCATTCAATCATATGAATCGTCTTTCTCTCCAAAAACCGAGACAGTCTCAAATCTAAGCTGTCTTCCTTTTTGTGTGGAAACATTTCCAAAGGAAGAAAAGAATGTTTAGATATAGAGTGTGTTACTGATATCTGTCTGCATAACCTTAGGTGGATAATTCTCTAGCCAATGGATAAGGGATATATGAAATTCATAGAGATTAACTAGGCATGCTGAAGAAAAAGACAAAGAAGGCACTCAATTTAGAAACAGATTTTATTTTTCTTGCCTTCTCACCTGTCCTACCTGTTTTAGATCAAAAATATCAAGGTAATGAAAGATTTTTGCAAGTAAATATTACTTCATAACTAAAAGATTTACTTAAAAAGAAATAGTACTTTGAAATAAAGTAATTCTTTAAGGTGAACATTTATCCAACTTCTAAAATGATCTCAAATAAACAACTCACTGAGTTTTGAGATTGTCTAAAATCTATGCCTAATCAGTTTAAACCTAATCTTCACCCATAAGCTTATACATTAAATTTGGCTACGTAAACATATTTTGTTTTGTTAGCTTATTTTAAATTGAGGTGACATTAAAATAACATGCAATTAACCATTTTAAAGTGTACAATTCAGTGGCATTTAGTGCATCCACAGTGCTGTGCCACTACCACCTCCTTCTAGTTTTAAAACTTTTTCATCACACCATAAGAGCACCCTGTAGCTATTAAGTGATCACTCCCTATTTCCCTGTCGCCCCACTTTCTGGCAACTACTGAGCTGCTTTCTATCTCTATGGATTCTGGATATTTCATAAAGAAATGCTGACGTATTATGTATCTCATTGCAATTTGTAATTAATACTAATTCATTTATTTTAAGCATGAAATATCTGATAATATCTATAGCAATTCAGCTTCATACAAATGAAGAATTTGAATTTGTATTCCACAATTTATTTTGTATTTTTAATGCCCCTTTCTACTTTATACTGCACTACTAACTTCAGGACATTCCTTTTATGCAATGCTTCTAAAATAACAAGGTTGTAACAATGAGATATAAAGGATAAAAGCTCAAAGAAAAAACTTTCATTTACAGAAAGTTTTAAAAAGACTGTTGAGTTTCTAAGTAGATATAATGGACACATACCTATTCTTCAGTGACTTATTCCCTTTAAATGGGCATATAAAATGGACATGTACAATATTTACATGCTCATCACTAAAAACGGAGTCAGAAAAATATTAAAACAAAGTAACTTAGGGCAACATTGCAACCATAAGTCAGCCAGAGCCCCTGAAGTGAAATAAAATATGACTGTCAATAACAGTTAATATGTTCCTATAGAAGGAAAGAATTCTGAGTCATTTCTCACTTTGAAAAGAGTTAAAGTCTATATCTTATTTTAACACTCTACCAAAAAACTAGTCTAAGGCCGTAATTAATTTTAAAATATTGAGAGAATTACAAAAGTAATCCTTCAAAGAAGAAAACTGCTAAATTATGTTAGAACACAAATTTTATAAAGAATCAAAATAAGCGAGTGCTGACACTGAAAGGCTAACATACATTTCAGATGTCATAAACCTGAGTTCACACTGATTTTCTCACCAAATACATTAATGGCACTTTCATAGTTATGCCCTAGAATAATAGTAAGTAGCAGCACAATTCAAGCATAAAGAAGAAGTAAATGGAATAATTTTTTTAAAAGTCATCAACAGCCCTGTGCATGAAAGTTTAAATAACATTTTGCATTATACATGATACTATATATTTGAGAAAATAGAGTTCCATAAACTGACATAAATATATTAGGAAGGTCAGCTCACACAATATACAAATTATCTTTGTTGTCAGGCATTAGTAATGTCATGATTTTGTAAGTGAGTTATGATCCCAGGTAAAATCTCACCAAAACCAAAAATACCCACAGGTAGAACTGAACGATATAGGAATCATAATGTTGCCTTGTGACTTCCTAGAAGCTTCCTCAAAGTATGATATATGTGGACAAATATTTTCCCAACCTCTACATGTTAGAGCAAACCAAAATTGTCTCCAGTTGGCAGAAATGGCATTAAATATAAAGGAAAATACTATATCCAGAAGGGTATCTTGCTTATGTTTTGCTGCACACAAAGAATGAATGTAAAATTAAGTTTCATGAAGGTAAAATGCATGGCTATCTGTTCACTGTTGTAGTCTCAGCTACTAGGATTACAACTGACCTGGGGATAGATCTTAAAATATATTACTTGAATTGATAATTGTAGTTTGATTTAGTAAAAAATATTTTGGAGGAAAATTTTGGCAAAAGATTTCAAGAATCTTAAACTTTTTTTTCTTTCGTATTTTTTCTTTCTTTGTAATTGTACATCTGGAAAGTTATCCTGACAAAGGATATTTTGTCCTAACAAAATATCCAAGATTTATATTCAAGGATTTCCATGGCATCATTATTTAAAATACTACAAATTAGAAACAAGCAAGATATCCTATAATAGCAAATGAAGTTAAAATGGAGTATTAAATAGCTATTAAAATCATTTTAGGAGGAATTTTTAAAGAAAAAAGTTTAAAGGAAAAATACACAATATATTACTAGTGAAAAAGCAAGTTTCAAAATAGTATACACAGATTTATTACAATTTTGTTTAAATATTTATACATATGTGAATGATTATGTTTTAGTGGCAAGATTATAGGTGATTTTTATTTTTTATTTATTTGTCTGTGCCTTCTAGATTTACCAAAGCAAATATGTATTATGTTTATAAACATTATCTTGCTGGAACACACTCCTTCTGAGTCATAAAAAAATGATAAAATGGTATACATTTTAAATTATAATTATATGGATTTTAAACCAACATCACTTATAAGTACAAATACTCCATACTTTTAAGTTTCTATTTCCCCCAAATATTTAACAGTCTTACCTTTCTACCACATTCATTTTGAACCATGAGGAAAAGTAGTTGAATTTGAAATGTCTAAATACCTGCACTATGCTCCTCACCCTCCCCTCCTAGTCCAATTTCTAATACAGCCTGGGGACTTCAGAAGAGGCAACAAAGTGGTACTTACTTATTATGGAAGTCTAACTTCTGCTCCCTCATCTACCAACTGAAGCCAACTACGTGTACACACACACGCGCGCGCACACACACGCACGCACACACAGATTTACATATATACAGGCATCATCAGCCACCCATAGCATCATTTATAGACGGACTCTTTAAAGGGAGTCATAATTAAAAATAAAAAAGCTAACATTTATCAGCACTTTCTAAAATGGTGGGGGAAAATACACACACATTCGTAACCATAAATGACAACATCTGTGCTGTCAATACATGTAACAGAATAAGTAGAAAGATGCTACTTATTGTGGAAAATGGAAAAAACACCACTGTCCTCAAACGAAAAAGTTCACTCTGTTTATGAAAAAGAAAGGAAAAGAAAATAATAAAGAGAAGAAATTCATTATAGTAAGACATTTACAATCTCCTAATAGTATCTCATCTTCTTTCTTACATAGCTTTTCTGTTATTATCACTTTTGTGATCAAAGTAGTCCCAGAACAGATGTGTCTAATGACTTTGACTTTTACTATGTTAATTCTACTTATACTTTCTATATCTCCATTTAATCAATGAAAATTCTTCAGAAAAAAACACTTCTCCTTCCCCAAAAAAATAAAAGGAGAAATTTTATACCTGATTAACAAAAAGCTAGAAATTGCTCTTAAAATATCAGCCCAAGAATAGTTTAGTTCTTAACTATAACATTAACAATTATCCAAAATTCAACGTCTGAATTTTGAGAATCTAAATAGTTCTTAATACTCATAAAATTTTGTTTAGTAACTCATCAGAATTAGTGTCAATATTAACCTGTTTGTTTCTAAAACATAACTGGATAAAATTTAATATTTTAATATTTTTAAATGGTTTAAAACAGAATGACAACTTTAGAAATTAATAAAATGTGAAGGCCTGAATTTGCAAAGCTCTTCTAATATGGGTATACAATGGATAACTGAATTTTTAAAACTTTTGTTATAAAATATTCAAATTAGGGATCAGTTAATAAGAAATCCACCTGATATACTCAGTTATCTATTATATATTTCCCCATTTACTTCGTTGAGCAAAAATCATGACCTTGAATTTTGGAATAATATTACTAAGGTGAAAAGGTTTTAGATAGCATCACAAATTCTAATTCTCATTAAATCCCAGAAAACCTAAATCTAATAAAGAAAGCACTCTGCTAGATAATTATAATTGAATTCAAATTAATTAAAATTACTAAGAATGAAAAGGTGATGGTTAAAAGCACAATTATATTCTAAACAGAACTTGGTTTACCAAAAAGTAGCATCATATAGTAAAAACACTACTTGATATTCCAAAAAGAGAAAGTAATCTAGTGATTACGTACTGAAAGTTGTCCAGATAAGAACTGTGGAACATCCCTCAACATGCCAGGACTCATGGGAGATGTAACGGAAATAGAAGGACGATCCATTTTTTGAGATTCAAATGAGCTAGAGCCTGAAAAGGTAATTATACATAAAGAATAACAACAATGGCTCTTCATTAGTATTTAATAATCTTTACCACATATCTCGTTATTTTTAATGCCCACAAAATGCCATTATATGGACCATTTTCTTAGCCACAGTGTTCCAAATATTCTTAGAGGGGTTTTTTAAAGCGTAAGTGCAGCTTAGGGATCCTCTCCAGACCAAGGGTGAACCATTTTCTGTGCCAATTATGGTAGAGACAGACCTCAGAACTTAGTTACTTCATCTGTTGTGTGTACTTAACTCATCTCTTACAATAACATACTAAGAAAATTTTAAAATAGAAACTTAGGGAGGAAAAACCAAAACCTAAAGCAATAAAGCAACTCAAAGATGGTCTAAACTTGCAATGCTAAAAATGTAAGTACTAGAATGCTAATCGTGAAAAGTTTTCAGGAAGTGATTTTTAACTGTATCTGGAAGAATATAATAAATTAGATGGGCTAAAAGGAAGTGACAGGCTATGAAAAAAAAAAAAGATACAGAAGAGCAGAAAAAGCAGAATCTCAATACCCAGAAGTTATATGTATGAATTTATTTGTATGGAGGGGAAGGAACAAATTGGAAAATGAATAAAAATGGGGCTAATGAGATACTGACAGAATTAAATGCCTGGATTCTGGGCTACAAATTTTGGCGCTAATAAAATATCCATGCTAAACGTTTATGAGTAAGGTAATAAAAAGTGCATTTGAGGAAGATGTCTTCACCATTTATTTAAATTGTAGACTGAACTGAGCGAGATGGAAAACACTTAAGAACAAGTGGAATTCAGTAAAATAATAATAGGAATGATTGGAAAATGGAATGGAAAGAAAGAATTGAGGCAATAGCACAAAATTAGAAAATGAGGACTCAGAAACTAATTAGATATGACAGATAAAGGAAAAGAGGTGAGGACATTAAGATTTCAAGTCTTGTAACCAGATATAGGGTCAAGAAAGTCCCCTATGTGTCTGTCTTGTTCTCTGCACAGGTCAGTGCTAATATTTCCTGGGATGTAGAACACTGTAGAGGTCCTGTGTATAAGGGAATGGCTGGAGAAGTTCATTTGCAAGCTGTCACAGTGACCCTGTGACACCTCAGAGACCTCCAAGGGGAAATGTAAAGCAGATAACAGGATATGTGGATGGGACCAAAGGTTGAGTAGATATCAGTATTAGAAGTTAAACTGTAAAGTGTCTCCCTAATTGGAGGCACAAGTGGATAAAAATTCACTTCTAGAGAGAGTATGATGTAAAATGAAGGGGAAAACTGCAAGGCTTGGGATCAGAAGTAATGGTGACACCTTTATAGTATTTAGAAGTAGAAAGAATGATGCCTTTATACTAAGAAATAAGCTAAGTTTTCTATATGCTAAGCTTCAAGTAACAGGAAGACACTTAGAACATATCTTTAAACATCCAGGGATGAAGGGACACTGATAGACCATTTTGATAATGTAAACTTAGGAGTTATATGGCAATTAAACCGTAGGAAGAGAAAAATTTACTAAGGAACTAAAAACAGAAGGTTAAGAATTTGGCCTTGGAGAAAGCTATCCTTCAACTTTTAAAGCATACAAAATTGAATCTAATTTGAGAAAGGACCCCATCCTTACAGAAACAACTTTGGAATGGTAGCCTAGGGGCTTTTCAAACAGCTATAATAAGATAAAGGAGTCCACACTGCTCTTGAAATATCTGAGTGATGTAACTGAATAAAAATTCTACCTACTTCCATAGACTGCTGTGAAAACTAAGTGTGATAGTGTAGATACAACATCTAGCACAGTTCCAGGCACTCAGAATGGGAGTGATGAGGATGATATTACATATAATAATAATTATTAGCATCATGTTAGTGCGTATAGTTTTAAGTGATCACGATATTATTTTGGATATAATGATTTAGCAACTAGCCAAAAGTACTAAATCAAATAGGTCATATGATCATATTTTAACGGTTAGAGCTATGCCATTCCAAAAGGATGTCACCTTTCTGGTAAAGATTTTTTAAAAATTTATACTTATAACTGTAATATAAATGTAAAAGTAACATCCTTTTTAATAGTATATTCTCAATTGTTGTGTGTATAGAGAATCCGACCACTTCTCACAACCTTCATTGCAAGCACCATGGTCTAAGTTACCATCATCTCATCACTCAAATATTGAAATAGTCCTCTCACTGGTCTCTCCGCTTTCGCTCCATTTAATGTAGTTTCAACATAGTAGCCAGATTTTAAAACATAAGTCTCTCCTCAGAAACATCCTATGTAGCTCTTGATTTCCCTTAGAGTAAAAGCCACAGTCTTTACAGTGCCTTATAAAGTCTCTGCAGGTTGGCTGCCCCTTACTTCCTTGTCCTCCTTCTTGCCATTCTGCCCCCTGCTCACTCTTGCAGCCACCATAGCCTTTTTGCTTTTTCTTAAATGCATCTTAGGCTTTCCTGACTTAGAGCCATTGAACCTCTGGTCCCTGTACCTGGAGAGCTTTTCCCTCAGATCGCCACTCTTTCAAATCTTGCTCCAATCCTTCCTTCTCAATGTGGTCTATTCTGATCAACATATTTCAAACTGCAACTCTCCTCTTCTTTCACAACATGCCTTACTCTCAATCAATCAACAAACTTTAATTCATTGGAAAAAATTCATTTGCTTAGCATCTGAAATAGCACTCAAACACAAGTAATAAAAAGTGTCTATATATTTAATATTATTTTAACTTACATGTCTATTGTTTCATTACTACTCGCTAAATCACAACTATTATCCCATTTTCTAAAAAATATAAATTAGAATATACATAATTATTCACTAGATTGTCTGACGCATTCTCATTTACTGAGGATTAGGTTACAAAGTAGTAAATTTTAAAATTAGGTGAAGTTTGGAGAGAGGGCAAAACTTTGGGGAGTGATATGTTCATTATGTTTTATTATGATGATGGATTCACATGTATATCAAAGCTTATCTAACTGTGCATTTTAAATATGTTCGGTTTATGGTAGTATACCTTAATAAGATTATCTAAAAATACACAGTAGTTAAGACAGTGTGGTTTAAAAAAACCACCTTAAAATATTATAGACTTTTGTACTTTTTTCCACAACGACATTAAATAACACTAAATTTTCCATCTTTATATGACTGCATACTTGATAACACTACTATACTTCTTACCTTGTATTAACAGATTAAAGAGTTCATTTAACCCCTGATGATGAATAACTGAATGACTTTATTAATAAAACATTTTATTCCAAAATAAATGAAACTTACTGGACTCCAGTTGTGCGTGTGTGCTATCAGGTATTCTAGGTATATCTCTGAAATGACAGAAAGAAAAAAAAAAACAAGAAATTGTTTCAACAAATAGTAGCAACTGCTATTTTAATCATTACCAACATATATTATAACAGGACAATGTAAAATGAACAAAATTGTATACGACAGCAGCATTATATAAATAAGGAAAAAAACAAGTCGTAGTACTTTTTGCTAATAAAAGTGTTCTGGGCTAACTCCTACTACTTAAAAGGAATTAAAACTCATATGCATTTAGAGCAGATTTGTAAAAATATACACTTTATTTCCTATGTGCTTCACTACACAGTTATCCATTCTAAAATATTTCTATATTCAAGTCAAGTTCTACATATATATTTTGATTATATTCTACTTTTTACTTTTACCTGCTGTTGTTCAAATCAGTAACACTGAAATTCAAATAAAATATCACCAAAACAAAAATTAAAATATTCAGATTGTGACTGAAATTTTTTAAACATCATAATTCTACTGAGAAAAATGCAATCATGTTTCTTATTGGACTTAACATAATTACCTTGTAACTGTATTTACATCAAAAGTATGTACATTTTTGTTTGAGATTTGCCAGAAGGGGTATCTATTAATGGTTAAGCTCATTCACAAAATTGCATCAAAAATATTTAAGACATCAAAACAAAAATATGATTAGACCATCCTTTAATACCAAGAAATATACTTGATTAATACCATAAGCTGATATAGTACAGTTTTACCATATTACAAAACCATGAAAAGACAAAATAAAAAATAGATATAATTTCATGTGACAAATTCATTACTTTTGAAAGGAACATTTCAAAAACTAAGTTACCAACTGAAGTCATTTTGTTCAACATGAAGAGACCATTTCCTAAATGAGTCAAAACTAGGCATTAGAATTCTGAAAGAAAGAAGAATTTCCACAGCTTCCACCCTGGAATGCTCTTACCCCAGACATGTATTTAATAATTCATTGTCAGTTTATGTATTTTTCTATTGCATTTTTAAGTTACAGATATATCTTTTACATTGGCTTAATATATATGCTTCTATAAAGGCAACACTGCTGTGATATTTCATGAGTAATTCTCACAGTAGAAGCACAAAGGATAATATTTATTGCCAATATAAAAAGTCAAAGAGTAATTGACATTTCCTTATTTTTTATCTGTTGCCTTAAAGATGTTCTTATGTTCCTTAAATGGTTGCCACCATCTAGAAATAGAATGCCTTTAAGCCCTCTCTTTTTTATATGAAATCTCCACTTTGGAAAAATATATAAAATTCACAGACTATAGCTGATTCTCATATTTACAATGCAGAGAACCATAGCTTATGAAACTTCTTTTGAAAGTAATTATTACTATAGTCCCTTTCTGTTAATCCCTTTAGCCATTTCCTGAGCTACTAAGATAGTAAAAATAATAAACACCTAAATATTCCTTCTTCTTTTGTAATTAACTGTATATTCTAGCATGATCTGATAAAGAGATGTCATGATTTTTGGTGAGATATTTTTGGTAAAGGAGAAAAAAGCATTGTCCTCAAATTTTAGTTTTATAAAGCAATCAGACATTATTGGACTGCATATTACAGATTATTCAATAGTAGTCAACTCTATACATGTATAAAGTTATTCAAACCAACTCACCCAATAGGTCTTGAAACAACAAGCTCCACTTGTGGTTCAGGTTTGGATTCCAGGATGATGTTATACACTTCCTCAAATGTGGCTCCTTGTAATAGTCTTCCATTCCATTCTAATACTTCATCACCTACAGTGTGTGTCAGTAATGATAATCTTAGAAAGAAAAACTAATCCCTTAAAATGCACTCGGAACAAAAGCAATCTCAAACTGTGATTAATTTCATAGAATAAAATCATCATTATGGAATAAGAAACATACTGGGAACAGCTTCAGTGGCATAAAATTTGATGACCAGGATGATTAGCATATTTCACACAAAAGGACAAGTAAGGGTCAGAGGAAAAAATACATAAAAGTTATCTCTGTGATTTCTAGAATTTTCTCAGCGGTGTCTTGTCCCTGAATAGTTGTTAGTTGTTCTTCTTGCAAGGGGAAGCAAGTCAGGAACAACCTTATGTCTCCAACTTGGTGACATCACTCTTGTCTCTGATTTCTCAATAGAAATTCCAATTCTAGAAACTATCAAGATCAGTTGCCTTTTTGAAAATTTTATAACTCTGTATTCTAGGATTCTCATATACATGCAGCTGAGCACCTGTTCGAACTCTTTTGTAAAAAGCTTAATACTAAACACCTTACTGAATCCTCTCCAAGGCACTCAAGGATCTCTTCAATAGTATCCATTATCAAAGAGATAAGGAGTGACACATTTCAGGAAATATGTAGTTACCCATGAAGTTTGTTTCCTAAACTATGTTGGAAGTTGTTTATAAGAAACAAATAGGCTTATGGGAAAGAAGTTAGGTTAATCCCAGATACAGACTAGGAATATCCATCAGCAAACAAATAAGATCAGTAAATACAAAAATATTTTTATCTAATGTGACTCAAGAACTAATAGTTACAACATTTCATTAATGACTAAAGATTAATATATAAGTTAAATTAACTTTTTGTTAATTTAACAAATGAGGATAATTAACTCTAAATGAGGATAACTTTTTCATAACTACTTAAGTTTAACAGTTTAAATGTAAATAATCAAAGATTGAAACCTACCTGGTCTAAGATGTCCTACAGTATCAGCTAAACTTCCTTTTTTAACTTTGGTAATAAATGCACAGAGCCGACCTGATTCAGTCATCTTTCCTCCTACAACCTGTTTAAAAGTAGAAAATGTTAAAATGGGCATATTGTTCAAATGAACACAGCTGAAGATTCAAGGAAAAAATAACTAGACAATCTTCAGGTTTTGAAACTAAAATTTAATGTTCTAAAAATAATTTTTAAATGATATAATGTTATTATTAGGAACTGAGTACATGTCCCAGGATTGGACTCTTTACATATTCCAAATGTTTTGCAATTAAATCAATTATTTGTTGAAAATGTTGCATACCTTAGAAACAATTTATAATTTCTGCCTTTATTACAGAATTCTCACTTTTGCCATTTCTAAAAACATGTTATTATAGTACTACATAATTATATTAACATTTCTAGTTATAGATGTAAATATATATTTTATTAATTTTAATATAATTATGATATATTCTAAAAATTTTATTAGTTGGCAGTCTTTGGGGCATATTGATAACATGCATGATGATGATGATGGATTTTTCCTGAGAAAATTAACAAAATTTACTTAATCTCATCAAAATTAATGTAAACTTTAGACCATTTGCATCCCAATTTTCCTGTTTTTACATTTCTATTAATACATATCTTTCAGAAAAAGAAAAAACAAAGGTTAGCAATAATGCTGTGAAGTCATATGTGTAGCTATAAGACTGGCCTCAAAAATTAATGCTTTGATTCTCATCAACTGCCTTTCAATCAATATATCAACTTTATATCAAGTCAAGCAAATAATAGTAACTGACTTCATTGACTAGGATAGTTTTTTTCTTCTTCTAAATTGACTAAACAATACAGAATTCAAAAATCATTGATTTATCTTGCTCCAAGTATGTATTCCCCAATTGCAGTGAATTACACTCAGCTGCAGTTCAGTTAATATTAGCTAATTTTTCCTATGTTTGGTTCTGAAAATTACACGTATAAATATTGGGGGTTGAAATCCCTGTGTTAATATTTTAAAAGTTTCTTGGCTTGATAAACTTTAATAATATTAATCATAATTATACTGGCTATAATTATTATTATTATTGAAATCTTAGAATGCCAGGCACTGTACTAAATGTTTGTATATTGCTTTATTTAGTCTTATTAGGTAATAATTCAGTAAGTATTATTATCTCCATTGTACAGATGAGGAGTCTGAGGCTAAGAGAAGTTTAGTTGCCTAATGTCATGTAGCTAGTAAATGCTATGACTAGAAATCAAGCCAAGACTTCCCAACCTCTATACTACACCACTGCCCGAAGACTATACTGGGCAGATCTGGACTTAATTCTCACCTTCATCACCATCTTTGATACCATGGGCAAGTTACGACACCTCTCTAAGCTTATTTCTTATCTGTTGTGAGTGTTAATAAAATGATAGATACAAAGTACTCAGATGAGTGCCAGCCACATGGCAACCACCCAAGAGATGATGCCCAATTTCATATACAACAAAAGTTTTCAAATAGCTCACACTTACTAGAGTCTGTACAACTACTCCTGCAGCAATGGCTTAACTCTAAAACATTTACTCTCTTTGCATTTCAATTTTTAATTCACCTTACAGAGGCAGAAAAAATAAACAGAGCTCTCTTTGTTGTACTTACCAAATAAATAATTGTCTGGTATTTTACAGTAAAATATAAATCAATATAAGTTATATTAAGTTTCCTAACATAAGTATTTTTGAGTTTTCAAACTTCAAAGAGTATTCTCTCTTTTTCTCTCTTTGCCACACATACACACACACACATAAATACACACAAACACACACAGATTTTGCTACACCAATACGAAAATTATATTCCTATGTAGTACATATGTTATATTTCCCAAGTTTGTACATTTAATAATTGGCCAAAACTATCATTTTAATAAAATATAAACACATATATAGACTTAAAGGATAAATTACAGGGAAAATAAGTTTGAGCACTGAATTTAGAACTCAAGTATGTAACTCAAGTTCTGTTTTCCAAAATTATATAAATATGTATCATTGTAAAATAATGGCAACGTCTTAAATAATACTTGGAAAATGAAAAGGTTTTGGATAATGAGTGCAAATATTTAGGAATTCTTGAAAATAGGAAAAAAACCCACTAAATTGGTATGGAGTTATTATATCTTTTGCTTTTCTGATAAACCTGTAAAGGATTATAGACCAACATCTCATATATTTCATTACATACCTTCAAGCCAAGCATTGCTCCTGAATCTCGAGGTACACTTCCATCTTTTAAACGCTTATTTAATAAAATGCGCCCAATTAAACGATCTCCATCTTTAGATGGCTGCCACGTCACAGGGTGCTGACATATTGCATCAATAAACACAAAAATTAATGTTCTTTTGTGACAAATGACCCTTTATTGTACAATCTCTCTAAACTTCCCAACCTCTATAAACTTCCAACTTCCAAAGTATTATGATTACACAAACCATTTTTTACTCAAAACATTGATCAAAAGGGTTTACTAGATTATGTTTATCACCTCATTTTAATAATCTCAAGTTTTTTCAAATTCCAGTTACTGCAAATTCTAACAGTGCTCTGACACAATACTGAAGTTATATAGTTGTACAAAATCTGAGAAATCTTGAAAATATAGGCAAACTCTAATTATCTACACACTGAAGATTAAAAACTCACAGGCAGAAAAGAGACTGCAATTCTAGGTACTTGAACTCATTTAAAGGAGTTCATCGTCAAACACTTCTGGAAGACTCTGAAAGACTTTATTACAGTAAAAGTTAAAAGGTCAAATTATATTAAAACATGAAATTTGAACCTATGATGAGGGCCTTCTTGAAGTAGGTTTCTAAATTAAAATTATAAAAAATACACAAGCCCCAGTAAATTTCCAAATGAATGTGCATGGGAGAAATAGGCCTAGTTCAAAGGTAATGACAGATTACATTTCTCACTTTTTGGAGGTTCCTTGATTCTTTCCGGTCTCTTATCTATTTAGCAAATTAATTTTATTGATAATTCAATGTTATCCATTGTTAAACAACCTTGAAAATATTAGCAGTTTGTCTCAGGGCAGAACCAAGCCTTTTATAAATCATGACACCATTCCGTTATATGTCAAATAACAAAGTAAATGATTTGTGTAATCACAGTTTCACAGTTATCTAAAAGTAACATGCATATCTTCATGCAAAATTGAGCAGGCAAAAGACAAGTTCCAGTAAATCACATCTATATGGTAAAAAGATTTCAAAAGTCTCACTATACTAAAAGCAAAATGATAAATACCAAAGCAGATGGCAATGGTTCTAATACTAATTAATACTACATTAAAATGCTATGACAATAAAACAAAAAAGCAAAATAACAGTGAAAGGGAAAAAAGAAAAACAACTTTTTCTGTGCAAACAGACCCAATTATCTCCCTTTTGCCTGGGATTCAAACTGTTAATAATTTAATTTTCATCCCAAGGAAAATATATGCAAGCAATAAGCCAATCCAAAAAAAATTCTTTTTATTTGTGGTATATAATAACATTATAAAGTTCTTTCATGCGACCATAAACAAAACATTCCTTTGTTCCTAATTTTTATTCTCATTTACTTATTTTTTGGTATGCCATCAAACAACAAAAATAGCAAAGCAAGCAAGAAGTATTTTGGTTGGTTGGTTGATTGGTTTTGGTTTTGTTTTTCTTTTCTGCACCTTGAGAAATGCTACATTGACCTTGAAATGCCCTGTCCTTTTATTATGTTCCATTTGAATGAGTGACAGAGAGCAAACGAAGACCAAATGAGCAGGTTAATAGGCAGGCTCCACAATCTCAGTACCTTATCACTATGGCTATGCTCCTCGTTAAGGGTTGTGCTACTACACGTATCTACCCCAGAGTCCTTAATCTGAGGCTCAGACCATTCCAAATCCTCTTCCAAAGAGTGGCCATCAAAGTACATCATTTTCTTTTGTCTCTCAGACCTGGTGTTAGAGTCCGACAAAACTGCCTGCTCACTAGTTTTTCTTTTTCCCTTTTGACTGTCCCCTACAGGTGTGGGATAAAAAAAAAAAAAGATACAAAAAAGAAAACATGCAAAGATGTAAATCAAAAAGGAAAAGTGAAATGATAACAGAAATTAAATAGTAAGGCTCCACATGTCTCACCAAAGACATTGGGGATGCCTCACTGCTATGCCAAGACGTATGGTCCAACCAGTTGTAATCCATGTCTCCTGTGAGAGTCAGACAGACAAAAGAGGGAAGTAAAGGAGATGGAGAAAGGACAGACAAAGACATAATAAACATTTTAAACTGTGTGATTCTCTCTGGTTTTAAGAACTTTGTCTGTAGCACTCACTATATATACCAAGAGAAAGCTAAGATTTCAAATGAGTAAAATTTATAGAATGCAGAATATATAGTTTATGTACTCTAGGCAGACCCTACAGAACAAAAGTGCTGCAAGAAAAGAAAAGGCTAATAATAAACAGGAACAGAAATGAAAAAAATTATATATTCTGAAAAAGAAAAAGACTTTCAGCTAGGTCTGTTACGCTATTTTTTTCATGCTGCCCTACAGACATGAGTTGTTTCTCCAAAGATTAAGGAACTTTTTAAAAATTAATCAATGGTTTGTTTATAACAACTACAATGAAAAGTGAAGTAATTAAATGTCATTTCTGGGAGGTAATGTGATATTCTTTATAATGCTGAAACCTCCTAAAAATTTTGAGTGATTAAAAAAAAAGAATTGGTTACACAAAAGATTATATGAAAATGACAAAACAGTAGTTCACTAAATTTCAATTAGTTGAAATAAAATAAACTTTCCTTAAATATTATGAATTACTTAATATTACTTTGAAACAATTTTCAAGTTTTTTTTCAGAAATGGCATTCTCCTAAAAAGTAAATTTTCTTTTGAAATAATTTTTGCAGACAATTTATGTAATTGGCAACTAAAAATGAATATCCATTTCCCAAACTTACGTGCTCCTTATTTGCCTTACCTTTGAAAAAGAATTTTTTCATCTATATGTGCATATATCTTTTTAAGCTCTATTCATACTTTCGTTTATTTAAAAATATTTACTAAATGCCTTCCATATATTATGCATTGTGCTAAGTCTAGCGTAAGGGGTAAAACAATGAGACATGCAGCAGAATGGAGATAAATGCAGTTAACAAATCATCAGTGTCATGTAGGAGAGTACAAAACACTGAAAGAGTATAATAACATCTAATTTAGATTTTGGGGTCAGTAAACACCTCTAAAAAATATTTAAGATATTTAAGATGAGAGCTGACATGTGACAAAGGACAGGTAAAGATATAGGCAGATGGAAAGGGGAGAGAGAAGAGCATTGCAGGAGGAAGTAACAGGACAGTACTGGAAAAAGGCTGATGGAACACCAGTTTGTCTGAACCAAAAAGAAAGGGAGAATATGGTGCTAAATGAAACTGGGGAGGCAACACAGACCAGCTTAGAGAGGACTTTTTATACCATATTAAAGATTATGAATTTCATTCACTGAAGGATTTTAAGCAAGATGGTGGCATAATCTGATTTACATTTTTAAAAGATGAATCTAAGTACTAAAGAGAGATTGGGTTGGAAGACACCAAAAGTTAAAAGACAGTTGCAATAACTCATGGAACAGGTGATTATGACTTGAACATAGGTGACAGTAATAGATATGGTAAGAAAAGGGGGAACCAAGAGAGGTTTTGAAGGTAAAGATAAGTGTTAAGGACAAGCATCAAGGATAACTCCCAGGTTTCCAGCATTAACGACTGAATGGAAGTAAAGACCATTCATGAGAGAAAGAAGCGTTTTTTATCAGGGAAGGGAGAGAAAAGTTACTTTATTTCATGGAATCTGTAAGATTCACAGATTTTAAAATGATAAAAATATGCATCTTACAATTTATTAAACATGGTGGTTGGTTTTGGACATATTATTCCAAATACCTGTAAGTTATTCAGGAAATCAATTGGTTAAATTAAAATAGAGCTTAGGAGGAAGGCGTGAGCTGGAGACATAAATTGGGAATTATTAGCATACAGCCAGGAGTAACTAGATCATTTAGGAACAGAGGGTAAAGTAAGATATGAAGAGGACCCAGACTGAATTCTAACACAGTATGATTTGAGATGAGAGAGAGAGAGACTGGGAAAGAGCATGCAGAGATAGAACAGAAGGAGGGAGAAAGATGGAGGTCTCCAGACAAAATAAAGTTTCTTAAACAGGAGGAACAACCAACTACAGAATGATTTCTACACATCAGGTAAGATAAGGAACTGAAAATTATGCATTGATTTGGCAACATTAATATCAGGAAGGATGTTAGAAAAAGCACTCTGGATAGAATGATGAAATTAAAATCAGACTGAAGTAACTGAAGGGTCAAAGAAAGATGAGGAAGTAGAAAAATTCTGTGCAGATGAATGGTTCACAAAATCCCTAAAATAGCATAACCAACATCACCTGGGAACTTGTTAGAAATGCAAATTCTTGGGTACCACCTAGACTTAATCAGAAATTCTGTAGGTGAGGTCTAGAGGTTTAACAAGCCCACCAGGTGATTATGATCTCACTGTTGGAGCAGTTTATTTGTGAAGGATGATGAAACTGTGCTTTAACATACACAAAGTTCAATCTGTAGGGGAAAAAAACCCATTCTTCAACCTGTTAACTATAGAAGTGCTTCCCAATCCATTTCATGGCACAAATAGACAAATTAAGATTTCAGAGCTACCCAAAACCCTGAGGGTATCTGTATCTCAGAAAACCTGTAACTCTTTTAAAATACACCACTGTTCTACAACAAACCACTGATAAATCTCTGAATTGGATTAAATGTAATATGGACACTATGAATAAAATTTGTGGCTGGTTTACGTGAAGATGTGAGAATCCAGCTTGCAATCTCTCTTCTCCCCCAATGACTACAAATTACCAAAATTTCAGAAACGTAGTTTTTCCCTCTGTAAATAAGAAATCAGCCGTTTAGCCACTTGAAGCTAAAGCGAAAATATCTAACGAAAAAAAGTGTCACATATGGTAGGCTCTCAGTAAACATTTCTTACATGAGTAAATAGTGTTACTGTAAGAATTAAATAACATAATCAGTGTAAAACATACAAAAAATAGTCCTAAACTACCAGCACTGCAAGTATTTAGATAATAATACTTATCACTTAATATTCTTATTTTATATAGCTTCAGAGGGCAAAACTAACATAATAAGATGTCTTTCCTTTAGTAGCAGTCAAAAATGTACTGCTGAGCCTTCCAGTTCTAGAACAAGCAAGAGGACACGAAAAGAACCAAATGGAAATTTTAGAACATTTTGAAAAATGACTGAAATTTAAAAAGCAAATGGATGAGTTCAATAGCAGAATGGAAAAGACAGAGGAACAACAATGTATTTGAAAATAGAACAGAAATTACCCAATCTGAAAAACAGAGAGGAAATAGACTAAAAAATAAAATAAACAGAGCCCAGAAAGAAATGGTGCAATATTTTTCAGTTGATGAAATAAGAAATGTCAACCCTGAATTCAAAATATGCTGAAATTATCTTTTAGGAAAGAATGAGAAATAAAGACATTCTCAAACAAAAGAAAACTAAGAGAATTTGTCACCAGGAAACTTACCCTAAAAGAATGGCTAAAGGAAGTTCTGGAAACAAAAATGAAACAAAAAAGAAGGAACCTGAAAATATCTAGAAGGAATAAAGAATATGGTAAGCAAAAATATGCATAAATACAATAGGTTTTCCTCCTCCTCTTCAGTTTTCTAAATTATATTGGTTTGAAGCAAAAAGTATACATTGTCTGATATGCCTTTCAACATACATTAGAAGAAATATTTAAGATAATTACATTATAAACAGAGAAAAGTAAAAGAACTTAAAGTATGTAAGGTTTCTACATTTCTCTCTATTAAAATATAAACACCAGCAGTATGTGATAAGCTATACATATGTAATATAGTACCTAGAGCAACTACTAAAAAAAATCTTTGCAAAGAAATACACTCAAAAATACTATAGACGAATTGAAATGCAATTTTTTAAAAAAAAGTTCAAATAACCTATAGATAAGGCAAGAAAAAGAAAACAAAAACAAAAACAGAGGGAACAAACAAAAAACAAAAAAGAAAATGGCAAACAAGAAAAATGCAGACCAATTCCCTCATATAGACACATAAATCCTTAACAGAATATTAGCAAATATAATTCAATAATATATAAAAGGAATTATACACTTTGACCAAATGGGATTTATTGCTAGAATGCAAGGCTGGTTGGATATTAAAAATCAATGTAAGCTATCATATTCACAAGTTAAAAAAGAAAAAATATCATGATCCTATTCATTGATGCAGAAAAAATTCATGATTTAAAAAAAAAAACCTCACAGAAAATAAGAAATAAGAATTTGTTCAAATAGAGGACATCAGCCAAAAACTTAGTTAAGATCATACTTAAAGGCAAAAGGCGAAGTGCTTTATATGAAAAGAAATTTCACCAAAAAGCATATCTTTATTTGTAGTAGCCAAAAAGTGGAAATAAGCAAAATATCCTTTAATAGGCAAATGAATAAACAAACTGTGGTATATCCACACCATGGAATACTACTCAGAACAAAAAGGAAAAAACTATTGATACATACAACACAGATGCACCTCAAGGGCAATATGCTGAATTAAACAAAAAAATCACATACCACATGATTTCATTTATATAGTGATAAAATTATAGAAATAGAGAATAAATGAGTGGTTAGCAAAGGTTAGGGATAGGGTGGGGAGGGAGGAAGGTATCACTAAATATAAAGCGGCAGCATGAGGAAGATCTCTGTCATGGTATAGTAGCTCTGTATCTTTATAATAGTGGTGCTTACACGAATCCATATATGTGACAAGATGTCACAAACCTACAGAAACACATTGTTCCAATGTCAATTTCCTGGTTTTGATATTCTATAGTTAAACAAGATGTAACCATTGGAGGAAGCTAGGTAAAGAGCACATGAGATCTCTATGTACTATCTTTGCAACTTCCTGCAAATCTATAATTATTTTGAAATTAAAAGTTAAAAATAATATGTTGCTGTCTTCATATGTATTGATAATCCCATCACTGAAAGTGTTCAAAGAAAAGCTGGAGTACTGCTTGTCAGCATGATGTAGAGAAGAATCAGTGCCTTAGAAAGTTACATTAAAAGAGCACTAAATACTACTGAACTCTGATATTCAGTGATTCTATTAGTTTGAATTAAACACATTTAAATATAAAACCTGGTTAAAAATAATCAAAAGATTCACATCTTAGGTCCAGATTTTCTCCTTCACTTATCTCTACCGCAAAATATAAACTAACGCAATAGTACATGTTTGAGTTGTGTGTGTGTCTTTGATGCACAGAGGAAAAAAAGTTCAGATACTCTATTTATAACATTTTTCCTACAGTCATTAAATGAATGCACAAGTTTATAAACCGTTTTATGTCACAGTTTTTCATTTTTTTAGGTTAATAAATGTTTTCAGTTATATCACATGCTATACAAAGGTATTCTTCAACATCTTCATTTTTAATCATGTTTATAAAGACACAGCAGGTTGCAACAGAAAGAGTTTTATAGCTGGAGCCACAAAACCTATGTTAAAGTACTGGCTCCACTCATTAATTTTATGACTTGGGCAAATCACATAATATATTAGGCCTCATTTACTCATTTGTATAAAAAGAGATTAATCAGATATCTCACAGATTGTTGAGAGGCTTAAGTTAGATAACGGTCATGAAAGTGCCTGGCAAATTATAGAGTCATCCCAATGTTGATGGTATCATGACCATCTTCATCATTATTAAAGTAAAATAATCATAACTTTCATTCTAAATAGATAGGGAACATTTATCTATGGTCTTTTTATTTTTCCTCTTATATTTCTTCCTGGTATTTTACTTTCTTCCTCAGCTTGTCAGGCTGTGTTGGCATCTTCCAAGAGGAAACAGTGCTTCTGCAAAATGTTAATAGGTTTGAGGGCTATAAAGATCCTCTAGTCAAATAAGCTTAGAAAACTCTGGATTAAATGTAATTAAATAGATTTATGGAGTGCAGAATTTTCCCCATAGTATTGAAAATATGCTTCTTTACAAGAATTATGTAACATGCCGTTTCCACAAAATTAATTGGAACACCTTTCTCACACACAGGTATTCCAGAATTTTGACACATAATGCTGAAACCTTCCTAGAGGGTCATTTTTCCTAAGAAAGCCATTAAAATTGATCATAAGGCTTAAGTCCTTCAAGGAAAATATTCAGTATTAAGGGAGACTAATAGCCCAAGTTAAAAAAAAAAGTTATACATAGGGAATATTATTAAACGCAATGGTTTTCAAACTATGTTCCACGGAGTTGCCTCAGAGACAAGTATTGGGGTGAGTGTGGAGAAGTGAGTCTAAAACGGCGCCCATAATCCCCACTGCATAGTGTGCATGCCTTTGTACAGGATCTATGACTTGCTCCTAATCACGGTGGTGGAATGGCATAGTGATGGGATGTCACTCTCATAATATCGTTAAAATATCCACCTAGCTAGTCAACTTGCTCTAAGACTCCCTTTGCCTGCTTAATGAAGTAAGCAGCAATGATGAGAAGCCCATGCGGCAAGGAACAGCAGGCAGTCTTTAGGAACGACGGGCACCGTCTAGGAACTTCAATGTACATCCAGTCACAAAGAAACGAATTCTGCCAACAATATCACTGAACCTGAAATTAGATTCTTCCCTCATCAAGCCTCCAGGAACACAGTCCAGCCAACAACCTGATTGTAGCAGAGTACTCAGTGAAGCCATGCTGAGACTCCTGAGCAATAGAAACTGTAAGGTGGTAACCGTGTGTTGTTTTAAGCCACTAAGTTTGTGGTAATGTCCTCCTAATGCACTGCCAGCTCTGAAAGCAGCAGATTTTAAAGACAGCAACCAAACCATAAAAGTCAGTAGATCTAAAAGGGCAAGACATGCTTCAAGCAGCTCTCAAGTTTCAAAAGAAAACCAAGGCTAGCTAAACTGCAGTATTTGAAACAAGAAGATAAATCATTCTCCATAAATAGCTAATTTTTTAAAAATCTTGCTCCTTTGGTATTAACAATGTATTCTTTAATAATATATGAATGATTAAATGATTGTATAGATTACACACATTATAATTCATTTTAATGATTACACAGTGTGAAACTGTTTTAGGATCTGTGGGTGCAAATAGGACCTCAAGAAATTTACATTCTAGAAAGGTAGACAGATAGCTAAAACACACAACAGCACAGCTTAGTGTAACATAATATATATCCATAATATCCTATTTCATTACAGCCTAGTTGCTATCAAATTATAATATGCACAATTATTTTATATATCACTAGAAAGGAAAAAATGCTGCCATTAAACAATGACAAGCATTTGATGGCAAAAATAATTTATATCTTCAAAATGTTATAATGTGAAAAAAATCTGCTTCTTAGGATGAAAAAACTATGGCATTTAATGAAAAAAACGTTGACTATTCAGAAAGGGGAGAGATTTTTTAAAAACTTTGGAAATGTTTCGCTATAGAGGTGATATTTAAACTGTACCTTGAGAGATGCAGTAAGATTTTACTTATTGGAGGATTTTACATTCTTAGAGGAAAACAACTGGATAATCCTGGCAGAGAAAAGAGACTATATCAAACTATTGCTGCCAACATGAATATATATAATATGTTTGGGAAATGGCATGTAGAAGATTATAATAGGTAACCTTTTCCTAGATCTGTAATTGGATACTTTTTCATGATCTAGATCAGTAGTTCTCAACCACTATGTTGTAACAGAGCTGTAAAGTGTGTCGCAAGTAATGCTACTACTGATAAAGTAAGGTAGTTTACAAACCAATCTTTAAAATAGAGTAAATTTTAAATTATAATAACTTCAACTTTGCATCTATATTAATGTGAATCTCAGTTAATGTGTTAAATGAGAGGGAAAAGGAAGGAGTAAAGCTACCAAAAGCAATTAGAAATCGCCCATTATCAGCAGGAAAGTGTTATGATCTGAGTATAAATTATGTATCACATTGTAACAGATGTTTGGGAATTGCTGATCTTTACTATCAACTAGCAGAACCAATTTCCTCAGATGTAAGGCAACACTGATTGCTTTACATATTACCAAGGGAAAAACATAAAATGCCACCAATTCTGTCCTAATTTCAGAGATGATAAAACCGTGGGGAAAATATGTAGATTTGAAGAAATACTATACTTTGTTCCTGGGAGCTCCTCAAAGAGAATTCTGAATCAGAAGACAAGAATCAAAATCCAGGTCATGAACTGGATTACGACCTGAAGCCAATCATTTTACAAAGCAAATCATTTGGTAAAGATCCTTTCCCTTCTAATACAGTGTGATTAGTGAATAAAAGACTGATTGAATACCTATACATTATACCCTGCTATGATATCACTGCCACCGTAAGGTAAATATCCAGAATTGAGGCCTCATTTCAGCTTTTATTTAACAATAATAATGACATTTATTGAGTGCTTACTCTGTGCCAGGAATTGGGATAAACACTTGAATGGACTGTATTTTCCAAAGGTAGATACACCGTTACATATCCCATTCCACATGTCCTTAAAATGTGACAATCACATCCCTCTACGAGAGGACAGTGTCTATATTCCCTCCCTTTGAACCTAGGAGGATCTAGGACCAACAGAACGTGGTAGAAGCAACACTTCTGTCTTCTGAGGCTAGGTTTAAAAGGACAGCATGGTTTCCTCCTGACTCTCTTTCAGGACACGTACCTTGGGAGCTGTGAATCCATATGTAATAAATACATATATCTAGAGAAAAACACAAAACCACACTAACTAATCTCCATCAAAATTTATAACCACTAATTCCAGGTCAGTTCCTTTTGCTTCCAGCTAACTGTACTACATTACCATAACTCATTATCATCTCCGTTCTCCTAGAAAAGAATTTCACATTTTCTCTGTCCACAGAACTTAAACCTCCTCCCCTGATCCTGATTCTCAGGTAATGGTCCTGCTACCTTTTCCACTTATAGAAAAAAGAAAAATTAGATGAGACATTCCACACTTTCAGAACCAACCATATTTATCAACCAATGTGGATCTGTTTTCATATTATCTGCCTTCCTTCCTATTATTATAAACACAGTGTTCCCGCCCCTTTAGCAAGTCATCCCACCTGCTAATGCACTAAATCCTATCCTCTTTCATTACTTAAGGATAAGGCTCAAACAACTGTCCTCTCTCCAGCATCAACCAATTTCCCCTTGCTATCATTCCTATGAGAATACAGATATGTTATCTCATCTCCTATCTTTTAAAAAATCCCTCTAGGAAGTTTATAGCAATACAGTCCTACCTTAAGAAACAAGAAAATGATCGAATAAACAACCTAACCTTACACCTAAAACAACTAGAGAAAGAAGAACAAAGAAACCCTAAAGTGAGCAGAAGAAAAGAAATCATAAAGATCAGAGCAGAAATAAATGAAAAAGAAAGGAAAGAAACCATAAGAAAAATAAATAAAACTAAAAGCTGGTTCTTTGAGAAGATTAACAAAATTGATAAACCATTAGCCAGACTCATCAAGAAAAAAAGGGAGAAGATGCAAATCAACAGAATTAGAAATGAAAAAGGAGAAGTCACAACGGACACCTCAGAAATACAAAACATCATGAGAGACTACTACAAGCAACTATATGCCAATCAATTGGATAACCTGGAAGAAATGGATACATTCTTAGAAAAGTACAATCTTCCAAGACTGAACCAGGAAGAAATAGAAACCATGAGCAGACCAATCACAAGTATGGAAATTGAGTCAGTGATTAAAAATCTCCCAACACACAGAAGCCCAGGACCAGATGGGTTCACGGGCGAATTCTATCAAACATTTCAAGAAGAGCTAACACCTATCCTTCTCAAACTCTTCCAAAATATTGCAGAAGGAGGAACACTCCCAAACTCATTCTACGAGGCCACCATCACCCTGATACCAAAACCAGGCAAAGATGTCACAAAAAAAGAAAACTACAGACCAATATCACTGATGAATATAGATGCAAAAATCCTCAACAAAATACTAGCTAACAGACACCAACAGCACATTAAAAAAATCATACACCATGATCAAGTGGGGTTTATCTCTGGGATGCAAGGATTCTTCAATATATGCAAATCAATCAACGTGATACATCATATCAACAAACTGAAGGATAAAAACCATATGATCATCTCAATAGATGCAGAAAAAGCTTTTGACAAAGTTCAACATCCATTTATGATAAAAGCTCTCCAGAAAATGGGCATAGAAGGAAATTACCTCAACATAATAAAAGCCATTTTTGAGAAACCAAAAGCCAACATCGTTCTCAATGGGGAAAAACTGGAAGAATTCCCTCTAAGAACAGGAACAAGACAAGGGTGTCCACTCTCAACATTATTATTCAACATAGTTTTGGAAGTTTTAGCCACAGCAATCAGAGAAGAAAAAGAAATCAAAGGAATCCAAATTGGAAAAGAAGAAGTAAAATTGTCACTCTTTGCAGATGACATGATATTATATATAGAAAACCCTAAAGACTCTACCAGAAAACTGCTAGCACTCATTGATGAGTTTAGTAAAGCAGCAGGATACAAAATTAATGCACAGAAATCTCTTGCATTCCTATACACTAACAACGGAAGAGCAGAAAGAGAAATTAAGGAAACTCTCCCATTCACCATTGCATCAAAAAGAATAAAATACCTAGGAATAAACCTGCCTAAGGAGGCAAAAGATCTGTATGCAGAAAACTTTAAGACATTGATGAAAGAAATCAAAGACGACACAAACAGATGGAGGGACATACCATGTTCCTGGATTGGAAGAATCAACATCGTGAAAATGACTGTACTACCCAAAGCAATTTACAGATTCAATGCAATCCCCATCAAATTACCAATGGCATTTTTCACAGAACTAGAGCAAGAAATCTTACAATTTGTATGGAAACACAGAAGACCCCGAATAGCCAAAGCAATCTTGAGAAGGAAAAATGGAGTTGGTGGAATCAGGCTTCCTGACTTCAAACTATACTACAAGGCCATAGTGATCAAGACAGTATGGTACTGGCACAAAAATAGAAAGGAAGATCAATGGAATAGAATAGAGAACTCAGAAGTAAGCCCAAACACATATGGCACCTTATCTTTGACAAAGGAGGTACGAATATACAATGGAAAAAAGACAGCCTCTTCAATAAGTGGTGCTGGGAAAATTGGACAGCAACATGTAAAAGAATGAAATTAGAACACTTCCTAACACCATACACAAAAATAAACTCCAAATGGATTAAAGACCTACATAAAGGCCAGACACTATAAAACTCCTAGAGGAAAACATAGGCAGAACACTCTATGACATCCATCAAAGCAAGATCCTTTTTGACCCACCTCCTAGAATCATGGAAATAAAATCAAGAATAAACAAATGGGACCTCATGAAACTTAAAAGCTTTTGCACAGCAAAAGAAACCATAAACAAGACTAAAAGGCAACCCTCAGAATGGGAAAAAACAGTTGCCTACGAAACAACGGACAAAGGATTAACCTCCAAAATATACAAGCAGCTCATGCAGCTTAATACCAAAAAAGCAAATAATCCAATCCACAAATGGGCGGAAGACCTAAATAGACATTTCTCCAAAGAAGACATACAGATGGCGAACAAACACATGAAAAGATGCTCAACATCACTAATCATCAGAGAAATGCAAGTCAAAGCCACAATGAGGTATCACCTCACACCGATCAGAATGGCCATCATCACAAAATCTGGAAACAACAAATGTTGGAGAGGGTGTGGAGAAAAGGGAACTCTCCTGCACTGTTGGTGGGAATGTAAGTTGGTACAGCCACTATGGAAAACAATTTGGAGGTTCCTTAAAAAACTACAAATAGAACTACCATATGATCCAGTCATCCCACTCCTGGGCATATACCCAAAGAAAACCATAATCCCAAAAGAAACTTGTACCATCATGTTTATTGCAGCACTATTTACAACAGCCAGGACATGGAAGCAACCTAAATGCCCATCAACAAATGAATGGATACAGAAGATGTGGCATATATATACAATGGAATATTACTCAGCTCTAAAAAGGGATGAGATGGAGCTATATGTAATGAGGTGGATAGAACTACAGTCATACAGAGTGAAGTAAGTCAGAAAGAGAAAGACAAATATTGTATGCTAACTCACATATACAGAATCTAAAAATGGTACTGATGAACTCAGTGACAAGAACAAGGACGCAGATACAGAGAATGGACTGGAGAACTCGAGGTTTGGGAGGGGGCTGGGGGTGAAGGGGAAGCTGAGACGAAGCGAGAGAGTAGCACAGACATATATATACTACCAACTGTAAAACAGATAGTCAGTGGGAAGTTGTTGTATAACAAAGGGAATCCAACTCGAGGATGGAAGATGCCTTAGAGGACTGGGGCGGGGAGGGTGGGGGGGACTCAGTGGGGGGGAGTCAAGGAAGGGAGAGAATATGGGGATATGTGTATAAAAACAGATGATTGAACTTGGTGTACCCCCCAAAATATAATAAATAAATAAAATTTAAAAAAAAAAATCCCTCTAGCTACCACTTCCTTTTCTGTTGTTATTCCTCTCTACAAGCAAAACTCTCCAAAAGACACTGAGATTTTGCTTATATAAAATGCAAACTAATATATAGTAACAAAAGGAGATCAGTGGATGCCTAGGGCTGAGGATGGAGGGAAAGAGGGATGGACTAGGAAAGGGTACAAATGCAAAGAAGATATACAGATGGTTATTTTCATGCACCTAAAAAGTTGCTCAATATCACTAATCACTAGGGAAATGCAAATCAAAACCACAATGAGATATCATTTCATACCCATTAGGATACCTATTACCAAAAACAAAACAAAATAAAACAAAACTCAGAAAATAACAAGTACTGGTAGGAATGTAGAGAAAATGGAACCCTCGTGAATTGCTGGTGAGAATGTAAAATGGTGCAGCTGCTGTGGAAAACATTATGGCAGTTCCTTGAAAAAGTAAACACTATATGATTCAGCAATGCCACTTCTAGATAAATAACCAAAAGAACTGAAAGCTGAGACTCAAACAGATATCTGCACACCAGTGTTCACTGCAGCATCAATGACCATAGCCAAAAGGTGGAAATAACCAAATATCAAACAGATGAGTGGATAAACTGTGGTATATATATACAATGGAATATTATTCAGTCACATAAAAGACTGAAGATCTGATAGATGCTTCAACGTAGAAGAATCTTGAAGACATTACTCTAAGTGAAAAAAGCCAGACACAAAAGGAAAAATATTGTATGAATTCACTTACATGAAATACCTAGAATGGGCAATTCTGTAGAGAAGGAAAGTAGTTTAGAGGTTACCAGAAGCAGGATGGAAAGCGAGAATTAGGAGTTATTGCTTTAGAGTACATAGTTTCCGTTTGGGGTGATGAAAATTGTTGGAAACAGATAGTGGTGAGGGCTGTAAAACATTGTGAATGTAATTAATGCCACTGGATCATGTACTTAAAACTGGTTAAAACGGTAAATTTCATTTGGGTATATTTTACTGCAATAAAAAAACAGTATAAAGAAAAAAACTCTCCAAAAGAGCTGTCTGTACTCACTATTTCCAATTCCTTCCCTTTCCTTTTTTTCTTGTGCCCACTTCAGACTTCCAACCCTACCACTGCACTAAACGTGCTCCTGTCAAGGCCACCAACACCAGCAATCTGTTCCTGCATCGCTAAATCTAGTGGTTAATGATCAATCAGTCCTCATCAAATCTGACTCCTAAGCGACACAATCAATACTTCTTGAAATCCTTTCTTTAGTTGGATTCTGGGATATCACTTTCCTCGTGGTTTTCCTCTACTTCATTAGCCAGTTATTTTCAATTTCTTTGGCTGGCTTTTTTCTCTTCCTCTTCTAATGGTGGGAGTATTCCCCGGGTTAATCCTGCAATCTTTTCTTTTTCCTAGAAACATACTCCCCTAGTAGTCTCTTCCAACTGCCTAGCTTTAAATGTCATACATATACTGATAACTTCCAAATGTATGTATCCAAACCTAACCGTTCCAGTGAGCTCCAGGTTAGTATATCTACCAGGTTACTCACCATCTCTACTAGATATCTACTAGGAAAATCAAACTTAATATGTACAAAACTGAATCACTGATCCTCCCTGCACCCCACCCCCCCAAAATCTGTCTGCCACAATATCCTTATGTTAATTAATGGCAACTCTTTCCTTCAATTTGCTTAGGCAAAAATCTTTGCAGTAATCCTTTACTTACTCCTCTCTTAATGTCACACCCACCTCTAAACCATCAGAAAATTCTGTTGGCTGTCCTTCCAAAATATATTCAAAATCTGACTACCTCTCTTCACTTCCATCTCTACCAAGTTGGTACTACCACCATCCCTCATTAGGTATTGGATTAGCCACCTAACTGGTCTCCCTGAACTCATCTTTGCCCCTCTCAAATCTGTTTTCAACACAGCATCAAGAGTACTCCTCAAAAGGTAAATCAGATCAAGTCATTCGGCTTCTCAATTCAGAATGAAAGCCAAAATTCTTGCAAAGACTTACAAAGCCCTACATGATCTGGCTTCTTATTACTTCTTTGACTTCAGGAAATTTGCCTATTTTTTGTTTGTTTACTTAGCTGGAGTAGCCTCTGGCACACATAGAAGTGCCTGGAACATAAAAATTAATTGAATAAATTAGTTAACTAAAATATAAAGTCGTCATTTCCACACTTCTTAATTCAGTGCAGTCTCTTTCCTAACAGAATCCCCGAATATGAAAGTGATCAAGAGCAAAATTTGGTTGAAACAAGATGGAAGATCCCAGATGCTCACCCATGCCCTCTGACCCTCTTCAGCAGTTCCTGAAACATTACCACAGAAATCTGGTGCTCCATTTGGCACAGGTTTTAACACATTGAGTCTATTTTCTTTATTTTTGAGAGGAAATTAAAGACCAGAAAATTAAATAACCTTTATAAAATTACAATGGGATCACTGGCAAAGCCTTGAAAAGAATCAGGTGCGTGTATTTTCAACCCATTGCTCTAATATACCACATTGTTTCTCTATGAAAAAAGGATAATTAATAAACCTATCGATCACATTAGCTCCTCAAAGTCTTATTAATTTCTTAAGGAAAGGAAAAGTCTTTTTCATATTTGCCCCCCTCCAATGTCAAGCAGTGTCTGGCAAATAGCAAGTACTCCATAAAAACTGTTCTCACTGACATAATGGTTATATTCCAATGTGTAGAATGACTACCTATCCCCATCTGATACCTGCTTTGTTCTCCTGGAAAATTCTATTCAACCTTCAAAACTCAATGCACACAGCAACTCCTCTGTAGAGTCCTTCCTGATAAGTCAAGGTAGAATTATCTCTATCTTACCTTTATTATCGATGTAATAAATGACATCCATGTCTCATATTTAATTATTTCATATCTATCATATATTCCTCTTGTTTGCTTACATGCTTCTCTCTCGAGCAGAGATCATGCTGTATTCATCTTACACATAGCACTTAGCACAGCATCAGGCACACAATAGGCATGAAATACATTTTTTTCCTATTGAATTGAACTGTATTAAACAGAATTTGAGAGTGAGGTTTGAGAAAAGATTGGTATTATAATCTCCATTTTATGGAAGGTTAAGCAGAAATATGCTTTCTTTCAGCATCACCATATATTTCATCTCAAACTCATCATATCTGAAACCTAGTTATTTCTCTTTAATGACTTTTGCATGATTAATTAATTCTAATTATCCTTTCTTTCCTGCTAATCTTTACTTGGCATTTACAATTTGAATCTCAATCATTTGATTTTGGTTGTCACTCTTACAAATATTTTAAAAACCATGTTTATACAATTTTTAACTACTGGAAACCATTACAAAATAGAATAAAAATAAGAAAAAAATAAGCAAATGTTAGGTATGCTTTCCTAAATCAATATATTTTCATAAGACAAGTTTTAACGGGCTCTATCAGCTATAATTCATAAAACGAAATACTTTTATTATGCTTTTTTTTGAACAAATTTAAAAGCTTTCCAACACCTAATGCAGGCAAGGCTATTATTAATAAGTGACATGTAAATTCAAACATAGGATGGTGGCATTATGATGTACTCCCAATTACTAGTTACTTAATATAATTAAAATTGTGTGAGGTAATCAAGCTGATGTGAAATGTCTTGCATCATGGGGCAATTCACAAATACAATTTTTTAAATAAATTTATTTATTTATTTATTGGCTGCATTGGGTCTTCGTTGCTGCCGGTGGGCTTTTCTCTAGTTACGCCAAGTGGGGGCTACTCTTCGTTGTGGAACACGGGCTCTAGGCGCTTGGGCTTTAGTAGTTGCAGCACGTGGGCTCAGTAGTTGTGGCTTGTGGGCTCTAAAGCACAGGCTCAGTAGTTGTGGCACACCTGCTAAGTTGCTCCGCAGCATGTGGGATCTTCCCAGGCCAGAGGATTGAACCCATGTCCCCTGCTTTGGTAGGTGGATTCTTAACCACTGTGCCACCAAGGAAGTCTGTTAAATACAATCTTAATTTCATATAAAGCCTACCTAAAGGGAATCTGCAGGGGAGGGGGTGAAGGTGAATGGGCATTTGGTTGTATAACATAGTTTCCTTTTCTATGTAGTTCTCAAGGTAGCCTAATATTAAGCAAAAAGTACCTACACTAACCCTTCTAATTTTCTAGCATTGGAATTATTTAATTAATAGAATCTCTTCCTCGATGTGTGATTTAAACAAAATAGATTGATATTACAAAGGGGAGTTGGATTAAAAGAAAAGGATACACAATTTACTAGCCTACCTGAAACATAACAAATCTTGACAGAAGGCACCACATAAAAATGTCAAGTGCATGAAGCAGGAATAGACAACAGAGGAACAGAAGAGAAAAAGAGATGGGGAACAGGAAAGCCTCAGTGGGATGCAGAGAGATAGAGAGAAAAAGAGAAAGAACAGAGAGGGAGACAGAGCATGTGGTGGGGGCATCTGAAAACTACAGTTTCTGAGCCAGTTCAGCAAAAGGGTAATAAAAAAAAGCAAAGTTCAATGACAGGCTATTCTTCCAAATATTTAGCTAAGTATACTTGGATCACAGAAACAATTGCAGGCTTCCCTGTTGGCACAGTGGTTAAGAATCCGCCTGCCAATGTAGGGGACATGGATTCAAGTCCTGGTCCTGGAAGATCCCACATGCCGTGCAGCAACTAAGCCCGTGCACCACAGCTACTGAGCCTGTGCTCTAGAGCCCACGAGCCACTACTGAGCCCATGTGCCACAACTACTGAAACCCTTGTGCCTAGAGCTCGTGCTCCACAACAAGAGAAGCCACCGCAATAAGAACTCTGCGATCAATGTAGAGAACGGACTTGAGGACACCAGGGGTGGACAACGGGGAAGCTGGGACGTAGTGAGAGAGGAGCTTCGACATATATACAACACCACATGTACTACAGATAGCTCGTGGGAAGTTCCTGAATAACATAAGGAGACAAACTCGATGATGGGTGATGACTTAGAGGGCCAGGATAGGGAGGGTGGGAGGGAGTCACAGGAGGGTGGGGATATGTGTATAAATACAGCTGATTCTTTTTGGTTTACCTCAAAAATGGGCACAGCAGTGTAAAGCAACTATATTCCAATAAAGAGCTTAAATAAAAAAAAAAACAAAACAAAACCCTGCGCTCCGCAACAAAGAGCAGCCCCTGCTCTCCGCAACTATAGAAAGCCCGCATGCAGCAACAAAGACCCAATGCAGCCAATAAATTAAAAAATTAATCAGTTTTTAAAAACAGAAACAATTGCAGTTGTCTCAAAATAAATTAGGTGAAGACTATTTAGCCAACATTTAGTTTACTTTTGTTTACTACTTCATTCAAATAAATCTGTCAAAGTGAACATCAACCTTCTCAATCAATAGAAATTAACCAATGATTAGAATGTACTATTGATATTTATGTTTGAATATACTTGCCTGGCCTGTAATTCAAAATCAAAGTTGTTTTATTTAAAGATGGTACACATTTTCACTACAAATCAATGTATCCCAATATAGCAGTTTGGTAACATCAACATCACAAATGCATTCATTTCAGTTTTTAATAAATAAGCAGAAAAGGGAAAAATTTTATACCACATACCTTAAAAAGCATTTATTATTTTATATAATGTTTACAAACAAATATGTGAATCAGAGATCTTAATTCATTATTGTTATTGACCTTCTGGAGATGAAAAGTTTTATTTTGAAATTTTTATTTTGTACTAATGGCCATTTTTCACTATAATGGAATCCCTCTTTTGTGCAGAGTGGCACTGCATATGACAGAAAATAAAGATAAATCAACTAGAAGACTGCTTGCTATATTTTGATATCAACATTTTAAAACAATGTTTTGCATCTGCTGGATATAATAATCACTTAAGTAGCCTGTCAAAAGTTTTCTCAGGATATGAAATATTGCCCTTTTAGATTTCATTAAAATGTTAGTCTCAGAATTCCCTGAAAGGACTGCTACATGTTAAATGCTTACTTCCAACCTGTAATAGATTCTGGAACGTTGTATGATCTGGCTAAGACATGCATATCAAAAGAAGATAGTAAATGAATGACTAGTTTAATTTTATTTGAATTTTAATGCAAAGATAAAGAAAGATGAAGCACAAGGCATAAAAAAGTCAACACGCTAGAAAATTTGATGGCGTTGTGAGGAAAATGTTATGAGGAAGTGAATGCTGTTATAAGGTAAATAAAGGTTGTTTTTCACATTTTTCAGGCATTAAGCGTGACCTACCTAATGCACAAGACTAGACTCACAATCTGTTTGGATATGCACCCTGAGAGTGCATGCTGGGGGGTGATCACTGAAAACGGAATAGAGTAAGACAACTTAGTTAACAGTTTCCTTTTTCCACTTTTACTACATCAACATTATAGCCATACTAATGAAATTCTACATTAAAAAAGTTTTTTACAACTTGGTGTACCCCCCAAAAAATAATAAATAAATAAATAAAATTAAAAAAAAAAAGTTTTTTTACAAACTGTTGCCCCCAAAACTTATAATTTATCCTTATTTCTTTCTAGTTCTATATTCGTATCTCATTTTAACACAGCAGATATAACTTTTAATTCAGCTTCTAAAGTAAGTTTACATTATAGCCTGGATAATTTGCCTTGTTACCCCAGTCTCCATAATTACCAAAACTTCAAATAGATTTCAGTGATATGATGGTTAATTTTTAACAATCTGTTTTCTAGGGGGAAAACAGGTCCTGTTTTGTAACATTTGTCTATTTCCATAGTTCAAATACTTCCACTTAAGCCAATCTGACCTACCAACAGTATGCCACTGAATGCGGAATTGGAAGAGATGTGCACAACTGGTTCTCACAAGTTGGTATCAATCAGCTCCAGCACATTGCTTTTGTACAGCTGAGTTTTTTCCGGTTTTGCACTATTATAACCCTTACAGTGAATACTTTTGGCAGGCATAATTGGTTTTCTACCCCAAAATTACTTCTTATCCCCTTAGAACTGTGAACTCTAAGCCAGTCTGGATAATTCTGACCCCACTGCCAGTGATTAGTTAGGAACTGGCATGAGTAACAATTAAGGCCAAAAAATGCATGAGGAAGTATACAGAGGAGGCTTCTAAAGGATACCCAGTTTCAAAAGGGCATTTGAGTACAGGATGCTTAAAGTTGTTATATCCCTCTTGTAGAAACAAGGGGACAATACTCAGAACGAAATCTTAGTGGATGTTGTTGCATACCACCATACGAACCCCTCAGAACGGCACTCATTCCTCAAGCTGCCCCAAGTGTTGCACACTCAGGGCTCATAGCTGAGTCCTTTACCCAAGAAGTTATGCTCCCTCCCCAAGGGGCAGCCATATGGAGCCTCCTAGCCTCTGCCTAAACTAAGTCACCTCTGAAGATCTACACCAGCTTCAAAGTCCTGTGGGCTTTGTTGAGGCATCTGTTCACAATTTACCTTCCTCTTTGAAGTCTTCCTGCCCTTATTCCCTCACAGATGTTGTTACTAATTTTTCAAGTTCTAACAGTGGTAATTACAGCAGTCCTCAAATGGACAGATTTGGCATTTGGAAGAACTAATATTCCTTGGCCTGTGGGATTAAGGATTTGCATGATGGGGAATTCCCTGGAGGTTCAGTGGTTAGGACTCTGCTCTTCCACTGCAGGCAGCATGGGTTTGACCCCTGGTCAG
This sequence comes from Hippopotamus amphibius kiboko, assembly GCF_030028045.1. Classification (NCBI taxonomy): domain Eukaryota; kingdom Metazoa; phylum Chordata; class Mammalia; order Artiodactyla; family Hippopotamidae; genus Hippopotamus; species Hippopotamus amphibius. The sequence goes on along the minus strand of NC_080190.1, from coordinate 141,056,205 downwards.
AGAACTAAGATCCAGCCTTTAAAAAAAAAAGGTGGAAACAAACAAACAAAAAAAGAGCTACTATAATGGGCCAACTGGAAGCCTCTGAAATTACCCTCCCCAACTGGTAAAATAAGGATACATCCTTATTTTTCATTCAATCCATGACATCCTGTTTTATTTCATTTTATATTTTATTGAAGTATAATTGACTTGCAATATTGTATTAGTTTCAGGTGTACAGCATAGTGATTTAATATTTTTATACATTACAAAATGATCAACATAGTAAGTCTAGTTACCATCTGTCACCATACAAAATTATTACAGTATTTTTGACTGTATTCCACATAACACCCTATGAAGAAGAAAATTATGCAGCTAAACCATGCCTGAATTCCAGACTCAACCAAATCATGATAAAGGAGGAACTTCTGGCTTAGAGGCTTGAAGTGTGACTAGTTCTCGTTACAAGAAACCAAGTAGAAGCCTGGATGAAATTGTCAAAAACAACAATTGCATGGTAGTGGAAATCAAACAAATGCACTTTAAAAAACTGAGGAAAAATGCTAGAGTTTCAGATAATAACAACAGAAGCCTATCGTCTTACCTGGGGTTGCTCCCACAACCCCTTCTGGTATAGTACATACATAAAGGATTGAAAGTGTTAGCAGAGCAAGGCTGGCTGGGAAAACCAGCAGCTTTGCTACCAGCAGCTTTGCTACTTGATTTGGGGTGGGGTGAAAACCCATGGCTCTGTCAGCTAGAAGCAAACTCAATAGGAAACAGAGAACCAGCAGCTTTGCTAGCCTATTGCAGTCGCACTGAGAGTGAATGGCAGACCAGCCAGAATTTGACAGGGAAACCCTGGAAATGAGAAATCCACAGAAAAAATTTTGATAAACTCTCCACACATTTCACACTGACTAGGAAATTATACCATGTTCAGGGTAGATCCAGAGGGATTTGGTAGTAAGTAAAATCCAAGCAAGTGACTTGAAAACTGGCTGAACTCCGAATGTGTCCCCCATACTATACACAGATTGATTAGCAGAGGGTGAAAGCCTTAAAAGCTGAGAATATCTGAGCACAATTTCTGTTCAAATCTCTATTAGACTATGCAGACACAGGAGTGACCCATAGGAAGGTAAGACTCTTATCACCAGAAAAAAATGCAATGACATATACAAAGTACTGAGAGAGAGAGGGGAAAACTCTGTCAACCAAGAATTCTATATCCAAAGAAATTGTTCTCCAAAAATAAAAGTGAAATTTTAAAGCTTTCCCAGATTAAAACAAAACAAAAAACTGGCATATGTCTTTTATACCACAGGATCCAAGTACCTAGCTTAGTGGCTGGAACTGGCTCCTTAAATTTTCTGATCAAATAGATAAAAAGATATAATTTATTGCCACATAACATTATTTCTTTGAGAAAATACATAAAGTTTAAAATTAGAAACATATTTCCTGTTTCCTCAGTAAAATTTGGAGAGTTGTCCCCTTCTACTATCTCAAGAATAGGATATGAGGCCCATATTCTATGTTAATCAAAACCTAGATATCCTTAATATCAAAGCAAAGGGCAATGGTCCCATGGGAAATAAATTTTTTCATTAAAAAATTCCCAACATGTATAGAGTAGGATATGCTGAAATAAAGTGGCTTTTAAAATCATCTGTAAGAAAAGAATTTTAAACTTGATTGAACTGCTGACTCTTTAAACATAGCGCTAGTACGCATTCACACATGCACACACTTCTGATTATGTGTACTATTTTGCAAAACATAATCATATCTAAAATGCATTTGGTTTGAAGAGTGAAATGTATTCCATTCATACTCATTTATTCTAAACCTAGAATTTTTGCATTCATTTATTCTCTTTTAGTTTTCTTTTTTTTGATGTCCTTCATCTTACATATAGTCTAACTTGTTCTTATCATCTTGATCATTCATTAAAGTTCACAGTTTTCATGATCCTACTATTTTATTCAACAATCCATTCCATGAATTAAGATAGTTATATATTTCAAGATTTGGACAAAAGATAAGTATCAGGAGCATCTTAGAGTCCTATGAAGTGAAACCTTTACTTGTATTTCATTATATCCTCTGTTGAAAGAGTTAACAACATTCTAGTACTCTAAGATTCCATGCTTATTGTGTCAGGCTCTCTTTATTTGCTGCTGAAAGAGATCTTAACCAAGCTAAGCCCTACAAAAAGAGGCAGATAAGCAGTACTAGGGACAATGGGGTTAAGGATGGCAATAATTTGAGCTGCTCTTTTGCTTTGCACCACACCTCCCCATATCCAAAGTATCTCAAGAAGCCCTTTTCATGGGTACATCCTAGAAAGGAAAACAGCCAGACAGCTTCAAGCACAAGCTAACAAAAACAAAAGCCCATCCTATGTACAGTTTTCTTGGATGAGTCAGCCAGCATAAATGCAGTTAAATTTCAGCACAATACCTACCCCTGTTCCACAAAGCTACAATTCTAGGGTGATAGGAAATGCTTTCATAGTTCATGTTTCATACTTTAGTACTATAATTATTAATATTTAATATATTTTAGTTGAATGATATAAAGAATGAATGAATGAATCTACTGTATACTTCTCAAAATAATGAAATAGACTTAGATCTAACTTTTCTGCTATTTCAATGCTTTTATAAGTCAAATAAAATTGGTTTTTACAACATTTGTAACATCATTAGGGTATTTGCTCTGATATGCCTTTTACCAATTAATAGCAATATGTCCTTCACAAAGCTTTGTATTTTTCGACCCAATGAACCAATTTCATCATTAAAACTTTAAAGCTGTACTAAATAGAAATGTCTAGGCAACATCTACTATATTCTAGTTCAACTTAACAGAGACTGCAATGTAAGTTAAAGGTTAACATTTCCAATTTACCAAACTAACTACAACTTGTCTATAATTTAATTCTGCTTTTAATTTTTCATCCAACTAGCCTCTCAAATATCCTACAAACTGAAATCTGAAAGATTTCTCCCTTGATATATACTTGATATGTTTCTTGGGAACTCCCTTGATATATACTTGATAAGCTCCCCATTAAAAACAATCCTTTTTCTTTGGGCAAATGCTTAACATAGTGTTTTATCCAAAGGGAGATCAACTCGATGATGGGTGATGCCTTAGAGGGCCAGGACAGGGAGAGCAGGAGGGAGTCGCAGGAGGGAGGGGATATATGTATAAATACAGCTGATTCACTCTGGTGTATCTCAAAAACTGGTACAAGAACGTAAAGAAATTACATTCCAAAAAAGAGCTTAAAAAAATAAAAATTAAAAAAAAAACCATAATTAACAAGGAAATATTTTTGCAACTAGGAGGAATTACTATCTTAAGCATTTTACATGTTGCAATTTATCAAGAAACAAAAAACTCTCCTTCATTCCCATTTATAAATCTACCTTCTGGCTATACACTTTACAAATTAACTTTAAATTAGTTTAGCTTCTTAATCTGTTTACATTATTGTTACATAATTTCAAGTCTGAAATAAGCTTCATAATACATATTTGCAACTTGATTCATCAGCTCATAAAAAGTATATTCTTTTTAGAAAACATGATGAAATAATTTCATAATGTTGTACAATATAACAGAATAATTAATTATATACATGTAACTTTGATGTCATTGAGTTTTTAAAATTCCATAGTGAAGCTCTAAGACTCATGTCACATTTGGAATAATTATTTTGCATAAAATTATTTTGCCAATAGATTAAGTGAATATACAAGAAAGTAATAAATCTAAAAAATTTTACTTGTGAAAGTTTTAGTAATAAAACAGCTAACTGAAGATTTTTTTAATTTTCCCATTAATTAAAATTTATTCTGAAAACTTTTTAGTCCACATGGTTCAGAATTCCTTACATGTTTAATTAGTCTCAAATACCATAAATCAACATTTTTCTCAAATTTCTAATGTATATTTCTATCACTTCAATAGTCTATTTTCTTTATAAACATATACAGTAAATTAATTACTTAAAAATTGCAAGAAACTTGAGATTATACAAGGGGATAAATTTCACTATGGATATTGACATCTAAACTCAGATACATATATAAAGCTGATATCTTTGAGGGTTTGTCTTTTTTTTTTCTTCTTAGCTCTTTATTGGAATATAATTGCTTTATATTGTTGTGCCAGTTTCTGCTGTACAACAAAGTCAATCAGCTGTATTTATACATATATCCCCATATTCCCTCCCTCCCATGACTCCTTCCCACCTCCCTATCCCACCCCTCTAAGTCATCACCCATCATCGAGTTGATCTCCCTGTGTTATGCAGCAGCTTCCCACTAGCTATCTGTTTTACATTTGGTAGTGTATATATGTCAATTCTACTCTCTCACTTCGTCCCAGCTTCCCCTTCGCCACCCCACCCCACCCCACCCCATGTCCTGAAGTCTGTTCTCTACATCTGCATCATAAATTTATTCTTGCCCTGCCACTGGGTTCATCAGTACCGTTTTTTTAGATTCCATATATATATGTTAGCATACGGTATTTGTTTTTCTCTTTCTGGCTTACTTCACTCTGTATAAGAGAGGAGGGTTTGTCTTTAATATTTTAAGACCCAAGCTTATATCTGGAGGTTTGCAGTCTTTCTTCCCTTCTTCTTGTCTAGTCTGCTCTGCAAATTGCTCCACCTTCATATCTACATACACCCTCTCCCAAAAATAAATAAAAGGAAGCAGTTGTGGTACTTTAAAGAGTCTAACAATTACATCAAATATTCACAATTTATAGCTCAGGAGACTGCCATACACAGGTATTCTTGCATTTACTACCCCAGTCGCTCAAGATTTTACACAGAAACAAAAGAGACCTGCAATAATTAAATAAAATCAGTCAGGTTAGGACCTGGAAGACAGGGGAAACTAAAACTCTCCACAATTGATCTTACTGATTAAAAAAAGATCAAACTGGCTATCTTTCATGCAATTGGACAAATGGTTGACAACATAACTATGTAATTAAAAAAAAATTTAATGTTGCATTATAATATTGAGATTAAAATATATCACATAAGAAAATGTGTCATGTCTACAATACATCAATTAGCCACTGAAAATCATTTTTAGACTTTTTTCCAGGTAGGCCAGGTGGAGGAGATGGGGGAGGCAGGAAAAGCTAGTATCAAGTGAGTCACAAAATTCTAATATAAGGGAGTAGCTTTAAAACATTTTTGACCATGATCCACAGTAAAAATATATATATTTTACACCGTGAGCCTCAAGAGTACACATGCAACACTAAAACAACATTTTACAGATCAAGCACCTTTACTCTGTGCAATTCACTTTGATGATTTCTACTCTACCTTATTCTGGTCTCCCTCTTTTTTTTTTTTTTAATACCAGTCATGACTCTCTCAATTGGTTCTGAAAGTAAGAAGGGAAGGAGAGTAAGAGGAGGGGCTAGGGATGGAGGGTTGGAATCTTTGCCCCACAAGAAACATTTGGCAGTGTCTAGAGATACTTTGGGTTGTCACAACTGGGTGTGGGAATGCTACTAGCATCTAGTGGGTAGAGGCTAAGGATGCTGCTAAACACCCTACAATACATAAGACAGTCCCAAAAAACAATTATTCAATGTCAATCATGATAATATTAAGAAATCTGTTCTAGATTATTTAATAGGTAAAGCATAAATAAATTTGGAAAGTCAATAGTACTTTTCAAAATTTATGAAAAATTGTATTTTAAACTTTGAGAGAAATGTCCAACATTTAAATTCAGAGATACTATGACATCACCAATCTAAGACTTGCCTCCCTCCATAATTCAAAGACAAAAAAGTTTGCAATTTTCTAACCGAACACAAAATATGGGGAAGGAATCAATACAGCATTGTGAAAAGCGAACTACATCATACTGAGCTGAGAGATAAGTGTTATGAAACAAACAAATCATATAAAACCAGTTGTGATGACCAATGTTTCTCTCTTCCAAAGTCCTAGAGTACCCATAATACAATGGGCTTACATTGTGAGTTACTGTAGATTCTCAATTTCCGGAAGATAGAAAGAATATCTTACTCATCCTCTTTATATTTTCCATTAGATCCAATCCAATACTCTGCAAGTAACAGGCTCTAAAAAAAGTATATGACTGAAAAAGGAGTAAATAGGTGTCTAGTATTTAGTTAGACATTGGTTTACATCTCAAAATTATATCTCAACAAGTTAAAGAGTATATCCTTCTCAGACTGGAAATACAAGCCCAGTTCAACATGGGGCAGATCCTGGAAGAAGTGAAACCAACATAAACGACCACAATTCATGTGACTATGATTACACTTTCATTCAAAACTATTGAAAGTTGTCTTGCAGAAATCTTGACTATCTTTGAGTATCACAGAATATTAAGTAAATAATCTAAAAATGTTTTTAATACCTACTGTTTTATATATATAATTTTATATATTTAAGTATTTATATATATAATACTATATAATACCTACTGATGATAGATAGATAGATAGATAGATAGATATCCCTATAATTGCCAAACACTGAACATACCATTATATTTATAGATAACGAAACGGACCTAAAGTGGGTAAATAGATAGGACAAGATCAGGTAGGTTAGTGAATAACACAGCCAGGATTTAAGCTCCTCATTGACTCCAAAACTTGTGCTCTTTCCATAAAACCTCCTTGTTACTGTTACACAAATAATGGTCCAATCACTTATAAATTGTAATTATCAGCATCATTTAAAGGACATAGTGAGTGAAAAGACATCTACTGTCAATATGGGTGAAATTCAACATATTAAAATAATAAATAATAAAAAATAACAAATCTCATTAAAATAATGAGATCGATCCAAAGTGACAAATGAATAAGAGAAAAACTAAAGCCACCAAAGCACCAATAAAGCCAAAGATTAAACAATAACAACAACAAAAGACTAGTCAATAGGACAGCAGAGGGAAAAAAAATATAAGTAAATATAAGCTTGCTGTGGATTATCAATGGAATTGTTATTATTTAGAGATCAGGAAAGATCATGCCATATAGCAGAAGTTATAATATGACATACAAAGAATCTTTCTGCAATGATAATGTTGTCTGGTGCCATCTATGCTATGTTGGTTAATGCTTTAGGTTACTAAATCCAAATTTGCTTTGCACACACAAGAACGAAAAGGGACAGAAAAGACAATGATAAGACGTCTCAGTTGTAAAAAACACATTCTCTGGAATTATTTAGCCTAGCAGATAATACACCAAGGGATGACCATCTTTTAAAAGTTGGTTGATTCTCATTAGAATGATGTATCCACATATAAACATACAGGAAAAAAATGCCACTAACAAAACTACTTCAACTATTAGGAAAAATTTTCAAATGTTAGTTAACTATCAAGGGTGAATATGAATCACAATGTTAGATATCTTTAAAAGTAGCTTATTCCCAAGTCAGATTGACACTTTTCCCAAAATAATACAAAATGCTACTTTAATGATGAAAAGTCAAGATATGACACAATTTAATCTCTTTGCCATATTATTCCAGTTTCTCAACAGCTACAACTTCTCCTCACATTGTGGGTAATACCAAACAGGAAAAGGTTATTTTATTGAGATTTCTTCCTCCAAAGCTGAATTAAATTATGATTGCCCAGTGGAAGTACATGTTGGCAGAAATCATACCCTGAAACAAATTATTAGACAGATGAGAAGAAAGACCAACTCTAGTAGTGTCTACTAGGAGCTCAAGTTAGGGGAGAATACCAATATGAATGACTGTAGTTTCCTTCCATATTTAAATAGTTTCACATAGAATTTTAATTTAACTCTATATAGCTTTTTATTTATGTGAGGTTTTTATAAGTGAATACTTCAAAATCCTAAAACAAAGTATAAGCCCTTAGAAGAATATCACATACAAAAAGCTTTCAAGCATTGGACTGGTGCATTTGTTTTGCTTTTTTATATCTTTATGTGGTAAAAGTAAAGGCATTGCTTTAGCAAAGAATAAAAGAAGCAAATAACAGAATCTAAACCAAACCACTATGGATAACAAAACTATCTCTTTCTTATGAAATATGACCAAACTAATGATTATTAAATATACTTAAGGAAGTAATATAGTTTCTGTGAAATAAATTTTCTATATGATCTATGATAAAAGTAAGATCTACACTTTCTCTTTACAGGCTTTCATATTTTAATAAATACAATTTTCCTATTATTTATCATTTATGTGCAACTTGTATGAAATGAAGCTATAACTTGATATTTTTTCACTGTACATTCATTTTCCCGAAGTCCAATTGTTGAATAACTTGATCTCTTCCTCCCTGGTTTGTAGTGCTTTCTATGTGTCTATCGTTCATTTGTTTTAATATGCCAACTTTGGCATAAGGATTATTTTGAGCTGAAGGCAATTGAGAAGCAGCAGATACAAGGAAAGCTCCCTGCCCTCACCATATCTGCCTAAAAGCAGGACATAAAATTTTAAAGGTGTTCCCCATGCCCTCTCTACCAGAAAGGACAGAAGTTAATTACTCTTTAGCAGCCCAGAGATGGCTCCAGAAGAATATGCATAATAAACTTCAGTAGCTCATCCTTCTCTTCCATTAGTTCCCCCCAAAATTTACCTTCCCATAAATTGCACTCCAGAAACTCAAGAAGTCCCTTGCCTTTGTTGTGTTATCTCTCTAAAAATGTATTGTTCTTTTGATAAGATGCCATATCAGCCTAAATTCTAACCACCCCTTTGAGTTTCTTATAGCTGTGTGTATGCACAATGCACATGATGATAATAAACTTCTGTTTGTTTTTCTCTTGTTAGTCTATCTTTTGTCAGCCTAATTTACAGGGCCCAAGTCAATGAAATTAAGATACATAGAGGGGGGAAAAAAAAGAGCTAAGTTTTTTTCTCCTCTACAACTTCCATATTAACTTTAGAAATATGATACTCTAAGAAACCAATTGGGATTGTGACTAGAATGTTATTAACCCCAAAAGAGTGTTTGGAAAGAACATGCATCTTTATTTATAGTATTTAGCCTTCTCTACTAGGAACATAAAATGAATCTCTACTCACATCTTCCTTTATGTTACTCTGTGAAATTTTATAGCTTTCTTCATGTAGGCCTCCCACATTTCTTATTAGTTATTTTAAAATCACATTTTCTGCTTTTAGGTCAGAATGGGAAATACCTTTCATTTATATTTTCTAACTAATTATTTTGGTACAGTAAAAGTGATTCTATATTAATTTCATACCAAGCTGCCATCTTGAATTTCTTTATTGATTCCTATTGACTCTTATAAAGAAGAAACTAATTATTCATCAAATGGTGCCAGAAAATTCTGTGTGTGTGTGTGTGTGTGTGTGGTGTGTGTGTGTGTACTTGGGGGGAACAGGCTGGTACAAGGGATTCATGTTAGATACCTATCAGGTTGTATTGTGGCGTTCACCAAAATAAATTAGAGAAAGATTAAAAAGTTAAAGTTTAAAAAAATAAAAAAAATGAGAAAGTATACAGTTAAATATTTAACTGGGGATGAATAAAGAGTTTCTAGAGATAAAAGGAATGGAAAAAAATCACCAAATATGAAAAGACTTAGCTATACTAAATTCATTATTTCCAAATGACCAAAGAAAATTATTAACTAAACATAAAAATGGGAAATACATTTGGAACAGATGACAGCTAAATGGGTAAAATTCTAACCATATAAAAATATCTTATAAATCAATAAGAGCAAAACTAATTAATACCCAATAGGACCATGGGCAGAAGAAATAAAAGGAACAAACAGACAATTCATAGAAGAATATGTCAAACACCAATAAACATACAAAACATTCATCTTCACAATCAAATTCAAATTAAAATGACAAAGATAGTATTTTTTGTGGTCTATTCAAATGGCAAAAATTTGGTGCATCAAGACTGAAAACTCAAGCACATCTGGCAGGAGAATGGAGAGCAGGTTGGTAATCTGAATAAAAAGCTTAAAAGAATCAAAGCATGAATATGTATTTGTGAAATACTCGGAAAATAGGCAAAAAATTATGTATAAAGATAGCCATTATAATATTATTTATATTAGTCATTGGAAGCAACTGCAATGACCCCAGATAGATGAATAGTTTGTGGTACACCCTTATGATAGACCACTAGTGCAGCCATTTAAAACATTCCTGAAAAACATCTAAAGGCTTGGAGAAAAAGCTAACGGTATGGTATCAATTTTGTAAATATGTAAAATATACATGCATCGGAAAAAGGGAAGAAAATACAACAAAATGTTAGCAATAGGTATACCTGGGGGAAAGGATTATGGATAGCTTGTATTTCATTCTCTACAATGAGCATTTTTTCAGATGTTCTATAGTAAACATATTATTCCTTTTGAAAGGAAACAAAAAAATGTTATTTTTACAACCATAGCTAATAGGTATATTTAAATATGCCATCAAGTGATGCAAGAACCTTTTCAGAAACAAAGCAAAAAACCAATTGTTAAAAAAAATCTATAGACTTTTCTTCTACATGAATTACCAAAGATACTCACTTTTTAAAACAATTTTCTTCACATAACCAGCATCATTAAAGAACTTAAAAATAAAAGTAGTAATATCTAACTATTAAATGTCTACTCAGAAATACAACCGAAAAAGAAAACCCTTATCTAATCAATTACAGGAAAATGTGTGCTTAGAATAGAGTGCTTACCTTTTTCACTTACACTCTCACTTTCAATCTCAACATCATCGCAACTTGTATATTCAGGTGTAGAAGCTAATTCCTCCTCTGAACTGCTCAAGGAAACCTGGCGCATTTTACCTCCTTTCTTTGATTTATGAGGCTTTGGTGGTGGAGGTCTCACTGACTCTGACTGGTCAGAACTGAGAGAATCATTCCTTAACATTGTTTCCATTTTTTCACGTTTTGTTTTCCTCACAGCAGAGCTAGGATCCAAGTGGTGTTGTTTCCTTAGTGAGTCAGTACGTCTCATGTCTGGTCTATCAATGGGTATTGGACTCCTCCGGGGGGTAGGAGGACTATGGTTTGTGGTCCTTTGTGGATAAGAACTCGGTCCCTGAGCCTCTCGAGTTCTTTCCATTGAATAAGATCGCTGATTTTCCATGGCAGCTCTACGTTCAGATACAGATCTTTGCCTTGATGTTCGTTCCATCCTTAACATAGAAATCCTGGAGTCTTCCAGCTCAGCATTTGCCAAAGAAACATCACTGTGCCTTCTCTCATGCCTGGCTCGTGACACTTCAGCATGGATACGCATTTGTTCTTCATAGGGCTGTGGCTTAACTGGATAACGGGCCAAATTTGGATCACTTCGATAGCGTGCCTGGTATTCCTCCTCTCTCCTTTGTCTTTCATACTCATCTCTGCTCTCCACATCCTCGTCATCTACAATATATTCTTTGGAATGTCTGTGACTTCTCCTGTTGGAGTCCCTATAATTTATATGATCAGACTCTTCATAAAACTGAGCTTCACGCTGAGACCTCCTATCAGCATAATCTGATGGAGATCTAGGCATTGCGCTGTCCGAAGTAGCATACTGTGAATATTCTTCTCTTTCTTCCCTTTGGTCGTATCTTCTATTCTGATCTCTGGGCACTGATGGACTTCTTTTCCTAAGTAATCAAAGAAAAAGAATGATGAAAAGAGCAGAATTTAAGTAATTTCACATTTTACTGGTTCACTGGCAGGTCGATGGATAAATTCAAATAGTTCTTTTGCTTCTCTTTTTTTAAAGTTCATTTTAAAGTCATGCCATAACAAAAGTTTCACTAATATTCATTTTATTCAGTTCAAATAGGAAATTTAAAAGGTACTTTTAATATGCTTCTTAAAGGCCTGGTACATCCCATATGGAATTACATTTGCCCTGAAATTAGATAATCAACATCACACTATGCTGCTGCAAAATAGCCTTTATTCTAATTTCTTGGCTTGGCTCAATACACTGAAGCTGTCTCCCAATTGTTATTCAGAAGCTTAGAAAAATTCCACCTTCCTTTCTCTCTGTTCCTGACATCTTGATTTCATAGTCACTTGAAAACATGATGAAGTCAAACAGACTCAGCTCAAGAGTTGAATGCTGTCAGCTAAAACTAAGGATTGGCTCTTAAAAATCACTCCTCATTCATCATCTACCTAGATCACTCCTAGTGTCGGTTCATCTAAATCTTCATCTTACTATTGTATCTCCAATCCTTTACTGCTCTAACTTGAGATAAGTAATTTAAATAAAAACCAACTATAATGATGTATTCATTTAAAAAAGAAGTCAGAAAGATCTGCTATTTTTATTCCATCTTCATGAAATTAAGGCCAGCTCCATGACACTTCTCTGTCTTCATAGCTGACACCTAAAAAGGTCCTTACAGCCTCAGGGGAAGAGAGTGCTTATTAAGTTTTCAACCTGCCCCTCTAACACCAGTACAACCTTGTAGACCTTGCAATCACACATCATACTCTGTCAATAAAATATTCATGCTGGGAAAATTGGACAGCAACATGTAAAAGAATGAAATTAGAACACTTCCTAACACCATACACAAAAATAAACTCCAAATGGATTAAAGACCTACATGTAAGGCCAGACACTATAAAACTCCTAGAGGAAAACATAGGAAGCACACTCTATGACTTACATCAAAGCAAGATCCTTTTTGACCCACCTCCTAGAATCATGGAAATAAAATCAAGAATAAACAAATGGGACCTCATGAAACTTAAAAGCTTTTGCACAGCAAAAGAAACCATAAACAAGACTAAAATGCAACCCTCAGAATGGGAAAAAACAGTTGCCTACGAAACAACGGACAAAGGATTAACCTCCAAAATATACAAGCAGTTCATGCAGCTTAATACCAAAAAAGCAAATAATCCAATCCACAAATGGGCGGAAGACCTAAATAGACATTTCTCCAAAGAAGACATACAGATGGCCAACAAACACATGAAAAGATGCTCAACATCACTAATCATCAGAGAAATGCAAGTCAAAGCCACAATGAGGTATCACCTCTCACCGATCAGAATGGCCATCATCACAAAATCTGGAAACAACAAATGTTGGAGAGGGTGTGGAGAAAAGGGAACTCTCCTGCACTGTTGGTGGGAATGTAAGTTGGTACAGCCACTATGGAAAACAATTTGGAGGTTCCTTAAAAAACTACAAATAGAACTACCATATGATCCAGTCATCCCACTCCTGGGCATATACCCAAAGAAAACCATAATCCCAAAAGAAACTTGTACCATCATGTTTATTGCAGCACTGTTTACAATAGCCAGGACATGGAAGCAACCTAAATGCCCATCAACAAATGAATGGATACAGAAGATGTGGCATATATATATAATGGAATATTACTCAGCTATAAAAAGGATTGAGATGGAGCTATACGTAATGAGGTGGATAGACCTGGAGTCTGTCACACAGAGTGAAGTAAGTCAGAAAGAGAAAGACAAATATTGTATGCTAACTCACATATACGGAATCTAAAAATGGTATTGATGAACTCAGTGACAAAACAAGAACAAGGACGCAGATGCAGAGAATGGACTGGAGAACTCGAGGTTTGGGAGGGGGCAGGGGGTGAAGGGGAAGCTGAGACGAAGCGAGAGAGTGGCACAGACAAATATATACTACCAACTGTAAAATAGATAGCCAGTGGGAATCTGTTGTATGACAAAGGGAGTTCAACTCGAGGATGGAAGATGCCTTAGAGGACTGGGACGGGGAGGGTGGGGGGGACTCGAGGGAGGGTGGGGGGGAGTCGAGGGAGGGAGGGAATACGGGGATATGTGTATAAAAACAGATGATTGAACTTGGTGTACCCCCCAAAAATAATAAATAAATAAATAAAATTTTAAAAAAAGAATAATAAACTAATTATGTACTAAACTTCTTAAAAAGAGAAAAAAAAAATATTCATGCTGTCCTCTTCTCTGGCAAAACTCAGATAACGGCAATCACTAGTCATAAGAAGCAATGGAATTGGAATCCTGAAGATGACAGAAAAGGTTTAGAATAACTGTCAAAGAGATTCTGTCAGGACACATGAAATAGTGGGGTCAGTTGAAGTTAAAGATGAGCAAGATTAGATAGCTCAGTTGAGAATTTCTTAGACAATATTTTTTTGATCCAAAAGAAAAAGCAGAGTAAGGACACACATGACCCAACCCAGTAATGTCATCATTCTCCTCTAAAGTCTCTTCTGTATCACCCAATCCTTTTCCCTCATATCTGGAATGCAGTTTGCCAGTGCATCAGTTTGCGCTCATTAACAAAAACAAAAGTCACTCTAGGTTTTCCAGAAAGTGGGGGTTTCAATATAGAAATCAAAACTACACAACTTTTGAACCTACTAAGGAAGGAAGGCCAGAGAAGTTAATGCTGTTCTTAGCCTGGAGAACCAAAGACAGGGTTCTCAAAATGGTCACTAGGAAACTGCTGTGAATTCCAAAAGTCTTGAGGAATTTGCCACCAATTACCTCAGTTGTCTACACCATTAGGGTGGTCAATTAAAAGGAGTTTAACCCAGAAGTCACTAAGACTTCCATACCTGCATATCTGCCTGCCAACAATTCTGTTTGACAATCATGGTTTCTGTAACTCTTCTACCTTTCAGATCTCACTCATGTGCATTGCTAGGGTTGACTCTAACCTAGAAACATAAAGGGAAAAGTACTGCAGTAAAAGAAGGAGCTGGCCTGTTTCCTTAAATGTTTTATGGTTAAGAAAGTGTATGTGCTTTTTTTTTACATTTATATTCATACATTTACATATAAAACATTTAGGACTTAATTACAAATCTTTTAGGTTACAATTGTCACATAAAACCATAGACTCTTACAGTCTAAAATATAGTCTTTTAGTCTAAAATATAATCAAAACAGAGCACTCAAAATAAATTATACAGTATTAACCTACATAACATCCTATTTATGTATCTGTTATGCATAGTTCATTTTACTTTTTGTCATTTTTATAATATGAATAAAGAAAAAATACTCTAGCATGATAGCAGTGTATCATGAAAAGAACACTAGAGTTAAGGGATCTGAGTTTCTTAGTCCTACGTCTGCTATTAACCAGTTACTTGAACTTATATAGCCATTTAATTTTTGAGAGTCTGTGCTTTAAAGTGAGAGACATAGATTATACACATTAACTCAAATACTATTTTAACAAGTATGTATTAGGGAAGAACTAAATGCCACATACTATAATATAAAATAGGAATACAGAAATGATTAAGAGATGACCCTTATCAGAAGCTGAGTGATTCTAAAACCTTCTTCCACTGCTTAGAGATTATGATCTTATAATATTGATACCACAACTCCATCAAGTTAATATGCCTAAATGAAAGCTTAAAGCATTGCAAAAAATAAAAGGATACTCTTATCAAGATGTAATTAACTGACTAGTGCCATTTTTCAATATACTCACATCTCATTAACTAGCTACTTACCTACTTACTATACTAAATATATATATACTGAGATAAATGTGAATTTCTCTAGGGAACTCTAAAGAATAAGCAGTTAAATTAGTTCCTTCTCAAACTGACCATCTAAACTCCACTAGATTAGCTGTAATGTAGACTTTATGTTAGGAATTCAAATACATTTCAGTATGTTTAAAATAATATAACAATTTTTTCCAATCTAAGTTAATAAGTATATTCGTCTCTAAAAATACGTTATTCACAAAACTAATTCAATATAAAAAAACTGACACTGTTTCAAGAGTAAGACTAGTGTTTCTCAGATTTATATGGTACATAAGAAAAGAATTTTTTTAATTTCATTTACAGATTGCTTAATTAAATTTTAATTTCCTTAAAATTCAGTGTGGACTGAATAGGAAATTTTATAGCTATATATAAGCATATGAATTTTGGAAACATAAAAAAGGAAGTAAAATGTTATTTGCTAAATGAAAGCAGTAGCATTTCATTACAATAGGCCAATAAGATCAGTTCATCAGCTAGAGCTCACTTTTGTGCCTTTGTATTTCTCCACCATAATATTATTCATCCTATTTATAATTACCTAATTAGTGTTCTATACTGACCATATTTCCCCAGCATAATACTACTCATCCTACTTACAATCACCTAATTAGTGTTTTATACTGTCCACTAGACTTCAAATTTTGAACCAGAAAAGACTATGTCTAACATACCTTTGTACCTCCAGTATTTATTCAGTCACTCAACAAATATTTATTTAGTGCTTACTATGGGGCCAGGTATGATTCTCGTTGCTGGAAATGCAACAGAGAAAAGACACATAAGGTCTCAGCCCTCAAGAAGTTCTTTCTAGTAGGGAAGGTAGACAGTAAGCATATAAACAAATTAAGGTAATTTCACATAGTGGTTAAGTCCTATGGAAGAGAACTGAGACAGGGTAAAATTACAAAAAGTGACTAAGGGAAGCTACTTTCAGTGAGGAAGGTCTTTCTGAAAAAGTGCATTTGAACTAAGACCTGAATAACATAGTTACACAATATGTAGCCTATTTATGTAAAACATACAGCTTAGCTGGAAATGTTCTGGGTATTCTCATTAAGTTGCTATTCTTTTCTTTCCTTTTTTTTCACTCAAAGCTGCTTTATGAAATATAAATCTACTGAATTCTTAATTGTTCTTTTATTAAATCAAGGATTTTCTAGGGTAGTTCATCTCTAGAACCCATCTAAAAGCAGTCCACTAAGCCTTTTTCACATGTTCCTCCCCTTCAAAAGATTTCATGCTCCCAAACTAAGTAAATTGGAATTTACCATATTTGGTAAATACTTCATTATATTTTATCTCAGTTGAAAGTCAAAAGAAAAACATGCAGACTAAACCAAAATGAATGGATACTGGTTTTACAGTATTATCAAAAATACTTACATGCCTAAGATTGTTAATACGAATTAATCTCTAAAATGTGGAACTTAAGGCCATACAAGAAAGTGAAATGAAAAATTTCAGAAAATGTTCAGGGAAAAATTGGATATTTTAAAGGACGGACAACTTAATGACGGCATTCCTCCTCACTGCACTTCTTCCCTAGGGAATCTTAACCATTTCTATCCAGAAATGTCTATAATACTCCTTAAATCTTAAGTTTCAAGAGGACAGGCAACCTGGATCTAAGGAGACTGACACATAGTAGGTGCTCAAGCTGCTGAATTAAAGAACTGATTGATTAATTCTCCCTTAGATGATCTCTACTTTTCATGGCTTGCTCTCCTCTTCTGTATTCAAACCCATTATAGGCTAAAATAGTCTAGTTCTTCTTTTTCCCCTACTACTCCCACGGCAGTAATAGGGCCTTAAGTGAAATGAAGAAACTACTTTTATTAGTAGTAAATTTAGCTCTATTATATGTTAATTTGGCCTTTGTTGCTGGACTTCAGACTATTGTTTATAAAATGACTTCTTTGGCAAAAATGTATTTTGAGCATCAATCCCTTTGGAACTAAACATTTAGAACAAAATCTCTGTGAATTAGGGATTTCTAGTGATATATTTAACATCATGCTGGGTATTACAGGACAGAAATAAGAAGAAAAAAAGGAACACTTCATTCTCTGAGGAATTAACATAAATTTTTGAAAGTAAGTAGGGTAAAAGTGAATATAGTGAGCTTTTATAAATAGGAAATATATATCCAGTTGTATTGATAAATAAAAATATTTATTCATTACACAATTCAATTCTAAAAGAAATTTTATTATTAATTAGAGCTTAGCAAACTATTTAAGTGCTTCTTAAAGATCATACCTTAGGAAAACTGAATTCAATATTTAATTTAGCAACCACTTTTTTCTAGAGATTATAAAATTTGCCTGAAGCATGCGAATCATACTGTAGATGCTGATTTGTACTGGATTTAAGTAAAAATAGAACAGTGTTCATGATTTCTGAAATTGGGATGACTATTGTCACTGTTACTTAACAAAGAATTGGGTTTTTAAAAATATGCTTTCAGGTGGAGTACCTGATAGTATATTAAAGCCATGCAAGAGGCAAGGCAAGATTTTATTCTAAGAATACTCTTACCAAACAATGAAGAACCTGCTATCAATTATTCCAAAATATTCAAATACTCTGTCAAAACAATTTTGCCAATTATATCATTAATTATTTCATATATACTTTCTATAAATTAAAATTGCTATATTTCTTAGACACTATATTTTTTCAAGAAATGAAGAAATCCATGAAAATATAAGTACTATATCTCTAATCTCTATCTTCATTACTGGCCTTTATAAGCAGGCCTTAGTATTTATTATTATCACATGGAAAGCATTTAATAGGAAAAAGAATATAGTGATAATCTGTATACTTCTATAAACAATCATAAAGCATTTAACAGTATTTAACCCATAAATTTTAATTCAGAAGAATGGATCAATTCATCTAAGATGTTATATTCCACTTAATCCTTCAAAGACCCTGAGAAATTAAAAGGCAGAATCCAGAATTATGACTTTTTAGAATAAAATGTATTTGTGACATTACGTACTGCCTTAATTTTCACTCCTATTCATCAATCAATCTCTAGTTCTAATACATAACAATACCAGTATCTACTTACATTCACTTTGCATTTACCTAATATCTGTTCATCTTACTTCTCTTTATTAAAACCTAGGTTGCTACAATTATTTTCTCTTTTACCATATTATAGTAATCTTAACTGGAACCAGTTTATAAAAATCATATACAGAAATATCTTAAATCTACTTT
Source organism: Hippopotamus amphibius kiboko (assembly GCF_030028045.1). Lineage (NCBI taxonomy): Eukaryota > Metazoa > Chordata > Mammalia > Artiodactyla > Hippopotamidae > Hippopotamus > Hippopotamus amphibius. The sequence goes on along the minus strand of NC_080190.1, from coordinate 141,037,415 downwards.
AATCAGTAGCATTTCTTGTTCATTGCTTATAATTTTTTTGTCACCTGGACTAACTATTCAATCTATTTCTAAATATTCTAGCTGTATATTCACACCCACTCCATTGTAAATGTCTGATTAGGCATAATAGTTTGAGCAAGAAGCTCTATCAATTAGTCTCTTTAAAATTCCATGTCTAAAAATCATATTTACTGATAAACACCAAATAAAAAGATTCTCTCCCAATTAAAGTCACTTTCAACAACTTCCCAAAGGCAGTCTCAGTTTATATACTGTATATTAATTCATGATGTTTTTAATATTAGTTTCCATTCTAATATTTACAATATTTAATATCCTATGTGGTTTGTGTTATTATATTACCTAGAATACTGACCATATATACTATAAAATAATCATCAAGTTTCTGAAAATACAAACATTTGAAAACATTTACAATGACATTGAAAGGTTACATGGAAACAAGTTTTAAAATTCATGTATTTTTAACTCTTAAGATCTACACAATTTTTAAGAATCATAATGACATTGAGAGAAGAGTGAAGAATTTGAAGATAACTAATTTCTGTAAATTCAAATCTATGGTATTACAATTAAGCACTACCTATAAGAAAATCTCTTACTTATAATGTTTATTAGTAGAGATTATTAAATAATTGTCATTTCATTAAAAAAAAAGAATAGAAACGACATTTGAAGAGTCAATCTGAAAAACCTCCAACTTTTTGAAGGCTTAATAGAGCCTAAATAATAAATTGAAATGACACTGCATTAATTCAATTACACAATGCTGACCATATAGTTTAAACATAACACTGCAATCAAATTCTGAAATTTGAAGCTGTTAAGACACATTAAATCAAAGATTTAACAGAAACATATGATCCTGTAAAACATAAAATATGAGGTTCTAGTCCTATAATTGCTACAAAAAGGAATTTTAACAAATCAAACAATTTATATTCAACATAAAGCATGAAAAAAAACCAATCTTTTTTTACATTTCACAGTATTCAACACATTTTCATAGTTTTACCTTTCGCTCAACCAATGCACATCTGTCGAGCATGAAGCATCATGTTGACAAAAATACATCAACACTATGCCAGGCAGTGCTTTCATTTAATCCTTCTAGCTCTAGCAAAATCATAGAAGCCATCCTTAATCAGATGATTTGAAAGTCTCTACTTGCTTACGATCATTTTATTTCAAAACTCAATTACTAAAAAGTTACACATAAAACAAAACTCATTCACGGACGGAGTCATAAAATCCTTAGTGATGGGCCTGTTAAGAAAAAGGTTATTCTTTAATGCTGTTACTATGTGGCTGTATATAGCTCAGGTCAAGTAAGAATGTACCCTGTAAGAAGGATTATGGTACTTAGCTGATTAGTGCTTCACAATACTGAACACCAAATGCATCCTACATCCAAGGCATTTCTGGGCACTATACTTAAAACGGACAGATTCAAAAATTGCAAACCAGGTTCTCCTATGTGAATTACAGTATTTCTAAAATAACAGGATTCATTGTGTTTGCTACTGATGTCCACCACACTGCTTTCACTATCAAATGTAGAGTGATAATAAAAGATGGCGATGGTTTAACATGGCTACCCTATCACTTCTTTTCAATTATTCAATAACAAGTTTCTTATTCTTTACGAAAAAGAGATCGCTGCCCTTAAGGTATAACAAAACAGGAAGCAGCAGTTTCTACAAAAATTTGATAAAAAATAATGTGTTCCATGAGCTAAGAATTTGGTTAGACACAGTTTAAACCAAGTTTTGCTCACTTTATTACTTCAATGTCTCTATTCAGTCATTCAAAAAACTAAAAAAATAGAAAAAAGATAAAACCATGGCTTCCTTTCCACCAAAAGCCAATTACCAAGATGTTAATATTATACTTCTGAGAATTATGTTTAAGTGATTCCAAATAAACTTATATAAAACAGAGAAAAGGTCAAGTGTTTGAAGAGTAGGGAGAGATGCAAAAGTAGTGTGCTGTGTTTTGGTCTCCCGAATTTCAAGTTTAAATGAGGGTTTAGGAATATGCTGTAGCACCATTCAACTACTTATGCAGTATTCATCTACAGAATTCTCTCCTTGGAGGCATGGGGAGCAGGGAAACAGATACAGTCATTTTTACCCTCTGAGATTCCTAATATAGACTTGCAGACTATTCAAACAGAAATGCAACAAAAATTCAAGTTAATTCATTTTCACAGAAATATTAACCAATAATAAGATTCAACCACTTAGACCCCACAGTTCATATCAAACTGAAAAAAAAATTCCACATGATATTTTGATTCTTCCAAGCTGATAAGTCCAGAAGACTTCAGAAACAACATTACAGTTGATGCTATGATAGCAAACCGTCTTCTTTACTTTTCCTTCCATTCACTTTTACCCCTTCAGTGAGCTCTTGGCAGTGTTTTCCCAACTGTAATACACGCTCTGCTGCCCTTCCTCTCCTCTCCCATTAACCTTGTTTCTAGCGCCTCTTATTTGTCCACCTCAGACTGTCATTCGTTATTATTTCTAAAACCACTGCTGCTTTCCTTTACTCTCTACAGATCGTTCTAGGTCTCCAATTTCTTCTTCCCCATCCTTTGAAAGTTATATTGCCCTTTTCTTTTTATTGTCTTTTTTTAAACTCTTTACTTTGACTTTTTTTTTTTCAATTATTCTTTAAGTAAGTACTTCACATGCATTCAAATTTATGAAGGCCCAATTTGGGGTTTAAAAAGTTTTCATGAAAATATTACAAGTTTAGTATCCACTGACCATTTCAGAAGTACAAAATAAAAATATCCTATGAATCAGATACAAGCTTAAATTATTTTTATTTTATTCATGACAATATTTTCAACTTATATTTGAGAGATGAAGACAGTATATGCAAATCTCTAGAAAATGGTGCACAAATGATGCTCCCTTATAGTAACACATTGGGCCACTCCCCTCTCCCCACTATCCCTCCCAAAACTGCCATGTCAAAAAGAGACACAAAGACTAGGAATCATCCTGTACTAGAAGATAATTTAAACCTGTAGTAATTTTATTTCCCTTCCTTAAGGTGCTCTAAGTCTATGGCAGCCTTAGAAACAATCCTGCAATAAAGATTCATTGGAATCAATGCACAGAAGTACAATGAGCAAATAGGAGAAATAAAAGAGGGAAAAAAAGAGTAAGTAAGTTCATCTAACCTTCTGTAATCGTCAGAGAAGAGCCCTAGAAAGAGTTATTTTGTTCTATTTTCCCCTGAACACTTTATATTCTTTTAATATTACCATCCCTTTATTGAACTTCAATAATTGGTTTCATACACTTGTTCCATTCTCTCCTATTTCTATTTGCTCCAAAGAGACAACAGATTTTTGGTTAGGGCCTGCAACTATAGTTATTCAGAGAAGAGAAATGTTTTCTTATAAAAGGAAACAAACATATCTAGAAGTATATATCAAATTTAAAAAGAGATGCTGTTTATCTGCAAAGCAATCATGCATATAATTAATTTTCATCTTAAGTGTTTTTTTCCTCATTGAGAAAAAAAATCATATAGTGTTTTAAAATATGGAAAACACAGATAAGTGGTTTTAAGGAGAAGCAGCATTTTTTGCCTCAGTTAATGGTAATTCTTTTCTTCTAGTTATTCATCCAATCCATGAGGAAATTCTGCTGGATCGACCTTCAGAATATATCCAGAACTCAAACACTTCTCACCAACTCCACTAGTACAAGCCTGGTTTCACCAGTAATTCTCCTGTGAATTACTGAAAAACTTCCTAACTGGTCTCCCTGCTTCTACTCTATTCCCCTTCAGCTCAGTCTCAACACAGCAGCAATAATGTACATCAGATCATATCATTAACATGCTTGAAACCCTTCAGCAACTCCCCATTTTGCTTACAAGGCCTATAGGATCCCGTACCCACTGCTCCCTGTCCTCCGCAGCTGCTCACCACTGGCTCCCTCAGATCCAGCCACGCTGGCTTCCCTGCATGTTTTCACTTAAGACCTTTGCTCTGGCAGCTCCCTCTGCCTGGAATGCTGTTCCTCCAGGTATCAGTAGAGATATCTCGTCTGCTAGTCAGTAGAGAGCTTCTTCAATTCTTCCCTCATATCTTATTTTCTCAAAGTTAAACATGGTCTCAAGGAGGCCTACCTGGACCACCCTATTGAATAAGTCAATCTCCATCTCCATCCCCACCCTCCAAATCCCAATCCCCTTAACCTGCTTTACTTTCTAATCTTTTTCATAACATTTATCACTTTCTAATTGTGATATATTTTTTATTTGTCATGCTTACAGTCATCCCTGCCTAACTTTTATAGGCAGAGATCACTGTTTTGGTCTTTATTCCTAAATACCTTGCATACAGTAGGTACTCTATAAATATTTATTGAATAAGTAAATAAAGCTATACAAGCAAGGTATTTTCTACACTATGATGAAAATAAATGTCATCTGCCCAACTTGCCCAACCTGTCTACAATATAAATTTAATAGGATTAGACAAAACTCACATCACTTGTTTCCCTTTTTTATGTTTTACCTTGAAAAATACACTGACAAATTACTTAAAATACTACTCTCAGGTGAACAACCAAAAGATGTGCCTTTGATGCATGAGTTTTGAGAATATCGACCGCTTCACTCTCCCAGCTACTGAATCTTTTTTGTCCAATTTTGCTGATTTTTAAGAGTGATTTAAAAATTTAAGTGACTTTTTCAGAGATGTGGAGAAAACTGCATTGCTGAGATAGGGAGAAGCGAGGAGCTAAAGAAAAGCTGTTTCTTGATAGCAGAACAGAAAGAATATTTGAAAACAGAGCTAGTGCTGTCAATTAGCCTGCCACTAATCTGCATGAGAATACCACTCAATCAAATTATTTTAGAATGTGGCAGGTACAAAGAAAGAACTTTCCAAAAGATTTTTCTTGGAAGAGAATCCATGATAACCAAATCAATACAGTACTGCTTGCAGCAACTGTCATGACAAAACAAAACAAATAAACAAAATAATAATATATTGTATTTAAATGTGGGAACCTTCATTACACCAGCATTTGTGGTAATAGAATTTTTCCTGTAAATTCTTGTATTTTTATGTACCAATAAATACTCACCTAGCTTGTTATATATCTTGATACAAAGCTGAAGTGACACAAAATATTTCTACATGATCTGCACATTCAGATCTGACTCAATTAGATTTATTAAAGAAATTGGATTTATCTGTCAGTTAACAGAGAAAATAGCACTTAACATGTACCTGCTAGTATGATATATTGGGGTTCCTTAGTTATCTGTATTAAATATTGCATGGCTTCAAATTATGCATCAATCAGCACCACTGTTTACATATGAAGCGTATTCTCTGGAAGATAGATACTCTTGGTTCCTTAATTCTTCAAGACCAGTAAAAAACTATCAAGTGGAATTGTTAGCAGATTTTCTTCAAAAGTAGTTGAAAGTAGTATATCATTTTATCTTGGGGCACCATTCTTTCCACTCCATTCCCAGTCTCAGAAAATCTACCCAAAACCCATGTAAATGGGTTTAATATTAAAACATGATGGAAAATTTAAGGAAGGTTTAATGAGGAGTTGAAGATAGTACTGCACGCAATAGAGCAAACTTCCATAAAAATCTTCTTTTTAATAATTCTGCTGCTTCCTAGAAGTAATTCTCCTTTCAATAAAGCTCTCTTAGCCTCTTATCAGCTTGTCCCCCACACTTTTCTACAAATTCCCTCTGTCAATGATGTATTACAGCCGGGGGCGGGGGGAAAGAAAAGCGTGATGCTTGCTGAAGCTAGGCCCCAGAGTAGTTGAGACAGAATGTGATGGAAACCACTGGTGGGGCTGAGCTTTGTGAAAGAAGGCTGCTAAATTTCAACAAGTATTTTTCTGTGGTTTTATAATATTTAAAACATGATATCCTCTTTTAAATGCCACATTAAAAGAGGGAGAAACCATGAGGATGATGAATCACCAGATTAGGCACTGGAGTTGCGACTTCCTTTTGAATGCAGGCATGTTTTGTAACACAAATTCCTCCAGATAAATCATGTATTTTACCACTTTTATAGCAAAGTTTCTTTAGCAATTTTAAAAGTAACTGGTAGAAAATAATAGCACACAGCGAAATTACTTGCTTAACCTTTAATTTATTCCTAGTCTCTAAAAATGCGTTAGGTAACAAGCTAAAAATAGGTGAATTTTTAGGTCACTTAAATTCTTCTGAATGAAGAAAATAGGAAATGTACTCTGGAAACAACTGTAATGAATATCTGTTGCTGGCCCTCTGTCATCTATTTCTCTTTCCTGGAAAGGTAGGAATGTCTCCTCCATTTCTCAGCCTTGTAGTTTGGATTGAATCAGCCTCACTTGCCCTTGGGATGAGCCATGGTTAGCAGAGACCATCCCTGCGTGCACCATCCCTGTTCATAATGACCAGCACAATGAGCTAAGCTGGTCCAATCGCAATGATTCCTAAGGACATTTGCCTGTCAGTAGTGACACAGCTTTCCTGTTTTATGATTGAGAAGTCGTATAACTCTCAGAGCTACTGAAGTCAATTTTGGGTCATGAGTTGGGAGAATCTTCCCAAAATGGAGTCAATATCCACTTAGTGACAATTAAAAACAGAAAGAAAGAACTAACACAGTGTTGTAGGCCAATTATACTTTAAAAACAAACAAACAAACTCAGAGAAGAAGAGATCAGACTTGTGGTTACCAGGGGTGGGGAATGGGGGATGGGGAACTGGATGAAGGCAGTCGAAAATTACAAACTTCCATGATTAAAGAATACGTCAGACAATTCTTTAAAATATTGTGCTTTTTTTTTTCTGGATTTTATGATGTCTGTGGTATTTGTCAGCCTTCCAAATTTGTATTTTCTATGATTTATTTTCCCTTTCTAAGTAAATACTGACTTTTGTACTTAATTCTGAATTTGTGATTTTGATCTCTTTTCTTCAAGAGGGTCACACAAATGTGGTAAGCTTCAGGCCCCACAAATCTGGACCTGCTTCTGATGGGAGATGAAAGATCATAGAGATTTGTAGATGTATTCGTGCTTTGTATAGGTACTTTAAAAAACATTTTTAATAATAAAAAATGAGTCATGTGCTTTAAAAAAGGTTATAAACTTCTAGTGGTAAGATAAATAAGCATTAGGGATATAATGCAAAGAATGAGAAACATAATTAACACTCCTGTGTGTTATATGTAAAAGTTGTTATGAGGGTAAATCCCAAGAGTTCTCATCACAAGGAAAAATACTTTTTTCTATTTCTTTAATTTTGTATCTATATGAGATGATGGATGTTCACTAAATTTATTGTGATAATCATTTCATGATGTATGTAAGTCAAATCATTATGTTGTACACCTTAAACTTATACAGCACTGTATATCAATTATATCACAATAAAACTGCAAGAAAAAATAAACAATAATCATAAATATGAAGAAAGAAATTACATCCTAAGTCACGTTATATGAGATTCAGGATCAATCCTCACCTGAAGCAACATGTACCTCCAGAGTTTTGATTCAGGTAAACCAATAAATTCTCTTTATTTTCTAAACCAGTCTCAGCTGAGTTTTCTATTACTTGCAACTGAAATCTTCCTGTCTGGCACACAATCTGTAATACAGACTCTAAAGTCTGCATATTACTTCTCATCAGCTGTCATGATGCTTATGAACTCTGTTTCTATGGAAATTGGTTTTTCCTTTGTGAAAAACAAGCGCACATGGTTTCTTTAAAGTAGTTTTACACTAAAAATAGTCATTTAATGAGATCAAAATCTTTACTGGGATCAAAATTCACAAGACTGGATGTTTAATATTAAATTTCATTTGATAATTGTGACAGCAGACTGAGTTTATTTGAGGCCAGAAAGCAATAAAAACAAATCACACTCCACATTTCTCAAGCAACATCAACAAGCTGCTTTTTTTAAGTAAGTCACATTAAACTATCCCCCATTCAACTTCTAAGCTAATTCAGAAATACATAAAAGGGGTAGTAGCCGACAAATAAAATATTACTTCTATTACTGATAAAACTGAAATTGGAAAATTCACCTATATCTATGTAAAAGTGAGTGTCCTAATACCAAGCCTCAGAATCGTATGAGCACTCCTATTCATGTTCAGACAACCTGGTCTAAGGCTATTTATTTTATAGCCTGTCCCCATAAAATTCAAGGCAGGAACAGAAGAGAACCCACGCTGTGAGCAGTCTGTTCCCAAGAGAAGGAGGAAAGAAAAAGAAAGTGCTGCTTATGCTCAATTCCTTATCCCCAAGGGCAGAGTAGAATAGGGAGTGGAGGGAAGCCAGGAATATTATTCTAGTGCAGTATTCTCCATGTAGAAGGAAACATAGGAATAAGGAAGTAGGGTACCCTATCTACCAAAACCCTAGAACTTAACACAAGTCTAGAATTGTGTTAAGTTAAAGCAGCTCTACTGAACATGGGACTTCATGATTTAGGGTTCAAAACACACCTCGCTTAAACTGTAAGTTGATGAGACAATAGTAGGAAATTAGCTTTATAGAGCTCATAGGAGTGAACCAGGACCAAAGGCAAAAGAGAATATGGCAGACACAATTGGTTGTGTCTTTTCTTCCTTACAAATAGAATCATAATTTTATTCATATCAACAATGTGCTTAGTCTAAAAAAATTATTTCCCAGGCGCTCTTGTGGCTAGGGGTGGTTATGTGACATAGCTCAGGCAAATAATAGTTAGATAGAAGTTTACTAAGTACAGCTTCTACAAAGCTATTTATTGCTAAGTAAGAGATAGAATCAACAGGCATGTACCTTTCATACTTTGCCCTTCCTCCTTTATGACAGGAGTGTGGTCCTACTTCCTATAACTCAACAGCCCTCTTTTAATCATAAGTTTGAGAGCCACACACTGTGGGTAGCAGGGTAATAAGGAGAGAGAAAGAAAAGAAAGAAAGAAAGAAAGAAAGAAAGAAAGAAAGAAAGAAAGAAAGAAAGAAAGAAAGAAAGAAAGAAAGAAAGAAAGAAAGAAAGAAAGAAGGAAAGAAAGAAAGAAGGAAAGAAAGAAAGAAAGAAAGAAAGAAAGAAAGAAAGAAAGAAAGAAAGAAAGAAAGAAAGGAAGGAAGGAAGAAAGAAAGAAAGAAAGAAAGAAAGAAGGGAAGGAAGGAAGGAAGGAAGAGAAAAAGAGGAAAAATAAAAGAATATAGGTCTCCATTGATTTGCCTGAGCAGTCTATCTCCAGACTTGTTTTAACATGAGAAAAACAAAAACTCCTTCTTAATTTAAGCATTGGAGTTATGATATTTGTGTTACACATAGCTAAATACAACGTAAACTGATGCCAGAGAGAGAGATTTGTCTCTAGGAAGAAGTCTAAGGCATCTGGAGTCATTAGCAACCTGGCTCCTATTTCAGTAGAAAATAAAGTAAATAAGAGACTGAAAAGCTCTAGGAACAGAAAATAGGTGCAGGTTATCTAATGAATATAAGCCAAGGGAAGAGTGATTTCAAATTAAAGAGGCAGAATAGTATAGTGCAGATTTTAGTTCCTTATCCAGTGTGGCACTGGAGCCAAGAGCCCATTGTAAACATCTCCTCCCAACTCTGTGTTCAGTGATGTCACACTGGCAGCTTAAAATCAGGCATGTTGGCAATATTTACATCATGAAAATTCACAAATGCTACAAATCGGGGTTTTTTTTTTCCCCCTTTGGAAAACCGATTATCAAATATTTACCAGCACACCACTAGTTATAACCCACTGCTCAGCTAAACAAGATCCTAGAAAGAAGTGCAATGGTTAGCCAAAGGGCTATCACTATTCATCTGAGACTTCATTAGTGCAAAGAACACCTAATAGAGAGCCTGATATTTAGCAGGAGTTCAGTCACTGTTTATTAAAGGAAGAGAAGAATGGAGAATAAAAGAATTCTTTCTCAGTCACTGATAACTATAGAGTTAGTTTTACTTTTTGAAAGAACTAAAAATAGGAAAACAAACTCCTCAGGTTTTAATTTAATGATACCTGAAAATCTGTGCAATTCTTTGAATGTGGCATCCCACTCCTGATCCTATACTCTTTGGAGCTGCATGCTGTGACACAGTTTAAGTGTATTTATAAAATGACAATATGCTGGAGCTTGAAAAAACCTTAGTAAGCATGACTTCCAAAGATGCAATGGTCAATGTAATGACAGTAGATAGGGAAAGAGGATGTCAAAGAACATTTAAAGCTTCCCCAAGTTACACAGAGAAAACTGAAGGTAGTTACCACTAGACGGCACTATATTATACAACCAAATCTACCTCTTGAGATACCCACAATAAAGAACTATTATTTTTTCAGTATTCTAGATTTTTATATTATGCAAAATACCTTTACATTGTTTTAATTATTGGCATTATTTATGCATAATTCTTGGCACAAATAATTTTAAATGGCACAAAAAGAAAAATACAGAAAACAGTTAAGTAGAAACAGAAAACCAGAATCAAACTCAGGAGTAGTATGAGAAGCCAGAAATGAAAGCTGGGTGAAGATTTAGAAGGCTCATGTACCATAATAAGCATTTTGAGGCTTTTATCCTGTAGCCAAAGGGGAGGTCATCAGATGTTTTATGTTAGCAAGTTAACTCAAGCAATAATCTGGTTAAACCAAGGAACAGGTGCAAGTCTAGTGGTAAGGGGATCAATTGGATTATTCCAATGATTCTGGTAAGAAATTATGAAGTCTTTAACTAAGGCAGTGGAAGAGAATGAAACAAAATATATTTAAGAGTTTAAATCTGTGAAACTTTTTGACAGATTCAATGCAGGAGGTAAGAAAAAAAGAGAAACAAAAGCTGACTACGAATTTTATTTCTTGAGGGACTGAATGCATAAGATTTAGAGCAGAAGAAAAGGAAGACGTTTGTAGGAAAAATATATATTCTGTTGCCCAATGAATAAATGTATTTCATAAATGACACTGCACAGTAAGAATGTGGCAGTGTTCCTCCATCACTGAACAAAAGAGAAGCTATCCTAACTAGCAAACATGAGCATTTTTGTCTTCTTGGTAGATTATATTTTTATAAGCAATCAAATTATTGATTTTATCATTATGTGGTGGTGGTGGTTGTTTAACCAAACTGAGCACTGACTGTGTACCAGGTAATTTTATATGCATCCACTTTCAAAATAATCCTAGGAAGAAGGTATTATTTTCATCATCCCTATTTTTCTGATATGTAAACTGAGCACAAAGTGATTTACCTTGCCTAAAATCACACAGCTGGAAAATGGTACAGCAAGAATTTGAAACTAGTGAAAGAAAAAGCTGCCCTTACAGCCATCAGTGTGTAGCCAGTCTAGTTGCTATCGGTTAGGCTTTTGTATGCCCTTGGTAAATGTAAACAATTTCATGGAATATCACCATCAGACAAGAGCTTTCTGTGACTATTATGGAACAAGGCAAAAACAATGCCACTTCACAATAAGGTCTGAACAGAGATAAAAGCAAAGACACTGTGCAATCAAAACGAGCAAACATTCCCCTCCCACAGCTGCAAAGTGACTACTGCTTCTTCTCCAGTAGCAATGCTAGCACTGTTCTGTTCCTCCCACCTCCTAAATAAAAATTAAGATACTCAAACTGCCCCTGCTTTCCAACAAGCATCCAATTCAACATAGATCCCCATTTCTTTGAATCCTCTCCCAAACCACCTAACACAAACCCAAATCCTGTAACAAGCTTCCCTTAACCCCTTCTAGCGAAGATACCCCACAATATCACAAGGTGCGTGGTCTTCCTTGCTGCAGCAAATAATAAGACCCAACTTTATTTGACTACAGATGTGTTCCTGATTGTCTTTGGTTAGTGGACAAAACTAGCTCTTCAGGCTCCAGGGCTTCTGCCTTAAACACCATGCTCTATGTGAACACCCCTCACACAGGAAGGGAACATGGTATTAGGGAAATTGTCCACCTTAAAGCCAACTAAATAGCTGAGACAACTAACAAAATAAAAATCAAAAACTAGTGGATTTGATGTAAAAAAATAAGCTGTGGCAGTTAACCTATATGACTAATTAATAATGACGATGCGTGGATGTTATCTAAGTTTCACTAGATTTATTTTATTCCACAATAGAACTGTACTACATTCATATTTCATTGTTTATGTAAAACGAAAATCTGATCACACTCTAACAAAATAATAGGCAGAGTCCATTTTAAACCTAGTACTACAGTTGGTAGTTTCCTGATCTATTGATGGGAATACAAAATGCAAAAAAATTAAATGAGATAATATTGGGTTGCCCAAAAAGTTAGCTCAGGTTTTTCTGTAACATCGCATGGAAAAACCTGAATGAACTTTTTGGCCATCCCAATATATATTCAGTGCTTAACACAATGCTTGGCATACAGTAAGTACTCAATGATGAAAGGCATTATTTTTGGATGTTTCTGCTTACTGGGAGTGCAGAGATCACATAATCTAAAAAGCAAATTTTCTATCTGTACTGGAACCTAAAAGAAATGTTGAATTTTTTTAAATTTGTGAAACATATTTTCTCATATCTTTTACTCTACACCTAGTTTACCCTTTCCTTAAGCCCCCAAAGGCCTAACAACAACAATGGCCATTAACATTTATTGAATATTTATCTGCTAAACACCACGCATAGCAATTTACTATACCATTGCATTTACTTCTAACAAATAACTGTATGAAGAAAGTTCTATAATAATACCCTTTGTGCAAAAAGGAAAGTGAAACTCAGAGAGATTAAGTAAAAGAAAACAATGAGAGAGTGACAGAGCCTGCATTTGAGCCCCGTTTGTTTTACTCCAGAACGTGTACTCTTAACGCATTCCATTCCTTTAAGTATGCAATTTAGTGAGCTGTTTGTCAGGAAATAAATATGAAAAGCTTTTATTTTTCTCCAATCAGTGCATTCAACTAAGTTCTGTTGAATCCACCTTTCTCATTCCATAATGACATTTAGAAGAGCTCAAGTATAGCCACCTTCAACGATGTTGATCTGACCTACAGGAAATTCTTTGTGGTAGATACTACTAGAGCCCTGTGATAGCAAAATATCCTCCTTTTCTGAGCACACAGAAGACTGTACTTCTCATCTCCCTTTCCCAACAGGAGAGGCCAAGTGATTGATCCTGTCCAATGCGCTTTGAGGGAAAGTATGTCATTTCCAGACTGAGGTGGTTAAAAGAAGCCCATGCCCAATTCTCCAGTGTCTCTCCCTCTGCCCATAGATACTAGAAAGTATAGCTGCAAGATGACAGAGTTGAACCACATGTGAAGAAATTCCTCTGGAAAGTTACCGTTACTCACATAGTATCACACTACACCATAGTATACAAAACCAAGAAGTAAACATTCTTCTGTGTCAAGCATTGAGATCTTAGAGTCTCTTATTACTGCTGCATAACCGTGCCCATTATGAATAACACTCTTTCACATTTCCTTCTATCTCATATGCAAATACAGGCTGTTCTCTGACCACACATTCTCTGCTCCCACTCTCTTTTCAATTACCTTTTCCTCTGTTGAAACAGGCACAGGTTAGATGAATAACTCAACTACCTAAGTAGTTAGCTAACCAGAGAATAGAATGCTATCATCCTTTTCCTGATTAGAACCTCTAATCGCTACAAGTAACTCAGAGATTCCCTTCACTTGGTTTCTGTTAGAGAGGGATTGTATATTCCTTCCCAAAGTGGTAGGAAGGAGAGGAGAAGGTCACTGCACTCTCCCACTAGGCTCCAGATTCACTGAGTTGCTTTCTTCCCCCTTCCCTCTCCCCGGTCTCTTTCTTATTATGGAAAATGAAGATTCTCCTGGGGGTGATGGCTGAAGGTAGTTGCCAGTTTACCTAATATTGAAAAACCCTGAGAGAAGTGTTGGGTCCTAATTATTGCCAGGACTTTTGTTTAAAGATGGGGTACTTAATGTTTTTTTATTCACACATTAGGTTCAGTCTCCAGTTCCAAAGCAACAGGAAAAGACCCACTTTAGTGTCTCATGTTATCGCAAGCTAGCATTTTTAGTATTCTTGAGCTTATTCAATATTGAAAATTTCTTCAAGCCACAGTTATCTATTTCAGCTGTATGTTATAAAGAATCATGCAGACTAAACCATTTATACACATGTATAAATGACAAAATGGGGGCCTCTATTTTCCTTTCTAAGATGCATGATTCAAACTAGAAAATGAAGATCCCCTCTAGTTCTACCCTACTGTAATCCTTCAATACTGTATACTCTATTGTTGTAAATTATGACCCGATAATACTAAATATATTGTTACACAATTTTTACTACCCATCTAGGAGAAATACACCATGATAACTTTAGGTAATTAGGTTGTGAGTTAAGGTTAGCCCAGCTAATCTCCATGCTAATTTAATTCTCCTAATGTTACATGATAATCCCAATGCTTTCTATATACCAACACTAAAACAAATTGTAAAGTTCACGTTCTTACTTTAATATTTCAGGTTTAAGGAGCATTTTCCTTTATGATTGAATAAAGGCACACAGGATCCAATGACTACTACCAAAATGAATTATCAGATTTTTAAATATATAACACAAACTAAAGAAGGTTAATTAACATTAACTAATACTCGGTAAATAATGTCACAAGCAATTTTCATTTGTTTCAAGGGTTTCTGTACTTCCTTCTAGGGTAGGAGATTTGCATTTTTATAAACTAATTATATCCTGGCTATGTTAAAATTAACAGGGTCTTGGATGTTTTGGTCTTCTGGAAACAAAACAAAACATAATTATACAAATATGAAAACAGTAATTATACTACTTAGGTTTTTCTAATGTAGTCGTCTAGAATTTTAAGCTGTTCATTTATAGTTTATATAAGAATATACACATGTAAAACAATGTACAAATGTTACTTATTTTCCTAATATAAATCTACAGTAAAAGGATTTTAAAAGAACTAATAACTGAATATAATATACAACTTCGTTATTCTTCAAAAAGAGACTACATTTAACCCCTCCTAACAAATCCTCAGAGATTTTCCTTCTTACTTGTTATGCGCTGGCTAGATTCCTTGAAACCTGAATGAAATACTAGAAATTGGAAGGTTTTGTGATGGTAACAGATTCTTAGTCACTCAATGGGGCCTTCTTTTTCTTAATATAGACTATCAACAAACACTGAAAATTTTCAGTTGCAATTCTTCTGACAAAATAGTAGTGCAATAAAACAAACTATCTTAAAATAGGAATACTTTAGTAATTTAATTTAGCAAGCCTATAAAATTAGTTTCTTAACATTAGTTTTTTAGTGCATAAAATAATTTATTCAAAAATTAGTGTAGAAGAGGGCAGACAGCAGTATCAAGCAGTATCAGCAGTATTTCATCTTGTGGAACTGAAAACCACAGCCACAGAAAGACAGAGAAAATGAAAAAGCAGAGGACTTTGTACCAGATGAAGGGACAGGATAAAACCCCAGAAAAACAACTAAATGAAGAAGAGATAGGCACCCTTACAGGAAAAGAATTCAGAATAATGATGGTGAAGATGATCCAGGACTTTGAAAAAAGACTGGATGCAAAGATTGAAAAGTTTACCAAAGACCTAGAAGAATTAAAGAGCAAACAAACAGAGATATGCAACACAATCACTGAAATGAAAAGTACACTAGAAGGAACCAATAGCAGATTAACTGAGGCAGAAGGGCAAAGAAGTGAGCTGGAAGACCGAATGGTGAAAATCACTGATGTGAAAAAGAATAAGGAAAAAAGAATGAAAAGACCTAAAGACAGCTGAAGATACCTCTGGGACAATGTTAAATGTGCCAACATTCGCATTATAAGGGTCCCAGAAGGGGAAGAGAGAGAGAAAGGACCCAAGCAAATATTGGAAGAGATTGTAGTTGAAAACTTCCCTAACAGAGGAAAAGGAAATAGCTACCCAAGTCCAGAAAGCACAGAGAATCCCAGGCAGGATAAACCCAAGCAGAAACATGCCAAGACATATAGTAGTCAAAATGACAAAAATTAAAGACAGAGAAGTGTTATTAAAAGCAACAAGGGAAAAATGACAAATAACATACAAGGGAACTCCCATCAGGTTAACAGCTGATTTCTCAGGAGAAACTCTGCAAGCCAGAAGGGAGTGGCATGATATATTTAAAGTGATGAAAGGGAAGAACCTACAACCAAGAATACTCTACCCAGCAAGGATCTCATTCAGATTCGACAGAGAAATCAAAAGCTTTACAGACAAGCAACAGCTAAGAGAATTCAGCACCACCAAACCAGCCCTACAACAAATGCTAAAGGAATGTCTCTAAGCGGGAAACATATGAGAAGAAAAGGACCTACAAAAACAAAAAGAAAACAATTAAGAAAATGGTAATAGGAACATACATATCAATAATTATCTTGAAAGTAAATGGACTAAATGCACCAACCAAAAGACACAGACTGGCTGAATGGATACAAACACAAGACCCACATATATGCTGTCTCCAAGAGACTCACTTCAGACCTAGGGACACATACAGACTGAAAGTGAGGGGATGGAAAAAGATATTCCATGCAAATGAAAATCAAAAGAAAGCTGGAGTAGCAATAGTCATATCAGATAAAATAGACTTTAAAATAAAAAATGTTACAAGAGACAAAAAAGGACATTACATAAAGATCAAGGGATCCACCCAAGAAGAGGAGATAACAATTATAAATATATATGCCCCCAATATAGGAGCACCTCAATACATAAGGCAAATGCTAACAACTATGAAAGAGGAAATGCAAGGCAGAAACAGAGACACAGATGTAGAGAACAAACACATGGACACCAAGTGGGGAAAGTGGGGAGGGTTGGGGGGGGATGAATTGGGATATTGGGATACCAAATTGTATACTCTAAATATATGCTGTTTATTGTCTGTTAACTGTATCTCAATAAAAGTTCTTAAAAAAAATTAGTGTAGAGTCTAATATGAATAAAAAAATTATAAAAGCAAATATATTAATGTTAAAAATTAAAATCACCGGGACGTCCCTGGTGGTCCAGTGGTAAAGAATCTGCCTTACAATGCAGGGCACACGGGTTCAATCCCTGGTCAAGGAACTAATATCCCACATGCCTCCGGACAACTAAGCCCATGTGCCACAACTATGGAGCTCATGTGCCTAAACTAGAGAGTTTTGCATGCTACAAACTACAGAGCCCATGTGCTCTGGAACCCACGTGCCACAACTACAGAGTCCATGCACCCTGGAGCCTGCCTACCACAACTAGAGAAGAGAAAACTCACACACCACAACTAGAGGGAAGCCTGCACACCACAACAAAAGGTCCCACATGCCTCAAAAAAGATTCTGCGTGCTGCAACTAAGACCCAATGCAGCCAAAAATAAATAAAATAAATCAATAATAAATAAATCTTTAAAAAAAAAGAAGAAGAATCCACCTTCCAATGCAGGGGACACACATTTCATCCCTGGCCAGGGAACTAAGATCCCACATGCCACGGGGCAACTAAGCCCGTGCACCACAATTACTGAGCCTGCATGCCACAACTAGAGAGCCTGTGTAACACAACTACAGAGCCCACGCACCACAACTAGACACTAGAGAGGACCCTGCTCGCCACAACTAGAGAGAAGCCTGCGCACCTCAACAAAAGATCCCACGTGCCACAACTAGGACCTGACGCAGCCAAAAATAAATAAATATTTTAAAAAATTAAAATCAGAAATAACATATTAATAGAATTCACTATAAGCAGTGCCCAATTTATATATTGTTTCACTCAATTTTTTATTTCTTTATATATATCTTAATTTATCACTGCCACAAAGCATAGTAGACATGACTGGGATTAAAAATGTTAATAAAATAGTATTCACTGTATCTCAATGTTTTCTGAGGTTATACCTAAAAAGATTACACAAGTCTAGCCCAGGACAATGTCTCATGCCTGTTTTAGCAGCAATATACAAATGTTTTTGTAGCTCCTCTCTAATAGCTAATCTAATAATCAGTTAAGATCACATTTGGCTACAAGTCCCAAAAAATCCATCAAGCAGCATTTTTAACAGGAGAGGTATTTATTTGTCTGGCACAACAAAAAGCCAGTCCAGGGCTGGGGCAGCACTAAATTATGCCAAGGCACCAGACTCTCCACAACATATTGCTCTACAATCCTGGACAATGGATACTGCAGCTCAGGCATTTCTTTCATGTGCCAGGAAGGAAAAAGGGAGAAGCCAGAAAGGCTGCACCAGTAAACCAGGTTCTCTTTGTCTAGAAACTGAGTCAAGGCTGCCTGAAGCTACAATGAAAAGATGAGCTTTTCATTTTGCAGGTTCTATAGTAGAAAAGAACCTACAGGAGAGGAACAGGGTAACAAAAGAGTTCCAGTGGACACTTAGTAAGATAACAGACAGTATCTACACACCCGTGATCTGTTGACTTTGTTTTCCCAATTAAGGATAATCCTAAAAATAATAAACTGAATGGAGTATAATAAAAATTTATAGCAAAATTTAAAATAGTAAATATTCAGATATCTGGGTAGGAAAATGATGATCATCGAACACTGTGAGATGAAACTAAAGGACAAAAGAGTAATGACAATTATGAAAAGAAGTGAGTATGGTTATATTTGATTTGAAGAAGCATTCCAACAAATCAGAAGTGTCCTATCCTCTCCATTTCAAAATAAGAAAATGGCTCAATGAAAGATACTGAAGCACTAGCCATGTCCTCAGAGTCTCCATTAAATGCAGCATATATTTGTAAGCTTGGATTTACATATTAATAAATAACTCCTTACCTGATTTCTTATCAACTTTGGTAGCAGAATTAATACTCATGAATTTCCCTGAGTAAAATTTTATATAAAAGTATAAAGTAGTCTGTGAGCTATTATCAAAATTCTAAGAAGAGAATCTGCAGATTTGGAGGGGGGGAAATTCAAAGTTTAGTGTAATGATATTGAATGTCTACCTATTATATAAATATCTAAAGGGAAAAAAAAAAACCACCTCAGCTTAAACTTCTTTGGAAAGCTTTTTAAAGGAACCTGAGTTATCTATCCAATGCCACCAACTTAAAGCTGGTAAATCAAACAAATCATTAATGGAAATATTTAATTAATGTTTATTATAGCTAGTATTAGCTATATGCTGTATTTATAACAAGTAGAATCAGTGTTTTGGTTATTTATAAATGAACGTTTTTAGACATATCCTAAAAACTGTAAAGGGTCTTCAACTTTCTCCTTTTCTGGTGCCCAATTTTATCCCTTCTTTTCAAATTGCCAGGTGAACTTGTTCCTAACAAATTACAGTACAATCAGTGACAACTGAAAATTATCATGAAGCAGACATGACAACACCTGAATAAAAGATGTTTTGGAATGCCCTTCCAATGCAAAAGTCACAGATAAAATACAGTTTTATATTTCTATGTGCCATGTTAGTAAGTTAAAACTTGTATGTAAAAATGCTCTGTAAACTGCAAATTTTATATATTACTATTGTAATATTCCCTATGACCTTCTTTCAAAATTCAAATACAGAAAAACATTTTTCTATACTTAATTCATTGATAATTAAACTGCTAAAATTAGTTCCAATTCCCCACAAGAGTCTATTGCTATTACATCCATGCTATATTCTGTTTGTCACTAGCTGTGTTTCTTAGTTCCATTAGTGCTAATTCCCCTCATGCAAACCAGCTGCTATGTCATAAGAAAAAAAAATAGGATCCTGGTCTTGCTGGAAGTTGCAACCAGTATTACCATCAAAGTAGCCTCTTCACTCTCTAATATAATGTTTGGAGGCGGCGGGGGGAGTCATTAGTGTCTATCCTAACTTGGACTAAGAGAAAGAATGTAGAAACTGCAGTGGAAGACTGCTCTAAATATCCATCTGCCTGAATATCACCTGCAGCATCTACACAGGAGAGGACAGGGAGCCACAATTCAGATGTCTCTGATCTTTTCTTGGCTCTTCGCAGTGCTGAATCATAAAATAATTAATGATTTTTCTAAAAGCACAATTACATTTTCATGTTTTAGTTACTCTTACAGTACAATCAATAATATAAACAGAAAATGAAATTGTAACATAAATTCAGTCCCATTTTTGACATCACTGTAAATAATTTCTTTGGCTTTATTTAAGACCAAACTATGTCATCTTTTTAATCTTCAGCTTTTGGGCTGGACACATGCGTGTGCATGTGTATGTGTACATATACATGATATACACAGAGGTATACACACATATATGTACACAATTGGCCTGCATCTAGCAATTGTAAGAATATCGAAGTCAAACTACTTTCTGAGCATGAAGAAGAAGAAAAAAAATATACACAACCCTTAATCACATATTTGAAACCTAACTGTTCTACCTATGTAGAATACAACTTTTTTATTTACATTCTTTTTCTTAGATTATTTATTCCACCCATTCCAAGGACTCCTCCCCATAACATTACCAGATTTTTTCATATTTTATGTACAAATATTTTTAAATTATTAAAATTATAGGGCAACTTTACAGATAACTAGCAAAACATAATAACAAGTAGCCCATAATTCTCATCAAAAATATGCCAATAGAAAATTCACAACCATTTTAACAATTTTCCTGGCTCTAAAAAATATCAATAAGAAAAATGATATACAACTACTTATTTCCCTTTTGATCTACCATATTACTTCATGAAGAAGAAAAATTTAAATGAATATTAAGAGTTGTTCACTAAGTAATGCCCTTCATGCCTGAATGTAAAAATTCACATCAGGTATAACAGTAAACAATTTATAATGTCAAAATACAAAGTATAATGAGAGTTTCAAATTAATTTTCCAAAATTCTAACAAAGTGAATAAACACCCAGGATGTTCTTTTACATTTATATAAAAGTTACCAGAAGCTTACCCCACTCAAAGACATCACAGATTTAACATAGAAAATAATATAGTTAATACACTTTATACCCAAGAATTAGCTGCCTTATCCAGTAGTAGATATTGAATAAGAAAAAAATGCAGGATTCTAAAATATACTTTCAAATAAGAAGATCATGTGCAATAGGGCAGATCCAATATATTTCAATCATTCATATTAAAAATACATGACTTACCTACTAAACCCCAAGCCTACTTTCTTAGCTCTGCTCCCTTAGAGCTGTCAATAGGAAATACAAGTGCAAAGTAAAATTAGAAAGTCATAGTCATGCAGAAAGAATAGGCGATTACAAAAGATAAAAGATCGGAATAATGGTGCCTCCAGGTTCTTCACCCTCAACCAAAAACCAGAGCATTTGGTCTCTGGCATTCACTGGAGAACTAAAGAGGCACCAGGGAGCTACACTGGAAGATGATCCTTCCTCCAACATAGCAGCCTCTGTAACAGGACTCCAAATGGCACACACAGCAGAGGAAATTACTGAGCTGTCAATGACTTCGGGACCTCAAGTGTGAGGGAATGAGAATTTGACTGACAATTTGTTATCAATACCAAGTTTATATTACATTTGAAAATTAAATACCCATTTCATTGAAATGTTTTCTTAAAATGAGATAGTATTTTATTTTCTTCCTCTACAAACAAGTTACAGATGCACATCTTGGAAATTTTTCATATGTAGTCATGTGATTAAATAACTACATTTAAACAGTGATTATTCTATTGGTAATGTTATCTTCAAGTGTAATGAAAAATTTCTGGAAAAGTGAGTGAAAAGAAAAAAATGTTAATACCTTATAAGATATTAAAAAACTTTCCAATTTTAAACTATTGCTATCTTTGCAGTTTGAAATCCATTCAATATTTGAGTTTTTCTACATTCATCCTCTTTACCCAAGTTACATGTAGACACATATTTAGATCATTTTTCTTTTCAACACTTTTTCTCACTAATTACTCTATGAAATATATAGAGTCCTCCTTCTCTAACCAAAAAAATGAATTTTATATGAAAGGGTAAAACACTGAAATCAGTCCTTAAGTCTCTTTATTCCAATAAGTGCACATAATTTTTCTTTCTCCTTAAGGCAGACACTGTTAGTGTCCTTCCCAGCTCCCCTTCGCCAGGCTGATGAATCCTTCCCCCAGCTGCTGTGTGTTTTGGCTGCTATAATGGCATGCATTCCCGCCTTCAGAAAACTGCCCTCCTCCACTAACAGAAGTCTTCTGAAAAGTAGCATAGCCATTCCCTCCCCAGGTATGGCCCATAGCCAATGCCCCACTAAGATGGGGATACCAAAGTCTGCCACTCTTGCCTCAAAGGAGAAAACACTGTCTTGTGATTAATTCAAGATTCAAGCCCCCAAACATACACCTTCCCATACATACACATACCCAGGCTAGGCTAGGCTAAGCTAGTCTAGGCCAAGGCAAGGCTTTACCTGAGACCACATCCTTCTTCACCTCTCTCCCCTTCCCTAGCCTGCTTCTATCACCTCCTTAAAGGTTTTTCCTGGAGAACAGTCCCTCAATAAATCATACACACAGAAATCCCTGTCTCAGGCTCTGCTTCTAAGGCACTTGACCTAAGACAATTAATACCAGGAGTGAGCCTAGGAGATAGACACTAAGAAAGATTCTGGAGTTGGCTCACTCGCTGGTTAACTGAAAATGAGTAACCTATTATTGCTGTCAGTGGAATATTGATGGTCCCTGACATGAAATGGTGATAAAGTTGTAAAGATTTTCACCTGTAGTGAACTGGAATGGATTATAGGTAGAAAGGGATACACTGGATCATGCAATATCTCTGTCATTTGAGGAGTATGAGAGAAACAGTAATCATAAATTGGACAGCTATTGCTGAATGCCAGTCAGATGCATTGGAAATAAAAAATGTCAAGCTCAGAGCAGTCAGTCACCAATATTAAAGCAAAGTCTGAGAGTCAAAGAGTCTCCCCAGCCTCATTTAAAGGGTCCTCTTCCCTTAAAGCCAAAAGAAAGACAGAACTGAAGACTAGTTCAGAATTTAATTATAAGAGTGAAAGAACTTCAGAAAAGTCTAAATTCTTAGCCTAGACAAATTGTCTATGTTAAAGTGAGGGCCCTGACAGAGCAATAATAAGTACATGAGACTTGAGATGGGACTCCCTAAGTAGATACACAAGAGGTCCCTGAAACTCAGGATTCCTTTAGGCCTATGGAAGAGACCTACCCGCCCCACCTCTACTTACTGGAAGATGGAGGACCACCTTGGTAGAAGACTATGCAGAAGCCTCAAGAGAGGTAGGGGCCTTCCAACACTGTGCTAGCTTCCCTCGGGATCTGCCACCTGATCAAAAAGGGTCAAATCTTAATATAACCCAACAGAGAAAGTGCTGGCCTTGCTAAGGATAAAAAGGGATTATACCCCAAAACAGAATCTAGCTAACACACACCAATAGGAACTGGGGGAGTATAACTGGCAGTGAATTCTAAAAGTGCTGGGTCAAGAAAACTCTAAAGATTCTATCAGAAAACTGCTAGCACTAATCAATAAATTTAGTAAAGTAGCAGGATACAAAATTAATGTGCAGAAATCTCTTGCATTCCTATACACTAACAACGGAAGAGCAGAAAGAGAAATTAAGGAAACTCTCCCATTTACCATTGCAACAAAAAGAATAAAATACCTAGGAATAAACCTGCCTAAGGAGGCTAAAGACCTGGATGCAGAAAACTATAAGACACTGATGAAAGAAATCAAAGACGATACAAACTGATGGAGAGATATACCATGCTCTTGGATTGAAAGAATCAACATTGTGAAAATGACTGTACTACCCAAAGCAATTTACAGATTTAATGCAATCCCTATCAAATTACCAATGGCATTTTTCACAGAACTAGAACAAGAAATCTTACAATTTGTATGGAAATGCAAAAGACCCCGAATAGCCAAACCAATTTGGAGAAGGAAAGACGGAGCTGGAGGAATCAGGCTCCCTGACTTCAAACTATAATACAAGGCCACAGTGATCAAAACAGTATGGTACTGGCACAAAAAGAGAAATACAGATAAATGGAACACAACAGAGAGCCCAGAGATAAATCCACGCACATACGGGTACTTTATCTTTGACAAAGGAGACAAGAACATACAATGGAAAAAAGACAGCCTCTTCAATAAGTGGTGCTTGGAAAATTGGACAGCTACATGTAAAAGAATGAAATTAGAACACTTCCTAACACCATACACAAAAATAAACTCCAAATGGATTAAAGACCTACATGTAAGGCCAGACACTATCAAACTCCTAGAGGAAATCATAGGCAGAACACTCTATGACATACATCAAAGCAGGATCCTTTTTGACCCACCTCCTAGAATCATGGAAATAAAATAAAAAATAAACAAATGGAACCTAATGAAACTTAAAAGCTTTTGCACAGAGAAAGAAACCACAAACAAGACAAGAAGGCAACCCTCAGAATGGGAGAAAATATTTGCCAACGAAGCAACTGACAAAGGATTAATCTCCAAAATATACAAGCAACTCATGCAGCTTAATACCAAAAAAGCAAATAACCCAATCCACAAATGGGCGGAAGACCTAAATAGACATTTCTCCAAAGAAGACATGCAGATGGTTAACAAACGCATGAAAAGATGCTCAATAGCACTACTCATTACAGATATGCAAGTCAAAGCCACAATGAGGTATCACCTCACACCAGTCAGAATGGCCTTCATCAAAAAAACTAAAAACAATAATGCTGGAGAGGGTGTGGAGAAAAGGGAACCCTACTGTACTGTTGGTGGGAATATAAGTTGGTACAGCCACTATGGAAAACAGTTTGGAAGTTCCTTAAAAAACTAAAAATGGAACTACCATATGACCCAGCAATCCCACTACTGGGCATATACCCAAAGCAAACCATAATCCAAAAAGAAACATGTACCATAATGTTCATTGCAGCACTGTTTACAATAGCCAGGATGTGGAAGCAACCTAAATGCCCATCAACAGATGAATGGATAAAGAAGATGTGACACATATATACAATGGAATATTACTCAGCCATAAAAAGGAATGAAATGGAGCTATATGTCATGAGATGGATAGACCTAGAGATGGTCATACAGAGTGAAGTAAGCCAGAAAGAGAACAACAAATACTGTATGCTAACTCATACATATGGAATCTAAAAAAAAAAAAAAAAATGGTACTGACGAACGCAGAGAGTGTCCTCCTATAAATCTTTACAGAAACTGTGAACACAGAATCCTGGAGGACCTGTGCCTGAACGGAGTAAACTTAATTGTCAGAGGCAACTGTCTCCAAATGGTGCAAGGGATACAATCAAGTATACATTGTCGGTGGCCTGCCCAAATTCCCTTTGTCAGGCCAGTGCACCCATCTTCCAGCTGATGTGAGTGTTGGCTGCTAAGTGCTCACAGCTACCCTTGTTCACCAAAGAAATGCCCCCAAATGATAGTCATCTCACCTAGGAGGGTGCCCTCATCCAAGGAAAGCACTCAACCAATGAGGGACTGAGAGAGGAGTACCTACATAGGAGACAACTCTGAGGAGTGATTTATGCTCAAAAGACCCCCACTCCAATGGCTAGACTTCACCTGAGACCACATCCTTGACTAGCTCTGCCCCACCCCACTTCACTCATTCCCTTAGGAATTCCCAAGGTACTCCTCTTTTTCTTTTTCTAACTCTTAGCATAAATTCTAACAAAGTGGACCTTTTACATACAAGACAGCAAGAAGAAAATATCCTTCAAGATTAATATTAACTAAATACCAAGATTCTGACTTCAAGTCCTCAAGCCTCAGATTCCACACAAACTTAGAAAGGAAGTGAGAGAGTCAGTCATCTGCAAGTGACTTTTCAATTAGAGCAGAATCAAGGTGAGACCAAAGGCCTAGTTTAAGAATGGTTCTTTCGAATGTAAGTTTTCCTTGCAGTGAGTTGACATGTCACAGTATAAGTTCTCCAAGGACAGAGGCCTTGGATACTGTCTTTTTCATCAACTTCCCCCTCAGTGCCTATAAAACACTTGGCAAATTGTCGATACTTAAGAAATATTAGTAAAATAAAGTACTTGACAGCTGCCTTTGTTTAAAACAGATGCTTTTTTACCTTGTTGCAGAGAGAAAATTATGAATAACCTGGTGCCCCAGAAAGGACTTAGCAAAATTTAATACCAATAGCAGGGTCAAGGTTCCAGATTAAAATTAAAGGATATGGCAAAGTTTTGTCTAAGGTTGCACAAATCTCCACAAAGGTGGAAAAGCAGAGAAAAAAAGAATCTGTACAGAAAAGGTTGTGGAAAAAAATAAGCCAGGTAACATTTTAGGCAGTGCATAGGACACCAAATTAGGAAAAACAGGAAAAGAAGCAGAGCAGTAGGTGATAAACTGAGAGAAAGCATCAAAAACATAAAAACTTTGAGATGAAGTGCAGATAGCATTTATGTCACCTGATGTGATCAAATCCTTCTATCACTCCTGCTATCATGGAAACATATTTGGGTCCCAAGGATGTCTCAATTCAATTAAAAGCTGGAAAATGATTATCAAACATCCTTGCAAAGGCTATGAATTCCTTTCTGACTATGACCTTGCTTGCTCTTTCTTGCATTTCTGTTTTATTCTGCAGTCTGTATATTCAGATCTTAATTATCTATCTATTCCTCTCTTACTTAACTAACCATTATGTTTCCTTCTGGCCAGACTTATTCCACTAATACCAACATGCTAGTAGCATATGAGTACATGCCATAGTAGAAATGTCTGAATTAGGAATAGTGTTTTAATCCAATCTGAGTCCTTTTAAAAGAAATCTGGACACACCAAGAGACACCAGGGACTCACGCTCACAGAGGAAAGACCATGTGAGGTCACAGCAAGAAAGCTGCCATCTGCAAGCCAAGGAAGGGGGCCTCAGAAGAAACCAAACCTGCAGACACCTTGATCTTGAACTTCTAGCCCCCAGACTGTGAGAAAAAAATGTCTGTTGTTTAAGCCACTCAGTCTGTGGTACTTTGTTATGGCAGCCCTAGCAAGCTAATATAGATGTGTACATGGGGTCTTTTTAGTAGTTTAAAATTTTATTTAATAACCAATGAAATTAAAAGTAGGACAATTCAATATGAAAGCAACCAATGCCAATTATGAAAAGCCATTTTATGTGTTCATTTTGGAAATGTAATTAGTTTAACCTTTTAGGAAAGCAATTTGGCAATAATAGGAGTCTTAGAAAAGTTGATAGCTTTTGACCTAGTAATTGGACTTCAGGGAATCTTTCAGAGTGAAATCCTGAATAGAGAAAAAGGTATAATTAATAATAATAATTACTATTATTATTATTATTTACTTAGTGTTTATTATTTGCCAGGTCATGTTCTAAATGCTTTACATATTTTAGCTCATCTAATTTTCATAAAATTCATTGTCACCTTGTTTTTTAAATTATATTTTAAATTATAAAACCCAAAGCATTCACTGTTAATATTTTGATATGTTTTCTTCATTTGTTTTTTCAATGTTTTTTTTTCTTATTTGTAAAACAAAAACAAAAACCACATCTATGTTCTTTTTTCACTTGACATGGGTGAAGGAAGTCAAAAAGCATTATTCTATTACTAAATCACGGAAAGTATAAAGGAAGTCCATAGAAAACCAGGAGTTTGCTTTATGTTCAAGATTTTACAAACCCACACAAAATGAAGTTAAGCTCTATTTCTTTGAATACCCTAATCTCATACACTTTTAGCTTTGTTTTTGTTTATTTTTCACTTCAATCATAGCTGACTAGAAGTAATGCTAGTATCGGATAAGTGTAAGACATAAAGTTATTTCTTAATGCCAATCCCCAAAGGTCTGCAGATGTATAATCAAGTGTAACCACAAATAGGACGCAAACAAATTTGGTGAAAGCAGTTTGAGAATTTTAAACAGATGCTAAGAAACATCTGAACCATCTGTAAGATTTGATGGAGGAAGATGTCCAGCTGACTGGCTTAGCAAGGCTCACCTGCATTTCTGTACTAGAGATGATGAGACAGAGCACCATCAGGCTGTGAGGACTGAAAATCTTACTCTGATTCACTTGCTTGCATCTTATTGCTGATGCTGGTGATGCACACCGACAGAAAACTGACAAGTCTAGTTTTTTCAGTGTTTTACAATAAACATCCAAATAAAAAAGATAATTCATAATGTAACATCAGATACTAGAGAAAAAAAAAACGTATCCTTCAGAGGTAATAAGAAAGAAGGCAACAATTTCAGATGTGGAAAAAAGTTGTATAGATTTAGCATTTACTGTTTCAGATAAAAATAAGATAAAAATCCAGAAGAAATTCATCTCCTGATAGAGGTGTGTGTAGAGGAGAGGGAAATTGTGACAACTAATTAATTGAGAATAAATAAATTAAATAATTCCCAAGCGAAAGTATTAAGGACCTAGATGAACTCAAATAGCCTCATTTAATATCACTATTTACAACACAGTTTTTCTCAGCAATCTGGGGCCTTTAACCATAAAGATGCTAGACCCTTTGTTCTTTAAGGCCTGCTCTACACCCACTACTCCTGCCCATTTCAAAGGTTTTCCCTTACTTATGTAGGAAAGTTTTATACCTTGCTTTGGAAGGAAAAAGGAAAGAAAAAAAAGTAAAGAAAGAATGAAGGGGAAGGAAGAAGGGAGGGAGGGAGGAAGAAAACTTGTTATAAGCACACTCATTTGAAATACATTTATTCCATGATTATTTTCCTCAAATTAACAAGTGCACCTCCTGGAGGCAGCTATGTTTAAAACTGTTCAACTTTTTCTCTTAAAATTTTACTCTTAAATCATTTCATTCCCACTTATGAATGCACTGAACTATCATTGCCTAAAAAACTTGTTAGAAAACACTTTGGCATAATCTCTTAAAGTTAAACATAAACATGGAATATATCTAAGAGAAACTCCTACATACGTAAAACAAGAGGTATTCATTGCAGCATTTTTCATAATAGCAAAAATTTAGAAACAATCCAAATACCCATCAGTGGAAGAGTGAATTAAAAACTATGATATGCTAACACTATGGAATATCACACATCAGTCAAAATAAATGAACTATCACAACCCATATCAGTATGATGCAATGTAAAATTATATGAAAAAATACCTTTATATAAAGATAAAAACACTAATGCTTTTTAAGACTATATAATACATATTTATCAATCTATAGATACATATAAAATATACATTAAAAAAGAAGCCTAAGGAATGATGAACATGGGTTCTACGTAATAACTGCCACAAACTGAAGGAGTCAAGGAAATGGGATGAGGTAAAGAAATGGTTAGGTTTAAATTATCACCAAGGTTCCAGCTCCTGTTTGAGATGGAAGGTTAATGGATGCTTATTAAAGTATTATAAAATAACAGATTCCTGAGTAGATAGTATAAGGTTTTCCTTCTTGCCATAAACTGTAAAATTGGGCAGAATAGATGACACAATCACTTTAGGGCACTCAACATGACACAGATTGAGATTCTAAGAAAGAAAAACCATTTAAGGTAAGCTTCACTCTAGCTTTCTGCCTGGAAACAATTTCACAACTACAGAATGAAGAACTGAAGCCTAGGCAGAGAGCACAGGACTTACTAAGCATATGAAACAATCTGTTGTTAAAAACAGAGAACTCAGGCTTGCTAAGGTAGTGGGAATTTGTGATGTAGGTTACCAGAGAGAAGGGAGCTTAAGAGAAGAAACTACAGAAATAGAGTTTTTACTCAGGTTCCTCCCCAAATTCTAAACTGTGCTTACTTTATGCAGGCTTTGTGGAGCCTGGTAGATTGCACCTATTGAGGGCTGAGAGATGAAGAGAAATTTCAGAAGTCACTAATTAAGCAGGCTTGGAAAGATACTCATGAAAAACCCGAGGCATCCAGTGGAGACACCAGAAAACTCAGGTATTAAGAGTGAGAAACCATACCCTAGAAGAGCAGTACCCCATGACAAAGAAAAAAGGAATGAGTACTTTCCAACAAAGCCAAAGACCAAGCTTTGACAAGATCAAGGTGATCCTCCTTAATTTAACTGCCCAACAGGATTTTTTTAAGCACTCTTTAGATGAAAACATAATGTAGAATCTATACAATGCATCATTTACAATGTTCGGCATACAATGAAGTACTGAGACATGCAAGGAGGTAAGAAGATGAGAACCCATAATCAAGAGAACAAAAAGTCAATGGAAAGATTCCTAAACATGGTCAGGATGTTGCAATTAACAGACATGAACCTCAAAATAACTACAATAAATATGTCAAGGAATTTAGTGGGTAGGTGAATACAGTAGGGACAGAGAGGGAATTTCAGATTAATAGAAGCTTGAAAAAAAAGTGTCAATTCTAGACTGAAACATGCATTAAGAGAAGTATAGAATACATTACACATGCTTAACAGTAGAATGGAATAAAGACAGCTAAGAGTGAATTCAAAAGCGATTACCCTAGAAACTAAAGACTGAGCACAGGAAGAGAAAAAAAGAGATAACAGAAAATCATGTGAGATTGGTGGGATAGTATCAAACAGTTAAACAGATGTATTGTTGGAGTCACAGAGGGAAAGGGAAAACAGATGGAACAGAGGAAATATTTAAAGAGATAATGAGCAACATTTTTAAAAATTGATGACTGAAATCATTTCATACATCGAAGCAGCTCAGTGAGCCACAAGAATATAAAGAAAAACACACCTAAATACTTCAAACTGCTGAAAACAAAAGACAAAGAGATATCTTAAAAGCAATCAGAGAAAAGGGACACAATATCTATAGGAAAAAAAGAAATGATGAAATCACAGCTGACTTCTCTCCATGAACAATGAAGGCCAAAAGACAACTGAATGACAAGTCTTAAGATATGTCAAATGACAATCTAAAAATGACATATGTTAAGAATGATATATCTTATACTACCAACTGTAAAATAGATAGCCAGTGGGAAGTTGTTGTATAACAAAGGGAGTTCAACTCGAGGATGGAAGATGCCTTAGAGGACTGGGACAGGGAGGGTGTGGCGGGGGAGTCGAGGGAGGGAGGGAATACGGGGATACGTGTATAAAAACAGATGATTGAACTTGGTGTACCCCCCCAAAAAAATAATAAATTAATAAATAAAATTTAAAAAAAAAAGAATGATATATCTTAAGAGAGAAAGAAAAGTTCACCCAAATCTGTATCTAATCTGTAATTAAATACCCTTCCAAAAAATGAAGACAAGAATAAAGATTTTTTTAATCTACAAAGGCTGAAAGAAGATAAACCATACAACATGAAATACTAACAGAAGTTCTTCAGGTAGAACAGAAATGATACCAGAAAGAGGCCCATATCTGGAGAGAAGAATGAAGATAACCAAAAACAGTAAATATGCAGGTAATTATTAAAAAATATTTTAAAAAATCAAAAATGTTGATAATTTAATGAAAACATAGTAATGTATGGGGAAGTTTCTATTATTTGTGTACAGTAAAATATATGACAATAGCAAAAGTACAATGGAGGTAAAAATGAAATTATTCTGTTATAAGGTTCATGTATAGCATAAGAATGTTACAATATTAAATCATGGTAGAATTTTAAATTAAGAATGCATATTATAACTCCAAGATAAACACTTCTAAAAAGTTATAGTTAAAAACATATTAGAGGAGACAACATGGAATACCAAACACATTAATAAATCAAACAAAAAGATTTAAAAAAAAAGAAGAGGAGAAAAAACCAACAGAAGAAATAGAAAGAAAATAGCAAGCTGACAGATTTAAGTCCAACTACATCAGTAATTATATGAAATATAAATGGACTAAGCAATCCAATTAAAAAAAGTAAGACTGGAGAAAAATCAGGATCCACCCATATGCTATTTCTCTGTCTCTCTGTCTCTCCCTTTCACACACACACACACACACACACACTCACACACACACACACACACACTAAATATAAGGAAGCCAATAGGTTAAAAGAATGGGAAAGGATATTCCACACACACGCACTCACCAGAAAAAAGTTAATGCAGCTACAATAATATCAGACAAATATAATCCAAGAAAAAATATTACCTGCATTAAAGAGGAAGATTTCATAGCAATAAAGGTATATTCTTTAAAAAAACATAATAACTCTACGTATTGATATATCTAATAATACAAAAATAAAATACATGAAGCAAAAAAATGATATCCTACTATAAGAAATATACAAATGTGCAATCATAGTTGGAAGTTTTAACACTCTTTCCTCAGCAAATGATGGAAAGCAGACAAAAAATGAGTAAGGATATAGAAAATGTGAGACCGCAAGAAAATAAAATAATAGGTCATATACCTGATTAACATACCTGCAAAAATCTCAAAAGTATTAGCAATATGACTTCAACAATACATTGAAAGAATCATATACCATGATCAAAGTGACATACCATTTAACAAAACTGATGATACACCAATTAACAAAATGAAGGATAAAAATTATTTGATCATTCTAAGAGACACAGAAAATGCATTTGACAAAATACAATACCCATTCATGAAAATACTTTCCAAAAAGTGGGTACAGAGAAAACATACCTCAACATAATAAAGGCCAGATATGACAAGCCTACAGCTAATATTATACTCTAAGATTAGAACAAGACAAGGTGCTCTTCCTTGCCACTTTTATTCAACATAGTACTATAAGTCTTAGTCAGAGTAATTAATCAAGAAAAAGAAGTAAAAGGGATCCAAAGCAGAAAGAAGTAAAACTGCCTCTATTTGCAGATGACATATCATATATATGTTTGTGTGTATGTGTATATATATATATGTGTGTGTATATATATATATGATGCTCTACCAAAAAAATTGTTAGAACTAATAAACAAATTCAGTAAAGTTTCAGGAAAGAAAATCAATATACAAAAATCAGTTGCACTTGTACACACTAATAACAAACTATCAGGAAAAGAAATTAAGAAAACAATCCCATTTACAACTGCATCCAAAAAAAAAAAATACCTAGGAACAAATTTGATCAAGGAGGTGAAAGGCCTGTACACTGAAAACTATAAAACACTGATGAAAAAGTTGAAGCAAAAAAAAAAGAAATTGAAGCATACACAAATAAATGGAAAGATATTCCATGCTCATGGGATAGAAGAATTAATAGAGCTAAAATGTCCATATTACCTAACACAATCTACAGATTCAATGCAATTCCTATCAAAATTCCAATGGCATTTTTCACAGAACAAGAAGAAACCTAAAATTTGTATGGAACCACAAAAGACCTCAAATAGCCAAAGCAATCTTGAGAAAGAAGAACAAAGCTGGAGGCATCAAACTTCCTGATTTCAAACTATATTATAAAGCTATGGTAATCAAAACAGTATAAAACTGGCATATACCAGACATATAGTTCAAAGGAATAGAATGGAGAGCCCAAGAATAAACCCACACATATGCGGTCAATTAATGTATGACAAAGGAGCCATCATATACATTGGAGAAAACAGTCTCTTCAATAAGTGGCGCTGGGAAGACTAGACAGCCACATGCAAAAGAATGAAACTGGTCTACTATCTTACACGATACACAAAAATCAGCTCCAAATGGACTAAAGACTTGAATGTAAGACCTGAAACCATAAAACTTCCAGAAAAAAAACACAGAGGACAAGCTCCTTGACATTGGTTTTGGCAATGATTTTTTGAATTTGACAACAAAAGCAAAGGCAAAAAAAAGCAAAAGTAAACAATTGGGACTACAACAAACTAAAAAGCTTTTGTACAGCAAAGGAAATCATGAAGAAAATGAGAAGGCAACAAATGGAATGGGAGAAAATATTTGCAAATCATATGTCTGAAAAGAAGTTAATATCCAAAATATACAAAGAACTCATACAACTCAATGGAAAAAAAGCCACTTAAAAAACAGACAGAGGATCTGAATAGATATTTTCCAAAGATGACAACAAAGGAGCAACAGGTCCATGAAAATGTGCTTAATATTGCTAATCATCAGGAAATGCAAATCAAAATCACAATGAGACACCACCTCACACCTGTTAGAATGATTATTGTCAAAAAGACAAGACATTAAAAACGGTGGCATAAATGTGGAAAAAAAGGAACTTTTCTGCTCTCTTGGCAGGAATGTCAATTGTTTCAGCCACTGCAGAAAACAGTGTAGAGGTGCCTTAAAAAATTAAACATAGAGCTATCATATGAATCAGCAATTCCACTTCCCAGAACTTATGCAAAGTAAATGAAAACACTAACTTGAAAGGTATATGCACCCTCACATTCACTGAAGCATTATTTACAACAGCCAAGACATAGAAATAACTTAAGTGTCCATGGATGGATAGGTAAGGAAAATGTGCTATATATACACAATGGAATATTATTTAGCCATAAAAAGAAGGAAACCCTGCCACCTTGAGGACATCTTGCTAACTAAGTCAGACAGAAAAACATAAATACTCATGATCTCACTTATATGTGGAATCTAAAAATGAATTCATAGATATAAAAAGAGATGGGTGGGTGTCAGTTTGGGTTGGGAGGAAGGGAGGCGAGAGAATGGAAGGTAGTTAAAAGATACCAACTTCCAGTTATAAAATAAATAAGTCCTGGGAATGTAATGTACAGCATGGAGACTATAGTTAACAATATTGTATTTTATATTTGAGAGTTGCTAAGAAAGTAAATCTGAAAAGTTCACATCACAAGATTTAAAAAATTGCAACTGTGTGGTGATGGATATTAACTAAACTTATTCGGTAATCATTTGTAATATATAAATATATCAAATCATTGTATTGTATACCTACAACTAATACACTGTTATGTCAATTATATCAATTTTTTAAAGAATTATTATTAAATAACAGAAATTTTAAAATGAAAATGGAGTCAGGACAGTGATTCACGGAGCCTGCTGAGTGGCTGGCAAATTTCAATTTCTTGACCTGAATGATGGTTACCAGGTGTTCCTCTTATCATAATTTACTGAGCTATACATTTGTTTTGTGTGACTTTCTGTATTTTGTTTTGTATTAAAAAGATTTTAAAAAGAAAAAAAAAATGAAAATGGACAGAGGACTTCCTAGGTTGCCTAGTGGTTAAGAATCTGCCTGCCAGAAGACCTAAATAGACATTTCTCCAAAGAAGACATGCAGATGGCCAACAAACACATGAACAGATGGTCAACACCACTAATCATTAGAGAAATGCAAGTCAAAGCCACAATGAGGTATCACCCCACACTGGTCAGAATGGCCATCATCACAAAATCTAGAAACAATAATGTTGGAGAGGGTGTGGAGAAAAGGGAACTCTCCTGCACTGTTGGTGGGAAGGTAAGTTGGTATAGCCACTATGGAAAACAGTTTGGAGGTTCCTTAAAAAACTAAAAATAGAACTACCATATATATGATCCAGTAGTCCCACTACTAGGCATATACCCGGAGAAATCCATAATCTGAAAAGAAACACATACCATAATATTCATTGCAGCACTATTTATAATAGCCAGGACATGGAAGCAACCTAAATGGCCGTCAACAGATGAATGGATAAAGAAGATGTGGCACATATATACAATGGAATATTACTCAGCCATAAAAAGGAATGAAATGGAGCTATATGTAATGAGATGGATAGACCTAGAGATGGTCATACAGAGTGAAGTAAGCCAGAAAGAGAAAAACAAATACTGTGTGCTAACTCATATATACAGAATCTTAAAAAAAAAAAAAAATGGTACTGACGAACCCAGTGACAGGGCAAGAATAAGGATGCAGATGCAGAGAATGAACTGGAGGACACGGGGTTGGGGGGGGCAGGGGGCGAAGGGGAAGCTGGGACAAAGTGAGAGAGTAGCATAGACATATATACACTACCAAGTGTAAAACAGATAGCTAGTGGGAAGTTGCCGTATAACAAAGGGAGATCAACTCGATGATGGGTGATGCCTTAGAGGGCCAGGACAGAGAGGGTGGGAGGGAGTCGCAGTAGGGAGAGGATATGGGGATACATGTATAAATACAGCTGATTCACTTTGGTGTACCTCAAAAGCTGGTACAAGAGTGTAAAGCAATTATATTCCAAAAAAGAGCTTAAAAAAAGAAAGAAAAAAAAAAAAAGAATCTGCCTGCCAATGCAGGGCACACGGGTTTGATCCCTGCTCCAGGAAGATTCAACACACCATGGAGCAATTAAGCCTGTGCACCACAACTACTGAGCCTGCGCTCTAGACCCCGTGAGCCACAACTATTGATCCCGTGTGCTGCAACTACTGAAGCCCACGCACCTAGAGCCCGTGCTCCACAACAAGAGAAGCCACGGCAATGAGGAACCCATGCACCACAATGAAGTGTAGCCTCTGCTCGCTGCAACTAGAGAAAGCCCGTGTGCAGCAACGAAGACCCAATGCAGCCAATAAATAAACAATATAATTTTTTTTTAAAAAATGGACAGAACCACTGACCTAGGAACATAAGAAGCCTCCACCAACTGAGAGTAGCCCCCAGCTGACAGCCAGCAAGGAAACAAGGACCTCAGTCCACAACCATGAAGAATTAGGTTCTGCCAACAACCTTAATGAATGTGGAAGTAGATTCTTTTCTTTTTTAAAATTAATTAGGCTTGGTCGGGTCTTAGTTGCAGCATGCAGGACCTTCATACGGCACACAAGTTCTTTCTTTGCAGCAAGCGGGGTCTTCATTGCAGCACGCAGGCTTCTCTCTAGTTGTGGCCTGCAGGCTCCAGAGCTCTCGGGCTCAGTAGTTGCAGTGCATAGGTTCTCTAGTTGCAGCACGCAGGCTTAGCTGCCCCTCGGCATATAGGATCTTAGTTCCCCAACCAGGGATGGAATCCATGTTCCCTGCATCGGAAGGGGGATCCTTAACCACTATACCACCAAGGAAGTCTCCAGAAATAAATTCTTCCCGTGATCTTCCAGACAAGAGCCCAGGCTAACCAACATCTTCAGTTAGTCTGGTGAAACCCTAAGTAGATAAGTCAGAGCCCACCTGGACTTTCAACTACAGAGCTGAAAATAACAGATGGCTACTGTTTTAACCTACAAAGCTTGTGGTAATATAAAAC
The DNA here is from genome assembly GCF_030028045.1 of Hippopotamus amphibius kiboko. Classification (NCBI taxonomy): domain Eukaryota; kingdom Metazoa; phylum Chordata; class Mammalia; order Artiodactyla; family Hippopotamidae; genus Hippopotamus; species Hippopotamus amphibius. The sequence continues at coordinate 141,000,242 of NC_080190.1, read as the reverse complement.
TAATACTCATATTGTGTTTTATATAGTAATAAACCTTCTTTACATAAGCCAACATGAATAAAAATAACTAAAATGAGAGAATTAAAAGATTCATACACTCATGCAGGTGATGAATTCTATACAATCTTTGGACAGTACTATCAAATTGTGGTGCCATTTTTTCATTGAATTGTTCATCTATATATTTGTTGCAATGTCAATGATAAAGGATATAATGAGCATTTCTCTAGCTCTGTGGGTTTCATGGAAAATATGGTAATATTCTTTGAAACACATATTGCTCTAAGTATATTTTCATTGTCAGATTTACATTTTGTGCAAATAGTTTTATTAAAAAACTGTTCAATTTCTTGACAAAAGGTAATGTATCCCATTTTTATGTTCATCGAGGTTTTTTTCGAAATTAAGATATAACTCGGCAGACTCACAGAAGTAATGTTCAGAAAAATGTTCAATGCAAAAAATGCATTGTGACATTGGAAAATTTATTAATATAAAAAATGGGCCATGACTGCAAATAGTTACCAAATTTTCAGCACACAGTTTTTATTTTTTATATTGTAATTGACATCAGTTGAAGAATCAATTGGTAACTACCCTCACAAAGAGGACCTTCATCTTTAGCCTACTCGTCATCACAAACATTATCAAATTTCCTTCAAAAGTTCCCTATAAAGACTATCATTGTAATGGATGCTCATCCAACTAAAAGATGAAGAATAAATATGATGGCTTTTGTACCTTCATTATATCCAACCAGACATTTTCTCTTATACTTAGATCAGTTATATCAATCTTATGTTTTCTATGAAGAAAGCCTATCCACACATTGCTCAGGTTTTACCCCTAGCAATAGTCACTAGAATATGGGTGAAGCACAGTAGTAAAGGAAGACTATTTACACCATCAGTCATATCTGCTAAGCATCTGAAACACAGCTGGTCCAAGTCAAGTTTCTCTGCAAGTGTGAAATACATACCAGATTTTGAAGACCTTTACCCAAAAAAACATAATTTAAAATATTTCACTTATTGTTTTACATTATGTGTTGAAATGGTAATACTTTGGATACACTGAGTTAAATAAAATATATTATTAATACTAATTTCCAGGGAAGTCTACTCAATACTCAGTAATGACTTATATGGGAATAGAATCTAAAAAAGAGTGGATATATGTATATCTATAACTGATTCACTTTGCTGTACAGCAGAAACTAACACAACATTGTAAATCAACTATACTCCAACAAAAAATAATTAAAAAAATTTTAAATAAAAGTAATTAAAAAAATACTATTTAAAAATTATATATTCTCCATATATTCTGATGATAAAATGATAATTTAACTAAAACATAAGGTTCCTTATTGGTCACTATCCAATGATATTTGGAAAAGCACAACAAATTACATAGAATGAAGATGAGACTATAAAAGGAGCTACAGATATAATTTCTGCCAGCATACCATCTAACAAATACAATTAAAAATACTAAAGAACAAATTCCTCTTTTGGTAATTTCTATTTGATGGGAATAGACCATCAAATAAACCATCCCAAAGATAGTAAGTTCTGGGCAAAATACGAACAAAAAACTATTTGAAGGCCCTAGAGAGTAACAAAAAGTAGACAGACACTTGGGTGCAATTGACATTTGGAAGAAGAGAACAGCACTGGATGAGTTTCCCATTTTTATGGCTTTTAGCCAAATCCAATCAATACCTAAAAGCTAAACCCATATTACAAAATTCAGTCTTACTAGCTTGAAACAACAGAGGAAAGAGTTTGAGCAAATTTAGCAGGTAGAAAGTGAGGACAGAATGACAAAAAGAAAGGTACAGAAAGAAAAAATTAAATTCTGTGTATAAAAAACACTGCCCAAATCTTATGCATGCACAGGAAGAAGTCAAACAGTTCAGTTTAAAATAATTAAACCGAAATTTCAGCTGTTGTACCTCAGAGGAAACAAAGTTTGTAGCTCAAGCTCTGCCATGTTAACTTCCTGCTTTAAAAATAGCACAGACATATATATACTACCAACTGTAAAATAGTCAGTGGGAAGTTGTTGTATAACAAAGGGAGTCCAACTCGAGGATGGAAGATGCCTTAGAGGACTGGGGCAGGGAGGGTGGGGGGGACTCAACGGGGGGGAGTCAAGGAAGGGAGCGAATACGGGGATATGTGTATAAAAACAGATGATTGAACCTGGTGTACCCCCCCAAAAAAATAAAATAAAATAAATTAAAAAATAATAATAATAATAATAATCAGCACTCAGAACAGATTTCAGTCTTTATAAAGTACTGCTAACCATATCCAAGATACAAATAAAATTTACTTGATATATTAAGAAATAGAAAATCATAATCCTTACTCAAGAGAAAAAACAACCAACAGAGACTGAGAGCTAACCTGGATGTTAAAATTAGCAGAAAATGATTTTAAAGCTACTATAATAACTATGTTAAAGGAAGTAAAGATAATATGCTCATAGGAGAGAAAAGATAGGAAATTTCAACAAACAGTGACTATAAAATAACCAAATGGAAATTTTAGAAAAATAAAATTTCTGAAATTAAAAATTCGCTTGATGAGCTTTTCATCCGATAGAGATTATGAAACAAAGACTCCATGAACTTGAAAATTATACAATTTGAAAAAGAGAGAAAAAATCTTTAATTACAGAAAATCTGGGATAATTTCTAAATGGTCTAAAATACAAATAATTGGAAAATCAGAATAAAAAGAAAGTTAAGATAAAAACAATAATCAGTGAAATAGTAGACAAACGAGAGAAAATCAACAAAGCTAAAATAAAAATATAAATCAATCAAGCAAACAAGAGGAATTTCATGAATTACAAAATACCAATATCAAAGATAAAAGAAGTGTTATCACTATCAATTCCATGGACATTAAAAAGATAATAAAGGAAAGTTACAAATTTATAACTTTTTAAAACTGTTAATAAACTAATGGACTATCACAACTTCTGTTTAACATTGTACTATTTGTCCTAATAAGAAAAAGAAACAAGAAGCATAAATATTGGGAAAAAAGTAGAACTGTATCTATTTGCAGATGACACGAATGTTTACATAGGATATCATAACAAATCTATAAAACAATTATTAAACTAATAAGTAAATTTGGCAAGGTCAAAAGATACAATGTTAATATTGAAAAGAAATTATTTACATAAAAGCAAGCACAGAAGACAACTAGAAATTGAAATTTTTAAAATAATTCCATTTATAGTAAGATCAAATACTTTATATACTTATGAAAAAAAAGTCATTCAAGACCTCTACCCTTAAAACTACAAAACATTCCTAGATAAATTAAGGAAGGCCTAAATAAATGAAGAAATATCCAAAGGGAAAAATCAATGTTTTTAGATGTTAATTCTCCCTAAATCAATGTACAGAAATACAAGGCAATCCTAGACTCAATCCTAGCAAACTGTAAAATCAAAATTAACAATTGGTTGTAAAACATATACATAAATGCAAAGGACTAGACTATCCAGCCTATCTTGAAAAAGAATAAAGGTGGAGAACTTACGCTACCTGACTTCAAGTTTACTATAAAGGTAAGACATTAGGATACTGCAGAAAGATAGGCAAATAGATCAATGGAACAGAATAGACAGCCCTGAAACTGAATCATACTTACACAATTATTTAATCTTCTACAAAGGTGACAAAGCAATTCAATAGAGAGTAGAAAGGCTTTAAGTCTTTTCAGCAAATGGTGGTAAAACACTGGATATCAACTAGGGAAAATATGAATCTTAAACCCTACCTCACACCATACACACAAAAATTAATGTATGATGCACTGTATGCCTAGATTAAAAAGCTAAAACTCTAAAGCTTCTGGAAGATATACAGGAGGATAGTTTGATGACTTAGGGATTGGCAAAGAATTGTTAGTACAAAGAAAACAAAAACGCTAAAAGAAAAAGATTGATAAATTAGATTTTATCAAAATTAAAACTTCTGCTCATATGAAGGAGTTATTAAGAAAATAATAGGCAAACAACAGAGTGGGAGATACATTCACAAAGCATATATATGACAAATGACTGATATCTAGAATAAAGAATTTTGCAACTCATTAATAAAAACAGAAACAACCTAAATTTTTAAAAATTGAATAGACAGGGCTTCCTAGGTGGCGCAGTGGTTAAGAATCCGCCTGCCAATGCAGAGGTCACGGGTTTGATCCCAGCTCCAGGAGGATCCCACATGCCGCGGAGCAACTAAGCCCATGTGCCAAAAAAACAAACAAACAAACAAACAAAAAAATTGAATAGACACTTCACAAAGGAAGATATACAAATGGCCAATGAGCATATGAAAAAGTGCCTGACATTGTTAGTCATCAGGCAAATGCTATCACAAGGAGTTGCTGTTATAAACTCACCAGAATGACAAAAAATTAAAAAGATGTATATCATCAAATGTTGGAAAGTGTGTGGGAAACTTTCAAACATATTTGGTGAGAGTTTAATTATTTAAAAAAAAGATCTGTCATTATAAAACTATATACACCCTATCCTATGACCCAAGAATTACTCTTCTAGGTATTCGTCCAAGAGACATAAAAATATATGTCCACAAGGAGATTAATACAAAAGTGTAGGATATTCATAAAATAGAATACTACTCATAGGGAAAGGAAAAACAACTCATACATGCAACAACATAGGTAAATTTTTTTAATCATGCTGATTAAAAGTCTCTTATTAAAGAGTATCACCTACATGGTTTCAATGACATGAACTTCTAGAACAAGCAAAGCAATCCATACTAAGAAAAAAAAAATCAGAACAATATTTGGTTCTGGAGGTTGAGGGGAGCCATTATTGACTGTAAAGAATATATATATAATCCCTAATTCAAGAGGCTCACAGTATAGTGACTTCATCAATGTCACATAGCCAGTAAGTAGCAGACCCAAGATATGAACACAATTCCTGTGTTCAACACTGCACAACGTAAAGTTACCACAATATATGTAGAAAAGTCAGGCACAAATCAACTGCTGACTAAATGTGGCAGCTCTCCTTGCCATTTTCCTTTACCTCTATATCTGACATTTCAAAGGTCATGAAATTAAATGGAAAGTTTAAAGGAACTTAACTCAGAAGTCCTGAGTTTAAGTAAGCAGCTGAAAATTGTGTTTCTTAGAGCCTAATTTGGGTCCCATGTCCCACTTTCTAAACCAGAGCTGCTCCATTTTTAACTGCTTTACATATTGAGTTAGATTTTAAAAGAAGTATTCTCTGCTAAAATTGAAAGGCAAACAAACAAAAATCATGGCTTGAAAAACACTAGACAAAATAAAGATCCCTCACAGTTTGATACCACAATTTTAATGTGCAATAGCTTTTTTCATTTTGCCCCAAAAGAAGTGCTTACAAACATTTCTGAGATCCTTAAAACTTCTCAAATTCAGAATCTAAATTCCTAGATCAGCCCTAGGAATTCTTTTCATTGGGTACATGAATCTTTGTCAGTAATTCATAAAATGGATATGAAGACAGCCCATAGCATATATGAAATGAATTCACTTTACTATTCAGTGAATAGTTCCAGAATTAAACAAAATAAGTTTACCAGTAATCATCTTCTTTGAGTTTTCTAAGATTCCTTACAATCATATAGAAGCTGATAAAAAGTATAGCTTTTACCTGTCAATCATCAACAAAAGCAGTAACTTTATAGTTACTCAAAAAAACTCTCTATTCAAAAAAAGTTCTTTGAATAGAGAAAATAGTACTTAAAGACTGTATATCAGTATCAGATTATCTATATTAAAAACTGGTATATGGCTAAGATTCACAATAAACATTCAAATAAAAATAGTAATGATACACATCTAGGAATCAGAAGGTATTCTGATTAGAAATATAAAAAGACAATTGTTAAGATAAACTTTTATGTCTATAATATAACTATTATCACAATAATAATAATTATATATAACTATTATCATCATAATAATAATTATATATTTAACAAGGTTTATACATGCACATATGTGTGTGTGTGTGTGTGTGTACACGTGTACATTCATAGCCTCTTGGGTGCTTTATCTTTCAAAATACAGACTGTTCATGAAATACATTCCAATCACGAAAAATCAATTGTGCTGTGATCATACCAACTCCAAACAATGCACACTGCACAGACTGCACTCCCAGTACCATGAAAAGTAAGCACGCTGTTCTTTCAATGTCAAAGTAGTCAGTAATGTGCCATGATGAATAACAGGTGTCTGTGCCAAAAGTCCTGAGCACAAATTGATGGCTTCATTATAAACCAAAGCAACAGTAAACGCTATGTAAAGGACTAAATACTGACCAAAAACACTACCAGATGAAATAATTAAATATTTACTTTGCAAAATCAAATTTTATTTAAAATAATATTAGCACTTGAGAACTGTAGGAATGTGTCAGAGGAAAAGAGCCCATTTACACTAGGTAAATTCAAGCTTTACATTTCAATTTCATAATTAGAGTGGCTCTGTAATTCATTGTCAAATAACAACACTTTTGATAGAGAAAAGCAGTACTAATAATAATCAGTGGAGGACAGCAGGCACAAACTGGGACCAGTCCAGGCAAATCAGATCATATTGTTGGTTACCTTACTTGTAACTGAAAACACCAACAAATCCAAATCTTCTTTGATCTAGCAGGATTTTTAAATCTTACTTTTAAATATTAAAGCCTGCATATCTCATTATTTGTAGATGGAAAGGAAAGAAAGACTGTCTATTTTAATATATATTCTGAATAAATTCCAGTCCTCTTATGCCCCTGTGTGGCCAGCCAGCAGAGCAAATTCACTGTCACACATTTAGTGGCAGAGAAATAATTACAGGTTTGGAGGAAAATACAAAAAATATTACTAAAAATTGGAAAATGGAAAAACTTAGAGAATAGTAAATACATTTTTCCATAAATATTATCACAAAAGATAGTCATCACTATCAAGTTGTTTGAATACTACTCAAAGCAACTGATTACTCGTGGCACTGAATACTGTCAAAAATATACCTTCTAGCATCCCAACATTTTTGTTTGCTTCCAAAGACAAGATGACAAAATTTAGATTTCATAATGAATTTAGTACTTGAGAACTTTCTTGCTGGTAACAAAAGCAATTATCTTTGTATCCTGATTAAATAATTTAACTTGGGGGAAAATGAGTTTACAGTAAGAAAATTTGATAATAAGAATTTAAAGTGTCATTATATCAAAACCTATCAAGTGGATTTACACTGGATGCAGAAACTGATTTTTTTTCTTGTTGGACCTTCAATTGTTTTATTTTAGCTGTAAAAGAAGATGATATCCTGCCACCTCCTTTATACACAAAAATGGTACTCAAGAACCACAATGATAAGAGAATCAGCTATGACCATTTAGTTTGAAAAATAAGGGTCATGCTATACGGTTTCCAAGTCCATCTAAAATATTTTTATTATTTTCACTCACAAATAAATTTCAATTATTCATTAGATAATAAAATACTTTAACAATCTGTATTTATCTCCAGTTTAGTGACTTATTATGATACATAAAATATTACTGTGTATTGAAAATCTCTGTTTCTTTGACAAGTTGAACCTGGAAATGCTTTTGGAGTAATTAGTATTGGGAGATTTTCATTTTTAACCTTTTATTGCTTAATGTCATAGAAGAAAACTGCCCTACCACCTTAAAGTCTGATGAAAGTTGAGTTGCAGATTTAGGGGCAAGATTAGTTACCTAGAAAAAGTCTCAAGAGAACTATTTGAAAGAGTCCCCTCCGATAATAGATTGTCTACTATTGACGCATAGTATTATTCTAGTAATTTCTCCTAGAAAGCAATTCAGAATAAAATATAATGCAATTTTCCATATCTATGATGTTATGTTTCTGTCACTTTAAAGATCATACTTAATGTCACAATACAATAACTGAATATTCCATTTCAACTAATTCAATTAAATAATTATTATTCATATAATAACACTGTTCTTTCCAGAGTGAATTGATGCTTCAACTTTAAGACCACTATTATGTCCAGCCCACAAATTTGAAAGGACTATTATTTAGAAACATTTTTAAAGTTGTTGTAAGAGCACATCATCTGATGACACACTCATCATCTTTGCTCCATAATTTTTTCAAGAATGATTTTTCAGTCTACATTTTACTCTCTGATTCAATGTTTAAGCAGAATAAGAATTTTAAAAGTCCACTTATATCTGATCTGAACACAAAGTAACCAAAACATTAAAATATGTGTAGATATTAATTACAAGTTCATATAAAGTTATTTTCACCTTTCATCATTCTAAAATAATAACTATTTGTATAACTGGTTTTGCTTGATTAAAAGTAAATCAAATAGTTTATATTTATGAAGATCAATATATCTACATGTGAAAAAAAGTCATGTTTTCCAAAGAATAAGAAAAATATATAAAGGCAGGGGATTTATTCCTCCTAAAACAGAATAAATTATTTATTGATTAACTGGTAGTTTCATATAATTTTAGATAAAAAATCAAAAAAGTTAAAAGACTGGTCTCACAGAAGCATTAGAAACTTCACAATTTAATGTTTAACTGCAGCAACATAAAATTCCAGGTTTTTAATAACGAGAGCATTGCAATTATAAGCATGCCAACAATAACAGAAACTTGAAGCCAAGCGAAAGAATAGTAATAGGGATGCACACAAATCCCTCAAAAAACAGATGTTCTCATATTTTAAAACCACTAACATTTACTTTAAAACTACTTCCATACCATGCTGTTAATAGCACAACTTCTAAAGCAAATGTACACCCAACCCTAATATTAATATTTTTAACAAATAAATTCCTGGGATAAAAAAAAAAGAAATAGAAACCAAACAAGGAAAAGATGTATAAAGGACAAGTACCAACCTCTAAAAAGTCTCATAGCTTCGGATCATGGAAATTTTAAGAAAGCCATACTGCCTTTTTTATGTAAATATAAAATGCAATACAGATTATTTTTATCATTACAGATACTCAAGCAATGTACTACTAAACTAAAAAAAAAAACTTAAAATATAGCCTATTCTAGAATATCATAGAATTTCATAACTCATATATTTTAAATTAGTTCAAAAACTAAATGTAAAAAAAAATCAAGTTAGTTAATTGAACAGAATTGTATGGGGAAAGAAGTGAAATTTTATAAAAAACAGATATGTCATTTCATATTCCATTAAAAGGTCATAGATATATTTATCATCAGTAAACATTTTATATGTCAACAAATTTTAAATGCTTCCTTTTCATTTGCTAAATTAAAACATATACCATGTAATAGGTATTTTTTTTACTCTAAAATAGTCTGCCTCACATTGTTCAGAGATCCTAAAAGGAAGAGACCAGTGAAAACCATTCAATATTCTATGCACTCTTAGTTCTCCCTCAATTTCCAGAAGGTTTCAGTGCATTATCATGTTCACAGAATTTCTCTGTCTTTCTCCCCATATATCTAGTTAAAATCTTTTCTATACTAGGTATATAACATTGGAAATTCTCAAAAGGCAAACAACTTAAATGTGGGGAGAACTGGGTGATAAAACTGCATTTTAAAAGCATTCCTTAATAGGCTATCTCTTTTAGTGTAAGCCAGAGAAACCGTCTAAAACATATGTCCATAATTTAGCAACCTTCATCACACACACACACACACCCCAAAAAAAGATCAGGTTGAAAAAGCAATAGGAATTTATAACAAAGCATCCTTCCAAACTAGCCAACCTAATACAAAGCATTATTAGCAGTTCCATAATATAGCTTGTTTGAAAGTGATTATTGATCTATCCTGCATAGAGAAATGTCTTAGACCTAGAAAACATCTTCCGCATGTTTTACAAAGAGCGTGCATGATTGCTAATTCACATTTTCCAACAATCACGTATGATTATATAGCCCCATCCTTATATATGCAATGTAATCACTGCCGTGATCACAAAGGAAAAAAATCTATCAGACATTTTAAGTTAATCATTTTATTTATTAGGAAATGAAATCATGAAACAGCCTGTGTTATGTTTCAGAGGTCAAGCTAGTTAAATTTAAGATGTTTTTTGTGCTTTGAAATAAGCTATTTTCCTTCTTAAAATCAATTAAAAACTACATAAAATTTTATATTTATGATTAAAAAGACAACACCCTTATAATACTAATACAGAACAATTTTACAGACATATGATTATTACTCTGAAAATATCAGTACTAAAAGAATATATAGTTTAGCTTTACTCACCTTGCATTGTTCAGTGTTTGTCCAAAAAGCTCATTTTGTAAAATATTTGGTGGGGATGAAAAAACCCCATGAAAATGAGATAAAACAGAATTGCAGACCTGGCGCAATGTCTCAAATTGCATTTTCCTTCCTTTTTTTCCTTCTCTTATTTTTCCTTACCACCTGTCTTTAAAGTCATCTATTTGCAGACACCATCAAATAAAAACATGTCAATCAAGTTCCATATTTCTCCTGAGCTCTGTAAAAACTGTGCTTAAATGAGCAGAGGTTGATAGTTAATTGTACAGTCATTATTCTTCTAATTCAGTCGTAGAAGATTCAGTACCCGTGCGGCTTTCAGCTTTCTCCTGACTGTAGCAAGAATTCTAAACAGCAGTAAGCTTTTTGGGCATTCCCAGCTGAAGTGTGAAGCTGAGCTGCTTTCATGTACTCTACTCATATTTCTCTAAGCCTATTAAAAACACGCAATGAATAGATGCTGTCGTCAGGAGTTTTAGCACATCTGGCTACCAGCAATAAAATCTCAGAAGTAATAAAAATGGGACAAGGTATCTTCTCAATGTTACTACTGGGTAAGAGGGAGAGAAATTATACATTTCCCAACCCTTTTCTCTTTCCCTGAAAAATGAATAACTCCAGCAACAGAGTATAGCGGTCTTGTCAATGTACAGGCTGCTGCATAGGACCAGAACACTCAAAAAATGAGTAGTATACCCTTCTTTTGACATCATGAAGCAATAAAAATATAACAGATGATAGGGCTTTTATTGCCTGCATTTATAATGCCATACTTCTAAAGAGACATTTGGAAAACATGTACTTAGTCTTAATTTCTTATTTAATTTTAAAATGTCTTCATCTATTTATTTTTAAAGGAAAGTGAATAATGTTCAATCTGAGCCCTTTCCAAAGGCCATACATAGTGACTACATGATAATTTACTTAACGCTAGAAAAAAATTATACCTTATCAGTTAAAACTCAAACAGCACACGTTAAAATATGAACTTTTCCACAAATCAAAAAAACACAACTAAGGCCAGAGAGACTTTGTCAGCTATTATTATTTCAATAATGGTGATCATAGTATTTTTTAGAAGGATATTTTCTAACGGCTCCAATGGTCTTAGAGTATCCCAGATCACTATCCATTCTTAATGAATAATTATGGTTTAGATAAAATCTTAGGTTATTCTACATCCAGAATCATCCATCTTTCTACAAAAGATGCTCTAAAAGTAGTGTGTCAACCAAATTTTAAAAATCAACTCACTTATAGAGATGATTAATATATTTATTGATCTCGAACTGCTCCTAAATCATGACATTTCTTTAACAGATACATCCCTTTTAGCCCTTTTCCTTCAACTTTTAGCCTTAACCTCCTCTATCCCCTTCCACACACATACCACTATCAATAAATAGGCCTTTAAATACACTAAGATTTTTAGAACTGGTGAATGCTTTTTTGATATGAATAAACATGTCACAAAATAACAACACAAAGTAAACGAATAGTAATATAAATCTTTAAATGATACAAAGTAAATGTAATAATATAAAATTTTAAACAAATAATTTACTTCTTTTATAAATCAGGACCTTCAATTATGGGTTTGTCCTTAACTAAGAGTGCTCCTATTTTACTTATTATTTTAGACTTCTATAGGTGCACGCTAATCTATTTATGAAATATACATATACACGTAATAATCATACAGTATTTTTTGTTTTTTTGTTTGTTTTCTTTGTTTCTTTTTTCTTTAAGAATTTTATTGAGATACAATTGACATACAATAAACTGCATATATTTAAAGTGTACAATTTGATATTTTTTTCTTATTAGTAATGTATATATGGCAATCCCAGTCTCCCAATTCATTCCCCCCCAACCCCGCAGGTTTATAAAGTACTAAATTTTTTTAATATCTAGAAAACATCATGAGTGATAATGTTGCTATCATTTTATAGATGAAAAAAAACTGAAGTGTTAACGGATTAAAAATCACACAGTTTGTAAAAGAGTATCTGAATGAAGGTCTTTGCTTTCGACTCCACTTCACATGTTCCTTTCCATACTATTCTATCTTCTATATACGTGCACACGTGGGCACACACACATACACACAAATACGCACACTATTTGAAAATAGATCAATCTCCATAGATGAATAAGAAACCTACCTGCCAGTGACCCAATCAAGCATATTTCAGTTAGAGCAAACATCTCAAACTTTTCAACTCACAAGCAACTTTAAATGGGTTTCTTCCATTTAATTCAAACAGAAGCAACCTAATGTGCTTCAAATTTTTAAGTCTCTGATTACAAGCTGATTTTCACATCTATGAAAGGTCAGTTTCTAAAAGTGGAAACTTACATTTTTAAATTCTTAATTTCAAAGCTTATACTATCTGTGATAGTATATATACATATACATTTCCCCCTTGTGGGTAGATTCAATTTTTATAAATAACAAAAGCCATTTTAAAGCAACTCTATTAAATAAGAAAGTGATTACACTGCAAAATACTTTCTGTCGTTAAAAAAAGTTTCTTTTGTGTTTCAAAATTAAATCTGAAGGCAAGCTCACAGCAAGAGTTTTAAAAATGGTCTAACCAATTGAAAGACTCTGGAATGAACCTCAAAATGGCTTCTTTGAAGTTAAAAATATAGCAACTGCCTTCTTCAGAGCCTTGTTTTCCAGCTGTCACTGTACAACACACACTACTGGTCAGCCTTTTCACAGTTCCTTCCATACCCCAGAGGAGACTTCTTCCACTTTCCCACCTCATTATCACCTTTCACCTTCTACTCATCCTTAAGGGCTAATGTCACTTTCCCAAGAAGATTTTCTTTGACCTGGATTAAGTCCCTTATTATCCACTCTCATTACACCCTATACTTTTTCTTCACAGCATTTGATAAAAGTATAACTATATTTACTTGAAAAAAAAAACCGGTTCCATGAGATGAAGGCCCACACTTGTTTTCTTTGTCTACCACAGTGCCTAGTAGAGAATAGGTGCTTAATAAATAAGAAGCCTAAATTTTATGGCAAAGTTAATTATATTTTATTCACATCCCATAAGTAGGATAGGAAACTGTTCAGGACTTAATTTGGTTCTTTGCTTCTGTGTGTTTGTTGTTTGTTTGTTTGTTTTAGCCTAACACATCATGTTATAAGGTTCATAAATATAAGGAAGGCCAATATTTGCAATCAAAAACATTGTTCATTGGATGGACTTTGTGATTTGTTATAAATATCCTAAATATTATAAAGAATGTTTATAGCTAATATTTGCTTTAAATTTTCTATATACTGAGGGCTCCCAAGTAACATAAATATCATAAGGACAGAAAGAACATGGCACTTGAAGTCAAATGGCCAGGATTTAAGTACTGACTCCAACTCTATCTAGCCATCATACCTCAGGATGTGCACTTTATATATCTGAGCTATGATTTCTTCAAATGTAAGATAAGCTACATCACTTACTTTGTAAAGCTATTATTACACTAAAACATGTAATGTATATAAATGTATTTTATAAACTGTAAAGTATATAGTACTTGGAAGTAACCTCATTATGAACTATCTAAGGAATCAAATTATTGGAACCAGGATTCTAACAAAAATGTTACATATCTTATTTACCATATTTATTTGTGCAACAAATATTTATAGAATTTCTTTGTGTAGGGCTGTATATCTCTGTTCGTTAGATGCTGAAATGATACAATACTTATGCTTACGCCTTTCTGCAAAACTGAGATAAATTCAGAATGTCCTTCAAGTAAGGTCAGCTCCATATTTACATCTAGTCCTGCACAGAGGCATTAACTCTCACAAATGGTGTAGCTGGTAGCAATTGTTTTCTCTATGACTATTCTATTAGAATCTTTAGTTCCTCAATGGAAACGACAATGCTCACTAAAGTTCCCACAGAAGAGATGTTAAGAAACTTTAAGCAGCACACGCAATTTCATTAAAGATGATAGCAAAAAACTCAAATCAACACTTTAAAAAGTTCAACCTAAAAGTAATCCAAAAACTTCAAATAAAAATAAAAACAATTTATTTTGCCTATTAAATTGGTAAAGTATTGGCCAGAAGGTCAGAGAACGGGCATCTTAAACCATATTTATTGGCAGAAGTGTATACTGATAGAACCTTTTTGAGAAATATTTAGTAGTACGTAGCAAAAACTTTTAAAATGTTCAAATTCTGAGAGAACACTAGGAGAATAAACACCAAATTATAATACTGATTACCTCTGGGTGAAAACATCACAGAATATTTTTTCATTATACTGTAGTTTTTGGTACACTGCCCACAAGGAAAATTCAAAATTTAATCTATGTGGTAATGGAGGATTCTACAATTACAATTATAATATATTAAGTATGATGTTAGCCCATAAACTTTTGCTTAGCATTGCTCACGTAAATCACATACTAGATTATTAGTTTTCACATGATTGGCTATATCCATTAGCAATGGTATCTATTCTCCTCTTTATCAATAAGTTCCTAAAATTCTGTAATAAATTATTTAATTAGTACTATGAAACTTCCAAATGAGATGAGAAAACAAAACTTAGCACCAATTTCATTACATTATCCTCAAAAATATTTGAAGTATGTCTTAAAATTATTTAAGAATCTTGCGCTACAGCTACTGATCCCGTGCACGCTGGAGCCCGTGTGCCACAACTAGAGAGTCTGTGCACCACAACTACTGAGCCCGTATGCCACAACTAGAGAGAAGCCCCCCACACACACACACCATGAACAGCCTGTATGCTGCAACAAAGATCCCACATGCCGCAACTAAGACCCAGCTCAGCCAAATAAATAAATAATTTTTTTTTTAAAAAAAAGAATCTTGGTTTACAAATACCTAGTGGCAATGTCTATACTAAGCTAAGTGTCTTAAAAATTTTAATGCAAGCTCAAAAATTAAATGAAAGAATAAACATTGGGAAATCATACTTTTCTTAACAATACAAGTACCTTACTTAAGGCACAATCACTCATGGCATATTTAAATTTTACAGTTTTAAAGATGTCTGGATTTATTTTTAATTTTTAAGAGTACCAAAGTGTTTCTATTAAAATGATCCACACATGCAAACACCTAAACATTGCTAATCAATTAGTGAAACCATATGTTATACAATATGTATAATTCATAACAAAATCCCTGAAACACCAAAGGAATTTTTCATTTTCTTAAAATATAGATCTGTAGTTCTAGTTATATAGTTAAAACAACTGCACTATCTCCTCTATTTCTTTATTCATTATTCTTGTTCCACTGGCTTTCTGAAGCATCTCATAAAAATCTAAGGCTTATAAGAAAGATGGTCCAGAGAACAAGGTGTCTTCATATGTTTTGCAAATTACAGTCTTGCATTGTAAATATGTCCCTGAGGCAAGACCATGAAACCATTCCCCTCAGGGATAACAAATAAGCAAAGAAATAAAAGGCAGATTAAATTTCTCACAAAAGAAGGAAAGAAAATGCATTCAATAAACATAAATTGGCCTGTACTTCAACTTAGGGTGGACCATACAGTACATCCAGGGATGAAATAGAGGAAGAATAGCCCACATCTAAATAAGAACACAATAAATCTAAAGAGTTCTGATAAAAACCAGAAAACAGTTTAGTTCAAAATACCTATAGCAGTTCTCATAAAAACTTTTTTAAACAGTTGATCTTCAGTTGTTTTCTGACGTACAAAAAAATTCTGTAGCATTTCTCAGGGCTTGAACTCTGTATCTATCTCCCTAGTTTTGACCATTGCGACAGAACAGCCTCAACAGTTTCTACCATCTAATTCAGAAAGGAAAGGGAAAACGGTGAAAGCCTCCACAAATGTATGAAGTCCCACCATCATTATCATCTCCCCAACTCCTCATTCTAGGCCAGATATGTGAGGGCTAATCCTACTGTGCTTTGAATCAAGCCGCATCATTATGGGAAGTATTACAGGGCTGCTTCAGCAGTCCAGAGCAGCTCTAACCAGAGCAGTCCCCAAAACCACAAGCTGGCAGCAGCAGGAAAGTCTTTCCTATCAGATTCAAGAATCAGGCTGTAGAATACCAATCCTAGGTTTAAACTCTAGAATGAAAATATCCAGAGTGATTACCTGCTCTGACAACTAGAGGTTCTAACTATCTGTTAGAGGAAAGAGAACCAAGATCCCTGAAAATACAGTCTGGTAAGTCCCTCCAGTATTAGAACTGCTAGTTCCGAGTAAATATTCCCTTGATAACTATCAAGAGAACAACTGGAAGCAACACTACAATTTCAGGGAGCAATATCCATATGAAAAAGATCCAACTCCATCTTTAATAGCTCCCGCTGTCCGCGAACCACGGTATACAAATGCTTATAGCCTTGGGACTCCAAGCACTCAACCTAAGCTTGCAAACTGCCTCCACAAGGCACCTCTACTACGTAGTAAAATCCAAGTATCCCTAAATTTTTCAAGAAAGAAATACTGACTGTACATTGTCATTATATGAAAATGATAATCATTGGCACAAATATATATCTTTTAGCAAAATATGGGAACAAATGAAATACTGTGCAATAATACTGGCCTCCAAGAATTCCCATCCACAATCTCTCTTTCCTTTTATATTCTTTTCCATTATAGTTTATTATGGGATATTGATATTGAATATGCACAATATACACAATTCCTTTCTTTCATGCAATTTCCTTCTACTCATTACATCATGAAAAAGGGAGTGGAGACATCATAAATACATCAAAAAAATATCTCACCACATGTGGATGCAAAGACATCAATTAGGAAGCTTATACAATAGTCAAAGCAAGATATTAGTTAGCTTGAATTAAAGTGATCACAGTAAAATGCAGACAAAAAAAGACTAAAAAGGTAGATGTTGAATCAACAAGACACAATGATTGATTTGCCAGAGGGGTGGGAAGTAGTGGATGAAGGTCAAGAGAGGAATCAAAAATGACTCTCAGATTTCTTTCTTAAGTAACCAAGCAGATAGTCTTAAAATCTGCTGAGAAAGAGAATGCTAAAGGAGGAGCAGAGTGAGGGAAAAGGAAGGGGAAGATGATGAGTTGTTGAATTTAAAGAGCACGTAAGATAGCTAGAAAGACAGAGAAGTAAGAAATCGGATATGATCACTCTGGAGTTCAGAAAAGAGTTCTCGGCTAAAGATATAACTTCAGGAAGCGTCAGCATGTTAGTAATGATTTCAACCAAGTGAGCAGATGAGATCACCCAGAGAGAAAGTTCAAAACGGGGATAAAAAAGTCTAAGATAGTGCACCAGGGAACTAAGTTCCACGTTGTCATCAGCTAAAGAAGAAACATAAAGAAGAAAGAAGAGAAGCCACAGAGGTAGGAGGAAATCAGGAAAGTGTGGTGGCCTCTAAGCTAACAAAAGACAATGTTTTAAGAAGAATGGTATGATCAACTCTGTATTATATATTCTGTCATCTGGAATTTGAAGATTCGCCACTTGTGACTCTGTTCTTCAAAACAACTCTACTAAAAATAGCTCTTTTACCTGAAATCACTCACCCTGCAGGACCCAGACCTAGCCTATGAAAATGGACTGGGAGCAGACATCCTCTAAGCTTCCTTCATAAATCCTCTTTCCTCCCTTGGTGAAAGGTAAGCACTCAAAATTTTTAATCTTGATTCAGCCAAAGAAGGAGACCTTCTGCAAATAATGCAAATCTACGTGTATTTTGATCCAGTCCTACCAACAAAAAAATCCAGTTAGACATGCCTGGTCCTTACAAATGGACAGAGATCAAGACTAATCAGAGAACCCAGAGTTACTTACGAGTGAAAGTAATTAACCATCAAATTCGAAAGTAGAAACGAAATTAAAGTATAATGTAAATAAGACCAATTCTAGCAGTTTTCCACCTAGCTTCCTTTTTCTTACTAGCTCCTTCCTAAAATACCTAGTTTATTTATTATTAAATCTATTTTAGAATAGCTTCTTTGCTGTAATAATATTTATAATGATAAATTAATAACATTTATTTTATGCGTGAATCAAGTCACAAGTGATTGGATTACTATATTATTTCCTATCTTAAAAGGACCTCCCTGATGTTATATTCCCTTCTGCGTACTGCCCCATTTTTATGCTCTTCCTCTCAACAAAATGTTCTGAAGAATTTGTCTATAGTTGCTACGTTTACCTCCTCATTTCACATTCTCTTCTCAATCTATAACAGTAGTTTCAATCGCTAATATGCCATTAGATTGCTCTCATCAGTGACTTCCATGTTGTCAAATTCCAAGACAATTCTCTGTTCTTTTCTTAACACAACCTCACTCTAGCATTTGACAATGATACTCTGCCATCCTTGGCTCTTAAACCATTTTCACTCTTTGTTCCTGAGACATATTCTCCTGATTTTCCTTTTCTTGGTGGCATTTTTTTTCTCAGTGTCTTTTGCTGGCTCTTATGCCTCAATTCGATCTCTAAATGTTGGGAATGTCCAAGGCTCTATTGTGGCTATGTGGTAAATCCCTTCTGTTCTTTAACCTATATGCTCTTCCTAAGTGACTTACATCCCATGGCTTTAAATATCTTCTACATGTTATACTTTTGCCCATATCTTTCCCTATAATTTCAAACTCATATGTCCTAGAACTCCAAACTCATATGTCCATCAACTTGACATCCCCAAGTGGAAGTCAAAGCATCACCTCAAACATAACATGGCCAAACAGAATTCTTTAGTTTTCCCTAGCATGGAACAACACCCTGATCTGTCTAGGAGTTATCCTTGATCTCACTCTTTCTTTCACACTCCACCACATATATTCAATCTATCAGTGGTAGATTCTGTCAACTCCATCTTCAAAACGGAACACAAATCCATCAACATTTCCATCTTATTACTGTAATTCTAGCTCAAGTTACCAACATCTCTCTCCTAGACCACTTCAATAGCCAACTTCTCTCTGCATTAATTCTTGTCTCCTACAAACCATCCTTCACATAACATATGAAAATAAAAATAATATCATGTTACTTCCATGTTTAAAGCCTACAATGGTATCCTATCATATTTAAAACACGACCTAAACCCCCTCATTTTACAGAAAGGGAGGTGCATTTTTTTGTCCAAATGGTTGCTGACAAAGTTAGAATGAGCATCCACATCTTATTTCTTACACAGTACCACCATGTCTTTGTCATCAGAAACTCCTTATGGAGGCTCTCATTTAAAATGTAAGCTACTTTTACAGTTTATAAGTGTTCCCAGAATGTGAAAAAGAAAGGATGATGTGAAAATATAAATTAAAAGACCAATGTGGGCCTTGAACATAAACATAACCCCCACATCTCATATTTTTTGAGAGAATAAAACACAAAGATGCACTGAAGCACTGGATCAAAATATATTTAGGCAGAAGGGGGAAATACTGCAATGGAACAATCAAATTTTCATAATTATCCCCATTCACATGACTCTAGCTCTTATTAAGCAAAATCAACCAGAAGAAATGGGTTTCTTACCACTTTCCAGGCAGAAATATTAAATCAACCTCAAAACTTTCAACCATGTCAAATAATTTAAACAAATGAATTTCAGATATATACCACTGAAGTGAAAAAGTTATTTTTACATCACAACAATTTTGAGTTCATATATTCTGCAGTCTTACAGTCTTGGTTGTTTGAAAAAATATAAACTCTTTCTCTGAGACATAAATAAAATTTGTCAATCCTGCTCTATGAACACAAATCAACTCTCACACAGGGAAAAGAAAGACTAAAATAGTTGTAAAGATTGGATAAATAGAAAATTCAATAAGAATTTGAAAATATTACTGAGAAAAAATAAGTTAAGAACTAACACCTAAGAATAGACAAACAAAAAAATGCTTGGGTGGAAATGTAACAAAAGAACTGAAAATAAAAAAATGGACGGGGGTTGCATCAATAGAGAGAGGGAGGTCACCCTTAAGTTTAATTTTCCAGTTCAAGCACTGTGTAATTAGATAAGCACAGTGAGAACTGTTCCACCAATAACCTTCAAACCAACCTTGAAAGACCTTTCCAGACAGAGCGCTCCAAATCATACCTCAAAACCTCCAACTGTGTCAAATAATATATACAAGCATCTCTCAGGTATATATCACAGACACAGAAATAGCTTATTATAGGTAATAACAATTTTGATTTTCTACACTACTTATTTTTGTTGCATTATTTGTTTAAAAAAACTACAGTAGCCATAGATTACTAAAGAAGAAATCCACATGATTCTGTATTAGTGTTCCTAACAGCAAACTGTATCCCAAATCTTAGGACAACAGCAATTTATCATGTTTTGAGCTATCTTGAGATGCATGAGACTGATTCATTCTTTAGGATTCCTAGGGATAAAAGAGATTATACAAAATTAAAACAACACTTACGATACACACTAGTACCATTATTAAATACTGCACACACACAAAAATGGAAATACATAATTAAAAATAAAAATGAGAATTTCTATAAACTTCTTACAAATTAAAAAATACATTTTGAAAACTGCTCCTGAGTTTTAAGCCAAATTTCTCAATGGCTGCAGCAACTTTGTAGGTAAAGGCTACAGTCAAAAGATGCCAGGATCACTTCAAGAAAAACCCCAGTTCCAATCCACTACACATTAAACATATTCCTACCACTCCTCCTAGAAACTAAAGTCAGCAAAGATCTTTTGCATTTGCTTATCAGGAGGAGCAGAGCACAGACAAACTCAAGGACAAAACCAGAAATCGAGCAAAAAACAGGCAAGGAAGCTGAGATTTTCGTATAATATAGGTTATCTTTTATAATCCTGTGTATATACACTTAAATACTCTATTGGTGATGAAGCAGAAGACTACTAAAAGTTTAATCTCCAGTCTAGCAATCTCAAAAGTGTAGTCTAGTGACCTTAGGGTGGCCTCCAAGGCTCTTTCAGAGAATCTGCAGGGTCAAACTATATTCATAATGGTACTGAAATGTTACTTGCCTTTTGGACTTTCATTCTCTCATTGATGTAAAAAGGAGTGTTCCAGAGGCTACATTATGTGTGACATATCAAGATAATGAATACACAAGGAGATAAAAAGAGTCCAGCTGTCTTCCACTAAATCAGACATTAAAGGGATATGCAAAAATGTAAAATAATGCCAATTTTCTCACTAAATTTTTTTCTTTTTGAAATATTTGAAATATTAGTTTTTATTTACATTTTCATTTAAAATATTGAAATATTTGTTTTATATTGCTGCGAAACACATCATCACACTCTTGGTGGTAGCTTCACAAAACATGTATCTATTATCTTACAGTTTCTATAGGTCAGGAGTTCAAGCATGGTTTAAAGGGTGTAATCAAGGTGTTGGCCAGGCCACATTTCTTTCTGAAGCTCAGGGTCCTTTTCCAAGATTATATGATTGTTGGCAGAATTCAGTTCCTTGTGGCTCTAACACTTGAGGCCCCATTTTCTCACTGGCTGTCAGCCAGGGGATGCTCTCAGCTCCTAGAGACTCCCTCGCATATCCCTGCCATGTGATCCTCTCACAGCCCTTTCACAACATGGTAGCTTAAGTCTTCAAAGCAAGCAGAAGAATCTCTTACTTCAGTCTAAGACATAGTCTCACATAATGTAACATAATCACGGAAGTGACTATCCCATCATCTTTGCCATACTCTATCAGATAGAAACAAGTCACAAGTTCCACACATACCCAAAGGAAGGTTAAAACTCTTTACAGCTCAACTTAGAATTCTATCTACTCCATATGGTTAGTCAACATGCAGTGGGCTTACTGTCATTTTTAAATTAATTAATAAAGATATATTTTAATTTTTTCTCAGTTTTTATTTCTAATATGACAAATATCAATAGATACAGTCCATATAAACAAAAGCTCTTTGAGGTCCTCAATCATTTTTAAGATTGTAAAGAGATCTCAAGACCAAAATGTTTGAGAATCATTGCTCTAATGTAAGCTGCCTCTTATATTTGCTGCCTCTTATATTCAACACATGATAAAAGATAAGAAAGCAAGGGAATTTCCTGGTAGTCCAGTGGATAAGACTCGGTGCTCCCACTGCCATGGGCCCAGGTTCAACACCTGGTCATAGAACTGAGATCCCACAAGCTGTACGGTGCAGCCAAGAAGAGAAAAAGAGAGAGAGAGATGAAAACTCACTTTCTGCAAGTAGTGTCTCTATTTTAAAACAAGAAGTAGTCATGTTCCCAATATAAAATGAAATTTTAAATTGAGGAAATGATTCAAGTTATTTAGCTTTCCATATGATATTTAGCTTGAAAATCCGAACTATAATCATTTATTTTTGTAAATGTTTAAATATTCCCCATCCAGCCCCATACTTTCACGATTTCAGGGAACTGCAGGAGCAATCTTCTTGAGTAGATGAACACAGGCAAGTTCTACACATAACTGAAACAGTGGTTGTTTATCTACAGTAAAATGCAGGAAGGTAGAGAATATAAGCACAGATATTTCAGTGTAAACGTGTACAAAAGAATTGAAAGACCCCACCATGATGCTGACTACTATTATTCATGTTATTATGGATTGATGAATTTAGATGCCTGAATCCTTGAACTACTAAAGATATCAAATAGGAAAATGTATTTTTATCTTTATTTAAAGTTTGGACTCCAAATCCCTATTTTTTAATTCTAGTGAGATATGCTAGCCTTTATATGAGCCTTGAAAAGGCTACTGTTGCTCCTTAAGCTTCAGTACTAGATTAAGACAAATCTAGTGGCTGACTTCTTAGTCTCACCCTTCTTTGCCTTTGATCTTCCAAAGGTTACTTCCCAATTGTTGCATCTCAGGCCTGTCTTATGACATCAGCTATAAGAGATGAAAATATACAGTGAAAAAAATGGAAGTAGGCATTTTCCTCAAAGTGCTTTCATTGATTACCACTTTAGTCACTTTTCTAAAAGATCTAAGAAACATTTCTATACTCACCAACCCTCAGCCTTACCCACCTCAATATGGCAGTCCGATTTTGTAGCCCTTATCTATCACATCCTTGACCAACATCACAACTGCTTCACTTGATGTATATCAGGAGAGCCAAAGGGTAAGGGGCTAGAAGTAGAACTTAGACTTACTTCTCCTAGAAGTAAGTACATAACATTAATATTGTCATAAAAGCCAAACTTTTGAAAGCAATATACTCCCACAGTTCACTGTGTGGACTCACACATACATTTCTTCTGCCAATACACCTATAAAAAAAATCTGTATAAAAGGATTATATGAACAGTTATGCTAATATTAGTTTAAAAATTGTTACAATTTATTAAATTTTTTATGTTTAAGGCATGAGTGGCCCAAGTTATTCAAGATACCTATTACTGTTGGAATGAAATAAAAAGTCTCAAAAAAGGTTATTTTGGTGTTAACCAACCATTTTCTCAGCAACAGCTTAATAAAAAAGTGCTGCTGCTAACAAAACCACTACCAATAGCTAAAAATTTACCCCCATCTTAATGTCTTACTAGCTATTCTCTCCTTCTAATTTAACTACTAAAGTATTTTTCTTGATATCACCATCAAAACCAAAATAGAACTGTATTTTGGAAGTGAATAAAAGGCACTCAAAAGAAATTTGTTTAAAATGAATTTATAGACACTTTCAAGAAATAGTAAGTAATAAGCAGAGTCTCAGTCAATTAAAGCCACTGATTAGGAGAATGGCTATTGGCTTATAATATTTGAAGTATGACTGAAAAGCAACTACTTCAATATAGTCAAGGCATACTCTAAAGGAAGTAACAACCTCCCTAGACTTCAAATAAGAAGAACAAAACAAGTAGACAGTAGACTAAAAGGCAAAACTTCTAAACGGCAAAGTAACTATGACTGAATGTCACTACACAAAAAGTAAGAAGTTGCCAAATCCAGCCAGAGACACTGAGGAGTGGTCACTGAAATTATCCCAAAGATACCAGCAGATATAAAGGTGAGTTGAAATTGGAATAAAATGTAGTTCTAAAATGTAGATCAGTATGGAACATGAAAAAGGTTAAATTGGAAAGAAGTACCCTACCAAAAGGTCTTATTCCCTGTCTATAGCATTTTAAAAGAAAGACGACAGAATGATTTTCAAATGATTAGTGAGACATTCCCATAATGAATACAGCTGCCATGGCTTATAAAACTAGACTGTAAAAATATCCATATGCTCAAGCATAAATAAGTAACCTGAACAGTTCTATACCTATTAAAGAAACTGAATTCATAGATTTAAAAACCTAGCCACACAAAAACTCCAGGTCCCTGGCATCAGAGACAAATTCTACCAAACATCTAAAGAAGAAATAATGACAGTTCTACACAAACTCTACACAAAGTCCTACACAAAGTTCTTTCTACACAAATTTGCAGAAAATTGAAGATAGAAAAGCACTGCCTAACTCATCTTATGAGTCCAGCATTCCCGATACCAAAATCAATGATGTTACAAGGAAAGGGCACTACACACCAATATCCTTCATGAACATAAATTTAAAAATCTCTAATAAAATATTAGTAAGTCAAATCCAGCAATAAATAAATAGAATAACACCACTGCAACCATAAGGAGTATCCCAGGAATGCAAGGTTGGTACAACATTTGAAAACAATCAGTGTCATTTCATTCTACAAACAAACCAAAGAAGAAAAATCATATTATCATCTCAACAGAGGCTGAAGAAAAGCAACTGACAAAATTACACAGCCATTCATAATTAAAAAATCCTCAACAAACTAATAATAGAATTTCCTCAACTTCCTAAAGGATATCTACAAAACACTTACAATTAACATTATATTTGATTGTAAAAAGACTCAAAGGATTCACCCTAAGACTGTGAATAAGACAAAGATGTCATTCTGACCACATCTATTTAACACTGTAGTGAAAGCACTAGTCAAACAGTACAAAAGATGGAAATAGCATACAAATTGAAAAGTAATAAATAAAGCTGTCTTTTTAACATGTAACATAATCATCTATGTAAACAACATCAAAGAATGTTTTAAAAAATAGTGTGGTACTGTCACAGGATAGGTGATTAGAGCAACAGGATAGGACAGAAAACTCAAAAAATGGCCCAATTACATTTAGGAACGTGTTATAAACAGAAGTGGTACCAAAAACCAGTGGTGTGCAAATGAATTCTTTAGTAGCTGCAGCTGGGAACACTGACTCACTATATGAGAAAAATAAACTTGAATTCATACTTTACCATATCCACATGTGAACTCCAGGTTGATTAAAGACATATATATGAGAAAGGTAGAAAGCTAACAGTGCAAAATGTAAAAGTATATTTATAGGGTCATGGGTGAGGTCTGACTTCTTAATCATGACCAAAAGAGCATAAACTGTACATAAAAAAAGTAATACATTTTACTACATCAAAATATGAATGTCTATTCAACAAAGAGACTGTAGCCAAAAATGATGAGGAGCTAATTTTTTTCAAATGGGCAAATGATATAAATAAAAAAACAATTCACAGTAATGTCAACCCAAATAGCTAACAAGTATATGAAGAAATGATTGGCTCTATGTAACAAGGAAATTGCAGATTTAAAGCAAAGTACCCTTTAATATCCACCAGATTGGCAAAAAGCAAAAGTCTGAATAATATTAAATATTAGTTACAATATGAGGAATCACAAACCTTCAAGCACTGCAAGCAGAAGTATGGACAGAGCTATTCTTAAGAACAGAATCCGTGAAATAAAATTATACACACCCTATGTCACATTAATTCACACCTAGTTATACAGAGAAAAGTCTTGCATAGGTCCACAGGGAGACATGTTACAAGGACTTTCACTGATTCACTGTTTGTAGTAATAAGGAGTTTTCACATAGCCTAGATTGTCCGTCACTAATAGAATGTCAAATAAAAGATGGTAGAGTCACGCTAGGGAATGTGGATCCGTTTTCTATTGCTGCCATAACAAACCACCACAAATTTAGCAGTTTAAAACAACATCAGTTTTATCACCTTACAATTCTGTAGATCAGAAGTCTGCTAGAGGTTTCAATGGACTAAAATCAAGCTGCTGGCTGAGTTCCTCTTTGGAGGATCTAGAAAAGAATCAATTTTTTGCTCACTCAGGTTGTTGGCAGAATTCAGTTGCTTGGGTTGTAGAACCAAGGTCACCATTTTCTTGCTGGCTGTAAACTGAGGGTGGTTCCCAGCTACTAGAGGAGGCTGAATTAAATCATGGCCCCTTTCTTCCATCTCCAAACTCAACAATGGCCACTCAAGTCCATCTTGTGCTTTAAATCTCTGCTCCTCTTTGTTCCATCTCTTCTCTTTGACCTATTCAGGAGGGATTTTCCACTTCTAAGGACTCGTGATTAGACTGGACCCACCTAGATAATCCAGGATAATCCCTTCATTTTAAGGTCCATAACCTTAATCACATCTGCAGAGTCCCTTTTGCCATGTAGACTAACATATTCACAGGTTCCCAGGGATCAAGACGTGGACATCTTTGGAGATCATCATTCTGTCTACCACAGAGTATAATGCAGCAGTCTGGAGCAATGAGCTAATGTTCCTACATGTATCAATCTTTTAAAATGCAATATCTAAAGCACCATATCATTCATGTAATTTAAAACACACACATATATATATATAGTGCAACATTTTTCATTATTCACAGATACATATTTAGGGACTTCTCTGGTGGTGCAGTGGTAAGGAATTCATTCTGCAATGCTGGGGACACCGGTTCGATCCCTGGTTGGGGAACTAAGATTCCACACACCACGGGGCAACTAAGCCTGCACGCCACAACTACTGAGCCCGTGTGCCTCAACTAGAGAGCCTGTGTGCTGCAGACTACAGAGCCCACATGCTCTGGAGCCCACACACCACAACTACGGAGCCCATGCGCCCTGGAGCCTGCGTGCCACAACTAGAGAATAGAAAATCCGTGTGCCACAACTAGAGAGAAGCCCACGTGCCACAACAAAAGATCCCAAGCACCACAAGCCGCAACTAAGACCCGATTCAGCCAAAAAGAAAAATAAATAAGTAAATAAAATAAAATAAATATTTTTAAAAGATACACATTCAGGTGAAAAAACACAATAGAAGCCTTTGCACAGATCACTGAAGTGCCATAAACTGATAAATATGATTAAGAAAACTCACTGCATCTGAGAACCAAAATAAAATAAAACAGAGTGGCAGAGGTGGCGCTGATGATCTGGGAATACCTATACTACACAAGTTTGCTTTCCTACTATTTTTATATCATGCTATCTTCTTCTGTCTTTAAAATTCCTTCATTATAATTCTGCTGAAGTTCTAACAAATCTACAAAACCTCCCCTAAACTGCCCTGTTTGGTTCCATCATTTAGATTTGTTCATTTAATTCTCTGATTACTTCCATATATCTCTAAGTTATATTTCGTTATATTTGTTTTTACCAGTTTCAAATAGTTATGTTTATATAACTATATCATTAATCTTGACTTACTGGATAATAAAGTCTTATGGCACAGTGCATCTTTTACTGTCTTTGTATTTCTCCATATAAACTAGTATTATAGATAAAGTATATGGTAAATAAATATTGTAGGCTAAGTACCGGAAGTAATATTTGCTACAATATAGTTCCATGGGGAACTTAGCGCAAGTCTAAGTACTATGCAGTGTTCTCACTAGATATCACATAGAAATCCTCCAAGAAAAATAGGGAAATCATGTAATTTATCTCCACACAAGGATACTTTTGAGAGTGAAGTGGGTGCTCTTAACAATTATGCTTGAACGAAAGGTATAAGCCAGAATAGGCCCTGACAAACTGGGACATAGGTCACCCTACTCAAAAATATATTGAAGAACATGGAAAACAGCAATACATTAAATCAAAGTCTTTAAAGTGAAGCCAAAATGTGACAGGTCAAAGCAAACAGACATAGAATTTTTTTTTAAATATATTAAACCACTTAAAACTCCCCATCATCATTGCAGGTATCTAAGAAACAACAGAATTCTAGAGATCAATCTTATACATAACAATCAATAATTAGTTCTCCTATACAGGTTAATATGTTTTCCAAAGACATTCCCCCCCCCCCAAAAAAAAATGAGTCTAAGAGACAGAGAAAAATACAGTACTGGATTCTGTAAGTAAATTTAAGTTTTGTAAATACAGGATAATTGCAACAAGTAAAAGTTATGGGAAAGATAACGATCTACTTGTCTTTTCAGTGATTCAATTTATTTCACTTCATTCCAATTCAACTAATATTCAATGAATGCCTACAACTTCTAGAACCTAAAATAGGCATGTATGGACACAAAGATATAAAAGAAAGTATGCCCTCTAACTGTTCAAAATTAAGAGAAAAAAAGACATTGATAACAAATGCACTAACATTAGACAGTGGTAAGTGCTAAAATATACAAATATAAATAAAGTATAGATGTATATATATGTGTGTGTGTATACATACGTGCATCTATGTATATACACACACCCATATATATAAAGGTATAAGCAAAAAATGTAATTCTTTCTAGAAAAAAAATAAGGCTTCATGTAAGTAGAAACAGGAGCTTGACTTACTTTGAAGAAAAGGTAAGATTTAGGCAGACACACCAAGATACACCCTTACTTAAGGATCTTGGCCCTTGCTATTTTTTTGCCTGGAGTGTTCTTCCCCCAGATATCCACATGACTTACTTCTTCACCTCCCTCAAGTCTTAACTCAATGTTAAGACCTTCCCTCACCTCTAATTAAAAATTGTTAACCATCCCCCTCAAACCCTCCCCCCTCTTCCCCCATGTTATTTTCCTCCAAAGCACCTGTCGCCAGGGCCTAGGAAGTGCCCGCTACCGGTTGTGCCACCCACATCTAAGTGAATGGCGCCCTCTAGCGTTCTTGTCTGCACAGCCCGTGAAGAATGCACAGCCCTCAAGCTGTATTGCTATCCAATGTACTAGTTACTTATTCCTTTGTCTTCCCCAACTTAAAAGAAATCTCCGCAAGATATTTTGTCCATTATGTTCATTGCTACACCCTCAGCATCTAGAAACCTGTCTCTCACATAATCAACACCCTATAAATATTTGTTGGATTAGTGTAAACCTAGAGAGCACAGAATTCTAAGTAAGAGGAACAGCATGAGCAATTACTTAAAATTTTAAGAATGAAGGATTTTTTTTAATTCATTACTTATCTGTTATAGCTGTAGTTTGGTGAGAAGAGGGGAAAAAAAGTGGTGAGAGATGAGGTTAGAAAGGACAGATGATAGTGAGCCTCAAAAAAGTAGAACAGTAGGGTTTTGAGTCAGAAACACCAATGTTTCAATTGAAATTCTACTTCTAATTTTGGAATCTTGAGAAATCATTACAGTATAAAAAGGGGTCTCTTAAGCCCCACCTTACAACATCATTATAGAAATTAAAATTCAGTGCCTTAAATTTTTTCACAGAGCCTAGAACAGAGTAGGTACTCAATGAACGCTAGTTTTCCTTAGAAAACTGAAGATTGGGACTGTAAGTACAAAATGGGAAGGCATCAAAAGTGAGCAAATGAATGACTTCATCATATCTATACTTAAAAAGCACAATTCTGGAAGCGAAGTAGAATATGTAGAAAAACAAATAAACTGAGAAGCAGGAAGTCAGAAAGAAAGCAAAACACAGTTAATACCTAAACAGAGCAGTAACAAAAGTGGAATTGACCAAAAACTTTATATGAAAACCAAGAAGAAGAGGATTAGAAAATAATACCTAAGTATCCTAACTCAGGCAGCAGGATGACTGGTGGTGCAACCAGCAGGGACTGGGAATGACAAGAAAGCTGCTACTTTAGGAAGAAATAGACACGAGATTCAGAACACTTTGATTTTGAAGTATTTGTGGAGCAAGAGGTCAGACTGTACAGCCTGCAGTTGAAAATACAAGTCTGGTACATGACGAGCTCATAACTAGAGATAAACATTTTGGGAATAAATATCAGATTTGAATATAAAAGGCAATGATACACAAGAAGTACTGTATCTCACAATCTCAAAGGCCAACTTAATCCACGTATTAGTCTACAACCAACTCTGTATCTAGTTCAGGTGGAATAATCACAGAATTAAATTGCTTTGCTTTTGAGAAGTACCTTCGCCATCTGGTGGCAAAAATTACAAATACAGGTTAGTTTCTAACCATTCAAAAGCTGAAATGATCCCCTACTTGTCATCTGGCTTATCAACATCATTTCCAGCAATATATTACACAGAAAGGATCTTTCATTCTTCATTTCTATCATAACTGCATTTCTATTCTCATTTTTACTCTGGCCATTAATACATTCAAATTATATAACTGGAAGAACTATTGGTAAAAACATAACCTTTCAGTTCTCCAGGACTTTTCCACTTCTTCATAATTTACGTATTGCATAGTCCAATATACACCACAAGACTGTTAAATAACTATGAAATTAAGGGTATTACTAAAGCTCATATTGCCAAGTCTCCTGCTTTCAACAACTAATAGTTTGGATTGTTTAAGGAATAAAATGGTTTTTTGAAACTAGATATATGCTTTGAACAAGCTGATCAATAGAACAGTACAGAACATCTATAAATATACTCCAGCATATAATTCAGTATGTGGTAAAATGGCATCTCAAATCAGTGGAAAGAACAGATTGATCATTCAATAAACACAGTGGCCAAAGGGGTAATCATGTGCAAAAAAAAGTAAGGTTGGATCTGCATCTCATACCATATTTTAGTAAATTTCTGACAGATCACTGTTTTACAATGTAAAAGTAAAATCATAATAGTATTAGAAGAAATCATAGCAACGTTTTTTAACCTTAGCAAGGAGAGGGCCACAACAGAATATTGGACACTTCTCCATCAGAGATATGTGAATGAGCAAAAAGCACAAGAAAAGATGATCAGCAGCAGGACTCCTTAGGGAAATGCAAACCAAAACCACAATGAGATAAAACTTCACACTCGCTAGGATGACTATAATCAAAAAGACAATACAAAAGAATCAAAACTTATGTCCACACGAAAACTTAAAGAGTGCTATTTGTAACAGACAAAAAAAAAGTGGAAACAACTCAAATGTCCATCGGTTGATGAATGGATAAGCAAAATGTGGTATATCCGTACAATGAAATATTACTCAGCCATAAAATGAACAAACTACTGATGTATGTTACGACATGCATGAACCTTGAAAGCATTATGCTAAGTGAAAGAAGCCAGACACTAAAGGCCACATATTGTATGATTCTATTTCTATGAAATGTCCAGGACAGGCGAAACCATAGTGGTATAAAGTAGATCAGTGGTGTCAGGGAGCTGATGGCAGAGGAGGATGGGGAGTGACTGTTAACGGGTACAGAGTTTCCCTTGGGGTTGATGGAAATGTCCTGGAATTAGATACTGGTAATGGTTGCACAAATTCATAAACACACTAAAATCCACTGAACTTTATACTTTAAATGGGTGAATTATTTTGCAAGTGAATTATATCTCCATTTTTTGAAAATACGGAGTCATATAAGAAAACAATATTCTACTGAAGTAAAAGATGTACTTATGTTTATACACTGGAAAAAGAACAATATAAGCGAAGTCAAAGATAATAACAAACTGGGAAAAAGTATTTGCAGTCTGAGGTAAGCAGAATGCTAAAGATTTCCCACCACCCAGTGTACATACCTTGTGTTATCCCCTTCCCTTGAGTGTGGGCAGACCTGCGGATATGATGGGATTTTAACTCCTATGATCAGGGTACATTATATGACAAAAGTGAGGTGATTTTGTGGATGTAATTAAGGTACCTACTCTGTTGACTTTAATCAAAAGGGAAATTATGGTAGGTGGGCCTGATCAAGTAAGTTAAAAGAGAGTTTATAGAGGTCAGAGAGAGAAGTCAGGGAGATTCAGAGCATCACAGGCATTTCCCTGTTGGTTTTCAAGAAAAACTGCCATGCTGCAGGGAGGACCACCTGGCAGGAAACTGTGGGTGGCCTCTAAAAGCTGAGGCCCTCAGTCACACAACTTCAAGGCACTGAATTCTGCCAACAGTCAGTGAGACTGGAAAAGAACCCTGAGCATCAGATGAGATCGCAGCCCCAGCTAACACCTTGATTTCAGCCTAGTGAGACTCTGAGCAGAGGATCCAGAATTACCTGTAGCCCGATCTTGACCCACAGAAACTGTGAGATAATAACAAGTTTATGCTGTTTTAAGCCATGAGGTTTGTGGTAATTTGTTACGCAGCATTAGAAAATTAATACACAATCCATTTCACAAAGGGTTATTTTCCATAATACAAATGGAGATGCTAAAAATCCATTTCGATAAAGACTAACAACTCAATAGAAAAATGGGCAAAATATATGAAAAGAGGGTTCAAAGAGGAAAAAGAAATTTAAATGTTCTTAAACATATGCATAAATGCTCGACTTATTTATGATACAAGAAAGAAAGATTAACAGTATAAGGCAGTATCATTTTTCACAAATCAGACTGGTAAAGATCAAAAGTTTTATAACATTGCATTGGCTAAAGAATTAGAAAACAGGATTCTTAACAATAGTGGATAGAAGTATATATTGGTACATTCTCTACAGTATACAATTTGGCAATGCCGACAAAAAAGATTAAACTAACACATATCTTTTGACCAAGTGATTCCACTTCTGGAAATTTTAATTTATCTTATAGATTTACTCTTACACACAAAAAAATTTAGTACGAACATGTATATGTATCCATATATATGTGAGATTATTTATTACAACAGTGTTTATAATAGCAAAAAAATCTGGCAATAACCTAAGTGTCAATCATTAGGGACTAAATAATTTTGACACATCCATTAAAAATAATGGTGAAGAACAATCCTTATGCACTGGTAAACATGTTATTAAATGAAAAAAATAACAGAACACTATGTATATGCAATCATTTTTAAAGGAATATATATACACATATATTTTATATATAAAATAATATATTTACATATGTAAATATTTATATATGTAAAATATATTCTTATATTTTCAGAGAATAACAGTAACAGAAATAGTAACAGTGTTTGTAGAAGTAAAAGAAACTGAGTGGTTAGGATATGCAGCAGTATATAAAACAGAGAAATAATACACAGAAGAAGAAATATACTTTGAAGCATAAGACAATCCTTCCCTATGAGCTCGAAAGTCTTAACATTTACTCCAAAAACAAGTATTCAAAAGAAGATGCAAATCAAAAAGGTGGGTAATTATGGAATACAATCTTAAACCATAGTTCAAATTACCATAGTTATTTTTCAAGTAGCTATCAAAGCTATCTCTATAGAATAATACTAAGAATAGAGAATAATACTAAGTCATTTAGAAGAAAATTACTCCTAACACTTGCTGATAAAGAAAAAATATGCGGATGCAAAGAACAGACTTGAGGACATGGCGGGGTACTGGGACAAAGTGAAAGAGTAGCACTGACATTTATACACTACCAAGTGTAAAATAGATAGCTAGTGGGAAGCAATTGCATAACACAGGGAGATCAACTCGATGCCTGATGATGACCTAGAGGGGTGGGACAGGGAGAACAGGAGGGAGGCTCAAGAGGGAGGTGATATGGGGATATACGTATAAATACAGCTGATTCACTTTGTTGTACAGCAGAAACTAGCACAACAGTGTAAAGCAATTATACTCCAATAAAGAGCTAGGAAAAAAAATTTTTTAAATAAATGTAATCTAATTTTACTAACAATTATATGCCATGAATGAATTCAGAAGTTGTTGCTCTTGACTTTGCACCGTTTAAGAGGCATGAAATGTAAAATTCTATTTATATCCTTTTTTAGACTGGGTAATTATTTTATGGTCCACTGGCAAAATCAATTTTGATATTGAATGTCAGACCAAAATGTACCCAGACCATCCTAAAATACTCTTATATATGTACCATTTTATAGTCAAATGGTGAGATGTTTTAATGGGTTTCAAATAGCAAGAGTTTATACGCATGCTCTATCTCAACCCTAAGTAGCATAAATCCTAGCTCAACAATCTTGGACTTTTACTGCATTTTCATAGCAAAGTTTTGTTTCTTAATCACTCAGTCTCTCTATATCACTTTTCTTTAACTTATCATACAAAATTCCCAAGCATTATGTACAATACATATGCCAATAATATACTGATTTTCAATATGAAGGGGACTACAATACTCCTTTTATTCATTTATTCAACATATTTCTACTGATGGTCATCTTTCCCACCACGTGGAACAGCTGAATAGTGAAAACCATTATGCAGAGACACGAGTAGAGCAGATAGGCTGAGAAACAGAAAAAACGATACTGAGATAGAGTTGTAGTATTTGAATCCATTACTCCAATTGCTCATAAAGTCTATCCTCATTCTTTTTCTGGGGTTCTGTCAGACACCCCAATATCCTTATAATTCATCCCCCCTTTTCTTTAAGTTATTTTATTACTCCATTCATTCAGATTTTCAACAACTGTTCACTGAGCACCCTATGTACCAATTACTATGTGAGGTGCTAGGAATACACTGATGAAGATACACATGACTCTTGCATCATGAAATTTGTTTAATTTGTTCAATTCCTCCCTTACTTTTGTAGAGGAAATTTTGTGTCTTATAGTTCATAACCACCACTTTTAAAATGCTTTTTAAAAGGTCAACACTTACCAGTGCAATGGTGTTCTGTTAATGATGCCAATAATTTACTTTTTGAGTGTACAAAGAAACTTGGAATTCAAAATGACTAAAATTAATCATAAAGCACAGTCATTTCATGTAAAAGAAAATTCATGCTTCACAGAATGACATATAAAATATACCTTCTGTACCCGTAAGTATTATTCTGTCATTTTTGATTCTCCTTAAAGTAACTATACTAACTTTTGAAATAGATGTTGCTTCTTCACTAGATATTATTTTCTTTTTTCCATTCATGTATTCAGTGACTATGAGCCCCTAGTGGATGGCAAATGAAAAAAAATTTTGTGCAGGTTATACATAATCAGTTAAAACACATTTTCATTTTTTAGCACCTTGCTGATAAAATATTTATTGCAAAATTTTTTTAATTACCAAATAATAAAATACATGAATAGTTGCACATTTACACTATACAATAAATGACAATACCACTATAGAAAAAACATCCAGACTACTTTCTATACATTCTACAAGATTGTTCAGCCTCTATTTCCTGCACATATTTCATATGCATCTATCTAAATTTTCCAGAGTCTCACAAAAACCTTGATTCTTGAATCTCAAATGCTAGAGAATGAGCTGTGACAAAGCTGGCCTAGACACCAAAGCAAAAGTGTGGCAGCAATGCCAAATATCTCTCCCACCACCACCAGAGACCTTTCAGTTATGCTTCATTTTGTCACCGAGTGCTTTGCATCCTATCCTTAAAAGAGAAATGTTAGCTATCTTGTGTCCAAAAAGTTGGGGAAAAGATAGAGTATTGCTGTATTTCAGATGAGAACTCCGTTCACAGCACATGCATCCTGCACAGAATGAAATCATGTCAGAAGCTATAAGTACAAGGTGGAGACCTATCAAACTCAACCCAGCTTATAATGCAACTCAATAAAATATTTTATATAAAAAATCCAGGACAAATGCCAATCTATGCAGGCTGCCAGGAGAGCGGGTGTAAACTGGACCGTCCTGGGCAAAGTGGCATGTATTACAATTCTATTTATAGGTCACTTAAATGAAAGAAACTTGACAATGGTTCAAGTTTAATTCAATTGAAAATAGGAGTAAAGACTCTCTTTTTTCACCTAAATATTGACATTAAAACTATTAAAATTATTTATTCCGAGTGAACAGCCTTTCTGACTTCTACACAGTAAAACCAATTCTCATAATATGTTAAACATCGTTTTAAGAAAAAGATATACATTGTCTTCAAGAGCTCATATCATATTCTTAAAAATAAAGACATTCCTTCAGTGTTGGCTATGTGAGAATATGCTATTATATATTTTCATGTCTACTGATTGATCATTCTGCCAATAAAAGACAAAGATGCTACAGAAATGACACTGGTCACATCAAAGGCACTAGTATTACAGTTTGCATTCATTCATCATCTGCACCAAGCATTTATTGAATGTGCACAAGTTACTGGAAATAGTACCCAATGTCTAGTCATCTTGTTGCCTTTTTGTTTTATCTGATATTCTAAAAAGTATAGAAGAAATATCTAGGAACGGGAGTCACAGGAGGGAGGGGATATGGGGATAAATGTATAAATACAGCTGATTCACTTCGTTGTCCAGCAAAAACTGGCACAACAGTGTAAAGCAATTATATTCCAATAAAGAGCTTAAAAAAAAAAAGGTTATGAGGCCACTCGCTTCCACGTTACTAAGATTCTTTTCCTCCTAAGGCAACCATCGGAGTTTTATCTTTTCTAGGTCCTTGGCTCTTTATAGTTTAACCTCTTTCTTAACTGTACATTGATTCCCTTTTAAAAATTATTTCCCTTTACATCACTTTATCTACCTCCTCTCATCTTCATGTTAGTTTTCCCTCATCACATATCCCAGGTAACCATTTTGAATAAGATTTGTAAGAATTAAGTCAGTTTCATAGGACAGCTCATAGAAACAGTCCACATAATCTGTACATGATATGTATGTAATCCACACTAAGTAAACTCTAAATATAACTTGTTTGTTTCTAGATCTACTATCAGCATTCTATAAATACAGACATCTCTGAATCTATTAAAAAGTGTCATTGTTGAAAGACTGATTCACATGTATTGGAAACATTTTCTCCTGTAATTTCTTTAAGTATAATTTGGTTATACATTTTCTTAGTAACTTTTTATGAACAAAATTTTTATTTTGATGATGCCTATTTTGTCATTTTTTGCCTTTTATGATTAGCACTTTCTGTGTTTATCTACAAAATCCTTGCCTACATCATGAAGATAGTCTCCTCTGGTTCCTCCTAGAAGCTTTACAGTTTTAGCTCAAAGCCAGGTCACAAAAATTTTCTTCTGTATTTTCTTCTAGAAGTTTTATACTTTTAATTTTTATATTTACAGCCATGATCCATTTTTGGTTATTTTTATGGTAAAAAGGCAAGCTTCAAATTTCATTTTTTAAATGCATATTCATTGTTACAGTACAACCTGCTTTAAGTCCTCTCCTTTCTGTCCCTTCTCTGTAGAATTGCCTTTGCATCTTCGTTGAAAATGAGTTGTCAATATGAGTAGGTCCATATTGAACAGACTCTCCATTCTGTTTCCTTGATCCATTTTTCTTTATGCCAATACCATACTGTTTTAATTACTGTAGATTTATAATGTCTTTAAATCAGGTAGTGTTTGGGCCTGTAACCGAGATCAGTGCTTTAAGAACTTTCTTATTTTCTAACATGGGTGTCTTAGTGCTATAAATTCTGCCCTAAGTACTGCTTTAGTGGCATCCTACAAATTCTGGTGTTGTGTTTTCATCTCGTGTGTGTGTGTGTGTGTGTGTGTGTGTGTGTGTGTTTTCATCTTAATGAAAGTTTAAAATGTTTTCTACGTTCTCTTTTGATTTCTTCTTTGATTTTCAGGTTATGTAAAAGTGTGTTATTTAGCTTCCAAATATTGAGGGATTTTCCAAAGGTCTTTGTGTTACTGATTTCTGATCACAATGAAATTACATTGTGATCAGAGAACATATTTTTTATTACTTGAATTCCTTTCACTTTAATGAGACTTATTTAAAGGTCAGAATATGGTCTACCTTGGTTACTATTCTGTGTACCCCTAATGAATATTGCATTGCTGTTTGGTGGATTGTTTTGTATATCAATTAGGTCAAGTTGGTTGATACTGTTGTTCAAGTCTACTATGTCTTTGATGATTTTCTGTCTACTTGTTCTATCAGTTATTGAGAGAAGGGTATTGACAGTGCCAATCAAAATTGTGGATTTGTTGATTTCTCCTTGTAGTTTTATCAGTTTTTCCCTCATGTACTTTGAAGCTCTATTAATATAGACACAGATATTTAGGATTTTTATGTCCTCTTGATTAACTGACTTCTTTATTACTATGAAGTAACATTCTTTACTCCTAATAATATTGGTTGCACTGAACTCTACTTTGATCTGAATACAGTCAGCTTAAGAGAAGGCTTAACACAGTATATCTTTTCCATTCTCTTACTTTTAACTATGTTTGTCTTTATATTTAAAGTCTGTTTCTTGTAGATAGTATATTGTTGGGTCTTCAATTACTACCAATCTGAAAATCTGTGCCTTGAGGTGTTTAGACAAATTATATTTAACACAATTATCAGTATGGTTAGGTTTGTCTATCAGTTTTGCTCTTTGTCTTCTATTTGTCTGATGTGCTTTTTCCTTTTCCCCCTTTCTATCTTCTTTTGAGAGAGTATATTTTGTATTCTACTTTATTTCCTTTGTTGATCTATTAGTTATAATTCTTTATTTTGTTATTTTAGGGTATATAATACATATCTTTAACCTATCATAGTCTCTCTTCAAACAGTACTATACCACTTCAAATACAATAAAAGAGCTTTGCAATAGCATACTTCCATGTCTCCCATCCCAAATGCTATGCCATTGTTGTCATATATTTTATTTCACATGTGGTATGAATTCCAAAATACATTATTATTGTTTTTATGTAAACAGTCAATTATCTTCTAAAGATTTTTAAATAACAAGAAAAAAAGGATTATATATTTACCCATGTATTCATCACTGCCATTGCTCTCCATTTCCTATGTATATACATATATCTATCTGGTATAATTTTCCTTCTGCCTCGAGGACTCTGTTTACCATTTCCTACAATGCAATTGTGCTGGTGATGAATTTTTTCAGCATTTGTAAGTCTGAAAAAGTATTTTTGTCTTCATTTTTAAAAGATAGTTTCACTGGGTACAGAATACTGGTTGATGGTTTTTCTTCTTTTTCAGTCTCTTAGTACTTAAAGACATTTGCTTCATTCTCATTTCTCTTATATTGTTTCCAACAAAAAATCTGCTATAATCTTTATCTTTGTAAACATGTCTATATATAAACATGTCTTTTTCCTCCGGCTGATTTTAAGATTGCTTCTTTATTACCACTGGATTATGATATGCCTTAGTGTATGCCTTCACATTTCTTGTGTTTGGAGTTTATATACCTCTTCAGAGCTACAGCTTTGTAGCTTTAATGAAATCTGAAAAAATTCTGGCAATCATTTCTTTAAATTTTTCTTTGAACTCTCCATGCTGTCCTCCCCCTTCAAGGACATTGTATAATAACTACTTGATATTGTCCCATAGTTCATGATACTCTTTCACTTTTTAAATTATTTTATTCATTTTTTTGTTCTGTGTTTCACTTTGGATCATTTCTATTGGTTTGTCTTCAAATTCTCTGATCTTTTCTTCTTCAATACCTAATCTTCCATTATCCCCATCAAGTGCATTTTTCATTTCAAATATTATAATTCTCATCTCACTTTAGCATTAGATCATTTTAGCATTTATTTTCATATATTACATATCTTTACTTAACTTTTAAAATTATATGGAATGCAATTATAGTAACTATTTTAATGTTCTTATCTGCTCATTCTAATATCTCTGTCACTTCTGGATTGGTGTCCAGTGTCTGATTACTTTCTCACTATTGATTCTGCTTTCCTGCTGTTTTGTATGCCTGGTTATCTTTGACCAAATGCCAAACATTGTGACTTCTATCTTGTTGGGTGCTGGATATATTTGTATTCCTATAAATCTTCTTGAACTTTGTTCTGGGAGGCAGTTAAGTTACATGGAAACAGGCTGATCCTTTCAGGTCTTGTTTTTATGATTTGTTATTCTGAGAGCAGTGCCCAGTTTAGCACTAATTATTCCCCACTGCTGAGGCAAGACTTTCCAAAATATTCTACCCAGTGTTCCAGGAATCTTGAGGTTTTCTAGTCTGGCTGCTGGGAACAGACACTATTCTTGGTCCTGTGTGAATGCAGTTCAGTGTCCCTCCAATCATTTTGGATGATTCCTTCCCTGACCTCCAGCTGTTTCTTCACATGCATGTCCCAATCATTCCTCCACTGAATACACAAGGATTACCATCTGTAGATCCCCAGGATATCTTGCTGTTCAGCTCTTTTCTCTGGTACTCTGTCTAGCAAACTCCAGCTGCCTTGATCTTCCCAAACCCTCAGAACTGTCTTCTCAACTCAGGAAGACCACTGGGCTCTACCTATACTCCTCTCCCTTGCAACATCCTGGAAACTCTTAAAGCAGTAAGCTAAGGCAATCACAGGGCTCGCTTTATTTCCCATCTCACAGGTATTATTCTTTTATGTTGCCTAATGCCCAACATCTTAAAAACCATTGTTTCAAATAGTTTGTCTATTTTTTCTGATGTTTTAGGTGAAAGGGTAAATCTATGCCCTATTACTCCATCTATACATATAGCAGAAGTCTTAAACATATATTTTAATTATTACTTTCACTTTAAAATAATCAAATGCTCACAAAGATACTTGGAAGGTCAAGAGTAACAGACAAAAAAGGAATGATGGTTATTACCAAACTGTTAACTATTCATTATACAAGTTTTAACTTGCTTTAAAACTTTACACTTTAGATCTAAGATAATCAATTTACATTTTATTACTCTCTTGTCATCACTTACACCTGGTAGCATTTTTCACCATCTAACAAAATGAACTGAGATGTAATTTAGTCATATGACTTTTTTGTTTTCCACTCTTATGTAACTAAAATTCCAAACAAAATCAAAATGTGGTCTCTCAGTACTTTCACTGTGTCATTATTTAAGCAGTAAAATGTAGAAATAAATACTTAAGAATCTGTAATGCCTATAAAATATTGTTTCTTTGTAGCTATGCTTCTTAAAGTGCTTCATAGTCCATTAACAGCAGGTAACTCTGTTACTTTTTCCTATCATTTTTAAATTTTTGTTTCACATAGAGTAAGGAAGTAGGGAAATAGAATAAGAAATATTACACAGTAATACAATTATGAGATCACA
Source organism: Hippopotamus amphibius kiboko (assembly GCF_030028045.1). NCBI lineage: Eukaryota > Metazoa > Chordata > Mammalia > Artiodactyla > Hippopotamidae > Hippopotamus > Hippopotamus amphibius. Next base: position 140,958,791 of record NC_080190.1, on the reverse strand, counting down.
GTGAAAACATTCTTACTGAAGATTTAACCTAATATTCCCAATATATTCAATTTTAAATATGAATCATGGTGAAAGTATTTGGCCATGTGGTAACAAGTAATATCTATACTGAAATTCAATATCTGTTGAATAAATTATGAGTTATAATATGAATGAATACAATCTTCTACTAGCTGAACACAATACTATCAACTATAGGAGAGGAAAAGAAATGGAAGAGAATGCTTCCAAGTTTATACATGGCAGAAGACCTTAAAATACAACATAACAAAGAATTTTAGAGCTGGAGGTGTTTTCAAGATCTTGGAGAATGTCTTTCCTATTTCAGAGATGAGAAAGGATATACATCTACAAATGCTAATGGTAAAGGGAAGAAGTTAGAACAGGACCTACATCTTCTAACTTCTAGTTTTTGTATCTCTTCCACCACACAAATTATCCATAATATTTCTTACTTTTTAACTTCTCCCAACATTCCAGGAAGTACTAAATAAATAAACAGTAAAATTTTACATAAAAGAGAAAAACAATTAACTGTTTCCTAAATTTCACTAATTTTCAACTAAGAAAAATATGAAGCATTCAACTTTCAAATAATTTCAAATGTATAAAACATCAACTAAATGCTTTAAAACAGTTTTACTTTGGTTTTTCTGTAATTTTGTAACAACAAAAAAATAATTTTAAAAATGGCTATTTCACCCACCCGCTTCTAGATCCCATCTTAGAACCTCTAACCCAGTGGTTCACAACCCTCTTCCACCCCAAAGCCTCTTTGTAAAACAAATACTTTGTAATATCCTCTTTACTACCCTTAAAAGGAAATCCAGAGGGAAAAATGTCCTAACAATTTACATAATTTTTAAGACATATATGTTCCTAACTCTATAATAAAAGGGAAAATAAATAATTTATTTTTTAAAAAATAAAATATATTTAAATAAGTAAGTGCTCAGGCACCACAATCCAAGATATAATAAAGGAGTCATATACTTACAGCTACATGAATGTGGTCAACCTGTGCCCCACTCAATAAAAGTGTCAGAACAGTATACTCAAATATGGAGCAATATTGCCTCTAAGAACCACAAAGGTCCACTAAGTGTTAGCGACAGAGCTACAGAGGACAACTGTCATCAAGCTATTAAAGGATGCTGGTCTCTCCCTCCCTAATATATCTTTAGATGCTTTTGTGCTTTGCTACTGGTCTCCACTAGCATCACTTGGAGCTTGTTAGAAATACAGATTCTCGGGTGCTCCCTCAGACCTATCAAATTCAAACCTATTTTGTAATAAGATCATCAGGTTATGTGGATGTCAATTAAAGGCTGAGAAACCACTGGGCACTCCCGGGGGACACAGTAAGGGAGAGCATAAGCAAACTGCACATAACAAAAGAGTGGTTATTTCAAAATGTATTTGGAAATAATAAACATATTTGAAAATCTCTAATGATATTTTGTACCTAAGTTGATAAACATTTTCCATTTTTATAAATAAATAAGTTAAGTAAATACTCATTAACTCAGCTAAGGTCTAGGGCCAACTTGGTATTCACTCATTCAGTAAATACTAAAGTTCTATATGTAAAGCACTGTGCTAAGATCTGTAAGAGAAGTACAAAGTCATAAAACAGGTAAAAACCACTGCAGTATATAGTTAAACATTAAACTAAAGCGCCTAAAAAGAAGGAAATGTAACATACGTTTCTCTCAAACATAGTTCTAGGTCCATAGATTTAAATTTAATTAAACCAAAGTTTCTCTTTTTGAGGTCACTGGTTTCTCAATGGTATTGAAGAACAAATTATTAATAATACTTTAAACTGGAGTTATATTCTCTATGAGAAGCTCCATTTCACTGTCCAAGTCAAATACTGCTAGAAGACCCATTCTAATAAGAAAGGAGAGAGACATTGGGGAGAGAGAGAGAGACAGACAGACAGAGGCAGAGAGACAGAGAGAGAAAGAGAGAGGAGGAGGTAAGAGAAACAAGAAAATGGGCTTAACTAAAGTAATTTAAATAGTAACTAAAGAAAACGAGCAAAGAAAGGAGCAATCTCAACACCACTACTTACTCTCTAGGACAAGAAAAGGCAAACTTTTTTTTGTAAAGGGTCATAAAGTAAATATTTTAGGCTATGAAGGCTATATAACATGGTCTTTTGTAGCTACTCAACTCCTGTTACTACTATGGTAGCTGAAAGCAGCCATAGACAATAAGTAAACTAATAGATGTGGGTGTGTTCCAGTAAAACTTTATTTACAAAAGATAGATGGCACAGATTTGGTGCTAAGGATGTAGTTTGCTGATCCCTTGGCTCTAGGGGAAAGAATTCAAAGGTTCATAGGTACACGCCTAATAAATTAATACAGAATCTGCATTTAAAAAATAATAGGCTGATGATAAAGGGAATTAAATTATTCTTGAATAGAAAGTATTTTCCAAATAAAAGTTTATACAAATTATAACCAATTCCATTTTCTAGGCATAACTACCATGTCTGATAGTAAACTCTAACTTTTTCCCTGACTAAACGTAATTCTTATAGTAATTCTTATTAACAAAAGAAGTTATTAGGCTGACTTGTATGAGGTTCAGAAAGCAAGGATAAAATCACAGGATACATTGAGTCATTAGAGTATGCATTTACCAGCTATAGCTGTCAAAGGCACCAGGCAAAAGAAAAAAGAAAAAAAGGAACTACTACATCTTGCTTCCCCATAATGGGTCGATTCTACTGTTTATCTGGGCTAGTACTTTGTCAATGAAAGAAGCATTAAGAGATAATATTGCAAGAAATATATTTGTTCTTATTACCACCTTATTCAAAGATTAGAGATATGCTTCCAGTTTCCCTACAATGGTGAATTAATTACTCATAAATTTGTTGGATTTATTTTTAACATCCATAACCTCCTGACGATATGCTCTCCAAAACTTAATAATCTATTATGTGACCCAGTATTTTAGTATTTCCTTTTTTCTTCCCAAACCTACCTTTCTAAAGTTCAAAGGAAATTATCTTATGCAGATATCTAGTTTTTGAAGTGTGTTCCCATTATCCATTTTACTGTCATTCATTCATTCATTTAAAATCCTATCTCCATTGGTTATCATCTTTTTTTTTCACCCAAGCTCATATACTTTGACCATTATACTTGCCATTTTACAGATTTTCTTGATTTCTAAAGTCCCTGTATAGCAGACACTGCTACTGTCTCAGCCCACACTGCCTTGTCCTTCACTGTTCCCTACACAGCGATGTGCTCTTACTGTATTTGTAACATTGTGCATGAGTGCTTTCTCTGGCACAGGAACATGCTTGAGCAATGAGTTCTAGAGTTAACATCCCCAGGAAGAGCGCTAGACCAATAGCAAAGGAAAGTTATGGGTAAATACCACGAGCCTCCTTGCTCATCATATGGGATTACTCTGAGGTTATGATACCTTGTCTCCCGAAAGTCCCAGTAAGATTGACACAATTGCTAAAAGAGGTTACCTGCTCTTGAATGTATCCAGTGTTGTATTCTTTCTCTTAACTGGATCATTTCCCACTTCCCTACAGATAGTGCCTGGGATTCCCTTCCATACATACTTTCTGCCCTCAAATCTTTGTGTGCTTAAGGTGGGCCTCAATCTAAGATGGTCCTCTAACCTTAAAATTCTTGGGTTCCCGGGATTTTGCCTGAGACATGTTCATATCATGCCAGCCATGAAATCACCACTGTTCTGCCCAAAGATAGGATTACACTGTCTGTTTCACTTTTGCTAGATTTGAAAAGAACTGGCACAACCATTATTTTATTATTCTCCCGAGACATAGCAACACACCAGGGTGATGGCTTTAGGCACTTTCTGAAGTGACTCCCAGTTACCTTACCTGTTATAATTGAATGCTCATGTAATAGAAGCGGGTATGCCTCGCACCAAGCCTGACACAGGAGAGGCTGGGACACTGGTGGTGGTGCTAGGGGCACGCCTCCAGGGGGCTCATCGGCTAGCAGCAGGCAAGGCTCTGAGAATTGGCGGAGGGGTCAAGATGGCAGGTTGGACCCTGAACAGCCCTGAACCTGATAGGGGGCATGGACGCCTGGGCGCAGTCCAGTTGATAGCTGGCCTGGCTCGGGTTCTTTGGGCTCAGCTGAGCACCTCCCCCCAAAACCCTGCAAACCTGGAGGCTCACAGCCCTCCAATTCTCAGCCACCACTCCCCTCATTTGGGTTTGGGGCTTGAGATTTTCCACCCCCAGCGCCTGGCAGATTGTTGAGCCAGGGAAGCCTGATCAGGTGGCCGACAGCAGCTGGAGGGCAGCACCACCCCGCCCAGTGCCGGACCTCAGGCCAGCAGCCAGAGTCCAGGCTTCGCAGAAAGGCAGTTAAGGGCTGTCGCTATGTAAATGGGTCAGTTGCCCCCAAGTTGGAGAAGGGTCTACATCACAAAACCTAACTCAAATTTTGTTACTAAGGGACTCATGTTGAGCAAAATCTGATGTTAACTTTAAAGGAGAGATTTGTTCTTTGCCTTCAAATTGTAATAGGGGTGGGGCGGACAGGCAGCCCTTAGCATGCCACCCTTAGTATCTGGCCAGCGCGTGGCCGTTAGCACGAGACCCCTAGAACAGCAGTTAGAGGCCCCGATCCGCCAACAGTCAGCCTCGCAGTGATCCTCCGGGCAGAAAGTGCGGTGAGAGGTGGATCGTGGCCTTCTCCCCAGGCCCTCCAGCCTCAGAGCCAGCGGCTAAGCTGGGTTGGGGGCGGCTGGACAGGCTGAGGGATGTGTCCTGCAAAGCTCCAGAGCCCTTGCCACAGCCGCCCACCGGCTGGGCCCAGGCCATCCACCGGGCCCAGGGCTTGACCTCATGGTGGCGGCAGTCTCCATGGGTCACAGTGAATGGAGGCCTCAGCACCGGAGCATATGGACATTTGCCATTAAGGTAACAGCTTCAATTAACTTCAGTCTCTCTGTTCAAGTTCCAAAAACTGGTACAGCTTGGATCAGTTGTCTACCCCTAGGAGGTGGCCAGAGGTCAGGATTAAGTTGCAAGAGCACTGCACATCATTACTTCAGGTCCACCTCTGTGGTTGTGGCTATTCTCAAAGAAGGGCAATTGTTGTGAGCTGGGAATTAACCTGACTGGTATTTGCTACAAATGATTCTCTCCAGTTTAAGTGAAAAGCCCAGCTGGGCACCTGGCTCCCTCAGTGATGACAGCTGGGCAGGGTCTGGGGACCCAACTCTGAGGGTACCACTAGCTGAGATCTGCCCCTTCAGCCGGGCCTGGGCCCTGGCAGGAAGACCCAGACCGGGTGTTGCATGAACACTCCCAGGCAGGGTAACTGTTCCGCACAGGGACTCCCTCCTCTTACACAGGGCCTGGACTCAACCCTGCCCTTTCTTGTCAGAACAGAGAATAACATTTGTTTTGGTGGAGGTTTATAGGAACATCATTACCTGATCATGACCTGACCTCAAGAACAAAGGATCTGACACCAAGAAGTCTAACAACGAACTGTACCCCTCCCTCACCTTTCCTACGAAAGGGCTTTGCTGAAAGCTTAAGGGGAGCTCGGAGTCTGAGGGGCATGAGCCACCCGTCTCCTCGCATGGCCCCGCAGTATACCTTCCTCTGCTCCAGACTCGGATGTTTTGGTATTGTTTGGCCTCACTGTGTGTCAGACACACAGACTTGCGTTCAATAACACTCAGAACCCACCATCCTATAAGTACAATTTAGATGTTTTTCCACAAATGTATGACTTTATACTTGTTCACACGTAAATGTATCTGCCACTTCTAGATAACAAACATAATGTAGACCAGATTTTTTTTTAAATTTTCATTTCAAACAGAGGAATATGGTATAGAAGAATAATCTTCCCAAGAAAAATTTTCATTCTCCCCCCTCCCAAAGTAGGAAATTCAAGAACCATAAACACAATTTTTAAATGTCTAACACTTTGAACGTGGAGAAATCCATAGACTTGAGCCAAAAGAGTACATAACAGAGTTAGCCATGGAAAAAAATCAAACTCATGAAACCCTTTCATCAATATTTACCTGCTTGGAAAACCACTTCATCCTTCAACCCGAGGCAAAACCTTTGGAGACATCATTAATCTTTCCCGTTCTCTTAATTCCTCTTTCAGTTAGTCCCATCAGTCTAACCTCTCCAAAGTGTCTTTAAAAAGCATCTCTTCTTCATTCCCATTGCTCTTATCCCAATTTGTCTTTCCTGTTACCATCACCTTCCATCTAGGTTCCCTGTTTCACTTCACTTCTTTATTCTGGAAAAACCTGACATTCCCTCACCAAACTGAAGACTGTTCAAACCTGTAATAGCTCAAGTCCTGAACATCACTTTCAGCATTTCTATAAGATATATGGACATTTACATTACATTTAGACAACTCATTTGTTGCCTAAACATTTCATGTATTTTTATTTCTGTTTGGAACGAAGATTAAAAATGTTTACCTAAAGATTAAGCAAAATGTTTACCTGTCTGAAGCTACGTCACTGGCAATATGGTGCTTCACTCCTGACCCATTTTTAATAGAATCCTGTCTCATGAGCCCATGAGATCGACTTTTCTCCACTGCAGGTACAGAGAAGTCACCTGAGGGTCCTTGCAACTGGGCCTGCTCATGCAGTTTTGCTTTCTTCTCCTGAGGCGCCTCCTCATTCCTCAGTCCTCGGAGAACCTTTTGATCAGGTGGCTGTGGTGTATTAGATCCACTATTATAAAACCATGCTCCTGATTTAGTGAGGATTTCTTGTTGTTTTCGGCACAAATTACACACCCACATAACCTGCACATGAATATACAGGGAAACGAAATTAGTGTTTCCAAAAGTTAAAAGCAAATAAACATAGAGACAACTCAAATTAACAAAAAAAAGCATATTATCCTTTATGAAGTTAAAATGTAATCCAGATTAACTGCTATTGTTAATTATATCATATATCTTTTCTTATAATTTTGTCAAAATAATTACAATGAAATAGACAATATTTACTGGCAGTAGAAATACCAAACTAGAATGTGAAATTACTAGTTGTTTATTTGTATTCTTTGATTGTTTTTTATTTAAATTAGGGACATAGTATAATACACAGCAAATGGATTTCTGAGGTGAGAAAATCTTGGCTTTAAATACCAACTTCAAGACTGGAAACTTGACAACCTTCAACAAGGTACTGAACCTTCGTAGCTGTAAAACTTAATTTCCTTAATGATAAAATAGAGAAATAGGGATAATAATGTTCATTTTCCTACATTGTTTTGAGGATTGAACTAATTTATATAAAATGTCTGGCACAATGCCTGGTATATGTTGGAATTTCACTAGATTATCCACTAATATTAGGTTAATCTTCTCTCACCAACTACATTACAGCTTCTTGAGGGGGCTTTTATTTCTTTTGAGTAGCTCCTAATAGCGAAAATGAAGCTAGGAACATTGCTGATCCTCAATAGAAACCTATTAATTGCTCACAATTTTACTAGGATACTTTACATAAAATGTACCATTTTAACCACTTTTAAGTGCACAGTTCAGTAGTATTAAGTATATTCACACTGTGTGAAACAAATCTCCACAATTTGTTCATCTTGCAAAATTCAACGTCTATATCCACTAAAGAGCAAATCTGCTTTTCTCCCTCCCCTTATCCCCTGGTAACCACCATTCTACACTTGATTTTCTAATGGATATGTTTTTCAGACTCCAGGAATCTAAGAATATTAAAACTAACATCTGTGTGACCATAAAACCTTCACCTGCTGAAAAATATTTTTCAATTAATCAGAAAAAAAAATACATTCATGAAATAAAAGGTAAGTTCATATTTCAAGGTTTTTTTTTTGTTTTGTTTATGTCAAATATTGACTGTTACACAGCTCTCCAGATTACTAAACATCTCCTCATAGTTTAAATAAATTACAATAATATACACAATTGCAGTAAAAGAAAAATTTAACACAGTATTTTCAACTGATACAAGGATGCTTTTGTAAAATACCATTTAAAATTTTTGCTTAATTACCCACTATTCCAGTTCGCATTGTTTGTACAGTCTATATAATACTGTACTTGATCATTTTTATTTTGTTCTCTCTTCAAATTGTATATACATTTCAAAGCTCAATGGGGACAAGGTCTATATCTTCTATTTGCATAATAAGACCTTATGAATTATACAACAGTAAGACCTTCTAAATGTTTGCTAACTTGAATTCATTTGAAGTCTTTCGGGGGGATGTATTATAATAAAATTTTTTATACAATTACACTAAGATTTATGTTTCATCCATTCTCAAAAGAATTAGTCATCAATAACATCAATTTTTGTGACTATCTTATTTTTATAAGTAAATAAGAAAGTATTTTTTTATATTAAAATACCAAAATCTCATTCAGATTTTTAAAAATAAGATAGTCACAGTTCATAGTTCAAATTTCTCTTGCTTTGAATACATACAAAATTTAAATATATCTAACTCATCACTAGTCTCAAAACTCAAATTTCAACCAAAAACTTCAGCCTTCTAATGCCATCTTGTGACAAATGTAGGTATTGCAGATCTCTTTTAAAAGTGAAAGGCACACTAAATATAGAACCAGAAAATGTTAAAATAAATTAAAATTTGAATTTCAACTTTTCTGCTTTATTTTAAACAAATTGCTATTCATGTTACAGTGATAATACATCTATATGATTCTATGATATGAATTTATCTGGACTAAGTCACTCAGAATTTTGAAAAATAACATCCTTTCGCACCTGGTAATTGACAATGAAACAGAAGTGAGTTTGTGAGGCAGACAATTATTCAATCATGATCATCTGCAGAAACAACTTATTGCTGCTTCATTATTTGTCACAAGGTAAGCAGGTTACTTAAACTCTTCTATCTAGAAGAGAAGAGATTCTCAAAGAGTATCCCTAGAACAGCAGCTTAAGTATCAGCTGGGAACTCTTTAGAAGTACAAATTTTCAGGCTCCACCCCAGACCTACTGAATCAGAAATTTGGGGTGGAACCCAGAAATCTGTGATATTTATTTATTTATTTAGCCAAATCCTACAGATGATTCTGATGCTTGATAAAGTTAGCGAACCACTGCTTAGCAAAGAGATTCCCAACTCAATATGTTGAATGAGTTACAAGTGTGTTCCTCAGAGTGGCTAGGGAAGGCCAGGGGAAGCCATAATCAGCCTTGCCAACTTACCTCAGTGTAAACTAGGTAAATTTATGATACTATTTGTACAAATTTATAAAGTTAAATTTACTCATTGTACAAACAGCATCATTTCCATGTAGTGCAAAATGAAAAAAAGACTTGGAAGCACTATGGGTTTAGTTTTCCTCATCTGTCAATACCCAGTAGATATTAATATAAGATAAATGACTGTAAGGTGTGAAGGATGATGTCCGATTCCTGTTAAAGACTCTCTGTGTATTAATACCCTTCCCATACTCTCTGTACCATTGTAACCAATCCAATGCAGATTGATTGCTCCTTTTCTAACTAGATTCTATGTTCCCTCCTAAGCTGCTGGCTTCTAGTCATCTTCATGTCCTAACACCAAATTACCCTTCTCTTACTATCTCCTCCCACTCTTGAAGTAAGAGTTTATTAATCTTTAAAGCTCAGGAAGCCTAAATTCACTCACTCAGTACAGAGACCGACACTTTCACTTGAAACACTTTATTTACACACATTGCAGCTTAAGTAAACTGATGATACTGAACGATGCCTTACAAACACATACACATGCTATGAGATGACTTTTCTTTCCTTGGCTATGAAATAATTAACATCTATTAGAGGTAAATTCTGTGTCCATGGAAAAAAATTTAAATAATTTGGGAATAAAATAGCAGGACTTTTACTTTAATGGAACCCTTTAGCCAATTAAGTTAACCAGCATACAATGCTGTTAAAATAAGTCACCATGGACAGAGCCTATTAGTCTGCCCGGCCATCACTTATCAAAAAACATCTAGGCCCTGAGAATACAAAGACGTAGAGGATTCAAAATTATAAAGTATTGTTACTTTCAGTTCTAAACATGCCAATATTTGGGACTTCCCTGTCGGTCCAGTGGTTAGGACTTTGGCTTCCAACGCTGGAGGTGTGGGTTTGATCCCTGGTCGGAAGCTAAGATCCTACACGCCTCGCAGCCGAAAAACCAAAACATAAAACAGAAGCAATATTGTAACAAATCCAATAAAGACTTTAAAAAAAAAAAGGTCCACAAAAAAAAAAAAAAATGGCATTTTCAAACTAATACAACAATACAAGATATGGAATACTAGTGACTCAAATTTGTCACTTATTACCATATATTCCATTCTACAAACATCCTTATGGGGGTTAAAAAGGGGGAAAAAACTAAGGAAAATAGGAATATCTCTTTGAAACTATAAAAATGGTAAATGTAATAGATAAACTGCATAGTCAAAAACAAAATTATGTTAAGTGCATACAATAACTTAGAGGAATTTAAAGCTCTGAAGACTCTGATTTTCATCTAAATAGGGATAATAAATACTAGAATAATTCAGAGACATGAAGGATTACTGGTTAGAGATTGGAGCTAATGAGACCACAGGCAAAGCTCATAAGACTAACCAACTTTGCACAGAATGAGAGAATTTACTAGATTCCAGTCTAATCAGACTAGACTCTACTGCTAATCTATAATGCTTATAAATGCTTATAATGTTTATAAATGCATTTGTCGGAAAAGAGTGTAAATTGATAGTTCAACCCTATCATATGACTAGAAACCTGTGGAAGATTCTAGCTAGCTATTAATCTTATTTCCCTTTTCTCTTAGAAAACTACATTTCCTAATCTTCCTTGTAGTTAGAGATGGCCATGATCATATGACTATGTTCCGGCCAATGGATTATAAGTGGAATGATATGTGCCACTTCCATGACCATTAAAAACTCTCATATGCTACTGTCATGCTCTTAATTCAAGACCCTGGGGGTTAAAGGAACCACAAAAAAAAGGGAGCCCGAGAATCTGAATGCGTACTTGGAAGGGAGCCCTCTGATAATCAGCCACACCAGTGTGGACTTCACATTGGTGAGAAAGAGACTTTTCTATTATGTTGAGCTACAGAAACTTAAGTTTATCGTTTGCACTTGATATAATTTCCGTAAAGTCCTGGTGACACATTCAATAGAATCTTTGTAATGTGAAGTACAATGCATTATTAAAACTGGCATATAAATGTGCTTCAGTGTGGTTCTGAAACCAGTTTTCACTGAGTCCTAAGGACAGTTGTGCACATTTCTTCTCAACTCTTCATTCAACGAAGTAACCTGGGTTACTTTAAAGCAGCCATAGTGGATGTTTTTAGACTATGAAAATTGGAAAATACCAGAAATCATGGGCTTTTTCTTATAGAGAGCCTGTTGTTAGCATTTATCAGCACACCACTGAATATAATGTATCTCATATAGTCTGTTAAAAGATTAATACTACATTTAGTATTAGAAGATAAACTTGGATGAAGTTTTAATTTACCATAAAATTATTTCAGACCCATAAAATTCCAATTTATTTATATATGGGCAAATAACTATTAACACTAATTCATTATTTATTCATTCATGCAATATTCACTAAATGCTTAGTGCATGCCAGACACTACGGCTAAGAGCTGGTGAATGCAGCTCAGCAGACATAGATTTTGTTGTGGAGTTTAAAGTATAGTGGGGGAGACAATAAGTGAATAATTGCACAAACACTGTTTAGATTACAATTATTATAAATGCTACAAAAGGAATACAGTCACACCATAAATCCCTGATGCTTCCTCTCCCCTGGCCTAGGCTGTGTTTGGAAAAAAAGAAGAATGCAGAGATCTGCAAAAGGCCTAGAAATCCAGAAAGGTCAACTACAGCATTCCCCTAGAGTTCCCATCATCAGATCTATGGTGTTTCTGTCCCTCAAAAGGCTGAATTCAGCAGCACTGTGGGCTACTAACTTATGAGCCCCTCCCCAGCGCTGTCATGGTGGATTTGGAAAGCTGAAGTACTGGCCCATATCCTAGAGGGTTAAATTTTTTCAAATACGTTCCTTAAGCAATTAAGGCATCAATGTAATTTCAATCTAATAGGCTTCTAGATTACAAAACAAATATCAGGAAATTTCCTTCATCTGATTCCCCAAGACAAGCGGCAAGACCTTCCCAGATTCCCCATGAACCACAAGCATGGCATCTCTAGCTACCATTGTATTTGTAAGCTGATACAGGAGAGTTCAATGGTGTCTTCCCTAAGTCCCTCAGGTGACAGCAGCAGTACAGAAGAAACTTTAACTTGGGACATCTCCAAGTCTTAGGTGGCTATTGGTGTGCCTTTGAAAAATTACTCACAAAGAAACATAGCTTGTTTATTTTTTATCTGACTTTTCCTCAACAGCATACTAGCCAGATTTCTTTTAAAGCCACCTACTATATTTTAGTCTGCTAAATAGCTCCTTTGGATGAATTCTCTCTTTCTGATATTTCTTCCTCTTCCCCTGCTGTCTTCCAAGAAAGCATCTGGGTGTCCTGTGAGGCTTCTGCTGCTGAAATCTGTCGCTCATCTAACTCACTGTCTGGTACTACTCTATTTAAACAGGATTGTGCTCCACTGTTGACCTGATCTCACTTCAGCTCTCAAGGCAATGCCGGTTCCTCTTACTCTCAGAACAATCCTCCATTCAGCCATGGCCCAAGCTACCTGTACTGCAGTCTGTTCTGCAAAGTGACCTCACTTCTCATCCCTCACCATCAAGAGAGTGTCACGATAGGGACATGCAGCTCCTTTTGTGTCCTCCGTGCCACACTGGAGCTAAGGATAGTTCTGGAAAGCTAATGCTGGCGGGGCATCCAGGAAGATGATCTCTCCAAGAACCTCAAATATTAAGAAAGGTAAAAGCTGCCCTCTGACTTGGCCAATATGCATTCTCATCCTGAGCAATGCCTAGAAAGAATAGAATAGAACATACCTCTGATCACCTACTAGCCTTAGCTCTGTCTTTCTCCTTCCTCACAACATACAAGCATAGAAGGGGCAGGCTCTTCCTTGACTTTTCTTTGCTGTATACCTGACACTTCCCCCAAGAACCCTCAGGCTTGGACTAATGAGCTTCAGGCTGCCCACTTTATCATTCCATGGCTTCCCTTAACCCATCCATTGCCTTCATGGAGAAAAGGAAAAAAAGAAGCCAGCTTACTGATAAAATAGTTCAAACTGGGAGGCACTTCAAATATACTATACCTATTACACTGTCATCTGAACACTGTCAGCTATGTTTAGAGATTAATATTCGCCCAAGTACAAAATATGAACCAGAGCCACACCTAGAAAGAGAATAACAGAGAGCTTCAAGTTTCTGATAAAACAACTGATTCCTCTGCTCTGGGCAGGAGTTGTGGGGTGGAGACTGCAGAGCCCAGAAAAGGAATCTAGTATTTTAAAAGACAGGGAATGAAATGAAAATGAAAGACCTGCAGTCACTATTACTAAAAATTTTACGTATCTGCAGTATTTACCAAAACACAATTGGCAAAAAATGCAATTTTAACTTATGCTTAAAACCTCAGAGAAATTATAGAGAATAAAAATTATAGTGATCTCTACCACTCTGCCTAAACTTAAACCTTTACAACTCTTTCTACTTTCCTTTAACTCTTTTATTTCTATATATTAGTTTATGTCATGATATAAATCTTAACTTTTAACATTTTTCTGCTAAAATAAATATTGCTTGTATAGAAAAGATTTTTGTTTCTATACTCAGAATTTTAGCTTATAAAAAATAGAAATAAATAAGTTAAGTTAAAACAAAAGAGAAATGAAGGCAGATGAGCAGAGTTGAAGCCTCGGGGCCACTGTGCCCCCAGCCAAAAAGCAGGCACCAGTGGGGTAACAGAACTACATGTGTTTCATGTAAAATGAAAACCTGGAGTCAGGTTTACTTCTTGATGCCCAGGGCCTTCTTCATTAATAAAAGGATCTGGAAAATGCTGTAGAAAGCTGTCTCAACCTCAAGCTATTACATATAGCTGTGGGCTTAGATAAATGGGACAACAGTCTTGTAACAATACGCTAAACAAAGCCAACCATGACCTTGGTTTGTATATATGAACTTGCAAGATCATTAATTTAAAATACTACTAATATATTAATTTGCAATATCACTAAATATCAAGATAGAAACAAGACCCCAGCTCACTCCCAAAGATCTGGTTCTGGGTTGGAGAGCCCAGGCCCTGTATGAAGGCAGTCACAAAATTGTTAATAAGGAAGGGATAAGCTCAGGAGAAAGGCAGAAGGGAGGCAAAGAGGAGGAGAGAGAGAAGAGGAAAAAATTACAGTGAAAACTTTTTAAAAAATCATCTCACACACAAAAAAGTGAGGTCTGGATGGTTTTATATTTGACTCCTATCAAATACTGAAGAAAAAAAAAACAGATAATCCCAAACTTTTTCAAACTATTATAGAAAGAGAAAAAAAAAAGGGTAAGCCCCCCCAATGCAATTTATAAGACTAGAAAGATTTTAATGGCAAAATCAGAAAAGGGCAGTAATTAGTTTCCTACGGCTGCCATAACAAATTCCATAAACTGGTAGTTTAAAACAAGAGAAATATATTCTCTCACAGCTCTGAAGACCCAAAGTGTGAATTCAAATTCAGTATCAATGGGCCAAAGTCAAGGTATCAACAGGGTCATGCTCATTCAAGAGGCTCTAGGGGAAATCAGTTCTTTGCCTCTTCTGGCAATCAGCTTCTGATGGCTACCAGCATTCGTTGGCTTGTAGCCACATCAATCCAATCTTCAGGGACAGCACCTTCAGATCTCTCTCTGCTACATCCTCACATCACCTTCTCTGTGTGTGTGTATAATCTCTCTTATAAGGATATAAATGATTATATTTAGGGCACAAGCAGATAATCTCCCCATCTCAAGATTCTTACATAATCACATCTGCAAAGATGTTTGTTTGTTTGTTTTGCTATACAAGGTTATTCACAGGTTCAGGGATTAGGGCATGGATATTTTTTGAGGGGCCATTTTCAGCCTACCACAGACAATATAAAAGTAGAATTACAGGCCAACAGCACAAATAAAAATGGATGCATTGATCTCAAAATCTTAATAAATCAAATCCTAAATTTCATACAGCAAATATACATGATAAAGAACAAAAAGAACTTACTGTGACAAAGGGAGGATTATAACAAAAATAGTTTAATATTAGAAAATATACCAATGTAATTCACCACATTTATAGATTAAAATAGAAAAAAGTGATCATATCGATTCAGAAAAACCATTCAGCATTCATAAAATCTGACTCATTCATGTGAAAATAAAATCTAGCAAACAAGAAATAGAAAAGCAATGCTTAAGCCTGATAAAGAATATCTACAAGACCTCTATATCCTATTTTACACTTAAAGATGAAAAGTAAGAGCATTTCCCTTAGAGTCAGGAATGAGCTAAGGACCCCAGGTATCATCATTTCTATTCAACACCATCCTGGAGGCACTAGCTTATTAGTAAATTTCTCACACACAAGACAAGCAGAAGGATGAAATAAAAATCTCCTTAGCTAAACACTAGATGATTGTGAATACCATTTGATTATGATAGAAAAACCCAAGAAAATCTACAGACAACATATTAAAAGTAATAAGAGCGCTCCATGAGTTTCCTAGGTAAAAGATGGACAAACCAAATAAACAGTATTTTGGTACAGCACTAATAACTAATCACAAACATTTAATAAAAAAATTTTTAAATAACTGTTTCAAAGAAAATTAATATATAAGAATCTAAAGGAAGACTTACATAAGTGGAAAGATACACTCTGTTGCAATGAGAAGACCAAATACCACAAGGATGTCAGTCTCCTGAATTAAATCTATAAAGTTCAATGAAATTTCAATCAAACTCCTACCATGTTTTCCATGGAATTTATCAAGCTAATTATGAAATGAATATAGAAGAGCCAAAGATAAGAAAAATCTAGATAATTCTAAAGAAAAGTAACAATTTGAGGTAGATCTGCTCTACTTATAAAGTTACAGACATAAAGACAGTGTGGTATTAGCAGAGAGATTGTAAATAGAACATGGATCATACTAGAGGCTCTAGAAACAGACTCTCACATGTGCCAGTGCTCACATTACAAATCAGTGGAGAAAGGATGCACTATTGAATTAATATAGGTAAGACAACTGGTTGCCCAATAATGAGGGAAAAATAGATTCACACCTCACGACATATACAAAAATCCGTTCCAAATGGATTAAACACTGAAACATGAAAGACAAAACTTCAAAACTTTTAGAACAAATGTCAAGAAATTGTCAACAAACAAAATATTTCTTATGTCAAATACAAAAAGCACAAACTATAAGAGACAGAATTTTACTATATTAAAATGTTTAAAGATTTTTGAATAGTAAAATAAGATAAAATAAATAAAGTGAAAAAAGAAACCACAATCTGGGAGAGGTTTTATTGCAATGTATATAGTTAATAAAGGATATGCATTCAGAATATATGAGGAACTTCTATAGCTCAATAAGCAAAAGACAGACAACACAGCAGAATAACAGGTCAAGAAATGAATATACAATTCCACAGAGAAACCCAATTGGACAATAAATAAATAAAAAGGAGCTTAATCTCATCAGTCAAAAATTACAAATTTTAAAAAATTAGTTACTGTTTCATTTCCATCAGTTTGACAACATTTAGAAGTCTGATAATACCAAGCACTGCAGAGGAAGTAGAGGAACCAGTACTCAGAAACATTCTTCCCAGGATTGCAAATTACTTCAAACAGTCGGCAGATCCATTCTGCAATATCTAGTGAAACTGAAAATGGCTACTTATATACTCTATGATGCAGAAATGTTACTTCTACCCTAGAGAAATTCACAAGCAGGCACAAGAAGACATGATCAGGGGTGTTCACTGAGAACTATTTCTATGAGTAAAAAAATTCAGATAACCTAAATCAACGGACAAACTGTAGCATGTTCATGAAGAAGAATTATATTTAGCAGTCAAAATGAACGAATTAGATTTAGATGAATCTAAATTTTGAGATAACTCTCAAAATATCAACAAAGAAAGTTTCAGAAAAATATATACAGTATGATCCATAACAAAGTTTAAAACCTTATAAAATAATACTATATATGGTTTAGCAGTATTGACATATAAAGTTAAACTATACAAATAAAAAATGTGTAGAATGATAAATAAGATAACTGCTCTATATCAAAAAAAAAGAAAAATATGGCAAAATGTTAAGATTTGTATAACTGCTTGGTAGTCTCTAAACGTCTCGACATGTCTGAAATATTTCAAAATAAAAAAGAGAGAAAAGAAAAAACAGTGGTAGGAGATAGGAATATGTAACTAGGAATCAGACTAGCAACTAATTAAGGTTAGTTGGACCAGTAAAACATTTACTGATACTCATAATCATACTAAAAGTAAATGTGAACTTAACATAAATACATTAGTTAACTGAGAACTAATTACTAAATTTTCATAGAAATATAAATTTTAAAATACATTACAGCTTACTGCCAGGATTTTGTTTTGTTTTGTTTTGTTTTTTATGAAAGGGTGTGAGTAAAGGAGTCAGGATTATATAAAAGGTAACCAATTAGCTGTACATATTTTGTAGTGTTGTTTTTCTTTTTCTTTTCATCAGAGCATGTGATTCATTTTATAAACTCTCTGATCTAAATTAAATTTTATCAAATAACTAGGTAAGTGGTTATCAAAGTAAATTAGTCATTGAGGAGAATGTCATTGTATACTGATTATGATCAGAATAGGTAGCTGTTGCCTTCATAATAAGTATTTGACTTGTAAACTTTATTTTAATTCAGAATTGCATTTTAAGTTTAAATTTCCCTAAGTATTTTTTAAAGAAAAGACAACGCTTAAAACAGTAGGTATATCCAGTAAGTTTAAGGGAAGTGAACATTTATGCACTTATTAAGTTTTCCCACTAGTCTGTGCTATAGCACCTTGTTCAATCTGGGCTACTGGCTTCTTTGCGTATTAGCATTACATTGTTAACCTACTTTTTCCCTAAAAATAAATTAATTTCAGTTAAAAATATAGTAACTTTAATAAAATTAAAAAGTGAGTTGAAAGAGTATCATTCTACATTATAAAATGTGATGGCATTAATTAGAATAATTATTTCCCATTGCATGTTAACTTACTCAAGAATTCAACAGAGTAAATACAAATGTACTATCAGTTGACAGTTTTCTTTTCCAACATATATAACTTAAAAGTTATGCTGTATAAATTATAGAACTATAAAATCATTTCAATAAATTTAAAGTAAAATTATGGCTTAAATTGGGGGAAAGCAAGCTTAATTTTTCTTAAAATATAAAGCATATTCACCTAGGTCTCACTTAAAATGGAGAACAGAACATAATTTCTGAAGAGGACATCTTATAAAAGGGAGAGGCCAAAACATAATTATATGAAGGTTAGAAAATGATGCTTTATCCAAATTGAAAAGAATCAGAGGTTTTAAAACTAGAGGAAATAGTAACAAAGCATTAACAAAATATGGTGGTTGGAAATCACTAGAGCATTCTTGGGAAAGAGAAATTTTTAAGGGAGAAGCATTAATTCAGAGAGAAGAGTTCAAAGGATAGAGCTTCATTTACCTGTTTCTCAGATTCTTGCTAGCAATTCTTTAAAATTTTAAGATTAATGGATAAAACTATTTGAGATCCTTGCAAGTAAATTTCCTGAAGCCATGCACTACTATATGGACTTCTTTTTGCAAATTGTGTTTTGCTCCTATAACTGCTAAAAGGCAATAACATCACTGATCATATAGTCATCCGATCTACTTCAAAGCACAGTTCAATGTAAGGCAAGTCCAACTTGGCCCACCCAAGGGAGATTTACTATTCTCTGAAAGACAAACTGTATCATGACACTATCACAGCACAAAATTAAAAGCACTGACTTTTATCTAGCTTCAGTGCATTTGTATTTTGATTCATCTGAAACTTAACAAAGCCAAAATCAATTTCAGACCTTCACCCCCAAACTGCTCCATCCAGTGTTAACTCTTAAGCAGTTAATCACAATTCCGCATCTTCCCAGTTTGTCTCGGGCCAAAAATCTTGGAATAATCTTTTTCTCGCATACCCCACATACATTCCACCAGAAAATCTTTTTGATTCTACTTTTAAAATGTATCTACAGAAATGACATCTCACCACCTTCACCAGAACCACCCTCACCTAAATCACCACCATGGCCTGCCTAAATTATTGGAATATCCTCATAACTGGTCTCTGGATGCCATTCTTTTCTCACTTTTATTAATCTATCCCAACAAATCATCAAAGTAAACCCTTTAAACTGTTTTAAAATGTCACACATCATGTCACTTTTCTGGTCAGAAACTTTTCATACTCCCCATTTTGCTCAGAATAAATGCCAAAGTCCTTACAATGATCCAGAAGGTCCTCTGCAATCTCACTCTCTAACTTTGTGTCTCACTATTCTCACCCACTTGCTCTGCTCCAGCCACAGTGACTTCCTTGCTATTCTTCCAACATGTCAAGCACGCCCCTACCACAGAACTTTTGTATTCGCTATTACCTCTATCTAAACTGCTTTTCCCCTAAATATCTTCAATGCTAGCTCCCTCATCTTTTTCAAGTTTTTCAAGTTTCTGCTCTACTGTCATTTTTCAAGACCATCCAAATTAAAATTCCAATGTCACCCAAAATTAATTTTCAGATTTTCATTTTCTCCAGGGCACTTATACCTTCTAATATTTATTTATCTCACTTGTTGTATGCACCTCCTAATTAGAATATATTCCTCAGAAAGGTAAGAGATATTTGTCTATTTTAGTTCACCACTATATCCCAAGTACCTAGAAAACACCAAGACATGTTCGATGAATGAGTGAATGAATATATTAACAATAAGTATATAATAGTTATACATTACTTTCTTTAAAATCTGTTTGCCTAGCAAATTTCTATAATCTGAAAACCACAGGCCTCATGAAATTGTCTTTAAGAGATAAATAAAATAACATTTAAGAATGTTCCAAATACAAGTATTATTACTTTAAGATTATTTTATATGTATTAAAGTTGCTTAAATATTTAAATGAAAGTAAAATATGTATAGCTTACCTCAGAGGTTTCCAGACTTATTCAATCAATCAGTGTCTTACGTTTGATCTAACCCAACTGATTTCAGAATATTAGGTTTTTCATTGGGGATGAGGGAGAAATCACATTTAATTATGTGTTTGTTTGTTTGCTTGCTTGCTTGTTTTGGAGCCGAAGGATATGTTTATCACCCTGATCGTGGTGATGATTTCAGGGGTGTATGCATATGTTCAAAACCATCAAATTGTATACATTAAATATGTGCAGTTTTTTGTATAATGATTGTTCTGCAAAAAAGCTGTTACAAAAATTAAAAACAAAATTGTGGAAACTGCGTTGGATAAGTTGAGAATGGCAAAATGACGTACTAGCCGATGCTTCTCAAACTGTAATGGGCATTCCAGTCACCAGTGGATCTTGTAAAATGCAGATTCCGATTCCTAAGTCTGGCAGCAGAGAGGCAGGGATTCTGAATTTTTAACAACATCCCAGGTGATGTTGCTTCTGCTGCTCTGCAGACCATACTCTGTACCAACTGGACTGTGAGTCAAACTCTAGGCTCTAGCCAAAACCCTGGTACTACTACTAATACCACAACCACTACCACTACCACTGCTACCACTACTAACAACAATAACAACAACAACAAATAGAACTTTTTGAGTTCTCACTAGACGCTCTTCTAATTCTTGCCTATTTGTTATCTCACTTAATCTACACCTTAGTTATGGATGGAGAAACTGAAGATTGAAAAAGTTAAGTCACATAGACAAGGTCTTCCAGCTGATAAGTAATATAGCCAGAATTCAAACCCCAGAGTCTTATGACCTAAGACATTAGATTTTTTGCATGAAGTCTATCCTAAGTCTCATGTTGCAGATTATTTTGGTACTCCTTGGCTCACGTCCGATTTCAGCCATATCTGTAGTGGAGAGTAGTGGCAGCAAATGAACTCAAAACAACTTCACACCCTCTGGGATAGATATAATGTTTTTTAAAAACAGAAAATAATAAGTGCTGGTGAAGATGTAGAGATATTGTAACCTTTATACATTCATAGTATGCATATAAAATGGTACAGTCTCTCTGAAAACAGTTTGGTGCCGCGTTAAAAATTAAAAAATAGAATTACAATATGACTTGTTAGGCAAGAAGTTAGCCATGAGCAACGGGAGGCGGCCCCACCAGCTAAAGGTCCAAGAGTCGCCTAATTCCGCCAAGCTATTTTCCAACCCTGCCCCAAACACACACCCATCAGTGCTCCAGAATGGTCAGGGCACAGGAAAAATCCCCCACTGGCCGACTGAAGGGACTTTCCCCATTCTGGCACATGTGCACACCTCATGCTATCATGTTCAAAGATAACCTTTGGTGGCCATTAGGCTCACTAAATGTTCACAAATATTCTATGAATACATACACCTGATTATAACAGACTGAATTATGGGAAGGACATGTGCAGCAGCGCCTCCTGTTATATAACCTGCAGCTGTCAATCAGTGACCTCCTGGATTATGCAAAAGTCTTGCTTTAAAAACTCTACACTCCACCCCTCCAGAGCCATAGCCTTCCTTGGCCTGGCCCACCTCTCTCTTGAGGTGTTCTCTCTGTTCTCTCCTTATCTTCAGTAAACTCTCTTGCAACGGGTAGGACCTCAGATTTTTCTCTGCATTCCTACCAAAAAGTGAGGCCCATGGGAGGAGGAGTCTCCAGAGTCTCCTCCACTAACAGACCTAGCAACTCCATTACTAAGTAACACCCAAGATAAATGAAAATATGTGTTCACATAGTTTGTAAGCACATGGTCCAAACAGCATTATTCATAATACCCAAAAAGTATAAACTGCTTAGGTATCCTTCAGTTGGTGAGCAAATATACAACATGTGATATATTCATACAATGGGATATTATCAAGCCATAAAGAGGAAAGAAGTACTAATTCTTGCTACAGCACAGATACCTTAAAAGCATTATACTAAGTGAAAGAAGCCAGCCACAAAAGGCCACATATTGTATAAATCCATGTATATACAATGTCCAGGATAGGCAAATCTATAGACGAAAAGAAATTGGATTACTGTGGTTGCCTGGGTGTAGGGTGAGATGGGAGAGATTGCAAATGGACACAGGGCTTCTTTTCAGGGTGATGAAAATGTTCTGGAATTAGGTAATGGTGATAGCTGCACAACATTGTGAATATACTAAAAGCCACTTGAAAATGGTGAATGTTATATGAATTATGGCTCAATTTTAAAAATTTTAATATCTCTTCTACAGAAAATCCTAGGCCAAAATGCTTTTTCCTAATTTGGGTTTCTCCACAATCAGATCTTGAGCCAAAGATTTGAATGCAAAGTAGTTTGTTTACTTGAAAAATGATACCAAGAAGTACACTGAAGTACAGTGGGGAAGTAAAACATGGGAGGAAAAAAAGCCAATAAACAGTCAATTAAAGAGTAGGTTATTTCTGGAGGCAAATGGAGCTTGGTCTTGATGGAACCCTCTTAGAATCACCCCACTAAGGGGCAAGGAGGCTGGGGTATTTATCTACTAGCTCACTGGCACCTCTATGCCTCTCCTTCATGTTAAGCCTATTCCTTTGGCCATAAAATACCCTTAGGCAGAGAGATGCAGGAAGCTATTGGTATGTTCAGGAACAATTTGTAGGTGTCGTCTGGGGTGGGCTGAAGGCTTATGAGAAGGTCACCTCGAGCAATTGCTACAATTTTACAGGTGAATTCTACCAAACTTTTAAAGGACCATTAATTCATATCCTATATAAATTGCTTCATAAAATTAAATTTAAAAAAGAACAAAAGTCATACAGCTTATTTTACGAAGCAAGTGTAATTATGACATAAGACAAGAAAAGCACAAGCTAATTTCACTCACTTATAGGTAGAGTCAAAACATAAACTAAAACTTAAATAACAAAATCCAAGACAAACAAAAAAATTCATGTTATATCACTATCAACCACAATTTAACCCCAGGAATGTAAGGTTAGTGCAATACCAGAAAATCCAGCACAGAATGGATGCAATTAATATAATAGATTAAAGAAGAACAATCATATGATTATCTCAATCAGTGAAGAAAAACATTTAATGAAATTCAGTACCATTTTATGGTTTAAAGTAACTTAGAAAACTAAGAATACTAAATTAACTCCTAGAAAAACTAGTATTTCTTTAACTTAATAAAGTAGGAATAAAAGGGCATTTCCTTAGGTTGTTAAAAATTATGTATCAAAAACCCTCAGCAAAGGTTACACTTAATGGAGAAGTTTTAGATCTCTCTGACCAAATAAAACTTCGTTCTCTATCATACTTCTTTAGAGTATAAAGTAGTATACGTTTGCAAGATAAAAGTATGCAGAAGAATCTGAAATATCAACAAAACCATAAGATAATCCAGAAATACCTCTCCTGATTGTTTAAAGGAGACAACAGAAATGAGACTTCAATTCATTTATGTCATACTGTTCATGATCTTGTTAACTGGATAAGTTGTAAATAAACTACACTGTAATGTGGGTTTTCTTGTCATGTCAATAGTCTGGAGTTACCAATTTTGAGAGAAGATTTTCAAATCAACACTAGCATTACCTCCGTGGAACAGAAACTGCAGATGCGCAAACTCACCTAGCAGTCTTATTCTTCATGAAATAATGATTTTTTTAACTTAGTTTCTCAATACAGCTGTAAAGTATTTATTATAGATAACTGACAAATAGTTTGAGAAGAAAGAAATATGTGGCTACTTCCTGTTATATAGGCATGATACAAACAATATACTTGTAGATGAGATATTGATGTAAACAGCTGTGTCAACAACTAATGCCAATACTTGCTTATATGTGCATGGTTTTCTTCTGTGTTCAGAGAACATTAGAGATGCTTTAGTTATACATCCATGACTGAAGGTGCTACCTGAACAAACTTTGAAAAAAGCCATAGCAAGAATCTAATTCTGATTGCAATGATACAAAAAATATTTAATTTAAGGATAAGAAGCAACTGACATTATCATTTTTAACTGGCACTGTCCTTTATAAAAATATTTTAATTGCTAATAAAGTACATCATACCTTATAAAGCCTGTTTGTGATACGCTACCCAACAATAAACTAATGCCACTTAATAACTTCCAATTTGTTAAAATCCATACAGAGTTAAGAAGGGAGGTATGACAATATACAAGAAAACGCCCTCGGATATATACCCCTTCTGGGAAAGTGATTCCAAACTGTGAAAGAATGCACTGCTGCAGAAAGACCGCGAGAGACTCTACTCGAGACATTATTATAAAACAAAAGCATGAAACCATCTCTCTTGCTACACATACTTTATTTGCAAAACACTCAAACCTTAAAGAAAGCTATTAATGTTAGAAGAAGAATACTCAAGGTATTAGCAATTTACAAGCAGAAATCTAGACTAACTTTGGAAAACTTTTACAAATATTGCTCACAGCTAAAACTAGAAGATCCTACATGACAAAAAAAAAAGTTATTATTCTGCTTCACAAGTGAATAGCTAAAAAAATGATAGCTGGTAAGCCCATCAGCACAATCTTATTAAACCTTTATAGATACCACCATACTTTGTAAAGGTCATAAAATTTCAGGAGGCATTGTTCAGCAGATAGTGACAATAACTGTGGTAGACAGAAGATATTACTTACACACTGATTAATGTATAGATATTTCCAATCATTCACAGTTTTACTGAAAACAACATAACTGATGAAATTATAACACACAGCCACTTGCCCAGGAATCAACTGGTGAAGCAATTTCAAAGCTGTGAATACCAATATTCAGGTTGTCTGGGGCTTAGTTGACAATGTAGGATCTCCATGAATGGAGTTGATTCAGTGAGTAATCCCAAGAAATAGCCTTATGGATAATACGTGTACCTTAAACCCTTCACTGAGAACATTTCTATTCATAAAGAAACTGTTCCCCAAAAGTTGAGTCCGTATTTGAGTAAGATGCTATCATTAAAATGCAAAATATTACTATAATATTAATATATAACATTCAATTTTTTTCAAGAGACACAAGTAAATGTGCTCTACTCATAAACAGTCTTTGTCACATTTAAGAAATCACACTGATTATTCAAGAATGTGTATTAACATTTTTTTAAACTGAAAAATAGTGAGACTTTTTCAGAAAATTTTATTTGTCTAATTGGTTTGATGACATTTACCTATTATTAGCTCGTGTTCCATATTTTCTATAAACTAAGCTAAATATGCAGTTCTAAGATATTTACGAAAATAATTTGGGGAAAAAAAATAATAATTTGGGGGCTTCCCTCGTGGCACAGTGGTTAAGAATCCACCTGCCACTGCAGGGGACATGGGTTCAATCCCTGGTCGGGGAAGACCCCACATGCCGCAGAGCAACTAAGCCCATGCGCCACAACTACTAAGCCTGCACTCTAGAGCCTATGAGCCACAACTACTGAGCTCGCAAGTCACAACTACTGAGCCCATGTGCCACAACTACTGAAGCCTGCATCAGCAACAATAGAAGCCACCACAATGAGAAGCCCAAGCACCACAATGAAGAGTAACCCCTGATCTCCACAACTACAGAAAGCCTGTGCACAGCAATAAAGACCCAATGTAGCCAATAAATAAATAAATAAATAAATTTATATATTTATTTTTAAAATGGTTAAGATGATAAATTAAAAAAAATAATTTAAAGCATGTGGAAAGACAAAATAATTTTATCACTATAAACTGTAATTGATAGGTACTAAAATTAACATTTTCCAAATCATTTTTAGTATACTAGCTTAAACAAGATGCCTTTAGGTAAAAAATTAATAAGAATAGTCACTGATAACTTCTCGTAAAGTCTTTTTGGTAACTCCCAGAAACTGATAGACTGAATCACTAACTGGGTAACAAATCATTTAGCAAGACTGGTGTTTTCAACTCCTTGCTTTGAACAAATTGAAGAAAAACCTAAATGAATGGTCAGCTCATATATAACTCAAAATAACTTTCATGGTAGATAGCTATATTTTTTGTCACATAATTTGGAAAGAGTTCAAAAAATTGAATGAGTCATTATAGCTAAACTTCTATTCACATTAATTTGAACAAATTTCTAGTCATGTATTCTAGCTGTTAATGTGAACAAATTTCTTCAGTACTTGCATTTATAAAAAGAAATAAAAATTGAACTGATGCTGAATTCTGTCTCAGTCTGTAATAAGTAATATTCACATATGGATTTATGAACAAAGTTTAAAAGACAACTAACCATCCATTTCATTAAGAAATAAATTTCTAATAATTTTATATCTTATATTTAATAATTTTAATAAAAATTTATAGTAATGCTATTTTAACCAATTGTGAATTAATAATAGACTAAATAAGTGGTCAGCTGATATATAATTTAAAATGATTTCTATGACAGTTTATTATTATATTACTATTAGTAATTATCATAATTAAACTCAATCCATTAGAAACTTTTCAAAACTTTAAGCCTTATGGTCACTGAAATGTTTTAAATATTTAATTTAATATATATTTTTATTGGAACAAAGTATAAAAAGGTTTTTTTAAAGATTTCTAGTGAAAAATATATTACATGAGGATACAGTATTGTGAGGGAAGTAGAATGTAAATACATTTTCAAGGAAAAACAAAGAAAGAAAACTTTCAACTGTTAAAAATGAGTTTGTTCACGATGATTTTTTTAAGGATAATGGAAGTTGTCAAACATACATTATTTTGAAAATATTGTATGTATTTTTAAAGAAGCTGTAACAGCTTTACTATAAAGTATTAGTATTGATAATATGCTAGAAATTATACTCTGCAAACCATTTAAACATACAATGAAAATGTTAGATGTCATCTTAAAAAATATGTGATGAGATGAAAAGTTTTTTAAAAATTAAGTTGGGGACTTGAAATAAACACATTTCAGATCAATGCCTAAACCACAATCTCAGCTACTGCTTATAACATTCAGCCTCTTCCACTCCCAAACTTCAGACTAATCAAGTTCTTCAATCCATAAGTCATCTTATATTGAGCTAAAGTGCACAATACTTTCTGAGCAGAGTCCTGTAAACTGTAGGTGACCATCCTCCACAACAAGCCCTTATAACACAAGCCTTGTCTAGTAAAGCATTTCTTCCCTTCCCCACCAGCTGACTGCCAAGAAGCCAGCAGGCATCTAGGTTAAGTCAGCATGGCTTACAAAGTAATACCCACGAAGATTCTATTTAATCACTACTTATAAAATTGTTTCTACAAGAAAATACATTTTGAGTTCCAACTTGGCATATAAAGAATATATATTCTTCTCCTCCTTCCCGTCACTGCCCCACAATCTGAATAATAGTTATTATTATGACAAGACATGAAAAGCTACATATTCCTGAACACCAACAGAATGTAAACCTTACATTTTTGACAAAAAAACAAAACAAAAAACAAAACCCAGTATCTAACTCAATCATTTCCCAGCCATTCTGAATTAAGGTACAAAGAGCAAATAGGCTCTCCAGGCCAGGAACAAGGTTCATATTTACGAATCATTTCTTGCTTAAAGGTTTAATCCACAGGCTATCTGTACACAATTTTATTCTTCACACTTATTCTATCTTTGGAAATCTAGGATTCATGACATACGGATTTCTGAGTGTATTAATACTGAAAGAAAGGCAGTGCTTCAAGTTTTAAAAGTCATGATCTTTAGAGTCAGATAAATTAGTGGTATCTAATCTTGACTATGCATTAGAATCATCTGAGTAATATTATAAAAATAAACATCACCCTTAGATGTTCTGATTTGGTCAGTCAAGTGTGGGTGGAAATGTGTTATTTTTTTTAAAGCTTCCCAGATAATTCTGATAAAAACCAAAGGATAAGCATTAGGGAATTCCTGAGATAAATCATCCTACATCTGACACTTACCTTAGTTCAGGGACTCTGGGCAAATTACTTAATCCACTAGAGGCTCTGTTTTCTATATTTTAAAAAAATGCAGATAACTGAGCTCATGAAAAAGAAGACTGTTTTACCCAGTTGTGTAATCCCTGGGCACAGGACCTTGTCATTAGTAGCTTCTAAATAAGTGTTGTTGATATACTGCATATTTAGGTATCCTTAAAAACAAGAAAATTCAATCTACTCTTTTTATTAAGGACTATCTTCATATTGTTTGGGAATTTAAAATTCATGGAATATACTTTAAATACACAGAAAAAAAGTTCTCAATTAAAAAAATTTGTTTCTCTGATGCTCTCATCTGCCAATGCTTATCAACTGGCACACGACTGCAGCAACTGTGTGTGTGTATTAATACAAGCATATGGGCTGTGGTAGTATTGACTACAACAGCTATAATATTTAGGAACTCTAAGAGTGGAAATACATCTTTCATTTTTAATGAACACCACTGGAAAATAACTCAATACTCAATATTAATTACTCAATAATGTAATTTTGCTTTATAGTTTCAAGACTATATCCTTTTTTATCTTTTCAGAGGTACAAGTGGTATACAATGTGAAAAAGTAGATTTGGTATTAATACTATTTTTAATATAATATAGAATACACAAACAAATTTTCATTTTTTATTAATAATTCTAAGTTGCCTCTACTAAGCAAGAATTTGTTGCCATAAAAATACATAAAAAATCAAACTGCATCCATATGAAATGAATTTTGGTGGTAATATTTAATGTATACACAAAATGACAAGTTTATGGATAAACCAGAAAATAGCTTCCTCACATCACCTTTCATTCTTGACATATTCCAGTCCTAAGAAAAGTCTCAAGCTCAAGTGATGCCATGCTTTGGCTATCTATTTGGCATGATGAGGCAATTATATATTTATTCTGTTTCTTAATTGTGCAAGATGACTTTACTCACGTTTGAGGCAAAATAAGGATGGAAACATTAAACCTCTTTCCCTCACAGCTCCTACAGAGCACAATAATTTATAAAAATAAGTATATACAAAGAAAAATAAGAAATCGAGAAATTAAAATGTTTTCCATAGAAGTAAAGAAAATTATTTCTCTCAATTTCTTCCTTTTTATTAATTTTAAGACAGCATTAGGGAAGAGTAACAATATCTTTTAATAAAACAGGAGGAACAACAATCATGCACAATCACTACATAAAAAGGGAGAAAAAGGAAAAAATTCTTGCCCATTCATCATTCACTCTACAGGCACTGACAAAGCACCCAGGACTAACACCCAGCCAGTATATGAAAATATGGAATAATAGCCATTGTCTATTCTGATTAGTCAGCTATATATTCTCATTGGTTCTTGTCAAAGGGCTGGCTGATTATAAAATAATTTGAATATCAACTGTGTATTTCCTACCTTTTAGCAATTGTATTAAATGTTTATAATAAAGAAATTAACAAAATGCAATTTTTGCCCTCAGGAAACCAACAGGCAAGATATATAGGTAAATGAATAAATTACAGTACAATCTGATAAGGACAGCAATAACAACATTCAGAAGATATTGCGCAAGGTCTGATAAAGCCTATTAGGGTTTACAAAAGGAGAAATATCTAGGCTGGATTTGGAAGAATCCATGTGAGTTTGTTAAATGGACAAAATAGAGGAGGGAACTCTAGACAGAGAAAATAATGTGTAAAAAGGAACAGAAACATTAAAGAGATTTATGACTCTTTAAAAACAGAAAACAAATTACTAAAATCATAAATGAAAGTAGGAAAATTACTACTGACTCTATAAAATAAAAATGATTATGAGAGAGTAATATGAATAATTGTATGCCAACAAATTGGACAACCTAGGTAAAACAGACAAATCCCTAAAAATATACCTAACAAAACAAAGAAATCACATAGAAACAGAAAATCTGAATAGACGTATAAGTATTAAGGAGATTAAATCAGTAATCAAAAATAACACAATAAATAAAAGGCCTGGAGCAGATGGCTTCAATACTGAATTCTATCAAATATTTAAAAAACTAATACCAATTCTTTTCAAACTTTTCCAAAAAATTAAAGAGGAGGGAACACTTTCCAACTCACTTTATAAAGCCAGCATTACCCTGATACCAAAGACATTATAAGAAAAGAAACTTACAGACCAATATCTCTTATGAACATAGATGAAAAAAATCCTCAACAAAATACTAGCAAAGCAAATTCAACCACATTTTAAAAGGACTATACACTATAATTAAGTGGAGTTTATTCCTGGAATGTTAAGGATGGTTCAACATGTGAAAATCAATCAGTGTAATACACCACATTAGCAGAACGAAGGAAAAAAAAAACATGGTCATCTCAAATGATGCAGAAATAAATATTTGACTAAACGTTGATACCCTTTCTTGATAAAAACACTCAGCAAACAAGGGAGAGAAAGAAACTACCTCAATGTAATAAAAGTCTTAAGGGAAAAACCCACAGTGAACATCATACTCAATGGTGAAAAACTGAAGGCTTTTCCTCTACGATCAGGAACAAGGCAAGAATGTTCACTTTCATCATTTTTATTCAACATAGTGCTGGAAGTTCCATCCAGAGCAATTAGGCAAGAAAGAGAAACAAAAGGCAACCAAGTTGGAAAGGAAGAAGTAAAACTATCTCTGTTCACAGATGATGCACTCTTTTTTGTAGAAAACCCTAAAGATTCCATGAAAAAAAAAAAAAACCTCTTAGAACTATTAAATGATTTCAGCAAAGCAGCAGGATACAAAGTCAACACACAAAAATCAGTTGCATTTCTCTACATTAACAATGAACAATTTGAAAAGAAAATTACAAAAACAATTCCATTTATAACGTTTTTATCCAAAAAATATTATTTTTATTATTAGAAATCAACCAATAACGTGAAAGACTTGCACAATGAAAACTACAGAACATTGTTGAAAGAAATTAAAGAAGACATAAATAAATGGAACACATCCCATGTTCATGGATTGGAAGACAATATTATTAAGATGTCAAACTTCAAAAACTATAGAAGAAAGAAAATTTCCTAAACTCATTCTTTAAGGCCACCAATACCATGATGCCAAAGCCAGACAAAGAAAAGAAAACTACAGATAAAAATCCCAATACTACCCAAAGAGAGCTACAGAGTCAATGCAATTCCTAACAAAATCCTGATGACATTTTTTTCAGAAATACAAAAACCCTTCCTAAAATTCACATGGAATCTCAAGGGACCCTGAATAGCCAGAACAATCTTGAAAAAGAACTAAACTGGAGGACTCATACTTCCTGATTTCAGAAATTACTAAAAAAGTACAATACGTATTCAAACAGTGCAATGCTGGTATAAACACAGACCAATGGAATAGAATACAGAGCCCAGAAATAAACCCTTACATATAGTCAAATGGTTTTTGACAAGGATGCTGCAATCATTCCATGGGGAAAGTACAGTCTCTTCAAAAAATAGTGCTGAGAAAATTAGATATCCATATGCAAAAGGATGAAATTGGACCCTTACTTAATACCACATGCAAAAATTAACCAAAAATCAATCAAAGACCTAAATGTAAGACCTAAAACTATAAAATTCTTAGAAGATAACATAGGATAAACCTGTCAACATCGGATTTGACAATGATTTTTAGATATGACATCAAAAGACAAGCTATGAAAGAAAAAAAAATAAGACAAATGAGACAATTAAAATTCAAAATTTTGTCCATCAAAAAACAGAGTAAAAAGGGCACCCACAGAATGGGAGAAAATGTTTGCAAATCATATATCTGATAAGTGATTAACATCTAGAATATGCAGAGAACTCCTAAAACTCAATGACAGCAACAAAAAAACAATTCAAAATGGGGAAAGGACTTGAACAGACATTTCTCCAAAGAAGATATACAAATGTCCAATAAACATACGAAAATATGCTCAACCTCATTAATCATTAGGGAAATGCAAATCAAAACTACTGTATGATACCGCTCATACCCATTAGGATGGCTACTATCAAAAAAACAGAAAATAAGTGTTGACAAGAACGTACAGAAATTGGAACCTTTGTGCACTGTTGGTAGAAATGTAAAATGGTACAGTCACTGTGAAAAACAGTATGACAGTTCCTACAAAATTTAAAATAGAATTTTCAGATGATCCAGCAATTCCACTTTGGGTATATACCCAAAACAATTGAAATCAAGGCCTTGAGGAAGTATTTGTATACCCATGTTCATAGCAGCCTTACTCACAATAGCTAAAATGTGGACACAGCTAAAGGGTCCATTAACAAATGAGTGGATAGGCAAAGTGTGGTATATACATACAAGGGAATATTATTCAGCTTTAAAAAGGAAGCGAATTCTGACATACGCTATAACATGTATGAACCTTGACGACATTATGCTAAGTGAAATGTCACTCACAAAAAAACAAATACCGTATGATTCCACTTACATGAGGTACTTGGAGTAGTTAAAATCATAGAGACAGAAAGTAGAATCATGGTTTCCAAGGGTTGGGGTGGGATTGTTTAATACATACAGAATTACAGTTTTAAAAGATGAAAAAGAGTTATAGAGATGGATGATGCCTATGGTTGTACAACATTATGAGTGTATTTAATACCACTAAACTCTACATTTTGAAATAAAGATGGTAAATTTTTTAATGTGTATCTTACCACAGTAAAAAAAAAAAAAATGTTTTTTTTAAAAAGGGACAGAACTGGGGAAAAAATCCTATTGATGAAAGGTCTTATTCACCATTGCAGCTAAATCCCAGTAGCAATTATTAGCTTTCTCTTGACCCTATCCTCACCTCAAACTAAATATATTAAATCAAATCAATGGCTCTTGAATTTTCATGGACTCTGTCTAGCTCTTGTATGGGCTACTTTTGGTGCATTCCTAGTTAGCATTATCTAACTTTTAATTGGCTACTTCCCTGCTTTTTCAACATCACAATAAATTCTAAGTCTATACTATTAGGTTAACACACTAGCCTCACTTGGTGCCAGCTTCAACTAAACAAGTACACCCTCAATTTCAAGAAGCATAATATGCTGGCATTTTTAAAAGGTACACACAAACAACTCAGCAAACTCTCTTATGATAAATACCTAAAAATAAATTCTGGACAAAAAGTTAAGCCATCTACCAATGCATATGCTGCCTAGCAGACACAAGTCCCTGAGGAATCACTACCTATTCACTGAAAGGCCAGTTCAGTTACTCTGTGGCTGGCTAGAGCTAATGCAGAGCTATTCTTAGAGATCCAGTCTAGTCAGCTCCCAAGTTGATTACACTCTGGTGGGCTCGCAGGTAGTTTGGATCCAGAGAGTCTCCAGCAATGAAGTACTTAAGGGCTCCAGATCAGAACATACCTTTCTCATCTATGACTATTTTAGCTCAGCTCCTCCATGCAATATAAAAGGTACAACCCTCGAAAGTGAAACAGACCCTAAGACACATGACTATGGCACTTAAAGACCTAATCTATGATTAGACTTAAGGAAAAGAAAGTACTATATTTTGTTCCTGGAGACTACTAGTCCCTTAGACACAGGTTAAAATCTCTTGGAATGATGCTGAGGAGTCAATAAAGAGGAACAATAAAGAGATGATAGTCACAAAATCTAATTGAACTGTTCACTTTTATTGTCTAATTTCTCTTAATATCAAATGACCGAACCAAAAATTGGAAAATTGATGTTAACGGAAGAATCACCAAGCCTGATACAGTTTCATCTAGGCTTACTTGATATGCCTGACCCACTTTTTAAAATTTGAAATAATACTGGAGCTGAAATCAAAGTAATTGAAATTTAAAATCTTTCCACTTCAATCGGTTTTATGATACTGTTATTTCTTAAAAATAATAAAATAATTATCTTATTCTATGTCTTTTATTATTTCATCTGCTCATTTTGGGTTACGGGCAGGGAAAATTTAATGATATCAGGAAAAATCTATTTCATTCAATCACTTAATTATTCATAGATTCACAAAGTTATTGAATACCTCCTTCTATGTGCCAAGCCCTATGCTGCTTACTAGAGATACAGCAATAAAGAAACAGACAAGTTCTTTTCTCAAGGGGCTTACTATCTATTGGGGGAGACAGACAATAAACAAGTAAACAAACATATAAACAAGGTAACTATACATGTGTGCTCTGGAGAAAATTAATAGAGTGATATGGGAATAATAGCCTACAAAGGGTAGGTCAGAGAAGGCCTTTCTGAAGTGATGACAGGTGAACTGATACCAAAGATGACATGAGCCTTCCATGTGAAAAGCTGGTGAAATGCCTTCCATGTAGAAGAAACAACATATGTAAGTGTCTATAGGTAGGAAAGAGCTTTGTGGCTTCAGGGACAGAAATGCCTGGGATAAAAAGCAATGATGGGGAAGAACAATAGGAGATGATGTTAAAGAGACAGTCAGAAGCCAGATCACGAATCACCTTCCCTGTATGCCCCAGAAAGAAACTGTATGAGAAAACACTTAGGCAGAAGAATGACATAATCTAGTTGCATTTTTTAAAAAGATCACCCTAGCAGATGTATGGAGACTGGGTTGGAGAAAGGAAGCCGAGAGACTAATTAGGAAGCTACTGCAGGCGCCCAAATGAGAGATAATAATGGCCTAGAGTACAATGATGGCAGTAGAAATGGAAAGACATGTTTTAGAGGGAAAAGCCAACAGAACTTGGTGATAACTTCAATTTGTTGAGTAAGGAAAAAGAAAGAATAAAGGATCATGCCTAGGTTTTTGGTTCAAGGAACAGAATATTCAAATGGTGTCGTCTGGGGGATTACATGTTACATTTGAGATGCCTATTATATATTGAAGGACAAATAGAGAGCTGGATATAAGACTCTAGAGTGCAGGTCAGGACTAACATATACATTTAGAAAACATTAATTGCTATGGACCGAATATCTGTCTCCCCCAAAATTCATATGTTGAAATCCTAAGCCCAAAGGTGATGGTATTAAGAGGTGAGGCCTTTGGGAGGTGACTAAGTCTGAGGGCAGTGCCCTTATAAACAGGCCCCGGAGAGATCCCTCATCTCTCCCACCACATGGTATACAGAGAAAAGACATCATCTATAAACCAGAAAGTGAGCACTCACCAGACACAGACTGTTCTAGCGCCTTGAACTTGGACTTCCCAGCCTCCAGAATTATCAAAAACAAATTCCTGTTTTTTACAAACCACCTAGTCTATGATATTTTGTTATAGCAGCCTGGATAGACTAAAACATTAGTATATAGATGATATTTAAAGCCATTGGACTGTCCCACATTCTACTCTCTTATTGTTAGAATTTGGTTTACATTAAGTTGAACCTGGAGGTAAAATGGAGGAGTGATCTAAGGTAAACAAAACTAATAATTCATAATACATTGCTGTTCACAAAGGCATATAAGATTCTGTTATAGCTGAATATCACCCCTGGTATAAAATAAAGATAAAACCTTCACAGAAGAGGATTCATTTTTAGTGATAAAACTCAAATTTGAGGCCATTGTATTATGCTTCAAGAATCTAAGCTCTCCCAAAAATATACCAAAATGTTGTTTCCATATAAAAACCAACTCTCAAATTAAAATCAAAGAGAACTAAAATTGAGCCAAACCTTGAGTAACTCTCAAGAAAAACAGGTTTCTCAGATTCATTCCAGTCAATTCATAATTGCTCATTATAAGTCAAAATTAATCCAAGGTAAGGGCTTAAAGAAATCAATGCCAGAATAGACTTCTGTGTTTCTTCACATTGTTAAAAAAACAAAACTTGGATAATTCACTTCTCTAAATGAATAGATGCACAACAAGCATAATTTCAAAGCTAGGTCTGCTCTGGCCAGGTCTGTTCATGCTAGCGACAAAATGGAATAAGCTATTTGGTTCTGGACTGTTCTCTTCTTTTAAATGTGGCTTTATAAGTGAACAAGTCTTTGACATCAAAAAACCTATATTGTCCATTGTACTGTTAAAACTCAAAAGAAACAACTGAAAAACTCTAATAAACAATATAATTTATTATATCATATACATACAAAGATCAATATATTCCTATGTAAAAATAAGTTTAAAAAAGAACTAAAATATTTTATTTATAATTCTAAAATATACTATTGAGAAATACGCAAAATTAATACAAACAATGCTACTGAGAGATATATATGGGAAGATGAATAAATCAAAATCATATGCTAATTTTGAAATTGAAGACAATACCATAAAAATGACAATTCTTTCCTAATTTTTCCATAATTAAATGCAGTCTCAGTAAAAAAAAAACTTAATGATTTATTTAGGACCAAAAAAATTAATTCTAACATATAGAAGGAAAAATAAATAAGAAATAGCCAAGGGCATACCTTTGCAACTTTGGGGTAGGCAAAGATACCTCAGGCTGCAAAAAGCACTAACCATGAAAGAAAAAGTTAGTAAACTGAACTTCATAAAAGTTAAAATTTTCTGTTCTCTGAAATGTTATTTTCAGCAACATGGATGGACCCAGAGATTATCATATTAAGTGAAGTCAGACAGATAAATACACATATCAAACAATATCACTTATACGCAAGATCTTAAAAAAATGATACAAATGAACTTAATGAAAAAACAGAAACAGACTCACAGACATAGAAAACAAACTTATGGTTATCAAAGGGGAAAAAGGAGAAGGGATAAATTAGGAGTTTGGGATTAACAGATACATACTACTATATATAAAAGAGATAAACAACAAGGACCTACTATATAGCACAGGGAACTATATTCAATATCTTGTAATAACGTATAATGGCAAAGAATGTGAAAAAGTAGAAAAACTGAAATCACTTTGCTATACACCAGAAACTAACACAACACTGTAAATCAACTATACTTCAATTTAAAAGAAATTTCTATTCTCAAAAATATACCATTAAGAAAAGGCAAGCCATAGACTGGCAGAAATGTTCTCAATACATATATCTGATACTTATATTCAAAACATATATAAGGAAAATGCCTGCAAATCAATAATAAAAAAGATAAAAATGAACTTTTCAAACAGGCAAACAGATAAGCAGACATTTCACAAGCCAAGTAATATGAATGGCCAATAGACACTAACAGTACTCAAATCATTAGTCATTAGGGAAATGGAAATAAAAGCCAAATGATTTTACACTCACTAGAATAACTTAAATGAAAAGACTGACACTACCAAATGCTGGTAAGGCTGTTGAGAACTAGAAGTTTCTTATATTGCTGACACAAGTGTAAAACTGCACATGAAATCTGGAAAACTGTTTGTCATAAAAGTTAAACATGTATCTAACTCCTTGTCCCAGCAATTCTACTTCTAGGTGTTTATCAAAGAGAGATAAAAATATATGCCCACACGGACTTCCCAGGTGGCGCAGTGGTAAAGAATCTGCCTGCCAATGCAGGGGACACGGGTTCGAGCCCTGCCCTGGGAAGATTCCACATGCCATGGAGCAACTAAGCCCGTGCGCCTAAAAAAAAAAAAAAAAAAAATATGCCCACAAAAAGACCCATAACACAAAACTCCACATATGCTACACACTGACAACCATAGAGGAGTCTTGAATTCTCATGAGCAATGCATTCAATGTATTACAGAAAGACACCAGACCACACATAAAAATCGATATAAACCCTTGAGGAATTCTACAAGGGTGTGGAACTAGTCAGTTCATACAAAATCAGCTTGCATAGCATTTACCTAATGAACAGTTCACTTATAACTTATACCCTTTTGTATGTTTTCCATCTATTTAACCTAAAAATTAAGTGAAATGAAAAGTATAAAAAGAACAAAATCAAAATTGAAAAGTCTTTAGTCAAACTGCTAAAAAAAATCCTTTCAATGTGTTTTTAAGCAACTAAAATATAAAGACCAAAAAGATACAAAACAATCCTGCAAACCATGGAAGGATAAATTAATAAATACTATAAGAAACACAAAAATAATTTATTGAAAATACGAGGGTGAGTCAAAAATTATCCACAATGTGGCTGTAGAATTTATTTTAATTAACTTTTAGAAAAGACAAATACATCATTTTTCAACATAATCTCCTTGCTTTTCAATACACTTTGTCCATCTGTCAACAAGCTTTCGTATTCCCTCATTAAAAAATATTTTAGGCTGGGCTGTCAGCCACAAATGCACCGCTGTCTTCACTTCCTCATCAGAAGTGAATCTTCGTCCTCATAGGGCTGCTTTCAGGGGACCAAACGGGTGGAAGTCTGATGGAGCAAGATCAGGACTATAGGGAAGATGCTGTAACATCTCAAAATGAAGTAATCCACAACAGACTTGGGTTTCGAAAAGTCTGTGCGAGATGGGTACCAAAACAACTCACAGAAGAGCATAAACAGAAGTGTTTGGATATCTGCAAACAAAATTTGGACTGATACTCTAAGGATGGTGAAAGTTTCTTAAAGAGAATCATTACTGATGACGAGACATGGATTCATCACTATGAGCCTGAGAGTAAACAGCAGAGTATGGAATGCAAACATCCTCAATCAATGACCAAGAAAAAGTTCAAAAGTCAACCATCAGCTGGAAAATTGATGCTTACAGTTTTCTAGGATTCTCAAGGGCCAGTATTGGAACATTATCAGGAAATAGGTTCAACAATCAACGGTGCTTGTTATAGTGAGATGCTTATTGAAGAGCTGAAGCCTAAACTTCGGTTTAAATGCAGATGACTGCCATCCAAGGGCACTGTGATCTTGCATGACAATGCATGTCCACACACTTCTGCCCACACTGAGACACGCTGCAAAAACTTCATTTTGAGGTGTTAAAGCATCCTCCCTATAGTCCTGATCTTGCTCCATCGGACTTTCACCTGTTTTGTCCCCTGAAAGCAGCCCTATAAGGACAAAGATTCACTTCAGATGAAGAAGTGAAGACAGTGGTGCAATCATGGCTCGCAGCCCAGCCTAAAACATTTTTTAATGAAGGAATATGAAAGCTTGTTGACAGATGGACAAAGTGTATTGAAAAGCAAGGAGATTATGTTGAAAAATGATGTATTTGTCTTTTCTAAAAGTTAATTAGGGCTTCCTAGGTGGTGCAGTGGTTAAGAATCCACCTGCCAATGCAGGGGACACGGGTTCGATCCCTGCTCCAGGAAGATCCCACATGCCACGGAGCAACTAAGCCCGTGCGCCACAACTACTGAGCCTGCGCTTTAGAGCCCGTGAGCCACAACTATTGAGCCCATGTGCTGCAACTACTGAAGCCCACGTGCCTAGAGCCTGTGCTCCGCAACAAGAGAAACCACAGCAATGAGAAGCCTGCGCACCACAACAAAGAGTAGCCCCCACTTACCACAACTAAAAAGAAAGCCCGTACACAGCAAAAAAGACCCAACACAGCCAATAAAATAAATAAATAAATAAATTTATTTAAAAAAAAAAGTTAATTGAATTCTACAGCCAGAGTGCTGATAATTTTTGACTCACCCACATACATCTTGGTGAGGGCAATGATTACATGGGAAAATATATACTTTTCGAAAAATGCAAGCCTCTACATGATGAAGAAAAACATGAAATCAAAACTAAAGTCTCCCTTTACTAAAGCAATAGGATTTTGATTAAAGGGACTTGTTACCCATTATTTGAACTCATGAGACTAAAATCAAATGTGTCAGTTCAATTGGGATTTTCCTATACCCTACCTCCCATCATGGGTCTCATCCTCCCTTGTGTTTCCTGACACTTAGTATCAAAGAAGAAAACAGCTTCCAGATATACTACAGTACCTGTCTTTAATCTTTCAAAATATAAACCTCATCTCTACAGATTCATATATATTTTAAGTTTTCAGAAATATTTGAAATAACATTTTAAAAATAAATACAGGAAGTCATAAAACAGTTAAAATGGCTAACAGTAATGGTTCATAAATTGCACTTATTTAAGACATAAATTACTTTTGCAATAAGCTTGCTAGACAAATTGTTTCTAAATGGTGAGGAAAAATAAACATGAAAATTATAAAATTTTTGAAAACAGAGTAGAACTGTATTTTTTTCTACCTTATTCTAGCCCCTTTATTTAAAAACACAGTGAAACATCTAATGCTTGATAAAGCATCTTGATTCAATATGAGTACACTAATAATAGAGGTACTTTTAAAGACTTCAGAACCTAAACACATTGCAGAGCCTTGCTCCTCTCTGAAAGCATGCACAGGACAAAAGAAAGAAAACACAAATGACTTCAAAACATGAAAAGATGCTCAACATCACTCATAGTAAAATAAATGCAAATTAAAATTACAATAAAATTGGTGAAGATTAAAAAGCTGGATACACTGTGTTGTCAAGGATGTGGGAACAAGCATTCTCATATACTGTTAGTAGAAACAGAAATTAATACAACTTTAAAGAGGGCAATTTGGAATACTGAACAAAATTTGAAATGTTCTACAATTCCACCTCAAGGAATTTATCCTACAGGTATACTTGCAGATATGCAATGTGACATGTACAAAAATGTTTATAATAGCAAAAGATTAGCTACAATCTAGTTAAACTGTGGCATAACCATACAAAGTAATAATGAATTCATTAATATAAATGTGATCATCCTATACGCACGAATATAGAAAAAAACCCAAGACATACGAGAAAGAGATAAAACTAAGGCGCAGGAGAGTTGTGTAAAAACCATACATCTATATAATATCTGTCAGAACATAACAGAAGAAAACGATAACTGGTTGCCTATGGGGAAAAGAACTGAGGGACTGGAAAACTGCGGGATTGAGGGCCAGGGGTGGAAAAGAAACTTAGTTTTCACTATACATACTTCTGTATCTTTTGAATTTTGTACCATATCCCTATACTACTTATCCAAGTACATAATAATCTTCTTTAAAATAAGCATAAATATTTTGTATATACTCTAACATGGCAGTGATAAAGAACTAGATTCTAGAGAGACATAGGAATTGGAGGAAAGGATGGGACCAGAGGAAAGAATTAAGGGACTGGAAGTGCCCTTCAGGTGGAAGGGCATTTGAGAGCAGAGGAGAGCTAAAAAGGAAGAAGAAAATGGAGACGATCATGAAAATAGAAATGAGTGCATTCTGCCAGGGAAGCAGACTCACAACCAGCTCCATACAGGGAAGAACTAGCCCCTAACAAGTTCTTTCCTAGCTCTGTCCTGGTGAGATGAATTAAATCCAAGCCTTGGAGAACCAAGCAGAGCCAATAGCGGGAGAATACTTCCAGGACCTGGTAGATCGCCATTTGACCCAATGACTAAGAATATCAGGACAATCACCAAGCCAATACCACATATTGTTCTATTTCATCTTTTCTGTTAAATATAATAAATCCTCCTGTTTATTTTTGGAACATGATGGTGGGTTTTACTTTCCTTTTTTAGCACTTAGGAAAAAAGGGTCCTCAGAGTCTTGGGGGAAAGAATAATAATCAAATACAATATCCCTATGAGTTAGGCACTGTTAATTGTTAAATTACCTCCATTTTAGAGATGAGGAAAGTAAGGCTTAAAGTGATAAAGTAATTGGCCCAAATACTTTAATTAGCAAAGTAATAGAACCTCGTTTTAAACTCAGGAATTCTGAGACTAGACTTTGTGTTCTTAAATACATGGCATCCCACCTCAGCCCCTATTAGGCTCTCTCCTACAGCTCACTGTTAGGTCAAAGCTGTTATGAGAATTAAATGAAATCATACATGTTAAAAAAGTTTACTATAGTACTCTTTATACATGATGTCTAATAAATGTTAACTGTTAACTAATAAACATCTCCTGCTTTGCTTTATAAAAGCTCTTCAAACTCACTATCTCCATAATTAAAATCATTGTGCCTTTCCTCTCTGCCCCAAATATGCCCTCCATCCTCCATATACTTACCAGCTTCAGCTCAAAATATCCTCATTCAATGCAAAAACCCGGTTGTCATCCTGGCTCTTTATTCAACCACAAATTCTCAATTTTAACCCTCAACCCTCAAATCCAGCACATCATATAGCCACTGGCACTCTTCTATTTCAGGAGCTCAAAAACTCTCATTCACAGCATTTAGTAGTGATGTGAATCCCACAAAGGATAAAGAAATAGGCCTCATTTTCTGTTATAGATTGGATGGAATGGTATACATGCTTGGAATAACATGATCAGAGCAAAAGTTATCCAAAAGATGGAAAAGCAGCAAAATACATAGTCAAACGTATGACCTCTCTCTTCTCTCGAGAGGGTATCTATGCTGCAATTGTAAATATACTTTGTAGTCTTCCAGCAACGTCTAAACTCTATCAGAGCCAAACTGAGAGTCACTTTAGATCAGTTCTTATTAGTAACATCAGCTTCCATAAGACTCTAGCATGTTTTCTTTACCAGTATTTTCACTTGTCATATTTTTTTCCTAGGTTTTCCCTATGTTATCATCTAGGAGTTTTATAGTTTTGCATTTTACATTTAGATCTATGATCATTTTTTTTTAAACACTGAAATATGATCAATTTTGAGTGAATTCTTATGAAGGGTATATGGTCTATGTCAGGTTTCTTTTCTTTTGTATGTGGATGTCCAGTTTTTCTGGCACCGTTTGTTGAAAAGACTGTCTTAGCTCCATTTTATTGCCTTTGCTTTTTTGTCACATATCAGTTGAGTATATTTAGATGAGTCTGTTTCTGGGCTCCCTATTCTTTCTGTCATATGTTTTTTATAACTTTCTTGTGGGATATTTTATTTCACAGGATTTTTACAGTGTAAGTTTTTAATGCCTTTTTATAAGAGACAAACAGATTTTCAAAATTCACTTACACATGTAAGAACTCTGGTTTTTGTCAGGCTAACAATAAAAGAGGCAGAACAGTACTAGTAGTAGCATTTAAACTTGTGATTTTATTATGAGTTGGCCCTGACAGAGCTATTATATTCAATTTCTAGAACAATTTTATTAAGGTCATATACATGTTATAATTAAACAGAAATGCAAAAGCAAATAAATTAATCTACCACTGTCAAGGCAGTATTTACTAGAATGCAGCTCCATGGCTATTGCCCAGATTGAAATGGAACAATCAAACATATTATAACTTGAAAAGTACTTTTAAGTATATGCTAAATTGCAACTCCATATGAGAATAACAATAGGCAACTACTAAACACATAAGTATGGAAGCCTGAATAATGTGCTTAAATCAGAAAAAGTATCAGATAGCAGTGAAAACAAAGAGCAACTTGCTCTGAATATCACAGTTGCAGCTGCAACCCAACACATAACCTCTACACTTCTGAAATGTGAGAAATACTATAGGTCAGGTATCATCCTTCCACACCCTTAATTTCAATAACAATATCATTTAATAACATTACTTTTTACAATAGAGCTTAATAACCTGTCAATTATGCTGCCTCAAGAGATATTTTGGTATCTTGAGAGAACTAATAGCTGTTGTAAAAAGAGAAAGAGGAATTATTTAAAATCCTCATTAAAATGGTCTCTATATAAACAGATAATATTGTCTCTAGACAGTGAAATGAGCATCATTTTGTTCCCAAAACTATAATTTCACTATATGCTCTTACTAGACAGGAATAAGTCAGTATTTATTTAAAGATGAACAGTTAGA
The DNA here is from genome assembly GCF_030028045.1 of Hippopotamus amphibius kiboko. Taxonomy (NCBI): domain Eukaryota; kingdom Metazoa; phylum Chordata; class Mammalia; order Artiodactyla; family Hippopotamidae; genus Hippopotamus; species Hippopotamus amphibius. Next base: position 140,914,922 of record NC_080190.1, on the reverse strand, counting down.
TATATGTTCTAACTTATGCAAATAATTCACCATGAAAGTTTATTTCCACACAACCTAAAAAAGTGTGAGAAACATCTAAATTATAATTTTTAATAATTCAGCCCCCTTTACTTTGATTCTACATATGAAATAGAATAAATTCATATTTAATGAAATATTCAATATCTAAGACCAAAATAGTCATACTAATTTACTGCTTCCAACCTGAGGTAATTTATATGTAACATATGAGCAGATGTGTTAAGTGATTCTAATTCTTCAAACATTATAAAGGCAAAAGTAGATAGATCTGGGCAATGATCAACAGGCACTTCTTTTTTCTGCTTCTGTATTTCTGAAGAAATACAGATGTTCTATGGTTTCCCTGCTGTATACTACATCTCCAGCAATATTTTCTTAAATATGCTTTTGGCTATAAGTAACAGAAAATCTGACTACTGATGGCAGAAACAAATTGGGGATGGGTATTTTTTTAACATGCGGAAAAAATGTCTGATGGTGTTGGATGAGTTGCTCGACAGTGTCATAACTAGTGACTCAGATACTCTTGGCTTTTCCCTCATCTTCACACGTTGCTAGTGAATGAAGCTCAAAACATCACTTTTTCAGTAAAAAGTAGTGCCATGTATAACTTTCTTTTTTTCATGACTTCCTAAAACCCTCATAAATTTTCTTACAACTCATTTGCTAGAACTGTGTCACACAGCCATTCCCAGTTGCAAGGAAAGGTAAACGATTTTATATTTTTCAAGCCTCTCTATTGGGGATTACAAGAGGGAAGGAAGTTGAAAATGTCTGTTACGATAGCGACTGAACAGTCTGCTTTCAACTATTCACAATTTCCATACATATATTTAACATGTAACACATTCCCCCCATCTCTAAGGGAGATAATTCCCAACTCTCATTTAGTTATAAAACCTAGCTCTGAATCTAGGATCTATGAAGTAGAATAGATCTTTCCATCATGGTCAAGTGCAGATTATTATGAACAACTGATATTGTAAAGCACCGTATACAATGAAAGACAAGTTTATCTGTTCTCAACATACCCAATACAAAATTATATAACTGCAATGAAAACTTTCATTCAAAAACAGGAAGAATGAGACAGCACACAGCGATTCCTGCACAAACAGCACCTTAATTTCCTTGGTATTCTATCTGGCAGGCCCTAATTTAGCCATCTAGGAGGTTCTCCCATATTCCCTTGTTCTACCTTTGAGAGGATGTCCCTTGTCCATTATCCTCCTTGACTATATATGAGGTTGGCATTGACAGTGTACCTTTCTTGTGCTCTGTCCAATTTTATCTCGACTGATAGTATACACATCATACTGCTACTATGAGTGCAGGTAATTGCCATAGAGGTTGAATAGTCATATAATGTTTCCTATCCAGACCTGGGCTTTCTTTAGCCACTACCACTTATGACTATTTAAATTTGATTACAATTAAATAAAATTGAAGATTCAATTCCTCAGTCACACTGGCCACATTTCAAGTGTTCAATAGCTGCATGTAACTAGAGTCTTCAGTATATAAAACATCTTCATCATTGGTAAAAGTTCTATTGAACAGTGCTACATAAAGAGTATCATAGAAAGGCCTGTTAAATTTTAACCGCAATGTTCCAAATCCACATAAAATTAGTATTGTTTTATCTGTTAGTCAATCCATGGCTTAAAATATAGACTGTTACATTATGAAATCATGTCAGTACATGAAAGTCATTTCCATAGCTAAATTATCACTATATGTTTCATTGCTGGGATAGGTGTCAGAATTCACTGTGAAAACTACAGACAATAATCAAACCCTTATGTATCCTGTGTTTAAGTCTGGACACAAAAGTCGTACCATTGATTCCAAAAGGCTCTGAATTGCCTGAATTGTACTACTTGCAAGTCAGCTAATAAAGTTGACTGGTAGAAAGCTGGCAAGTTTTTTAGAGCACCTGCTCTGGGTTGAGGATGGTGCACAGTCTGGGTAGACACAGTATCTTTTCTTCTGCTCAGAGAGTTCATTCTAAATTCACATCAATATTTGCCAATGTCTACATTATCTCCAATCTAGTAACTGAAGACAATGAAAAGGCTCCAACTACTTGACACAAAAGAAGGTACTGTTTAGAAGGCTTCAGCTAAAGGATGTTCTCTTTGGGTTTTATGCCAATTTGAATTTTGAAAATTTGAAAGACCTCAAGTTTTAGTCTGATTCATCATAAAGAATCAGAATAGAAAGATTTTATCTGTGTTTGCAGGAAGTCACCAGGCTCAGGAGCAGATCCAAATTCAAATCAGACTTCTAAAAACAGACATCAGCAGATTATTATAATCTAGTGTATTGTCAAATTTTATATTCCTGAGGATGTTTAAATTATATCTAATATTCAACATGAGGATATAAAATAGGCATTTTACTAATCTTTAAAATATACTGTTCAAAAAAGTTAAGATATATTAAATACTTAAATCAGCTATAAATATAAACTTCAGAAAACCCATGTTCAGTGTTATTGTGACTTATTATTACAAAAATTGAATCTTTCTACTAACTCAGAAACTTATTTTAAAAACTCTGACCAGCAAGGAAGGGAGGGAATACGGGGAGATGTGTATAAAAACAGATGATTGAACCTGGTGTACCCCCCCCCCAAAAAAAGAAAAAAAAAATATATAAAAATTCTGTTCATATAAGTATGATAAATTTGATTGGGGTAATTATAAGAATCTTCCCATATGCAATAAAATACTTTGTGTTTACATTCAAAAAAAAAAAAAAAACTCTGACCAGTACACGATTAGTTTAGGGAACATAATAACATTAAAGGAATTCTTATCACAATGAAGAATGGTATAAGATCTCCTTAAAAAAAATTACTAAACTCTAAAAAGGCAAGCCTCTTTAAGAATCAAGTAAAATAATCAAATTTTCATCTATAATATAATAAAATGTTTTTCAGTAAATTCAGATAGCATGCTTAAAATATATCTCAATGTTTAGCAATTATCATGCACAACTGTAACAAACACTTAAAACTATATAAATTAAACGTAACTACAAAATTAAAATTAGCAATAATAATATTAAGAAAAAAAATAATATTAGACAGAAAAAAAGACTCTAACCACTTTGTCCTCCTGGTGTGAATATCCACGAAAGCAAGTCAGAAAGGACAGAAAAGACAAAACAAAAACGAAATTATTAATTCCATACTCTAAAATGAATAAGACTTTTTAAGAGTTCATTAGTGAAATTAAAATTCTGAAAAAGTCTAAATTACATTTTGACTGAAATATAAACATTCTAAGAGGAAAATTTTTCCATATATTTCAAGCAAGAGCATGCTATAAACTTGAATATATTAAGATATATAAACAGAATAATTTCTATAAAAGCAAGTAAATACCCAAACATCAGAAAAAGGAGACTGCTCTTTCCACAAATAAAATCCTAAGTAAACACTCAATTAACTCAAAGAAAGAAAATGAAAAACGTTAAGGAAAAAAGTTTTTATGTACAAAGACAATAAAATACAGTATCACTGTTTAGCTTTAATTTCATCATAGACTATCAAAAGCAGACAAAATGTAATTCTATAGGAATTATGCATATTGCTTCTAAAAGTTTTTTTGTCCCATTAATTTAGGTCTTCTAAACTTTATAACTTAAAAGAAAAAATAAGTAGAAGTGGTCATTAAAGACAAAATATTATTGATTACAATTGGTAATTTGAGGTCATAGTTCCCCAACATTTTAAATGCAAAAAATAAAATAATACACAAGATACATAATTTGTGAGAAAAGAATCTAAAAAAGAATGAATATATGTATATGTATAACTGAATCACTTTGCTGTACACCTGAAACTTAACACAACACTGTAAATCAACTATACCCAATAAAAAAAAAAATGTGGTACATATATCCAATGGAATACTACTCAGTCATAAAAAAAGAATGAAATAATGCCATTTGCAGCAACATGGATGAAACTAGAGATTATCATACTAAGTGAAGTAAGCCAGAAAGAGAAAGACAAATACCATATGATATTACTTATATGTGGAATCTAAAATATGACAGCAATAGAACTTATCCACAAAGCAGAAACAAACTCAGACATAGAGAAAAGACTTGTGGTTGCCAAGGGGAAGGGGAAACGAAGGAGAGATGAGAGCTTGGGATTAGCAGATGAAAACTATTATATATAGAATGGATAAACAACAAGGTCTTACTATATAGCACAGGGGACTATATTGAATATCCTGTAATAAACCATAATGGAAAAGAAAAATAAATACATACATACATACATACATACATACATATATACATACGATACATGATTTGCTCAAGAGAACGCATTTAAATATGGTAAAGTTAAAAAATTGTTGCATTTCTCTTTACTTAACTATAAAATAATGATAACAGTAAAATTAATAATGTAATAATAATGACCTGATATATTATAAGAACTTATATAAATTAAAAATTAAAATCGAATTAAAATCATGTGTTTTTAGGCATCATTGTTTCTCTGAAACATTTCTAGCTGTATATCTTATGCAATTTTCTTAAGCTTTCTAGGCCTTTACTTCCTTCTCTGCAAAGCAGGAAATTAACATTTACTTTATATGATTTTCTGAGAACTAAACAACATGAAAAGCTCTCAAAACAGTTCCTGACACACAGTTCTACATCTGATATTTTAGCCGATTAAAACGTAGGATATTGTGTAGAAGGGACACGACTGCATCCTTTACGTTACTGTGTTCTTGACTGATTCGTTTGTTACAAATGTTAAAACTAAAGATTATATAAAAGCTATTGTACACAGTCAAGGAAAACTATTGCTAACCATTTAGTACAACAAACATCATTTATGGAACACTCATATATATGCATCAGGCACTACACTAGACTTATGAAACATAAAAAAATGAGTAAGACAGTTTCTGCCATCAAGGAACCAAATGTAGTGAGAGGGAAATGAACAAATCACGGTGGAACAGAGAGGTGTCTGAGAGCAAGGGAATAACAAAGCACTATGAACACAAATGACTGAGGAGATAACAAGACTGAAAAAGAAATAAGAGAAAGTTTCTGAGATGTAAGCAGGACTTCAAAGTAATAAAGAGAATGTCGCCAAGACCAGTGAGGGAGAACATTTTACGCAATGAACATGGGATATGCAAAAAGCACAAAAGCACAAACATGCTTAATATATTTGAATACAAGTAGCTGGGGATGACTAAATTATAACTGACATGTTTGAACTAAAGTCTCCATGGTTAATTATATTAATATCTGGCAAAAGCTTAGAAGTATAATACTTTCACAAAATAATTCACATGGCAGAAATTTTCTTAAAAAGAAAAAAATGAAGTCATAACTAATGAATTTGCTAATAGTTAATCCCTCTTAATAGATAATACAGGTTCAATTTTAGCTATAACATACACATGAAAAACTTAGCTATAATATACCCATGAAATATTACTCTGCCATTATATCTGTACTATCTTTCAACAAGGGTAAAAAATAAATACAAAATCTACCATGTGATTTATAAATAAGGCATAACATTATTTGCTACTACTTACAAAGTGTTTACTTTGCTAAAATGTGCAAACAGACTGGAAGAAGATAAGTCTGGAAGCAGACAGACCAGTTAGATAGTCGTTGCAATATTCGGGGTAAGAAACAAATGTGATAGGGGTATAAACTATACTGGTAGCAAGAGGAAAGGAGAGAAGTAAACTGATTTAGGAGACACGAGAAGTAAGGCCCCTGAAGACTTGATTGAGGAAGAGGAAGAAGTAGACAAGACTCCCAGAGTCTGGTTTAAGCAACCAGGAAGATAAGAAGACAATTCCTTGAAAGAAAAAAACACATGAACCCACAGCAAACATCATTCTCAATGGTGAAAAACTGTAAGCATTCCCTCTAAGATCAGGAACAAGACAAGGATGTCCACTCTCATGACTACTATTCAACATAGTTTTGGAAGTCCTTGCCAAAGCAATCAGAGAAGAAAAAGAAATAAAAGGAATCCAAATTGGAAACGAAGAAGTAAAACTGTCACTGTTTGCAGATGACATGATACTATACATAGAAAATCCTAAAGATGCCACCAGAAAACAACTTTGAGCTAATCAATGAATTCGGTAAAGTTGCAGGATACAAAATTAACACACAGAAATCTCTTGCATTTCTATACACTAACAAGGAAAGATCAGAAAGAGAAAGTAAGGAAACAATCCCATTCACCACTGCAACAAAAAGAATAAAATACCTAGGAATAAACCTAACTAAGGAGGTAAAAGACCTGTACTCAGAAAACTATAAGACACTAATGAAAGAAATCAAAGACGACACAAACAAATGGAGGAACATACCATGTTCTTGGATTGGAAGAATCAACATTGTGAAAATGATGATACTACTGAAAGCAATTTACAGATTCAATGCAATCCCCATCAAATTACCAATGGCATTTTTCACAGAACTAGAACAAGAAATGTTACAATTTGTATGGAAATGCAAAAGACCCCAAATAGCCAAAGCAATCTTGAGAAGGAAAGACGGAGTTGGTGGAATCAGGCTTCCTGACTTCAGGCTATACTACAAGGCTACTGTGATCAAGACAGTATGGTACTGGCACAAAAACAGAAATATAGATCAGTGGAACAGGACAGAAAGCCCAGAGATAAACTATGGTCAACTTATCTATGACAAAGGAGCCAAGGATATACAATGGAGAAAAGGCAGCCTCTTCAATAAGTGGTGCTGGGAAAACTGGACAGCTACATGTAAAGGAATGAAATTAGAACACTTCCTAACACCATACACAAAAATAAACTCAAAATGGATTAAAGACCTAAATGTAAGGCCAGACACTATAAAACTCCTAGAGGAAAACACAGGAAGAACACTCTTCGACGTAAATAACAGCAAGATCCTTTTTGACCCACCTCCTAGAGTACTGGAAATAAAAACAAAAATAAATAAGTGGGACCTAATGAAACTTCAAAGCTTCTGCACAGCAAAGGAAACTATAAGCAAGACGAAAAGACAACCCTCAGAATGGGAGAAAATATTTGCAAACGAATCAACAGACAAAGGATCAATCTCCAAAATAAATAAACAGTTCATCCAGCTCAATATCAAAAAAACAAACAACCCAATCAAAAAATGAGCAGAAGACCTAAATAGGCATTTCTCCAAAGAAGACATATGGATGGCCAAGAGGCACATGAAAAGCTGCTCAACATCACTAATTATTAGAGAAATGCAAATCAAAATGACAATGAGGTATCACCTCACACCAGTTAGAATTGGCATCATCAGAAAATCTACAAACAATAAATGCTGGAGTGGGTGTGAAGAAAAGGGAATGCTCTTGCACTGCTGGTGGGCATGTAAATTGATACAGCTACTATGGAGAACAGTGTGGAGGTTCCTTGCAAAACTAAAAACAGAACTACCATATGACCCAGCAATCCCACTGCTGGGCATATAACCAGAGAATACCATAATTCAAAAAGACACATGCACTCCATTGTTCACTGTAGCACTATTTACAATAGCCAGGACATGGAAGTAACCTAAATGTCCATCAACAGATGAATGGATAAAGAAGATGTGGTACATATATACAATGGAATATTACTCAGCTGTAAAAATCAATGAAACTGGGACATTTGTAGAGACATAGATGGACCTAGGACTGTCATACAGAGTGAAGTGAGTCAGAAAGAGAAAAACAAATATTGTATATTAACACATATATGTGGACTATAGAAAAATGGTACAGATCAACCGGTTTGCAAGGCAGAAACAGACACACAGATGTAGAGAACAAACATATGGACACCAAGTGGGGAAAGCAGGGAGGACTGGGGGGGAGTGAATTGAGAGATTGGGATACCAAATTGTACGCTCTAAATATATGCAGTTTATTGTATGTTAATGGTATCTCAATAAAAGTTCTTAAAAAAAAGAAAAGAAAAATGATATAATCAAACCTAACCATATCAATATTCACATTAAATATAAATTGTCTAATCACCCAATTAAAAGGCAGGGATTGTCAGATTGGCTAACAAAGCAATACCCAATTATATGCTGCCTATAAGAAAAGTACTTCAAATATGAAGCCACAAATTAGTTTAAAGTAAAAGAACAGGAAACATAAACGTTACTACTACCCAGTAGAACATTGGAATGATTATAGTAAGATTAGACAAAACAGATTTCAGAGCAAAGAATACTACCAGGAATAAAGTCACTTAATAATTATAAAGGGGTGAATTATTTAATAGGATATAATAATCCTAAATGTTTATGCATCTAAAAACAGAACTTTAAAATACATAAGGCAAAAGCTGATAAAACTGTAAAAAGAAACAGACAAATCCAAGCATAGTTATATATTTCAATACCCCTCTCTTAATAAATGATAGAATAAATAGGTAGAAAATCAACAGGGATATAGTAGACTTGAACAACTCTAGTAAACAATTTGACTTTTCAGACATTTGAAAACATTGTCAAGAAATAGCAGAATATACACCCTTTTCGAGAACATACAGAACAGTTGCCAAAATAAATCATATTCTGGGCCATAAAATAAGTATCAGTACATGTCAAAGGATCCAAGGCATACAAAGTATACCTAGGACCACAACAGAAATAAATTAAAAATCATTAACAGAAAGATGCCTGGAAACTCCCACCCCCAATATTTAAAAAATAGATAACATACTTCTAAGTTATTCATAGGTCAAAGAAGAAAAGTAAAATTAGGAAGTATTTCAACTGAATGAAAATGAAAAGACAACACATTAGAATTTGGGGGATGTCACTGAAGCAGTACTTAGGGGAAAGTGACAGCACATGATGCCTATATTAGAAAAGAAGGAACATCTCAAAACAATGACCTCAGCTTCCACCTTAAGAAACCAAAAACAGAAGAGACAATTAATTGCAGTTAGCATAACAAAATAAATAACAAAAATCAAAAATGAAATCAACAATTTAAAATAATAAAACAAAAAACTGGTTCTTTTATAAGATCAGTAAAACTGATAAATATCTGTCACAGTGAGCAGGGAAAAAGAGAGTAGATGTAAACTACCAATATCAGAAATGAAAGAGCTGACATCACTACAGATTATACAGATATTAAAAGAATGATAATGGAATACTGGGAACTAGATGCTAATAAATTCAGCAACTTATGAGGAACTGAACAAATTCCTTGAAAGATACAAATTACCAAAGCTCACTGAAGAAAAAAATAGATAACCTGAATAACCCTATATCTATTAAAGAAATTGAAACTTTCCCCCAAAAATAAAACTGTATGCCCATATAGCTTCAAAACGTTAAAGAATAAATGATACCAATTCTACAGAAACTCTACTACAGTAAACACTGGAGAGGAGGAAATACTGCCCAACTCACTCTATCCGGCCAGTATTACTCTAATACCAAAATCAAAGAAAGATATTACAAGAGAAGAAAACCACAGATATTAACCCTCATGAACACAGAAGCAAATATTGTAAACAAAATTTTATCTAATCAAACCATTAATATGTAAAAGATATAATCCATCATAACCAAATGGATTTTATTCCAGGAATACAGAGTTGGTTTAACATTTCAAAATCAATCAATGTAGTTCACCATATTAACAAAAAACATATAATCAATCTCAACAGATGAAGAAAAAGTATTTGACAAAATCCAACATCTATTCCTGAGGTAAACAAACAAAAACTCTCAGCAATTTAATAATAGACAACATCTATGAAGGGCTGATAGCTAACATAATACTTAATAGTAAAAGACTGAATGCTTTCTCCCCAAGATAAGAACAAAACAGGCATGGCTGCTCTCATCACTTCCACCCAGAATTACAGTGGAGTTTCTAGCCAATACTACTAGTCAAGGAAAAGAAAAATAATCAGGTAAACCAGGGAGAAAGATAAGGAAAAATAAAGAAAAGTTATTAGTTCTGGGCAAAACAAAACAATGAGAAAAGGGAAACAACGAGTAAATGGAGAAATGAAATTACAAACAGGAACAAATTCCCATAAGTATGTCTAAGTAATGTATGTAAAGATATCAGCTTCATATTTTTAAGTTGCCTGAGAATTGAGTGATAATATACTAGAAAGGAGATAAATACAAATTATAAAGAACTTAGTGAGACAACAATTTAAAATACTGCTTTTGCTAATTTCAACATAGCATTCTTTGGGAAATATTAACATATTCCCTAAAGTGGATGGATAAACTACAAAAATCTAGTACAGGTGTGAAACACAGCCTTAACATTTCTTCTTTAAATTCCACAGTCTATTGTTTATTCCATTAATGTTAAAACAAAAACAAATGGTAATGCAGCTTCAAAAGCTATAAAATTATGAAACAAAGAATCGCAGAGCTGTAAAGAGCCTCTTTCAAAAAGAAAGAAATCAGAGACCAAAGGAAGAGCAGATCTACCAAGTTTATAAAATTATGTGAGGTAATCGAAAAAGCTGAGACACAACTCAAACATTAATAAGTTGTGTGACTTTAAGAATGAACTTTAGCGTCTCTGGATCTGAGTTTTCTACACCTAAAAATAAGCAGTTAGGCCAATTGATCTCTAAACTCTCTTCATCTTTGAAAGTCTAAGATCCTATGATTCTAAACAAAATTATAAGCTAAAGAACATAAACAATGAGACATACTTTTCTAATTCAGAGGAAATTTCTTTAATTCTTTTATCTGAATTGAAGATACTAGGGAAGGTTTTTGTTCATTGATTAACCTGAATATTAATTTCAGTTGTCTATTTTATTCATGATATGCTTAAGTATAAGAGAATTACAAAGTATAATTTTCATTCTGTACCTTGTTTGAGCGTAATGACACTCGACCTCCACAACGAGCACAGAACTTTGTTTGGCAATATGAACAGTTATGGCCACATCCATCAGCAAACTTTGTTTTGTGGCAGATACCACAGGTTGGAGCATCACCCTTCTGTTCTTGCTGCTGCTGTGATTCTTCTCCCATCTTCTTTACCTGCTCCTTATACATTTCAAACTGCTGATGAAGTTTTCTGTAGAGAACACAGATAAGAAAAATTTGGTTTCCTGATGGTCTCGAAAAAAATAATAATTACCACAATCTGTGGACACACTTCTATATCCAAAAAAATCCACAGGATGAGAATACAGAGTTAAAAATATTAATTTCCTGTTTATAGAATAACATCTTTTATGGCACATCACATCATAAAAGTGTTGTAACTAGTTCTGCCTTCTGATATACATGCCAATTTAAGAAACAATACAATTAAGATACTTCTTTGAACTGTAATTGTAAAATTTCTACCAACCATTTGGAATACTTTTCAATCATATATCACAAAATATTTACGTTATTTTTCAACAGTTTAGCTTCGGAAATAGACAGGAATTTGACTTACACAGTGAAACCAAAACCTATGAACTTCAAATCGCTGAGACAAAATCTCAATTGGAATGATCTTAAGAATCCAAACAGAGGGGAAAATATTGCATGAGTGGTCTAATTGTTTAAATGTATTCAACAGTCTGGACACTATGAAACATCAGAAGCCTACCAAATAAGGTAGCACAAATAAAAGTAAGGCCTTTATTTATTCTAGGTAAAAATAGTGATAAAACTTTTCACTTCCATTGTCTTTATAAAAGATAACTTTAAATGTTTAAAATTATAATTTTGATTTATAAATCAAAATTCCTATTCAGAACTAATACTTAGGATTTACAAAGCTGTAAATAATGTCACTCCCATCCTAAAAAGAACAAAAGTCTAAATAATCTACAAAATCATAACTTTTCTTGAGCCCATCACAAAGTTGAGGTTATAAGGCAAACAAATAATGTGAACTCCAAAAAGCAACAAGCCCTTCCAAAGAGCAATGGGACACACTGTTTCACCTTTGGCAGAGCACAGGAGAAAGAGGTGGCCACCATAGTTAGCTAAGAGGAAATTCATTAAAACTTTAACAAATTGTAAAGGTCAAATGTGGGCTAGCAGCACAGTTTGGAATAGCTAGGGGCCCAGACTAAAGGGAAGTTTGCACTCACTCACAAGCACTCTTCCACACACCTCCACTGGTTATTCATGAGGAATATTGAGAGCAAGGCATAAGAACAAAAAGAACCATTTGGGGGTGCACACGTGCAGGTATAACAAAAGTGACTGACTAGTGCCTACTAGGACACAGGCACAATCCCCCAGACTATTTTTCTTAAAAAAGCTAGCGCTATAAGCCACAGGAAAAGGGAGTAAACTCTGTCATTCTCCAAGGCAAAGATCCATTGCAGCTAGAGAAAAACATGAAAAAAAAAAAAAAAAAAACCCTCATCCCATGAAAGAGGGACAGGAAACCATCTTGAGCCAAGATCTTACCCACAAATCAAAGGCCTTTTATATCAGTAAGGGAGGGGTGGAAACTGCTGCCCCAAACCATTCAGAGATAGAAGGCAGATTTGCTTCCATAGGAAGAAGGGAGTAAGAACTCTGAGTAAACCTTATCCCTGAGGCCCAGGTGGACACAGATGGAAAGTAGAACACACACAACAGAACACCCTGTCCCTATCACAAGCCTAGGATCAAGAAATAAGCAGCAGTAGTCTACCACTGAGGAATGGGCAAGAACATGAGAAGAGACCCCCTCCCTCTGTGACATAAGTGGATAGGAACGGCTGATGGGGTAGCAAAACATTAAAAACAAACAAAAACAAAAACCTTACAGTACTCCTGCATCCACCCCAAGCAAAAAGCAACAGTAGCCCACTGTTAGAGGAATCTGAAGACAGTAGTGCATTAAAGATAATGATGGCAACACAAAATCCAAACCTATCTGAACCCTACTTGATTGGTGACAATCCCCAATACTGACAGTCTGACAGAAAAGGCATGCCAACTTTAAGGCATAAATACAACTCAAAACCATGAGACTCAGGGAAAAATAACAAGGAATAAACAACCCATTGTCAAGAGATAAAATAATCACTACAAGTAGATTCAGAGATGACAAAGATGATGAGATTATCAGACACAGACTTTATTTTTTTATTTTTTTTTTTTAATTTATTTATTTATTTTTTTGGGGGGTACACCAGGTTCAATCATCCGTTTTTATACACATATCCCCATCTTCCCTCCCTTCCTTGACGCCCTCCCCCAAGCCCCCCCCACCCTCCCCGCCCCAGTCCTCAAAGGCATCTTCCATCCTCGAGTTGGACTCCCTTTGTTATACAACAACTTCCCACTGACTATTTTACAGTTGGTAGTTTATATATGTCTGTGTTACTCTCTCGCTTCGTCTCAGTTTCCCCTTCACCCCCAGCCCCCTCCCATACCTCGAGTTCTCCAGTCCATTCTCTGTATCTGCATCCTTGTTCTGGTCACTGAGTCCAACAGTACCATTTTTAGATTCCGTATATGTGAGTTAGCATACAATATTTGTCCTTCTCTTTCTGACTTACTTCACTATGTATGACAGATTGTAGTTCTATCCACCTCATTACATATAGCTCCATCTCATCCCTTTTTAGAGCTGAGTAATATTCCATTGTATATATATGCCACATCTTCTGTATCCATTCATTTGTTGATGGGCATTTAGGTTGCTTCCATGTTCTGGCTATTGTAAATAGTGCTGCAATAAACATTATGGTACAAGTTTCTTTTGGGATTATGGTTTTCTTTGGGTATATGCCCAGCAGTGGGATTACTGGATCATATGGTAGTTCTATTTGTAGTTTTTTAAGGAACCTCCAAATTGTTTTCCATAGTGGCTGTACCAATTTACAGTTCCACCAACAGTGCAGGAGAGTTCCTTTTTCTCCACACCCTCTCCAACATTTGTTGTTTCCAGACTTTGTGATGATGGCCATTCTGACTGGTGTGAGGTGATACCTCATTGTGGCTTTGACTTGCATTTCTCTGATGATGAGTGATGTTGAGCATCTTTTCATGTGTTTGTTGGCCATCTGTATGTCTTCTTTGGAGAAATGTCTATTTAGGTCTTCTGCCCATTTGTGGATTGGGTTATTTGCTTTTTTGGTATTAAGCTTCATGAGCTGCTTGTATATTTTGGAGGTTAATCCTTTGTCCGTTGTTTCATAGGCAATTATTTTTTCCCACTCTGAGGGTTGCCTTTTAGTCTTGTTTATGGTTTCTTTTGCTGTGCAAAAGCTTTTAAGTTTCATGAGGTCCCATTCATTTATTCTTGATTTTATTTCCATGATTCTAGGAGGTGGGTCAAAAAGGATGGCGCTTTGATGGATGTCATATAGTGTTCTGCCTATGTTTTCCTCTAGGAGTTTGATAGTGTCTGGCCTTACATGTAGGTCTTTAATCCATTTGGAGTTTACTTTTGTGTATGGTGTTAGGAAGTGTTCTAATTTCATTCTTTTGCATGTTGCTGCCCAGTTCTCCCAGCACCACTTATGGAAGAGGCTGTCTTTTTTCCATTGTATATTCTTGCCTCCTTTGTCAAAGATAAGGTGCCCATATGTGTTTGGGCTTACTTCTGAGTTCTCTATTCTATTCCATTGATCTTCCTTTCTATTTTTGTGCCAGTACCATACTGTCTTGATCACTATGGCCTTGTAGTATAGTTTGAAGTCAGGAAGCCTGATTCCACCAACTCCATTTTTCCTTCTCAAGATTGCTTTGGCTATTCGGGGTCTTTTGCGTTTCCATACAAATCGTAAGATTTCTTGCTCTAGTTCTGTGAAAAATGCCATTGGTAATTTGATCGGGATTGCATTGAATCTGTAAATTGCTTTGGGTAGTACAGACATTTTCACGATGTTGATTCTTCCAATCCAGGAACATGGTATGTCCCTCCATCTGTTTGTGTCGTCTTTGATTTCTTTCATCAATGTCTTAAAGTTTTCTGCATACAGATCTTTTGCCTCCTTAGGCAGGTTTATTCCTAGGTATTTTATTCTTTTGGTTGCAGTGGTGAATGGGAGAGTTTCCTTAATTTCTCTTTCTGCTCTTCCGTTGTTAGTGTATAGGAATGAAAGAGATTTCTGTGCATTAATTTTGTATCCTGCTACTTTACTAAACTCATCAATTAGTGCTAGCAGTTTTCTGGTAGAGTCTTTAGGGTTTTCTATATATAATATCATGTCATCTGCAAAGAGTGACAATTTTACTTCTTCTTTTCCAATTTGGATTCCTTTGATTTCTTTTTCTTCTCTGATTGCTGTGGCTAAGACTTCCAAAACTATGTTGAATAATAGTGGTGAGAGTG
This sequence comes from Hippopotamus amphibius kiboko, assembly GCF_030028045.1. Lineage (NCBI taxonomy): Eukaryota > Metazoa > Chordata > Mammalia > Artiodactyla > Hippopotamidae > Hippopotamus > Hippopotamus amphibius. The sequence continues at coordinate 140,899,594 of NC_080190.1, read as the reverse complement.
GACACCCTTGTCTTGTTCCTGTTTTTAGGGGGAATTCTTCCAGTTTTTCTCCATTGAGAACAATGTTGGCTTTTGGTTTTGCATATATGGCTTTTATTATGTTGAGGTAATTTCCTTCTATGCCCATTTTCTGGAGAGCTTTTATCATAAATGGATGTTGAACTTTGTCAAAAGCTTTTTCTGCATCTATTGAAATGATCATATGGTTTTTATCCTTCAATTTGTTGATATGATGTATCACGTTGATTGATTTGCGTATATTGAAGAATCCTTGCATCCCAGGGATAAACCCCACTTGATCATGGTGTATGATTTTTTTAATGCGCTGTTGCAGTCTGTTAGCTAGTATTTTGTTGAGGATTTTTGCATCTATATTCATCAGTGATATTGGTCTATAGTTTTCTTTTTTTGTGACATCTTTGCCTGGTTTTGGTATCAGGGTGATGGTAGCCTCGTAGAATGAGTTTGGGAGTGCTCCGCCTTCTGCAATATTTTGGAAGAGTTTGAGAAGGATAGGTGTTAATTCTTCTCGAAATGTTTGATAGAATTCGCCTGTGAACCCATCTGGTCCTGGGCTTTTGTGTGCTGGGAGATTTTTAATCACTGCCTCAATTTCCGTACTTGTGATTGGTCTGTTCATGGTTTCTATTTCTTCCTGGTTCAGTCTTGGAAGATTGTATTTTTCTAAGAATGTATCCATTTCTTCCAGGTTATCCAATTGATTGGCATATAGTTGCTTGTAGTAGTCTCTCATGATCTTTTGTATTTCTGAGGTGTCCGTTGTTACTTCTCCTTTTTCATTTCTAATTCTGTTGATTTGCATCTTCTCCCTTTTTTTCTTGATGAGTCTGGCTAATGGTTTATCAATTTTGTTGATCTTCTCAAAGAACCAGCTTTTAGTTTTATTTATTTTTCTTATGGTTTCTTTCCTTTCTTTTTCATTTATTTCTGCTCTGATCTTTATGATTTCTTTTCTTCTGCTCACTTTAGGGTTTCTTTGTTCTTCTTTCTCTAGTTGTTTTAGGTGTAAGGTTAGGTTGTTTATTCGATCATTTTCTTGTTTCTTAAGGTAGGACTGTATTGCTATAAACTTCCCCCTTAGAACTGCTTTTGCTGCATCCCATAGGTTTTGGGTTGTTGTGTTTTCATTGTCATTTGTTTCTAGATATTTTTTGATTTCCTCTTTGATTTCTTTAGTGATTCTTTGGTTGTTTAAGAGTGAATTGTTTAGCCTCCATGTGTTTGTCTTTTTTGCAGTTTTTTTCCTGTAATTGATATCTAGTCTCATGGCGTTGTGGTCTGAGAAGATGCTTGATATGATTTCAATTTTCTTGTATTTGCTGAGGTTTGATTTGTGACCCAAGATGTGATCTATCCTGGAAAATGTTCCGTGTGCACTTGAGAAGAACGTGTAGTCTGTCGTTTTTGGATGGAATGTCCTATAAATATCAATTAAGTCGAGATAGTCTAATGTGTCATTTAAAGCTTGTGTGTCTTTATTTATATTCTGTTTGGATGATCTGTCCATTGATGTAAGTGGGGTGTTCAAGTCTCCCACTATTATTGTGTTCCTGTCGATGTCCCCTTTTATAGCTGTTAGCATTTGCCTTATGTATTGAGGTGCTCCTATATTGGGGGCATAGATATTTACCATTGTGATATGTTCTTCTTGGATGGATCCCTTGATCATTATGTAGTGTCCTTCCTTGTCTCTTTTAATAGTCTTTACTTTCAAGTCTAATTTGTCTGATATGAGTATTGCTACTCCAGCTTTCTTTTGACTTCCATTTGCATGGAATATCTTTTTCCATCCCTTAACTTTCAGTCTATATGTATCCCTTGGTCTGAAGTGGGTTTCTTGTAGGCAGCATATAGAAGGGTCTTGTTTTTGTATCCATTCAGCCAGTCTGTGTCTTTTGGTTGGAGCATTTAGTCCATTTACATTTAAAGTGATTATTGACATGTGTGTTCCAATTACCATTTTCTTAATTGTTTTGAGTTTGTATTTGTAGGTGTTTTCCTTTTCTTGTGTTTCCTACTTAGAGAAGTTCCTTTAGCACTTGTTGTAAGGCTGGTTTGGTGGTGCTGAATTCTCTTAACTTTTGCTTGTCTGGAAAGCTTTTGATTTCTCCCTCAAATCTGAATGAGATTCTTGCTGGGTAGAGTATTCTTGGCTGTAGGTTTCTCTCTTTCAGGACTTTCAGGATATCCTGCCATTCCCTTCTGGCCTGCAGAGTTTCTGTGGAAAGGTCAGCTGTTATCCTGATGGGTTTTCCCTTATATGTTGTTTGTTGCTTTTCTCTTGCTGCTTTTAATATTTTTTCTTTGTGTTTAATTGTCGTTAGTTTGATTAATATGTGTCTCGGTGTATTTCTCCTTGGGTTTATTCTGTATGGGACTCTCTGTGCTTCTTGGACTTGGTGAATTATTTCCTTTCCCATGTTGGGGAAGTTTTCCACTATAACCTCTTCAAATATTTTCTCAGACCCTTTCTTGTTTTCTTCTTCTTCTGGGATGCCTATAATTTGAATGTTGGTACGCTTAATGTTATCAGTGACGTCTCTGAGACTGTCTTTTAATCTTTTTATTATTTTTTCTTTTTCCTGCTCTGTGGCAGTTATTTCCCCCATTTTATCTTCCAATTCACTTATTCGTTCTTCTGCCTCAGTCATTCTGCTGGTTATAGCATCTAGAGTATTTTTAATTTCAGTTATTTTGTTATCCATTGCTGTTTGTTTTTCTGAGTTCTTATGAACTGTTTCTTGTACTTTCTCTATTTTGTTATCGAGATTTTGTATCATTTTTACTATCATTACTCTAAATTCCTTTTCAGGCATTTTTCCTATTTCCTCCTCATTTATTTGGTCTTGTGGGTTTTTTCCTTGCTCCTTTGCCTGCATGGTGTTTCTTTGTTTCCTCATGGTTGTCCAAACTTTTGGGGTTGCTTGTCCTTGGGTTTTTTTGCGTTATTCTGTGACCAGCAGAGGTTCCTTTATTGTTTGTCTGTAAGCCTTGGTATGTGGGGAGGGAGAGGGTACAACAGTGGCTCCTTCTCCTGGGAGGCAGTAAGCAGTGGCGCACTGATGTCTCAGTCAGGCTTGGAGGTGCCTGTTGCAGAGGGCGCCGGTGGCTCAGGCGTAAACAGAAAGTCTTAGAGTTGGGCCTCTCTCGGGGGTTTTTTTTCTTTTCTTTTTTTTTTTTTTTTTTTTCTCTCTCGGCAGCCTCCCTGCTGCTGGCCTTGCAAGGGGTTTTAATCTAGCCCCACCCGAGTGCCTGAGGGTACTTGTTATCCCTGAGCCCCTTAGGTGGCCCGCAGGGCGTCTCTCCACTGCCTGTTGCAGAGGCGCGGAAAGAGAGAGAAAGGCTATGCGCGTGGCTCCTCCCAGCCGCCAGTGAGCCTGTAGCCTCCAGCCGCCATCATGGCCGGGCAGCTCTCAGGAACGGGCACTCCTCTCCGCGGGCCTCCTCCCTCCTGTCCTCTCGGTCCGTCACCCTACCGGCAACAATGTTTCCCACACTGAACCAGCTCTCCTGCTCCCACACTCCCGCTCCTGGACCCTCCGTTCAGCCGCGGATCGATGTCTTGGTCCGGGAACGCTGAGCTGCGCTGCGGACCCTCCGAATGTTTCTCACTCCCTCCCGTCTGCCACAGCTCCGCCGCTTCACCCTCTTTGAGCCCTCGTAGATGCCTCCCTACCGGCTATGTCGGGCTCCCCGCAGTCCCATCCGGTGTCCAAGGCCGTCTGCTGGTGTTCAGCTGTTTCTCTGTGAGAATTGCTGCGTCCTTCCGTGCATTCCCAATGCATCTGTGGGGAGGGATGCACTCCACGTCTCTCTACTTCGCCGCCATCTTTAATTCTCACACAGACTTTAAAATGATTAAAATTCTTAAGGTAAAAGATATAGGGAAGAAAGGTGGACAATAGACATGAATAAACAGGGTACTGAAGCAGAAAGATGAAAATTGTAAGAGTCAAATGGAAATACTGGAAATAAAAAATATGCCCTCAGAGATGAAGAATTGCTTTGATGGTCTCATAAGTAGACTTGAAAGTACTAAGGAAAAGAACAGTAAACTTGAAAATAAATAAATAAAAATTATCCATGCTAAAACAGAAAAAAGAAAAAAAGAATAGAAAAAACAAGCATCCAAGATCTAAAATAATCTAACGTAAAACTGGAGTCCCAGAAGATGAAGAAAGAGAAAACAGAACAGAGGAAATATTTGAAGGGGTAATGGCCATGAATTTTCCAAAACTAATGAAAGACAGCAAATCACAGACACATGAACTTCAGAAAATCCTTTGTAGAACGAATACCACACACACACACACACACACACACATACACTTTTACACACACCATAGTCAAATTGCTAAAAGCCAAAGATAAAGAGAAAACTATAAAAGCAGCTAGAGAAAATAACATATTATGTACAAAGAACCAATGATAAGAACTACAGAAGAGTATTCTTCAGATACTATGCAAACTAGAAGACTTTGGAATGATATCTTTATAAAGTACTGACAGGAAAAAAAAAAACTGTCAACCCAAGACCCAATATGCACTGAAATTATGCTTAAAAAAGTGAAGACAAAGTAAAGGCTTTTTCAGGCAAAGAAATATTGAAAGAAGACCTTAACTGCAAGGAATTTAAAGTAAGTTCTTCAAGCAGAAGGAATATGATACTCTTTGGAAGTATCCTATGGAAAATCAGAACTTGACATAGAAATAAATGCTATATCAAAAAGAAAAAAGTTTCAAATCAGTTTCAAAAAAAGAAAAAGGGGAGAAAGGTTAAACCCAAAGGTAGTAGAAGGAAGGAAATTTAAAAAGATTAGAGAAGAAATCAATGAAACTAAAAACTGCTTCTCTTTTTAAAATAGAAACAATAAAATTGATAAACTTCCCACCAGAATGATCAGGAAGAAAGAGAGAAAGAGAGAGAAGATGAAAATTACTTACAACAAGAATGATAGAGGGGGGACTTCCCTGGTGGTCCAGTGGTTAAGAATCCACCTGCCAATGCTGGGGACACAGGTTCAATCCCTGGTTGGAGAACTAAGATTCCACATGCCATGGGGCAACCAAGCCTGCGCATCACAACTAATGAGCCTGCGCACTCTAGAGCCCACGCACCATAACTGGAAAGCCCATGCACTCTGGAGCCCACATGCCACAACTAGAGAAAACCCCGCATGCTACAACAAAGATCCCATGAGCCGCAACTAAGGCCCAATGCAGCCAAATAAATAAACAAATAAATAATTTTTTAAAAAAGTAATGATATAGGGAACATCACTACAGATTCCACAGTTGAACAAAATTAAATATGAAAGATTATAAGAGAATACTACAAACAATTCCGTGCCCAAAATTCTACAACTTACATGAGAAACAGACCATTTCCTTGAAAGACAGAAATTATTACACCTCACTCAAGAAGAACTAGATAGTCTGACAAGTCCTATATCTATTAAAGAAATTTAATTCATAGTTTAAAAACCTTTCAAAAACAAAACTCCAGTTCTCCATGGCTTTATTGGTGAGTCCTGCCAAATATTTAAGGAAGAAATAATACCAATTCTACATAATCTCTTCCAGAAGATAAAAGTGAAAGAGACATTTCTTAACCAATTTCCTAAGGCCAACATTACTCTGATACCAAAACCATACAAAAAATATAACAAGAAAATTATAGATAAATATTCCTCATTAGAAGGTGCAAAAATCCTCAACACAACATTAGCAAGCCAAATCCAGAAATATGTTAAAGAATAATACATAACAAATAGGTGATATTCATCCTGGGGAAGCAAGGCTGATGCCACATTCTAAACTCAAGCAATATAATTTACCATATTAACAAATTAAGGGGAAAGGAACATGATTATGTCAAAATATGCTGAGAAAGCACCTGAATTGGCAAACTAGGAATAGACAGAAACTTCCTTAATGCAATAACAGTATCCACAGAAGAGTCTACAGCTAACATCATACTGTATTTGAAAAATTGAGTGCTTTCCCCTAAAATCAGGAACGAAGCAAGGTGTCCTCTCTCACTACTCCTAACCAACAATGGACTGGAAATCCTAGCTAATGCATCAAAGCCAGAAAAAACAATAAAAATTAAAACCACAGACACTGGAAAGGAAAATTTTTAAACTGCACAGATGGCATAATTGTCTATGTATTAAATCCCAAAGAAACTATTAAAAAAATTTCCTATAATAAATAAATGAGTTTAACAAGGTCACAAGATACAAGCTCAAATATACAAAAAACAATTGTATTTTTATATCCTAGCAATAGACAGTTGGAAAATAAAATTTTAAGAAGTAGTCTGCAACAGTATTAAAAAATAATAATAAAGAAAAGATTAAGGTATAAATCTAACAAAATATGTGCAGGCTTTCTTTGGTAAGAAGAAATGTATAAATACAGCTGATTCACTTTGGTGTACAGCAAAAACTGGCACAACAGTGGAAAGCAATTATGTTCCAATAAAGAGCTTAAAAAATATATTATTTATGGACACAACTTTGAATTTCATGTCATTTTTATAATCTCAAAATATTATTAAAAACCAATTTTTTCAATATTTTTAAAATGTAAAAACCATTCTTAACTAAACGGTTATACAAAAACAGGCAGTGGGCCAGATTTGGCCTGTGTGCCACAAATTGCCCACTTTTACATGATATGATTTCATTTATATAACATTCTGAAAAAGGTAAAATTATAAGGACAGAAATCAGATCAGTGGTTGCTAGGGGGTAGAGCAGAGCAAGGGGACTAACAAATGGATACAAGGAACGTTTGGGGGTGAAGGAAATAGTCTATGTCTTGATTATGGTGGTAGATATTTAACCGTGTAAGTTTTCCAAAATTCACTTTAAGTGTATGCCTCAAAGGGGTAAATTTTACTGGAAATAAACTATATCTCAAATAAGCCTGACTTTTATAAAAAGTTAGTTTCAAAGTGCTAACCTAAAGTCAGTAGGTAAATTAAAAATAGAGCTATGTAAGTCCTTTTATCTAGTTAACCACAAAAGCATACTTGTTTTCACACATAATATTAATAAATTCAAAGAGCCATGCCAGTTTTACTAATTTTTTTCTATAACTTCAGATAACATACTGTTTTTCCCTGATGATCTCCCACCAGGTTTAAGTGAACCTCTGCTAACACAAAATAAGCACCACTACAGGAAACTCAAGCTCATAAACATACACCAGAGCAAACATGATTTTAAATGAATTCTGCATAAGAGCTTATTCCAACCACTTGGAAGAATTATCTTTCTATGTGTGAAATATAGTGTACATTCCTACTGTACACCTGTTTACACACTTATGATCTCTGGCATACCTCTCAGTACATGGCTGAATCCCACTGGGAGAAAGAGAAAGTAGAAGAAAATTAGAGCGATGTTTTGTTTTAGTTCTAGAGGCACTGGAGTACTAGGCAAATTACCAAGTCACAATGGAACAAAAAGCAGAAATCTACTTAAGTGAACTGTGCTACAATACAGTGCCTCAAGGGAAGTAGAAACCCCATTTCACACATAGGGAGAAGGCCAGCCACATTAGCAGAAAAATTAGCGATTATGTATCCCACAGTGCTACATTAGAGCTATTTAAAACCCTCTTATGTAAGAACTGTAGTAATTCAAGAGACTACAGCGTTATTAGGGCTGTAGGATGGATCAAATCTTCCCAGTTGTAGGGAGCAAAGAGAGAGAGAAGCTGAAATCCAGAGAGGACTAGACTTCAATAGTTTGAGGTGATAAGAGAGGACTTTCAGAGAGATGTTGTGTATTCATCCTTCCAGTCCTATGAAATGAGAAACTACCAAATGTAGAAGTGGCAGTGTGCAGGCAGATTCAGGAGCTAAATTATGTTCCTTGCCAAAAAGAGCATTTCTTCCCTTTCCATTTATAAATAGGCCAAATTCTATCTCTGCTTCCTCACCCATCACTCTTCAACCAATCTAATCTAGTGGCCAGTCTACTTAATTCTCACAAAGTTTATCAACGATCTCCCTGTACCTAAAACTAAGGGACAAATTTTTTTAGTCTCCATCTTACTGCATTCTCAACAACACTTGAAATTATGTTCACATGCCCATTTGGCTTTCGTTACACTCTCCTGGTTTTCTTCCTCTGTCTCTAGCCTTTCATTTTCTTCCTCCTTTGAAGGTCAAGACTCAGGCCCCTCATCTCTTTTCATTCTATGTCTTCTTAGGCAATCTCATCCACACCTAAGACTTCAATTTCTGCCTATATATAAATTACTTATAAATGTAAATCCTCAGCTCAAAGTTCTCTGAGCTTCAATATTCAATTGCCTACCTGACATCTCTATTTGGAAGTCTCAATGCCAGTTGAAATTCAGTGCATATCAAAGTGAACTCATAATTTTCCTATTAAACTAATTCCCTTCCAGTGTTCCTTCCAGTGCACAATTTCAGTTAATTGCGCCACCATTTACGTATGCAGTCCTGAAATCTAGAATTATCCTAGAAATATCTCTCTTCCTCAAATGCATAATTAATCTATCACTAAGTCCTTTCAATTTTAGCTTCTTAAATGTGCCTTGAATCCTTCTACTTGTCTCTGTATCCATTGTCAACCATAGGCCTTGTTACCATCAATGCCCACCTAATCTCCTGGCTAGGCTACTCACATCCATACTTCTCCCCTTCTGCATACTAGAGAAAAATTATCTCACCATCTCACTGCTTAAAATACTCTAATGGCTCCTGATTGCTTTTAAGAAGAAAAACCTTCTTATGAGGACATAGAAAGCCTTAAATGTTCTCGCACACTTTCACCTCTTCAACCTCATTTTTTGCACTGTTTCCTTTCCCTCTTTCTACTAAAGCCACTCATCCTTTAGACTCACTATGACGCATCCATCACAGGGCAGTTGTATTTTATACATACCGTCACCTCCTCCAAGAATAGATCGCGATACACACCTTTTTTCCTTCTTTGTTTCTTCCTTCCTTCCTTCCTTCCTTCCTTCCTTCTCTCTCTCTTTTTCTTTCTCTCTCTCTCTCTTTCTTTCTTTCTTACCTTAGGTATCCAAAATACAGTTGATCATGAGCTTGGTTGCACTGATCCATGCTTGGCTCCCATTTTAATTATTTTCCCTTGCCCAATGTGACTTCCCTTCCCTCAGGAACCAGTTGTTACATGTTCATATTAAAATCTAAACAGAATAAACTATAGCTAATGCATATGGTGCTTATTGTGTATCAGGTAGATAGGTACTATTATAAATATTCTACTAGTATTCCTATTCTACAGAGAAGCTATTTTTACTTAGTCACACTGCTAGTAAAGCCAGATCCAAATTCAATGTTGCTGCAGAATCCAAGCTCTAACCACTACAAGTTCACACATTTTAATGGCTGTATAAGGTTCCCTATTTACATTTTATTCATTCCTTTGTTTTTTAAAAGCCGGCACTTTATTCTGAAAAAGAATAGACTTACATATGTATAACTGAATCACTGTGCTGTATGTACACCTGAAACTAACACGATATTGTAAATCAACTATACTTCAATTAAAAAAAGAATTAGCAAGTAAATAAGTTGGCCCTTTATAATTCATTACTGTATATTTCCAATAAATTATAATATTTCTGTAATGACATATTTATAAACACATATATGTTTTTCTCTGAGATATGTATACAGGAATATAGCAGACATACTCAAGTTCACTAAATATTTCTAAACTTCCCTCCCAAATGGCTTAACCCAGTTAGCACACCTGCAAGCAGAGCATGAAGGTTCCAGTTCGCTCTTATCCTTGTCAATACATGATTTTATTCAACTTTTAAAATTTTTCAGCTTGGGTAGATATGAAATAATGTTTTATTTTTTTAAGTTCACGTTTTTCTGACTCCTAATGAAGTTCAGCCAATTGAAATGCCCCACCTATGAATTACCTATTAATGCCATCCTTTATCAAAACTCTATTGGTTTTCAGGGGTTGGGGGGAGGGGTTGTTTGTTTTTGCTAATTTGCCTATATGTATAGCCTATATGTTAATTCTTTATAAGTTGAGCACACCAAATGTCCTAGTCAGACAAATGACGGCTAATTCTGTTCTTTGTTAAGCAGAATTCTTTAATTTTGATGCATTCTAATACATCAGTTTCTCCCTGCACTGTTTGTGGTTTTGGTGACCGGCTATAAAAAAAAAAAATAACACTTACCCCTGAGTCAGTCACAAAAAATTCTACAGTTTCTTCTCATAGCTTTATAATTTTGCCTCTCACATTTAGGCTTTTAATCGATCTAAAGTTTATTTTTATGTCTGATGTGATGCAAGAACTTAATTTCAATCTTTTCCATATAGAGATTCTATTTTCCCAGCACCATTAAATAGCCCATCCTTTCTTCCACTGATTTGTGATAGCAATCTATCATATACTTAGTTTCCACATGTGCAAATGTCTATTTATGGACTCTGTATTCTATTTCATTGGGTTTTGGTTTGTTTCCACTCCAAAACAACATTGTCAGAACAAAACTCCAAATACAATCAAAGGTCTAAAATCTTAAATATATAAGCTTATATATTTAAGTTTATAAATATAAAGGTAAAAATGGTACTGATGAACTCAGTGACAAGAACAAGGACGCAGATGCAGAGAATGGACTGGAGAACTCGAGGTTTGGGGAGGGCGGGGGGTGAAGGGGAAGCTGAGACGAAGAGAGAGAGTAGCACAGACATATATATACTACCAACTGTAAAATAGATAGCCAGGGGGAAGTTGTTGTATAACAAAGGGAGTTCAACTCGAGGATGGAAGATGCCTTAGAAGACTGGGACGGGGAGGGTGGGGGGCACTCGAGGGAGGGTGGGGGGGGGACTCGAGGGAGGGAGGGAATACAGGGATATGTATATAAAAACAGATGATTGAACTTGGTGTACCCCCAAAAAAATAATAAATAAATAAAATTTAAAAATAATAATAAAAAAATAAATATAAAGGTAAATACATAAGTTTCCAGTGATGTAAATCACAAGTAAGCAAACTTTTTCTGTAAAGGGCCACATAGTAGATATTTTAGGCCTTTCAAACCATAGGGTCTCTGTCACAGCTACTCAACTTTGCCAAAGGGATGTGAGAGTAGCCACAGATAAACAAACAAATAAATCAGCTTGACTGTGTTCCAATAACAGTTTATTTACAGAAACAGGCAGCAGGCAGAATTTGACCTCTAGGACATATTTTGCAGATCCCTGATATAGATAAAAGAGTCAAAGATATAGTCACATTTAATTTAAAACTTTTATTACAAATAAATATTTAAAAGACATATACAATAATACATCAATTTAGAAATATTGCTTTTTCCACATTCCTATTTCAAAAAGCTATTTTATCCAAATTTTTCATGTCTATTTTCTCCATCCTCACCAAAGCAACTCACTGAACTCAGTGTTTTCCAAAGTAAAATTTCTTCACTTCTGAGTTCTTCAAGAAAACAGAAATTTTTCAATCTTTTAGTTCCTGGTAAACCTGCTGTTCCTGGTAATTTTATGCCCAGCCACATAGGTTTTGTTGCTGTTGCTGTTTTCCCATTCATCTTACAGGTGTGCTTTCATGACTTCCATAACACTGACTTTCATCAGATGATGAGTTTGAAGTTGCACTTTCTACAAGTTCATGGCATGCAGTTACAGAAAGTGATCATTAAATGTAGTCACATACATCATAGAGTGCTTTTCAAACTGCAGAGTGCAACCCAATACAAGAACATAAAGTCAACTTAGCAGGCCAAGACTCATCATTTTTAATGAAATAGAATAGATCAGAGCATTGGAAAGAGTACAAGCAAGATTTCATATAAATGTTGTTTCTATTACACATATATGTATATTTCTAGGTAGGTATGTGTATACTGGGTTATAGTGCAAAATATGTTTTTTTATGGATGGAACTTTTTTTTAAAAAAGTATGAAAGCCACTGCTTTACTAAATCGCTGAGAGAACAGACCAATGTCCTTTTACAATAAAAGAATAAACAATGTCATATGAACTCCTAAATAGCTGTCTAAGTGACTATTACAACTCCAATGTTTCTCTAAAATACAAATCTGATCATATCACCCTGTTCCTCTGCCTGGAATGCCTTTTCTCCCTTTCTTGGCCAGATGCAGAGGCACCAAAACATTGAACAGTAGAGCATGCTCAAGAAATGGTATCAATAGCATTATCAAATAAAGAAATGGGAAACTAGAGACACAGATAACCTGACATAGTAACTAGATTTAATATTGAAAATATTTTTAAATAGCTGAAGTACTTCACTTTCACAAATAACTACAAAATTTTCCTGCGTAATAAGAAAATATAATGGCATCAGCATGTATATCACAGCACTATTCATAGCCAAAAATTGGAAACAACCCCAATGTACAGAAACAGCAAAACAAAAATGAACTGTAATATATTCTGATACTAGAGTAGCATACAATCATGAGAATGAATGAAATACAACTATATGCAATCATATGAGTGGATTGCACAAACACAACAAACAAAATAATATGGACACAATATGCCATATTTGTATGAAGTCTAAATATAAGTAGGCAAAAATAATATGTGGTGCTAGAAAAAATTCAAGATAAAAGTCATGCCCTGGGGTGGGAGATAATCCTCCCTGGAGAGAAGCATGAGGAAGAGATCCTGGAGGGTAATGTTCTGGTACTGTTCTGCTCCTTGCTTTCAGTGATGGTTTCCAGATATACTCAACTGTCTGAGAATTCAATAAGCTATATATTTTCAAATTGTGCATTTTTCACTACTTATATTTTAATAAAAACTTTACTTGGCAATAAACATTGGTACTTTTATCAATTTTTCTAAATGCGTTTTCTGAACAAGCAATCTATCATCATAATTTATCTTTATTTATTGATCCCTTTTTTGAGCCAAAAGGAATTTAAGGTGGTTCTAAGGTACATGACAGATGCCATCAATTTTAGACCACTTGGGTTGGAGAATGTCTATGCTGGACCTGGAAACATATTTACGTGCAGGAACTGCCTTCACTATTTCGCAAGTCTGTATCAACTGCTTTGACCAGTCAAGCACCGATAAGAAGTACATAGTTTATAAAAAAACATCTTTGCCCATATCATCCTCAATCTTCCAAAAAAGTAGAAAAAAACAAGTGGAATTTTTTAAGTAAAATTAAATTAACAATATTCTCAATGACCCTTCAATTCCCATTGCCATTAGGCTTCAAAACAATAAAATCAACTTTGGGGGAGATCCATCAGCTTTCTCTCATAAGTTAACAATAGGCTGTCCGTGATTTAGAAATTTCACTTCTGACCCTAGACTCAGCTCTATTGCAAGTTAACATGATAGAGCACAGCAAAAGAATCATGTGATACACTTAGTCTTATCATCAACAGGTACAAGCAGGATTTCCAAATCCTTCTAAGGAACACTCTATGACCTGAAACCTACAGATTTAGTCTTCTGGAAGAGATGGGAGAGAAAAACTACCTCAGGGTTATGATGGAAAAGACTGTAATAAGTCATGTTAACAATTAGCACTTTAGCAAAAGCCTCAAAATGTTGATCCTTGGACTCAAGTTTCACAACTAAAAAGACACAATTTTCCATGGACTGTTGGAAATCTGCTCCATCAGGAGACCTTAGATAAAAGAGTTAAGAATCCCCAGAAACAAACGGTCTTTGGAGATAAAGAGCTAACCAACGACTCTTGGATCAAGCAGATGACAAACCAAAGTAGACAACTTCCATCCAAGAAGAGAAGAATGATTTTCTGGTATTTCTGCTCCTCCTTTTAAAAATTATTTTGTGTACTCATTATCTTATTTATTATTGTACTCTGGAATCTCTAATGTTCAACTAAAGGTTTCTCAGTATCCTTTCATATATTTTCACTGTTAACCCATTTTTAATCTCCTTTCACTGCCACCTAAGTGAATACAAAAAATCTCCCTGTAATCCCACTGACAAAATTGAATAGGTATTCCTTGAAACACTACACACGGCAAATTTCCTTCCCTTGAGAGGATACTTCTGTATTTGAACTTTCTTCATATCATTAACCTTAACCTTCAGTATTGTAAAAATTAGACCTTGATCTCAAGTGATTACTTTCAGCAGTTTCAGAAGAACCAACAGTACCATGAGTGGGGACTGACACTGGAGTTATCTTTGCTACAGCAGCATTCTTTTGGCACGTCTTTATCTTTTTGGCATCCTGAATTTTCCATCTCATTGCAATAAATGAGAATCAAATGTAACCTAAAGGTAGTAGATGTTACTAGTACTCACTATATAGAGTTGCCTCTCTTCATGAGGACATGGACTTTCTAGACTTTCTTGCAGATAGAGCCTTGTGACAAATTTCAGGCAATGAGCTGTGAGTAAAAGTGACCTATGTCACTTCCTGTCTTACACAATTAAGAATCAATGTGAGTTCTCCATTCTCTCTCTCTTCCTCTGATGCAGCAATCCTGGTAGCTATGTGTTCTAATTAGCTTGCCAACAAGATGGAAGCAGCCTGGATCCCTAAACTGCCACTTGGAAAAGAAGCATTCTATAATTCTATAAACAAGTCTTAGTCTTTTCATAGGCTAGTGCCCCTGGGCTGTGACTGTCACAAGTGCTTCTCAGCTTTTTTTCCCATTTCATAGAAACAGGATGGTTAGGTGGACTATAATTGGGTATTTCTCTACTCTCATGTTGGTCAGGCTCTGGTAAAGTAGTTTCCTTTGAGAATGAAAACCTCTGGGAATATGTCAAAATGGTTACTTTTCCCATCCCCCTGGTAAGAGTATGAGGGAATATTTCACTGATCTTTACCTTGAAAACTTGGTAGAGTTCATGGAGGTAAAACCCACAAAACTATGGTGGGGGATCCCCTAAAGCTGGACTTCCAGGAATGTTTAAGTCTTTAGTTAGTTCACACTCAGCCTTCAGTATTTCCTCAATTTCCTACCAGTTCCTAGATCCAGTGGCTTCTGCTCCCAGTAAGCTGTGATTCTCTTTATTCACCTTGCCTTTCAGTTATCAGGGCACTCATTTGTCCTGTGACCTCAATGTTCTGGGATCTAAGAAGAGTTGGTTTATTTTCAGTCTGTTCAGTTTGTTCAGCATTTTTCTTGTTGTAAGGATGGGATGACAGTTTCCAAACTCTTTATATGTTAAAGAGGAAACCAGAAATCTCCACAATATTGTTTTTAATTACTTAACAGCATGTTTTCCCACTTGAATATGAAATATTTGAGAGCAGGAACCATAGTCCCTTTACCTCTGGATTCCTAGTACCCTGTACAATGTGAGAATTTTCAGGGCTCAGTCTTGGACATTCTTATCTGCTGTTCATCACATACTCTCTCTCTAGGTCATCTTAGCTACTCTTCCAGTTTTCAGCACCATACTGACAACTCTGAAAGTTATATATCTCCAGCTAATCCATAGCTCTCCTTCAAAGTTGGTTAACTTACTAGCATCTTAAACTTAGAAAATTTAAAACTTCAGTTTTAGTTCCTACTTCTCACTTATTCAACCTTTCCCCTTCTTGATCATAGTTAATAGTATCACCACCCAGTGATTGGTTCTTCCAATTCTGACTGGTTCTTCCAATCAGAAATCTGGCTGTCTTCTTTGGTTCTTACATCTTCCTTACTAACTTCCTCTAAATCTACTCCACTGACAAATCATGTCATTTCAACCTCCAAATATATCCCCAATCCACTTCCCTCCATCTTCAGTATCATCAGCCTGGTCCAAGTCTTTCACAAAAGCCTCCTCATTATTCTTTCAACCTTCATCCTCACTCACTCTACTCACAGAACAGCCAGATTGATTTTTATGCATCAATTAAATCATGTTACTCTCATGTTTAAAACTTTTCAGTATCTTCCCTTTATACTGAGGTCAGATCCAAACTCCTTCTCACTCTCTAGAGAAACACTGCCCTGTCTGAGTTCTACCTCCAGAACCTCACCTCCTGTCACACTCCCTCTTCTCCACTATATTACAGCCACACTAGCCTTCTTTGCATCTCTCAAACTCTTTGCTACTTAAAAACTTTCACTTATGATTTCCTTATGCTTAAAACACTCTTCCCCTTAGCATTTTTTTCCTATTAAAATACCTCATTATCAAAGAGGATTACTATATTAAGTGGCCATCTCATTCCATTGATTCTAATTTTAGATTTTCCTAGTACTTCAAAAGTACATTTATTATTAATGTCACAACATGAATAAAACTATTACATGAAAATTAAAAATCAAACTAATCCAACTGATTAGTTTAATTTCTATTAAAAAACATCTTTGATATTATGCTACATATTGGGAACACCAAGTTAAAATAACAGTTGCATTAAAAAGCATTTATCATTTTTTTCCTAGTATGCCCATTTTTAATTATCCAAAGACTCACTTTAAACTCCACATAAAACCTATATTATATTGTCTTTACAGAAAATTTTCCCTCATTTTAATATTAATGCAAAAAAATAGTGAAAGAAAGAAAAGAATTTAAAATTATTTGTAAATTAAGCAATTTCTGCAAAGGTTGAATGAACTGACGAATGAAAATCAGCTCAATCCATTTTCTATAATTATGGAAAGTCAAAGTGGATACATTGTTCTACTTATACCTATATACCTATATTTTCACATGAGTTACCCAAATCAAAATTACGTAACATTCCAAATTCAAAATTACATTCCTATTACATTAAAAAAAAAAACTATGAAATAAACTCCAAAATACAGACTTCAAAGAACCTACATTATTAAAGCTTTGAAAATTACAACATGGGATTTATAGAATTCATTAAAATGAAATTACTGTTCAGGAAACATTAGATTTTTAAATATTATCTGATAGAATATTTACTTAGCTATTCTACTGTGAAAACATTTATACAGAATATGAAAAGCACAAGTCCTACTTTTTAACATTTATAAATTAAAATGAATACCTAGAATTCAACTCTTCAAAATAACTTAATAGATAAGTAAATAGAAAGTAAGCAGATAGGATCTTATCCCACTCAAATGGTAGTCAAAGAAAGAAACAAACGAGATGATCCAGAAATAAGAAGTCCTAAACTCTGATCAAAGAAAAGATGAATTAAAGGAGAAGATTCAGAAGTAACCCTGATCTGTGGATCAGAAGTATAAAAGGAAAGCTCCTAGAAAATTATATATCAGAAGTCTTCAGAACAATAAGATAAGATGAAGAAAGTAAGTATTAAGAGAATCTAATTAGTTCTGATTTTTTAAACTGTATAAATCACAGAATAAGAAGAATGAACTAGTTGTTCAAAAACCTTTAATGGAAATAATACTTATTAATGTAGAATTAATTTTTAAAATATTGGAAAGTACCTGACTTTTCTCCTACAATCTTCCTAGCCAAAAATCAAAGCAAACTGTATTATATTTATTATTGAAATAAAGCTATTTCTTTTCAAATTTGCCTTAGTCTTTGTGTATGCAAATCAAATGTCATTTTGTTTCAATAATTAGAGATCACTTTTTAAAGTTACTAACAAAATATTTTATTTAATACCCACTGTAATCTACTAAATAACATAATCTTGACTATTTCCTAAAAGATACAAACAAGATACATAACTGACATCATTTAAAATTGAGACAAAGTCGCATCTAATTATATTTTGCTGCTGATTTTACTATTTTATTATGTTTCACTGCCTTAGAGAAAAATCAGCAAAACAATGACATTGTGTACAATTTTAAAGCAACTTTTGCTGATTAGCGAAAGAGATTATTAATTTATTTCTATTCCTTGGGACACAGTATTCTTACATCATAAAAGGTTAAAACGTAAAATGAGTTGTGAAGACACATTTATTGAGTTCCTGCCATGGATCATTCATTCTGATGGATGTCAATGATAAAATGTAGACAAGACAAACACAAGTTTTGACTTCAACTGGCTTAATTCAGCAACGGTTCCAACCACAGAACTACATTATCAGTTATGAGGAGGAGCATATCACAACACAGTTTTACTTCAGTTGAAACTGAAACACAGACCAAATTTAAAATAAAATGCATACAAGGTAACAAAAAATGGATGAGGGATTACCCTCAACAATAGCAAAACAAAAAGACATTATCTTCTGGTTTGCATTAAAGGCAAAATGTGAATGTTTTTCTGAATGTTTCATCTTAAGGCTCCTGGTAGTTATTCTTGTTCTTTCCTAGAACTCATGTCACTTTTCAATCTGCCCATTCCTACAATGAAACCATCTTCTCCATAGACATAATTCCTACTTTTATAAAGCGCAGAGGCTGACTGGTAAGAGCATTTCTGAGTAAGATGGCAGTTATCACGGGGAGCGTGGAATTTAAATCTATGCAAACTTTCTCACATTCTCAGAGTAACTTCTGCTTTACAAAGTAGATAATATTTCTTGCACAAAGTTAAAAAGATACAAGTATGAACAACTTCTTAAAGTGTGTTTTAATCGGCTAATAACTGAAATAAATGGAATTGACATTTTTTAATGTTTCAGACCAATATGAGAATAAATTGCTGCATTTCCCAAATTACGTTTCATAACCTAATGAAATGTTCAGTGAAAACAGGATTCAGTAGTCACATAAATTTAGTTAACATTGTATGTTCTAATACCTTTGGAGCATATTTAGACACTCAGAAATATTACAATAAAGAAACCTACTTAACCTTTTTTAAAAGAACCCTTCCAAAACTATTTGACCAAAGATTGGATTGAGGGATAAACCTCTTAATGTCTTCTGGAATTATTTGTGAAAGAAGTACACTTTGGAATATACTGCATTATTGGAGAAAGATACTTTACTGGATAAATACTGTTTATATAACATATTAAAGCTGGGGGGAGAATTACCTCTTCATTCTTACTACTCTATAAATTATCCTTGTTTTCTTTTAATATTTCCATGGGATATGAAGTATCAAAGGTGAAAATATCAAACTCATAACCTAACAATTTTCATTTCTGAGGAATGTTACGCCCAGGGCAGTATTTTAATACATACTCTTCAGTATGTTATGCTATTGAAGATAATATTTAGTCTGTACAGATCAGCTTACTTACGTCTGGGGCTCCTTTTCATTTTGTTGTTTTTGCTGGGGCTGAAGAACGTTATTTACCAGTTCAGTGATCCCACTAAAGGGAAACCACCTGTTTAAATAAGCAAATAATGTGACTGAATAACCAAATAAATAAAACAATTGTAGGTCAAATGTTTTCTTATCCATACTAATAAAAATACACAGGCACAAAAGCTACAGCCAATGGAAATATGAGCTCCAATTATCATCCAGGCAGTCAGAATATAGGGAAAATAAGTTTTAACACTTAACCAGTCCACAAGCAGGCAGCAAAAAACTACATCTAGTCAGTATGTGGATGAAGTAAGAAGCTGCGGCCAGCTCTCTTACAAGCCAGAGTCAGAAAGCAGAAGACACACTAGCTGCAGCCTATCCAGTATTAGTGTAAGCTAATACCATCCAAGGTGCAGAAAGCAGAATGTGGCAAAGGTACAGAAGTCAAGCCTACTGAACTCTTAATACGTTTACTTACTGTGTCGGTTGTGGTTTGTGTCCTTCTTTGACCCTAAAAAGATAAGTTTGCACAACTGAGTGCACTGTACTAGGAAGAAATTTCTATCTACAGATCTGTGGTCATATAAAAATGAAAAATGAGGTTTGTTACATAGAAAAGCTTAATGCTTTGGAATTATACATTTGAATTAATCTGACACAAAAAGGAAAAGTTGAATCATTTGTTCTTAATAGATGGCTGATATTAAAATTCTACTGCTGTCCTAATGATTCCATGATTTGGTCCTCAAGTTTTCTGCATATTTGTATTGATATTGATATTGAAGAGTTTAAAATAATTATTTTAAAATATTATATTAAACAGTTACATTTGGTCTCCTGAATATAAGCAGATTCCCTCTTTATTTTTAAAATTTCTTCCTTAATGTAAATTGAAGTAAAGGCATAAATATTTTAAATAAAATGTAGGGTTTTATAAATATATTTTAAAAGCCTTACAAATGGATTCATTTACTTCACAAAGGAGCAGATAAAGGAATTGGGGGATTATGCATCCAATTTATCTAAAAATAGCTACTAAAATAATTACGTATATTAAATTCTAAATATTCAGAAGCTAAAGTAAATTATTCATATAACTATAACAGCCTAAAAATGCATTTAACCTATAATCAACTCAGTGCTTCACTGAAATAGCACTGGATATTTAAAAGGTAGAGAAAGATAAAACACAAGGATAGTCATGCCTCTGAAATGTGGCTTCCCACACTTTGTCTGGAGCTGGTCCTGAGAGATAAACCTATGACTCAGTGATCAGTTGATTAGTTTTTACTTTCCCAAAGAAAGACTAAGAATTGGTAACTAAAATGGGTCACCAAAATCTAGGACTTTCATTAGGAAATTATATTAACACTGTAAATTAAATTCTCTTTTTAGATTAAATTGACTTGTTCATCATGTTCTTATTTTAAATGATATAAGCAATAAATGAAAAGGTATACCTTTACACATTTTTGTGTCCCAATGAATACAATTGGTATTTATATTTCTCTATATTAACTAAAAGAATATCCCTGTTCTCTGTATGAACTTCAAAAAGTACAATAGCTTTAGCCTACAGCTAAAGCTACATCATTTAGTATTTAAATAGAGATATAATGGATTAATAATAAAAGATTATATTTAGCACCAAATATAGAAACAAACAAATACAAGCAAGCTATAGTGACAATGGATTTGACCTAGAAAACTTATCATTGTATTTTTTTAAGAATAAGACACAAAAATCTCTTAACGTTTTAGAACAAAATAGTTCCCATGCAGATAATGACAAAGAAAAATTACCATACCAGCTAATCAAAATGGAGAACAATTCAAGATTATCCTTCACCAAATAATATGTATGATAAAAACAAAAATATTGAAATGAATGCATAAAAGAGGAAAAGATATTTGTTAAAGAAGTCCTGGGTGAGTCTCTACAAGGAATCATATTTGCTCTTAATTAGTGACAAAAATTTTCATCATAAATAAATTTATATTAATTATAAATCAGTTTCTAATTTCAAAATCTGTACTAGAAAATATTAATAGACATAAAAATTTTAATTACCAATTCAGAAATTATTTCTGGGCTTGTAAGATATCTCTATGTGAAATATACAAACATTTACATCAGTGTCCCACATAAAATGTCATAAATATGCAGTAAAAATATTTATCTTGTCTTTAAATCAAGAGTATAAAATTTTTCTTCTTTTGTCCAATATATTAGATGAAATCAAACCTCAAAGAATCTGACCATTATTAAAATTCATGTTGAGATAATAACGTAAGAACTGGTAATATGAAAAAGTAGTTATATATTTCTTTGACAATACATTAACACTATTGACAATGAACTCCTACATTCCTGCATTCCAGAAAGTTGTATGAGGGGCTTCCAGTTTCCAATAAGATACATAAAGAGCTTAGAAATCATCACTCCCATCCTTACAAGAAAAAAAGCTGAACAAACAGAAAATCAACAACTCTTCCTAGAATCACCAAAGAATTTAGGTCACAGAGCAAGCAAACTTGCCATGAAAACTGGAGAAAGAGACAAATGGATACAGATTATCACAGTGTACTAAGCCTAGGAGAAGAAGTGCACAGCTGGGGCCTCTGTCTGCAGGAACACTTTTAACTATAATTGGCTTATTGCTAGACTCACTGTGGACTAGATTGAGAGTTTAAAATTCCAAGGAGTCCCAGTTTTAAGCATACCACTAAACTTCCATAAATTTTATCTCCAAAAGCCATACCAGTTGCTCACTGTGAAGATCAGAGAAAAATTTCCTCCTGCATCCAGCAGGAGGAGGGGAAAGAAAGTATTTTGAAATACTCCCAAAGCTCTCTACTCTAACAATCCTAAACTCAAGGGAAAATATTTTACCAGAGCCTAACCAACTGGCATTTTACCAAAACCAAACAAGCTCTGAGGATACATACCTATTAGATCACCCCCTAGCCTTTTCTGTGGGAGGACAATACCAAACTGGAGCTCCCTCTAGCCTCAACAGGGGGAAGGGAAAAACATAACTCAGGTGCACTAAAAGAATAAGACCTAATTATAGGACTATTGAATGCTTGTTCTGTAGCAACACCTTACCACCAAATCATTAGAGTTCCTGAATAATAACAGGATTACAACTATACGAACTGCAAGCTTTAAACACTATTTAGTAAGGAGTCTCTAGGGCAACACAAAAAGGAAGGAAGACAAAAATAAAAACAATAGAAGAGGATTCTGGAAGATGACAGAGTAGAAAGCAACAGAAATCTGCCCCACCCCACCCTATACAATCTGTCTGATGTAACTATTTGGAAATCTGGAGTCTATTGAAAGCTTTCAACTTCAAAAGAAGGCTTGGACTGTACCTCATTGTAAATTTCAGTCAATTTGCGCTCTTAGCATAGTAGCAGCTACCCATCCCCTACCACCTGCTCCATGGAAAGTAGCTGTTTACCCATTCTTGGAGCAACCTACACACAATTTGCAGGAGCAAGGGTGGGTAAAAAGGACTCTGTCCTCCAAATATCAGATTTGTGCTCTGATCCCTGATTACTGCTTCTCCTCTCAGAGGTGCATACAAAGAGGTAAGAGGCCACTGTTGTTGCAATCTCCTCATTGTTGCAAACCCCTCCCACTTTGGCTAAGGTGACTTCCAGGATATTTTTAAAGAGCCAGGGCATTTCCCCATCCTTTATTTTTCAATTTTTCTCCTTCCGGGAGCCAGATATCAAAGACTGAAAGCAACTGTGTATATGAGACAAAACAGAAAGTCACCACATTTGCCCAGGAAAAGGAGCAGATTCAGAAAAGATCTAAGAAGACCTTAAGTTTACAACACAGCCTGACCTTCAGCACAGAGACAGCCTACAACAAAAAAGAATAAAATAAAATAAATAAAAACAATAACAGAAAATAACAAAACTCAGCAAAGGGGAAGAATATGATTTCCAGGGTTACCACCAGATATTTTAGATTCAAATGTCCAGTTACCAACAAAAAAGTCACAAGGCATACTGAAAAACAGGAAAGTATGGGCCACTCAAAGGAAAAAAAGAACAACAAAAACTGTCCCTGAAAAACACCTGGCGTATCTATTACACAAAGACTTTAAAACAATTATCAAGGGCGTAGGGGACAGGAATTGAGAGATTGGGATTGACACGTATACATTGTTGATATTATATATAAAATAGGTAACTAATGAGAACATACTGTATAGCACAGGGAACTCTACTTAATGTACTGTGGTGACCTAAATGGGAAGGAAACCCAAAAAAGGGGGGATATATGTACATGTATAGCTGATTCATTCTGCTGTACAGGAGAAACTAACACAACATTGTAAAGCAACTATACTCCAATAAAAATCAATTTTTAAAAAATTTTAAAAATAAATAAATAAATTTTAAAAATGCTCAAAGAACTGAAGAAAGATGTGGAGAAAGTCAAGAAAACAATGTGTGAACAAAATGCAAATACCAATAAAGAGATAGAAAACCTAAAAAAAAAAAACGAAAAAAGGAATTCTGGGCTGCAAGTTGTTGGAACTCAGAGCAGGCTGCCCCAAGACATGCCACAATGGCATATAGATTATTTTGAATTAAAGTTACTCGAGAAACAGTCAGTGAGAAAAAAAAATGATACTTAGAAGAAAACACTTTGATCCTTCTCTTCCCCCTGAAAGCGAGAAAGAAATCTCCAATATGAAAGTATCCCCCACACCCAAAGTATAGAAAGCATCCTTATCAACACCCTTATCATCCTTATCAACAGAATTAAGAAATTCAAGGCTAAGAAAACTGTATAAAAAATCTGTGTGACTTCTTCATTAGTCTGCTACCACAAGTATAAGCCCCTTTGTTAAATCTTCACACATAATTGTTTCTTTGTCTAAAATTAACTTATAAACAGTCTGCCTTTTCACTTCAGAGGTTCCATTTCTATGCGACCTCTGTACATACAAATTACATTGTTTTTTTTCTGTTAATCTGCCTTGTGTCAATCATCAGACTAGACTAATTTCAAGTTCAGTGAACTTGAAGATGAAACAATGAAAAGTACTGAATCTGAAGAGCAGAAAGAAAACAGATTGAAGAAAAGAGAGTCTAAGGGACTTGTGAGACACCACTAAGCTGACCAACATAGGTTTGATGTGGGAATTCCAGGGGAAGAGAGAAAGAATATTTGAAGAAATAAGCTGAAATTTTCCCAAATCTGATGAAATACATAATTATAAACATTAAAAAAGATGAAAAATTCCACATAAAATGAAATCAAAGAGACCCAAGCCAAGACACAATAAACCAACTAAATCGAAAAAACACATATAGAATACTATACCCAAAAAGAAAAACAAACAGTCTTCTCATGTGGAAATGGGACATTTTCCAGGAGAGACCATATGTCAGGCCACTAATTAAGTCTCAGTAGACTTGAAAATATAGAAATCATATAAAGCATTATATCTTCTTCAAACACAACAGGATAAAGTGAGAAATTGAAAACAGAAGGAAAACTAGAGAAATCACAAATTTTTAGAAATTAAATAACATACACTTTAAAAACAATGGGTGGGGACTTCCCTAGTGGTGCAGTGGTTAAGAATCCTCCTGCCAATGCAAGGGACACGGGTTCGAGCCCTGGTCCAGGAAGATCTCACATGCTGCAGAGCAACTAAGCCCGCCCATGTACCACAACTACTGAGCCTGTGTTCTAGAGCCCACGAGCCACAACTATTGAGCCCACGTGCCACAACTACTGAAGTCCGCATGCCTAGAGCCCATGCTCCACAACAAGAGTAGCCACGGCAATAAGAAGGCCATGCATCGCAATGAAGAGCCCCTGCTTGTCGCAATGAGAGAAAGCCCTCGCACAACAATGAAGACCCAACACAGCCAATAAATAAATAAATAAATAAATAATTTTTAATAAATAAATAAAAATTTTAAAAAAATGGGTAAAAGAAAACACAAGTAAACTTAGAAAATACTCAGAGACAAATGAAAACAAAACAAAACAAAAAATGTACCAAAATTTATGGGATGTGGCTAAAGCAGTGCTAAGCAAGAAATTTATAGCTATAAACAATTATCGGGTTGGCCAAAAAGTTCGCTTGAGTTTTTCCGTATCACCTTACGGAAAAATCAGGAAAAACGTCAAAACAAAAGCCTAATTTTACAACTTATGAAACTGGAAAAAGATACACAAATTAACCCAAAGCCACCAGAAAGAAGGAAATAATAAAAATTACAGCAGAGATAAATGAAAGAAAAAATACAATAGAGAAATTCAATGAAACTAAAAGTTAGTTCTTTGAGAAGATTAACAAAACCACAAATTTTGTTGGATGGACTAAGGAAAAAAGAGAGACAAATCAAATTACTAAAATCACTGGGATAATTCCCACTTGATCATGGTGTATGATGTTTACAACATGAAAGCATTCTTGAGATGGTTGGTAGTAATGCATTAATGCATAAATATATTATTAATATATTTAGTGAAACTGAACCACACTTATAAGTGGTTAAGATGGAATATTTTATGTTCGTATCTCACCACCAAAAAAAAAATTGAAAAAAATTTAAGGACAATAGAGGAAATTTTAGCCTCTGACACCACAGTTACACCAATCAGTAAACACAGTTGGATAAATATAAAATCTGACACACTAAAGGGCTATCATTGGGTCTATCCACCTACATTCCTTTTATCCAATAAACACTGTCTAGTTTTCAACAAAAAGTACAATGCATTTTAAAGGCAAGAAAAAACACAGTCTGAAGAGACAAAGCACACATTAGAAACAGACTCAGATAAGGCAAAGATTTCAGAATTATCCAATTAGGAAAAATAAATACATTTAATATGTTAAAAGTGCTAAGGGAAAAAGTATACAACATGCAAAAACAGATGGGTACTGTGAGCAGAGAAATAAATTGTTTAAGAAAGAATGAAAAGGAAATTCTAGAAATAAGTAACACTAACAGAAATGAAGAATGCCTGTGAGGGACTCATCAGTAGACTACATTCAGCTGAGAAAGAATAAATAAGCTTGAAGATATGTCAATAAAAACTTCTAAAACTGAAAGGCAAAGAGAAAAAAGAAAGAAAAAGATAGAACAGAGTGCCCAAGAACTGTGGGATAATTACAAAAAGGTATAAGATACATGCAATGGGAATGCCAGAAGGAGAAGAAAGGAACAGAAGAAATACTTGAAGTAATAATGAGTGAAACTTATCCAAAATCAATGACAGACTCCAAG
This sequence comes from Hippopotamus amphibius kiboko, assembly GCF_030028045.1. Classification (NCBI taxonomy): domain Eukaryota; kingdom Metazoa; phylum Chordata; class Mammalia; order Artiodactyla; family Hippopotamidae; genus Hippopotamus; species Hippopotamus amphibius. The sequence goes on along the minus strand of NC_080190.1, from coordinate 140,873,155 downwards.
CCACAGGTCTAGGAAGCATGAAGAACACCAAGCAAAATTAATATGAAAAAATTTTTTTACCCCTAGGCAAATCCTATTCAAACTGCAGAAAAAAAAAAAAAAAGAGGAAATTCTGAAAGAAGCCAGAAAGAAAACAAACACCTTACTTACAGAGAAACAAACATAAGAATTACTTTGGACTTCTCTTTTGAAACTATGCAAGCAAGAAGAAAGTGGAATAAAATATTTGAAATGTTGAAAGAAAAAACCTACCAGCCTAGAATTCTGTGTCCAGTGAAGTTATTCTTCAAAAGTGAAGGATAAATATACCTACTCAGACAAAGAAAAATTGAGGGAATTTGTCATCAGTAGACCTGCCTTGCCAACAGTGTAAAAACGGGAGAAGAAAATGATATAAGTTGGAAACTAACATCTATTTAAAAAAACAGGAAGAGCATTAGTGAAGGAATGAGGGCAAAATAAAGTCTTTTCTTTTTCTTATTCTTAATTGATCTGTTTGTTCAAAATAATAGTAGTAACGTATTTGATGAGTACAGCTTAGGGATAAGTGAAATGAATGATACCAACTTTTAAGATACATGAGGGAAAAATTAGGGACACCCTTTTGTAAAGTACTTATACTACCCCTGAGGTGGTATAGTATTATCTGAAAGTAGGCTTGGATTAGTTGTAAATTCTTGAATACATTGCAGACTATTCAACAACCACTAAAAAACATTACTTTTAAAAAGGAAGTATAATTCATATGCTAAGTGAGAAAGAAAATGATAGCTATTAATCCAATTATATCAATAATCATTTTAAATGTGAATGATCTAAATTCACCAATTAAAAGGTAGAAACTGTCAAAGTAGACCAAAAAAAGAAAAGAAAAAGAGCACCAACAATGTGTTTTCTACAAGAAACCACTTTAAATAGAAAGACGGTAAAGTGATGAAGAAAGATATACCATTCTAACACAAAGAAAAAGAAAGCTGGAGAATCTATACTAATTTCAGACAAAGTCACCTTCAGAGCAAGGAAAATTATCAAAGATAAAGACCTGCACTCCATAATGATAAAGGGGTGAGTTTCCCAAGAACACATAATAATCCTTAATTTGCCAAGCCTAACAACAGAATGTCAAAAATACAAGAGGAAAAAAATGTCAAAATACAAGAGGCACAAGAAATACACAAATTCACTATTACAGTTAAAGACATCACACTTCTATCAGTAATTGACAGATCCAGTAAGCAGAAAATCAGCAAGGATATAGCTGAACTGAATAGCATCATCAGTAAGATAGATCTAATTGACATTCTATAATACTTCATCCAATAATAGCAGAATACACATTATTCTCAAGCTCATGGAACATTTCATCTCAAGTGAAAATAAAAATGTATCAAAATTTACAAGATGCAGCTAAATATGTTCTTAAATGGAAATTTCTAAGATTGGATGCATATGTTAGGGAAAAAAGAAATATCTAAAATCCATAAACTAAACTTCCACCTTAGGAAACGAGCGGGGGGGAAGAGCAAATTAAATCTAAACCAAGCAGAAGAAAAGAAATAATAAAAATTAGAGCAATACAGTAACAGACAGTGGAGACAGTGTCATCCATGTCATCCCTGTGGCTGAAAGGTATGTGATTGGCAGCTGTATTAAGCACATTCCAAACACAGGATGTACTATAACATAGTTTCTTCAGCAATTGCTGAGAGATGGAAAAGTATGAATCTATCAGAGCAATCCTTGGAAACGTTAAAGGAGCGCTATAGTTATGCCTGTCCAGATTTGATAAAAGAATTTAACAAGTATGACACAGATGGAGCAAAGTGGATTAAACAGTATACTGGAATTAATGCTATCTCAAAGAAAGAATTTTCCATTGGTGTTGGTTATTGAGAGATTCTTGGGACCTGACTTTTTTTTTATCTAGAATTTGCAACCCAAGGTTTTACTTAGCCTGTCTCAGAAGTTGTAGATGAAGTATTAGGTGGGCCAAAAGTTTCGTTGAGTTTTTCCCGTAACATGGCTCTAGTAGCACTTAGCTGTCTTTAACTTCATCTGAAACAATTTTGTTATATTGTATGTGACAGCTGTCATATCAGCGTGCATTTTAAAAAAGACTCGTCAAAATTGGTGAATTTTTGTGTAGCCATTTTAATATCAAAGATGGAGGAAAAACAGCAACATTTTTGGCATATTATGCTTATTTCAAGAAAGGTAAAAAGGTAACTGAAACACACAAAAAGATTTGTGCAGTGTATGGAGAAGGTGCTGTGACTGATCTAAGGTGTCAAAAGTGGTTTGCAAAATTTCGTGCTGGAGATTTGTCACTGGACAATGCTCCACGGTTGGGTAGACTGTTGAAGTTGATAGAGATCAAATCGAGACATTAATTGAGAACAATCAATGTTATACCATGCGGGAGATAGGCACATACTCAAAACATCCAACTCAAGCGTTGAAAATCATTTGAACCAGCTTGGTTATGTGAATCACTTTGATATTTGGATTCCACATAAGTTAAGCCAAAAAACCTTCCTGACCATATTTCCTCATGCAATTCTCTACTGAAATGTAATGAAAACATTCAGTTTTTAAACAAATTGTGACAGGTGATGACAAGTGGATATTGTACAACAATGTGGAACAAAAGAGATTGTGGGGCAAGTGAAATGAACCACCACCGATCACACCAAAGGCTGGTCTTCACCCAAAGAAGGTGATGTTGTGTATATGGTGGGATTGGAAGGGAGTCCTCCATTATGAACTCCTTCCAGAAAACCAAATGATTAATTCCAACAAGTTCTGCTCCCAGTTAGATCAACTGAAAGCAGCACTGAATGGAAAGTATCCAGAATTAGTCAACAGAAAATGCATAATCTTCCACCAGGATAATGCAAGACTGCATGTTTCTTTGATGACCGGATAAAAACTGTTACAGCTTGGATGGGAAGTTCTGATTCATTCCCCATATTCACCAGACATTGCACCTTTGGATTTCCATTTATTTTGGTCTTTACAAAATTCTCTTAAAGGAAAAAATTTCAATTCCCTGGAAGACTGTAAAAGGCACCTGGAACAGTTCTTTGCACAAAAAGATTAAATTTTTTGGGAAGATGGAATTATGAAGTTGCCTGAAAAATGGCAGAAGGTAGTGGAACAAAAGGGTGAATACATTATCCAATAAAGTTCTTGGTGAAAATGAAAAATGTGTCTTTTATTTTTACTTAAAAAAACTGAAAGCACTTTTTGGCCCACCCAATAAATAATTCACAATTGTCCTACTGACGTCAGATGTCCTCTCTACAAGAACATTGTCCTCTCTGGAGGGTCAACCATGTTCAGGGACTTTGGACATTACTTGCAAAGAGATCTGAAAAGAACTATAGATGCCAGGCTGAAATTAAGTGAGGAACTGAGTGGTGGTAGAAACCTATCAATGTACAAGTCATCACACCCAATATGTAGTCACATGCAGTTTGGTTTGGAGGATCCATGCTAGCTTCTACACCTGAATTCTACCATGTATGCCACACCAAAAAGGATTATGAAGAAATTGGGCCTAGCAGGTGTCATCACTATCCAGTATTTGGAGTTAGGTCATAAAACTGACTTCATAGTTATTGGGTTTAGGGAGTTGAGGAATCTTTCTGATTGCCTTTTTTGTCTGGATGCCTGGTTTTGAGGTTTTAAACCTGAATTGAAATAAGACCAAACTCAATTACACAGGAATATTTTAGTAAGTTTATCAACATGTAAATGTAGAGGAGAGCCAAAATGATTACATGTTTTTCTTCTGATTCAATATTTGAGTTGTATGTGTAACAAAAAGGTGTTAGTTCTTTCTGTGCCCTGATAGGTTCTATATTATTGAGTTAGCCAAGATTTGATGGGATTTATCAGTGTGTAGATAGCTCTATAAAGCTTAAATTGTACACTTCTAAGTGTACAATACAAGAGCTTGTTTATATTTCATACTTTTTATACTTTGAGGGAAAAAGTCACAGAAAACTAGTATTTGAGGAAAAAAAGTGACCAACTAAAGAACAAATTCAAAATGTAGCCTATGACACTTGGCGTAGACACACGTTCATGGGATTGCAGTTATTATGAATTGCTTCCATACCCTGTGTCCCTCAATGGTTTCCTTTGCAAGTGCTTTTGGAACTAAGAAGCTATTATCTTGGATTAACTGATGCCTGCTAGTTCTTTCCGTTTAACTCTCACTCTGTTTCTTGCTTTAAAGGAAAAGTAAAAACAAGACTGTCGGACTACTATTGCAGTTCTATAGTGTCATTTTTTATTTTAAAAAATGAATCATTTGATTACCAAAATTGGTAATTTTTAAAGCCTAACACCATTCTAATAAAGGCACATATTTCTTTTTCTTTTGAATACTTGTTTCAAGTTCTTTTAAGTTAATAAATCTATTTTCTTCAAAAAAAAGAGCAGACCTCAGTGAAATTTAAAATAGGAAATCAATGGACAAAAATCAACAAAACCAAAAGCTGTTGTAAAGACCAATAAAATGATAAATCCCTAGCTAGACTGCCAAGAAAAAGAGGGAAGACACAAATTACTAATATCAGAAATGAAAGAGAGTCCATCACTACTGATCCCATGACATTAAAAAGATTAAAAAAAATATTAAGAACAATTCTATGCCCAGAAATTTAATAACTTCCGTGAAATTGACTATTCTCTTGGAAGATACAATCTACAAAAGTTCACACAAGGAGAAATAGATAATCTGAATAGGTCTACATCTATTAAAGAAGTTGAATCAATAGCTAATATCATTGCAAAACAGAAATCACCAAGTTCCTGTGATTTAGTAGGAATTCTACCAAATTCTACCAAAATCTGTAAATTCTACCAAACATTTAAAGAGGAAATGATACCAATCCTCTGCAATCTCCCAAAAAAGGAAGCCAAGGGAACATTTTTAAACTCGTTCTCTTAGAGCAGCATCACCTTAATATGAAAACCAGGCAAAGACATTAAAAGAAATGAAAATTATGACAAATGTCTCTCATGACACAAATGCAAATATATTCAACAACATATTAGCAAGTTGATTCCAACAATGTATAAAAACAATTGTACACCATGACCAGGCTGGATTTATCCCAGGTAGGCTGGTTCAATATTCGAAAATCAGTTCATGTAATCTAGCACATCAACAGACTTAAGAAGAAAAATCATATGATTACATCAACAGATACAGAAAAGGCATTTGACAAAATCCAAGAACCATTCATGATAAAAACTCTCAACAAACAAGGAATTGAGGAAATATCCTCAATTTGATAACAAAAAAACCTACAGCTAACATCAGACTGAATGATCAGAAACTGAAAGCTTTTCCCTTAAGATCCAGGAGGAGTTAACAACAAAGAGGTCACACAAGGGAATTTTTAGGGAAACTGTTGAAACTATTCTGTATGATACTGTGTTGCTGGATACATGACTACAAAACCCACAGGGAAACACACACACACACACACACACACACACACACACACACAACCCACCAAAAAAAGTTATAAAGAGTAAACTTTTATACACACACATTTTTTAAAAGTCAATCAGAAGGACAGGAAAATGTATAACATAACTTCACTGACAGGGATGGGGAGGGGGATAAGTTGCTGTCCTAAGTAACATTAGGAAAGGACAGTTTAGAAAACTGTAGCTCTAAAGACAAAAAAGAACTATACATAAATACTGTAATCTATTTGGCAGATTTGTTTCATATTGCACAGGTTAGCAATTCTGATACTATTCTACATGTTTACCAGGATTGAACAATAAGTAAATAAGTCGTTGATAATGAGTCCCAGATTTCTGACTGTCAGAGAAAGAAGTTAAAAATAAGCAAAGAGGGGAGGCTAGAATGGACTCTGCCTGCAGTGCTGGGTTTAGAGTCAAAGATATTAGTCTAAAGTCATGCATATGTTGCCACTTTTATTCAACATAGTTTTGAAAGTCTTAGCACAGCACTCAGAGAAGAAAAAAGATAAAAGGAATCCAAATTGGAAAAGAAGTTGTTAAACTGTCACTGTTTGTAGATGACATGATACTATACATAGAAAGCCCTAAAGACACTACCAGAAAACCACTAGAGTTCATCAATGAATCTGGCAAAGTTGCAGGCTACAAAATTAATACACAGAAATCTGCTGCATTTCTATACACCGGCAATGAAAGAAAGAGAAATTCAAGAAGCAATCCCATTTACCATCACATCAAAAAGATAAAATACTTAGGAATAAACTTACCTAAGGAGACAAAAGACCTGTACTCTGAAAACTATAAGATGCTGATGAAAGAAATCAAAGAAGACACAAACAGATGGAAAGATATACCATGTTCTTGGATTGGAAGATTCAATATTGTCAAAATGACTATACTACCCAAGGCAATCTAAGGATTCAATGCAATCCCTATCAAATTACCAATGGCATTTTTCAAAGAACTAGAACAAAAAATCTTAAAATTTGTATGGAGACACAAAAGACCCCAAATAGCCAAAGCAATCTTGAGAAAGAAAAATGTAACTGGAGGAATCGGGCTCCCTGACTTCAGGCTATACTGCAAAGCTACAGTCATCAAAACAGTATGGTACTGGCACAAAAACAGAAATATAGATCAATGGAAGAGTATAGAAAGTCCAGAAATAAACCATGAACCTATGGCTAATTAATCTACCTAGAAGGGAGGTAAGACTACACAATGGAGGAAAGACAGTCTCTTCAATAAATGGTGCTTGGAAAACTGGACAGTAACTACATGTAAAAAAATGAAATTAGAACACTCTTTAACACCATACACAAAAATAAACTCAAAATGGATTAAAGACCTAAATATGAGATCAGTCACTACAAACCTCTTAGAGGAAAATATAGGCAGAACAATCTCTGACATAAATTGCAGCAATATCCTCTTTGATCCATCTTCCAGAGTAATGAAAATAAGAACAAAAATAAACAAATGGGACCTAATTAAACTCAAAAGCTTTTGCACAGCAAAGGAAACCAGAAACAAAAAGACAACCCACAGAATGGGAGAAAATATTTGCAAATGATGTGAGCGACAAGAGATTAGTCTCCAAAATTTACAAACAATTCATGTGGCTTAATATTGTCAAAACAAACAATCCAATCAAAAAATGGGCAGTAGACCTAAATAGATATTTCTCCAAAGAAGACAAACAGATGGCCAATACACATATGAAAATATGTTCAACGTCACTAATTATTAGAGAAATGCAAATCAAAACTACAATGAGATATCACCTCACATCAGTCAGAATGGCTATCATCAAGAAATCCACCAACAGTAAATGCTGGAGAGGATGTGAAGAGAAGGGAACCCTCCTACACTGTTGGTTGGAATGTAAATTGGTACAGCCACTGTGGAGAACAGTACCTGGAGGTTCCTTAAAAAACTAAAAATAGAGTTACCATATGATCCTGCAATCCCACTCCTGGGCATACATCAGAGAAAAACATGGTTCAAAAGGATACACGCATCCCAATGTTCACTGCAGCACTGTTTACAATAGCCAAGACATGGAAGCAACCTAAATGTCCACTAACAGAGGAATGGATAAAGAAGATGTAGTAGATACACACAATGGAATATTACTCAGCCACTAAAAAGATTACAATAATGCCATTTGCAGCAACATGGATGGATCTAGAGATTGTCATACTGAGTGAAGTAATCAGACAGAGAAAGAGAATTATCATATGATATTGCTTATATGCAGAATCTAAAAAAAATGATACAAATGAACTTATTTACAAAACCAAAACAGACTTAGAGAACAAACCTAGAGGAAAGGTGGGGAGGAGGGATAGTTAGGGAGTTTGTTAGGATTAACATGTACACACTGCTATATTTAAAATGTATAACCAACAAGGACCTACTGTATAGCACAGGGAACTCTGCTCAATGTTATATAACAACGTAAATGGGAAAAGAATTTAAAAAAGAACAGATACATGTATATGTATAACTGAATCACTATGCTGTACACCTGAAACTAACACAATGTTGTTAATCAACTGTACTCCAATATTAAGTAAAAAGGTAAAAAAAATAAAGCCATGCATATTTACATACTATAGACAGAAGTGATAAATGATAGGTAGGTAGATACAGAGAGAGAGAGAGAGGTTTTGGGTTTGTCCCAGACTACCACATTAAAGCAAATATCACAATAAAGCAAGTTACAAAATTTTTTTTTGTTTTCTAGGGCATATAAATGTCCTGTTTACACTATACTGTAGTCTATTAAGTGTACAATAGCATTATATCTAAAAAAACAATGTACATATCTTAATTTAAAAGTACTTGAGTACTTCCTAGGTGGTGCAGTCGTTAAGAATCTGCCTGCCAATGCAGGGGACTTGGGTTCCATCCCTCCTCCAGGAAGATCCTACATGCCTTGGAGCAACTAAGCCCGTGCGCCACAACTATTGATCCCATGTGCCACAACTACTGAAGCCCACGCACCTAGAGCCCATGCTTCGTGACAAGAGAAGCTACAGCAATGAGGAGCCTGTGTAGCACAACAAAGAGTAGCCCCTGCTTACCACAACTAGACAAAGCCCATGTGCAGCAATGAAGACCCAACACAGCCAATAAATAATTAAAAGTACTTCGTGCCATAAAATGCTAACCATCATCTGAGCCTTCAGCAAGTCATAATCTTTTTGCTGATTCAGAGTTTAAATAGTGCAAGAATTATCAACATGTGACAAAGAGACATGAAGTGAGCAAATGCTGCTGGGAAAATGCATCAACAGACTTACTCAAAGCAAGATTGCCACAAACCTTCAATTTGTGGGAAAAAAAAAAAAGCACTATCTGCAAAGCACAGTACAGTGAAGCACAATAAAATTATGTATGCCAATACACAGATAGATAGAAATACATAGAAGTGTTGTCTACATGAGTTAGTAAACATACATATATTTCCTCACTATGTCCACTGAAAGGGCCTAAAAACAGTGACATCCCAATAACAATGAGCACACCTAGCACCAGATCTTGGCTTCTATGCACCATTTTCCAACCAAAGGAACCAAGGCTACTTAGAGAAATAGCTTAATTTGGGGGCTAGGAAGGAAAAATACAAGATGAACATAGATTATCTTGTATTGCCAGAAAGTAAGAAAAAGAAAATGAAGCATATCAATGTCATAGAAGCCAACCTGAAAGAGCTCTCCATGGTCAAAGCTAGAACAATTTGAGGACAAAATAAATAATAATATTGATAATAACCCCCCAAATAAATATCCATGAACTCATATTGATATAAACAGAGAAGGGACATATCTTCCTTACAGAAGAATTCCAAATAATAAATGTAAAAGGTATGAGGCAAATATAAAATCACCATTAGAATATCACAGTAATAACTGCTTCAAATAAGATGGTGGTCACAACCTAGAAGAGAGAGAGAATATTTGCAAAGCCTCAAAGTATCTCCCCAAAAATATTTATTAATCACTGTGATTTTAATATATGTCCACAAATTCTATGATATTCCTCTATCAAAGGTGGTGGAGTTTAACTCCTCTTCCATTACATGGGGACTGAAATTAGTGAATTACTTCTAACAAATAGAGAATGGAAAGGGAAAAAATAGTAACTTTACAGTGGAGAAACTTGAGAGACACCACCCTAACCATGTGATCAAAGTTAACCCACTGATATAATGTAAGGCCACTGTGGAATTCTTCCCAAAATTCATAACCGAAGTCTAATCATAAGCAAACATCAAAACAAACCCATGTTGAGCAACATTCTATAAAATACCTGACCAGTACTCTTTGAAACAGGAAAACCATGAAAACAAAGATTGACTGAGAAACTGTCACAAATTGGAAGAGACTTAAAGAGACATGACAACTACATGCAGCTTTGTATCCTAGACTGGATCCCAGAACAGAAAAAGGATATTAGCAGGAAAAATGGTAAAATTCTAGTAAAGCCTACAGTTTACTTACCAGTGCTTTTTTTCCTTTGCTTTTCGTACTGGCACTTTTATCTTAGCTTTGATAAATATATCATGGTTATATAAACTGTTAACATTGCAGAAAGCTAAGTGCAAGAGATACAGCAACTCTCCATACCATCTTTGCAACTTTTCAGTAAATCAAAAATTACTTCAAAATGAAAATTTGGAAGAAAAAAAAAAAGAATGAATGAAAGAATGAAAGACCTTCCCACAAAGAAAATTCCCAGGCCTACATGGCTTCAATGGTGAATTCTATCAAAAATTAAAGGGATAAATAATACTTATCTTTCATAGATATTTATCTTTCACAAAATCACACATCTTTCAAAAATTGAAGAGGAGAGAACACTTTCCATCTTGTTTTATAAAATCAGCATCATTACTCTGATACCAAAACTAGTAAAAGCAATTCAAGAAAGGAAAACTACTAACATCCCCTATAAGCACAGATGCAAAAATCCTTAATCAATCAGCAAACTAAATCCAGCAAAATATAAAAAGGATAATATATCATGACTGTGGCAGGCTGAATCTACAATGGCCTGCAACCTAAAAAGCAGAACAACAAACCAGAAAATATATATCATCTGACTGGTGTTTTGTAACAGATAAGATGTGCCAGTTATTGAATTATTATTTCTCAGCTCCAAACCTACCCTTCTACACTTGACTGTGATTCTGATGCTGGGATATCACCCACCACCCACTTCTGCTTTGTCAGCTGGCCCTATACTACTCTGCCATTAGGAGGTGCTAATGGGAGACTATAAGACTGGATGAGAAAGAACTTGTACTCTCCTGTTTTTTCAAAATGTGTGCTTTCTGTTCGCTTTCCTCCTGCTTCATGTTCTTGTTAGCAACATTTTCTTCTGTATATTCTGACCGATAGTATATAGACATGGTTTTTACACAAATGGTCTGTACCTTATTTTATCTCTTACTTGTATATCTTGTATATCTTTTTTATATCTTTTTACTTGTATATCTTTTTTTCTGTATTGTTGCATATAGAATTATTACATTTATACTAATGAATTCATTATTACTTCGTATGGATATGCCACAACTTATTTAACTAGATTATAGCTAAACTTTTGCTATTATAAACATATTTTTGCGCATGTCACATTGCATATGTGGAAGTGTAGGATAAGTCCCTTGAGGTGGAACTGCAGAACATTTCAAATTTTGTTCAATATTCCCAATTGCCTCTCTAAAGTTGTATTTTTTTTTTTTTTTTTTTTTTTTTTTATTGGCTGTGTTGGGTCTTCGTTGCTGCACACGGGCTTTCTCTAGTTGTGGCGAGGGGGGGCTACTCTTCATTGTGGTGCGCAGGCTTCTCATTGCCGTGGCTTCTCTTGTTGTAGAGCACGGGCTCTAGGCACGTGGGCTTCAGTAGTTGCAGCACATGGGCTCAATAGTTGTGGCTCACGGGCTCTAGAGCACAGCCTCAATAGTTGTGGCACACGGGCATAGTTGCTCCGCAGCATGTGGGATCTTCCTGGGGCAGGTATCGAACCCGTGTCCCCTGCATTGGCAGGCGGATTCTTACCCATTGCGCCACCTAGGAAGTCCCTCTAAAGTTGCATTAATTTCTATTTCCACTAACAGTGTATGAGAATGTCGCTCCCACATCCTCAACAAGACAATTTATCCAACTTTTTAATCTTCACCAATTTTATTGTAATTTTAATTTGCACTTGTTTTACTATGTTTCGTTTTCTTTGTACTGTCTGTTCACACTTGAGAAGAAGAGCAAAGCTCTGCACTGTATTCGGGTGTGTAAGTAAGCATGACTATGGGGCTCAAGATAACGGCAAACACTCTAAGAACAAAACTAGAGATCAGCAGCAATGCATGGGCAGCTTCCCAATAAGATCCATAGGAACCCCAACTGGCTTCTCAGTGGTGAGTTCAGCAGAAACCCCCAAAAGTGGATATCCTGTGAGTTCTGAGGGTGTTCACCCAGTTTCCCATAGAATTCAATAGCACATTCCACAGGTGACTTCCTAGCAGCTTTCCAGTAAGTCAGCCAGTACCCCAGCCTACTTCCAAGAAAGTTCAACAGTACTCCCCCAAAGCAGATTTTTGGTGAATTTCATCAATACCTCAGCAAGCAGTTTCACTCCCAATAGCCAGCCTCCAGTGGAGGGTTTCCTACCTATAAATGTGCTGGCCCTTGGTAACCTGCCCACCACCTTCATCCTGTCAGTACCCAAGTGGAAAGCTTTCAATCTGCCAGCCCCAGAGTGTGGCTCTCCTCTCACCATACTCCCTACTGACAATGGACCAGATCTGGCCCAGGGCAACCTAACAAACCTCTCTCCACTATCCAATGGGCTACAACTCCACACTCTCCAACAAGTTCTGAATCCCAGCCTTGAGAACGGACCTTGGCTTCCAAGTTTATTCTTTCCTTGAGTACTTCCTCAGTCCTAGGGTATTCTTTTTTATCCTTGTTTAGTACGTAATTCTCTATAAATAGTTCATTTGTTACATGAAAACTTCCCTTTTGAAATTTTTGTATCTCCTGACTGGACCCTGATTGATGACGGACTGAACAGTTAAGGGGACAAAGAATTATTTATCTATATCTGTAAAAGAAACAACAGAAGAAGATATATCCATCATATATGTACCCAAATACATCAAACAATAAACAAATCTGCAGTAATAAGCAGAAAAATCAGCAATTATAACTGAAAATGTAAATACAGCCATCTCAGAAACTGCTGAAACAAGTACACAAAAATAGATGACAGAGAGATAGATAAAGGGATAGAAGAAAAGAGGGAGGGAGAGAAGAATAAAGATGATGATGATAACGGTAGATAATAGATAGAATATAATTAATAAATCAGGGCTATTATGCTCAAATTATTAGATTAACCAAGAGTGATTGGAGTTAGGAACACAAGCATTTGGTTTCATTCCCTCACAAAAACTACCCCAAAGAAACAATAATAGTGTTTTGTTTGTTTATCAATAGAATGGGTTAGGATCTGTCAAGGGGGAGGAAATTTCACTCCTACCCGTCCGGAGTTCTTTTGGCTGGTCTAGTAATTAACTTGACATAAGACAGATTAACAGGAGGAAAAAAAACTATTTAATTCATATGCATGAAGGTCCCATCGAAATGGTTCCTCTGAAGTAAGTAAAGCATAAGTAAACTTTACTTTCCTCTAAAGAAAAGTAAAGTTTACTTACCATTTTTTTTATTTATCAGCTTTAGACAAAAAAACAATTATTTGTGAAGATTTAATAAAACAAAAGGACTTGTGCTTGGGGTTGCAGGCTCAGGAAGGCTAATAAAATTTGTTTATACAACTCTCTTAGCCTTGAATACCCTAACTGTTGATAAGGATGCTTTCTATCCTCCTGGTATAGGGAGGATACCTTCACATGGGAGGTTTATTTCCTGCTTTTAGAGGGAAAGAGGCAGCTCAGAGTATCTTTTTTAATATTTTTTTCCTCCCCAGCTATTTCTCAAGTCATTTTAATTCAAAATAATCAATATGCATTGAGGCATATTTTGGGCCTGTCCTGGACCCCAACAGATACAATGGCAGCAAAATTTAGTGAGTTGCAAAGCAGGCAGACAAGTGGTAACTGACTTCAGCAGGCCCAAAAAAGCTGAATCTTAAAGTAGCAGTGAAGAAAGCAAAGAAGCAAATTAACATCGTGGAACTCCACTAGTCACAAAAACTGGCTACACCAGGTATCTCTAGAAGTAGAAAGTAAAAATGGGACTAAAACCAAGTTGAAAGTTTCTTTCCGCACAAGATTAGGACCCAGATTCCCGTACTCATTCCATGCCTCTCCCCATCCTCAGCAGAAGCTTAATAGCATCTTCTCTGGAGAGGGTAAAACAGAGATGACTAAACTAGGGGATACCAGCAGAGATGAAGGCAAGAGCAATATATTGAACACAGAGAAAATAAATGAAATCTTATATAATGAATGTTAAGTCTCTAGCTTAACAACATGGCACTAGCACCCAAGCATATGTCCTCTAGCATAAAGTCTGGGAGATCCGGCTCTGGGAAATCTAGTGCAAGGAAGCAACCTAGCTATATCACAGACCTTAGAAGGGAAACAATGTCTAAAGAAAGAGGAGGCTAAGGATATTATAAAAAGATAGTAAAGTAAAACTAAGCAATCAAATATTTATAATATCAGAATTGCAAAAAAGGGAGAAGGGGCAAAGAAAAGAGACCACACAGTGAAAGACTTCTACTCTCTAATATAAATGTAAACAAAATGAACTAAGATAGAACAGAGACCAAAAACTTTCTTGCTGCCTCTGCCTCTGCCTCTACCTCTACTATCAGTACTTGAAGCTGCTATACCACCTGCCCACGTCTCTTCAGGATCCCCATTTAATCTGTACTTCAGTCACTCTGACTTTCTTTCAGTTTCTAAAATGGTCCAGGCACCTTTCTGCCACAAGATCTATGTAAATATCTGGACATATTTGGGCAGAAATGTGAAATTTCCATTAATAACCACATAATTTCCTAAATAATTATGTGGTTATTTTATGTGTTATATTTTAACATTTGTATACATCTATAAATGGACCGGTTTTTTTTTTTTGCATGTTACTCACAGCAAACAGATCAGTGTTTTAGAAATGATGGTTCCAGAACCTTAGCTATTGCTACCTTTGTCTGTAAAAATGAGCCACTATGTTTATGGATAATGGAAGAGAACGCTCGTCAAGCTGTTAGTAAAGTGATTGTCAATGAATGCGGAAGTCCTTTCCATATTAGTGGACAAAAGTCACATAATCAATCCGGATGATATATGTGACAACTTTTCAATGCCAAATTGTTCTCCCCTAACACCAAAAGATGTTGCCTCGATGCCACATGGTATTTGCACAGTGAATGCAAACGTACATTTTTTTCTAAGTTAAATCCATAGATGACAATAAATCTATAACGGAATGTAAATTCAAAACAAAATGACTTTATTTCTTCTTTTATATTAACATAAGCAACAAAATATTGACTGTATCATTTAAAAACTATAATCTTTTCTTCATATATCTTTTCCCAAATTTCTTTCACTAGTTACTCAAGTTTATCATTATCAATTTAGTGTAAAAATCTACTTCCTAACCATTTTCTGAGGGAAAAACAGCAACAATGTAAACTCAATTGAGCATTAATTTGTGTAAGATAGCTGATGAACAAAGAGAATGGGCTCAGGAGAATTCAGATCGGACTAGTTCCTATTTCTTAGCTATGTTACCTGGTATTCATGTGATTGTGAGCAACACATTTTATTTCATTGAACCTCCTTTTGCAATTAATAAAATTATGTCAAGACTAGATAAAGGATTAAACAAGATATTTGGAAAGTGCCTGGCACATAGTGGTTACTCAATAAATGAAGGCACACTTTTCAAAATTGAATTTTCTTTTCAAAACTAAATTCAAAAAATTTTAATTATCCCTGCATTTAAAGTATTTACATTTCATTTCTATGAATAAATTCTGCTTAGGGAAGAACAACAGATAAGTGGGGGAAAGTTTTGGAAAAGAAACTTTTCACAGCATATTTTTATAACTTTTGTATTATATTGCATTGTATTACATTACATATATGTACTGAAATAAATCCATAAAATAGTAAACCAATATATCCAAAACTATTAAATAAATGTAGCACATGAAGTCCTAATAATTTTATGTTAAGTGAGCCCCCTGAAAGCAGAGATTATGTCTTATTCATCTTTGGGACCCAAGAATTTTTTTTTTTGGACCCAAGAATTTTTTTTTTTTTTTTTTTTTTGGTTTGTTTTTTTTTTTGAGACGGGGTCTCGCTATGTTGCCCAGGCTGGAGTGCAGTGGCTATTCACAGGCGCGATCCCACTACTGATCAGCACGGGAGTTTTGACCTGCTCCGTCTCCGACCTGGGCCGGTTCACCCCTCCTTAGGCAACCTGGTGGTCCCCCGCTCCCGGGGGGTCACCATATTGATGCCGAACTTAGTGCGGACACCCGATCGGCATAGCGCACTGCAGCCCAGAACTCCTGGGCTCAAGCGATCCTCCTGCCTCAGCCTCCCGAGTAGCTGGGACTACAGGCGCGCGCCACCGCGCCCGGCTGGACCCAAGAATTTTAAACAATGCTAGGCACAAAGTAAATATTCAAAAATATCAGGAGAAATGGATGTGTGGTTGAGACCTCTATATACATTTTGGTCATATTTAAATGGTAGCAAAAATAAGACTGAAGATGGCTCTCTACAGTTTCTAGCTACCTAAATTACATAGTAGAACATGAGTACAACTTAATTGTGCTATCAGGGAAACCAAATACAATCGATTCCCCAAATGATACATTTAATGTCTATATATAGAGAAACAATCCAAAATAATACGGTAATTTGCCATAGCATTAAACATTTTTTAAAAACTATCATTAATTTTTAGGGATTTATAGAGAAAAATACATTTCTCAAAATTCTAAAAACTGCTCACAAGAAAGGTCATTACCTCTTATAACTGAGAAAACCAAATAAATCATAAAGAATGAAAAACTATTTTTCCATAGCACAAGAATTAATAATCCAGAGTGGACAAGGCAACAAATTAGACCATGACACACACATGCACGTTTTGAAAATCCTTGGCATCATCATTTTAAATCATACAGCCTTGGGTCCAAAAGAGACATTAAGATATTATCTGGAAGATTAGCTCTAAGTTTTTCATTTTTTAAAGATTTTAAGGTTTTTTTAGAGACAAGCATGAAATACATCAAAATATTATTAGTATTTTTATTAGAGTGGCAACATTGTCGGTGACTTTACTCTTCCAGCCTCTATTCTCCAAATTTTCTCTAATGTAATTCTATTTTCTCAAAATAAAACGTATATAATATTTTCAAGATATCACCTGGTTTAAAAAAGAAGAAACCATCCAGTGTACCCTATGCGTATAGGCAGTTTAAAGATTAAACAATCTTACACATTGATATGTAAAATCTATTTTCAAAGTACCCAAGAAAGGGGATTTACAATTAGCACCACCTGTTCAGCAAGGGAACTTGCTAAACAAGCTCTTTCTGCCTTCGTCACTGTGACTTAGATTGCTCAAAGAACAAAAATAAATCAAAAAACGTATGTGTGCCCCGATCCTTTGAAATCCGTAAATTCTCTGCGGAGGTCATTAGGGGAGAAATGGTGATAGGATTCAGTATACTGGTCCTGTTTGAAAATCCTAATTTGTTCTCCTATCGTCTCTGCTATCAAACGAAGCACTGTCCACAGGCAGGTAGCCAAGCAGCCAGGTGAACTGCACCAGTCACTCAGGCATTTGCGCATGTCTAAAACACTTTATATCCTTTTATGATAAAATTACTCAAAACATAAAGAAAGGAAGTAGCAGCAATAAAGCATGCTGGCATAGCACAGGTTATTTATTCTGAACAGGATGGCTGACAAAGGAACCTGCTGTCACAACATATGAGAGCACTTAAAATAATGAGGTTTTTCAGAAAGAAAAAAAACTTAAAAGGAATAGAGAAAGACATTAAGTGTCTGATCCCATCCACAAGATACTCCCAAAGACAGTGAGGATGATGAGGATTTTAATCTGACACACTGGAGGTTAAAAACATGGTCTCCCAATTTAATTTTTCATTTTTATATGGAAAAGTATAAGCTTTGGAGTCAAGCACACTGAGGTTTGAATACTGGCTCCAGCGTTCACCTGGCAAGTTACTTAACCATTTTATAATCCACTTGTAGAAATGGGAACTAAAATAGCTAGCTACCTCATAGAGTGGTAGTTAGAATTAAATAAAATAATGCATGAAAATGCATGGCACATGTTTGTTACCCTCTAAACACTTCTATATATTTGGAATATTATAAAAACATACAGTACACTGAGTGGCACATAATGGACTCTCAATAAATGCTGACTCACTTCCTTGTTACACACATAAGAATTAAACCAGAGTGTTTTTTAGTTTAAAAACAAAAAAAGAAAGAAAGGAAGGAAGGGACTAAAGGAGGTCACCAAGTTTGGACCTCTACCTCTAGGCAGATTTATCACATTAAATAAACATCATCTGATGACTTTCAGCACAAGGGTGTAAGAGGGACTTTTCTTAATGCCTAACAGAAAGGATCACAGATTGGAAAATATTGATCAATTAAATCCAGAAAAAATAAAGTTAATGCTGATTGTAAAAAGGAACCTGCTTTTAAGGACCCCTACGGTTTAAATGGCTAAAACTTACAAAGCCATAGTGATAAAATAAACAAAATCCATAAAATAAGTAGTATCACAAATGAATGGAAGAAAAAAATGTAATGTTTTGGTTGATGACATCATAGAAACTAATTCACTGTAAGAGGAAAAGTGAAATTATGTATATCTTTACACCAGGGGTCGGCAAATTATTCTGTAGGGCCAGAGTGTAAACATTTTATGTTTTGCAGGCTTTACAGTCCCTGCTGCAACTACTCAACACCGCCATTTCAGCAAAAAAGCAGCCACAGACAATACAGAAACAAAAGAATAAGGCTGTATTCCGATAAAGCTTTATTTATGAAATGCCAAGAAATGAATTTCATATAATTTTCACATATCACAAAGTATTATTTTTCTTTGACTTTTTTAAACATTTAAAAATATAAAACCATTCTTTATTCATGGGCTGTACAAAAATTCAGACAGATTTGGGCCAGATTTGGACTGTGGGCTGTAGTTTGACGAGCCCTGCTTCACACCATTAAAAGAAAAAAAAATTCAAATTGATTATAAAGTACTAAATGAGAAAGATAAAACTAAAAAACTAACATAAGAAAATAAAGAAAAACACCTTATTAACATCTTGCAGTGAATAAAGATTTCTTAATATGACAATGAAGTAAAAAATTTTATATTTGACTACATAAAAATTAAAGATGTCTGTTTAATGAAGGACATCAGGGGATGCCTACCATAAGAGGAAGGTAACACACTGGGAGAAAACATCTGCAACATTAAAAAGGTATTAATGTCTAGAACAGTCAAAGAATTCTTACAAATAAATAAGAAAAAGAAAGGAAATCCCATTATATTTGAATACTGATTGATGCCATTTACTCTCAGAATAACAAGGGGAAGATTATGTTTCTGCTTTACTGTTTAACGGGTTCATTATCAGAATTTATTTTCCTTACTGTCACCATGAAACTTCTTAAAGGAATAATCTAACGTCTGGTGTATACATGTATGTGTATAATCTGTATACTGGAAGTTATTCACTTGTGGGATTTTATTCTATTTTATTACACAAACAACTATATATTGTTTCACTATGTACCAGGCATTGTTCTAAGTAATCTACTAACATTAACTCATTTAACCCTTTTAACTCTAAGAGGTACTATTATTATTCTCATTTTAAAGATGAGTCTTATGAGTAGTTTTCATCTTTATACTCATCTTTATTTTCTAATTTTTAAGCCATGCATATTTATACCTACATATCCTCACGAAAATAAATAAAATAGTGTACAGAAAAACACCATGCCCTTTTTAGGGCAAGGAGTGTGAAGAGGTCAAGGAAAGTACAGGATTCAAATGCAATACCTACAGAACTTCAGTTTATGTTTTGTCACACTTTTTATATAATTAACGTTTCCTGCTTCCACTGGCTACATTTCTTGTTCATTCTGCTATTAACATCTACAATTTTTCTGGGGGGGGAGGGATAGGTATGTAAAGAGCTGAGGGGTTTTTGTTTGTTTCAGAGCATAATGAAACCTTCTAACTACAAAGCAAAGCTGTCCATCAACAAATATTTTTTAAGCACCTACTATATCAGGAATAGTTCTAGGCAGTAAGGATAAAGTAGTAACCAAGACAGATAAAGACTCAGAGTAGAGTAGTAACCAAGACAGATAATGACATATTCTGAGTCTTGATCTGTCTTAATTACTACACTAGTCTGACTGTCTAGAAATACTGCTTTGAACTACTGACACTTACCACCTAGAACCACTTACTAGAACTAGAGTACTAGTAGGTGCTACTCAAAAAGTTCAAATTCTAGTTTAAGAGCTATGTTCTAGACCAGAGTACTGCAAAGGCAGAAATGAAAAAATGGACTTTAAATAGGACACTTTGCTTTTGTTTGCCTCTGCATTCATATACAAAGTCAAGGGATAAGATTCCTTATATTAACTAACATAGTACCTTAAAGTTTATAAAATGCTATCCCATGCATTAATTTAATTCTTACAATAACATACAGAGACAGAATTATTTCTAACAAAGCCCAGCTTAACATATTGATAATTAAAGATCATATAGTTTAAATATCTTGAAGATCAGTTTTAATAATGGATACAATGATTTTTAAGAAAAAGCAAAATGAGTAAATATTATCTATGTTAATTCAGTTAACATTTCAAAATATTTATTCAGTATACAAAGGTCTGACATTAATATTTATAGTTGTACATTGATAAAATACATAGATTGCATACCTGCTGACCTTGTATAATGATTCTCTTCATATGTATGTATGTATGCATACATGTACATACTTTTTTATGTATTCTTTATTAATACTATTTTATAAATGTATATACATTTAAATATACACATATACACATTTAAGTATACACACACACACACACACACGGATACACACTACTAGAGTTTCTTGTTGAAGTATTTATATTCCTCAATACGGTATGAACTCCTTAAGAATAGGGACTATGTGTTATTCATTTTTGTGAACCCAAAACCTAACACGATGTCTGTCATATAATAAGTGTTAAATAAATGTTAAATGAATGAATGAATTATGAATTTCCCTATATTTTAATACTTTCGCTGGTACATTATCAGAAACATAGGGGATAGATTTAAATTTATGGGTTAACTCTCACGAGGATGTCTCTTTCAGATATTTCTATTAAGAAAATTGTTAAAGTTTAATACTTAATTTGGATTCATAGATTGAGGATAATCGATTCATAATAAAGCATGATTAAAATGCTGTCACCCTCTTCTGTTACCAACTGATGACAATCATTTGCTCCTGCCAATTTTTCTTTGATCTGTATAGAAACTTAACAGGGCAATCATTGCAGAAATAATACACTAGCAGAAGCCAAGAAAGAAAATAATAATAACAATAACAAATAGTCCATTAATAAATGCAAATAAAGGACTGCAACTGCAAAAATGTAAACATCAGCTAAAAATTATTACAATTATGTGGTATGCACACAATATACAAAACTGAAACAAGTTTTAAAATATTCTGAACAGCTGTTTCAAATAAAGATACAGTTGAATGGTTTTCAAGAAAGCATATATCACTGTAATATAAAAAACACTGATGTCCTTTATCAGTTAATCAAGAAAAAAGGAAGTTCTCAATTTTACAATGGAGAACTGACTTCTATTACTGTAAGATAATGATAGTCAAATCAAAGTAGAAAATAGTAATGAGTTGAGATCATTTTATTCAGAGTAGGAAGTAATCATTTTTTATGCTTTACGTTTAGATAAAGCATACTTTCACTGCTTTAAATTTATACTAATCTAGTGCCTTTGAAAAACCTACGTGCACTTGCTTTTTTATATAACTGAGTACCTAATCTGCAACTCTTTTCATGGGTACTGTCACTCCAAAGTTACAGAGAGACTGGATCCATCTAACAATTTCACAATCCAGTATTACCTGTGACTTCTTTGTAATTAATGAAATATTATTGCCAAATTATATAAGGAATGGAAATGCACTGGGTTAAACAAATATAGTGAGAAAAGAAAAGATTAAGAGAACAAAAAGTAACCTATGTCTAGTTCCAGACAAGATGGAGTAAACACACACCATGCAATTTCCCCTACTATCAATTTTTAAACTCCCAATAAAATTCAAAAAGCAACTGACAGAAGACACTATAAGACAAAGAAAAGAACATGGACTAGATAAGAACCTTGAGACTCAAGGAAATACCTCTGGGAATGAGATACCTGAGGCCTTTCTCCCTGCTATGTCCTATGTATCCTAACATGAGCACTAAAGAGACCCACAACCCAGAAACACCAGCAGGCACAATAACAACAACATCAACAACAACAACAGTACCCAAAAAAGCCTGATATTTCTAGTCAAAGGATCAGAAAAAGAGCAGCCCAGCAGAACATTTACAGTACCTACTCTACTCCAGGCAGACGGCATGAAAAAAGATAGATTACTTCTTCTCTCCACTCTCCACTAAGCCCTACAGCTGCAGAAATTATAAGAGCCCTGTCTAGCATCTCCACAGTACCCCCTCCCCAGCTGTGACGACTGAGAAGAGCCCAGTCTTCTATCCTCATTCTGTAATATTGAAACAGGTCCCTTTCCCCAGCTACAGACTCTGAGCAGAGACTGTCTTGCAACTCTACAATAATGAAATTGTACCCCTTTCTCCCCGCTCTGGGTGCTGCAGTGAGATAAGTGCCCCATCCTCCATCTCCATGACGTAAGCATGAGGCAGAACACCATTCCCTCCCAACTGGAGAGTGGAGGGAAGATTATCAAGAGGAAGGCATTAGAGGAAGGGATTTTCTAAATCTGCATAGGAAGTCCTGGGCAGATCTAGGCGCAGCCAGTGCATAAAGCTAATCAAAATTAACACAGCAAAATCTTTGAGAACTACAGTGTGAAATACCACCCAGGTTCCACACTGGCCTCTGGATAACACATAAGTAAGGCAAACCAGAAGAATATCGGAAAGATTTCAAAAACTAAACTGGCATTTTAACCATAACCCCAAAAAGTGGGCCAGGATGTGTATATTGAACCTAAACTGGTTGAATGTACATTAAAATAAAAAAAGAGGAAGAAAGGGCAGAATAGGGTTGGAGGGCCTTCAAAGCATCCTTCCCACAGAAGTGTCACTGTCTGACCTGTCTGGTGGTACCCTGGAAGACCCCATCTGCAAGGCTGTCTTTATTTTACCTGACTTGGAGCTCATCCAATACAAAAAATAAAATAAAATTTAAAAAAGCCTTTTCTACAAGAATAAGGATGCAGATGCAGAAGATGGACTGGAGGACACGAGGTTGGGGGGGCGGGGGGCGAAGCGGAAGCTGGGATGAAGTGAGATAGTAGCATACACATATTTACACTACCAACTGTAAAATAGATAGCTAGTGGGAAGTTGCTGTACAACATAGGGAAATCAACTCGATGACAGGTGATGCCTTAGAGGGCTGGGACGGGGATGGTGGGGGTGAGTCGCAGGAGGGAGGGAATATGGGGATATGTGTATAAATACAGCTGATTGACTTTGGTGTACCTCAAAAACTGGTACAAGCGTGTAAAACAATTATATTCCAATAAAGAGCTTAAAAAAATTAAAAAGCCTTTTCCCTGGAGGACTTTGTCAAAAACAATTAGAGCCAGTGGATAACAACTGGAGCAAATAATAGACTAACCAAAATGTTTAAAAAGAATGACATGTTCATAGGGGCTCTAACATATTCCTGGCTCTCTAGAAGGCCACACACGTGCATAGGACTGTGCCTGTGCTCAGGAAAGAGTGGAGAAGGCGCTAAGCTCTCACCTTTGACTGACCTTTGGACAATGCAAGCAGGAAGTGAAGGCAAAGGGAGAGCTGTCAACCCACTTGACTGAATGTTGAAGGCATGCCTCAACACCCACAGAGACCCTTGGCAAAAATTGTTGCCGGCATTTAAGGACATCTCTGTCCAATCACTAGCTGACCACTAAGCTAACCAAGTAGAGACCTCAGTGATCATCCATGACAAAGAAAACAGACTTTACAGAATTAGTTCAGAAAAGTCATCAAACAAGCAACAGCAAACAGCAAAAACAGACCCTGGGGAAGGTGGAGAATCTGATTTCCAAAACCACAACAATATATTATGCCCAGTTTTCATAAAAAAATTATGAGATATGCAAAGAAACAAAGAAGTATGGCCCACACACAGGGAAAAAAGCAATCTATAGCAATTGTGCCTAAGAAAATATAAAATCTAGAAAAATCACCCAACTGGAAAACTAGATATATTATCACATATACATATAACTATCATATGTAATATAATACTAGATGGATTACTTTAAATCTTTCTACATCGAAGGTCTCTATCATTCGGAAAAAGCTCAGTGTTCTATTACAGCCAGAATCAGCACCAGAAGACATGATATCATCAATGCACTTGACACAAACAAAAGGAATTATGACACCTTTTTATTTTTCTAAACTGAAACCAACATTTTACATTACATTTTTTGTCACTCTACCCCAAGACAGACATTACATGTAGTTACAAAAGATCCAAGGCAAGATCAATTGATACATGTGAGGGAATGGGGCTGAAATTGAGGTCAGATTTTTAAAATTCAGTCTGAAAAAAATGACGCTGAAAGGAGATAGAACTAAAATCTAAATAAAGAATGAACACAGTAAATAGAGGACAAGGGACTTCTATTCAAGTTTAAGAAGATAAATTGAGAATAAGCACAAAGATGTATTACTGCTTTATATCAGAATGTTTAAAAATAACAACCAGCACTGACTGCCCTGTCAGAGCATGATGATTTTTAGCAGAATTCTCTATATTACAGATAGATCTTGGGATTTCAAGTGAGAATAAGTTTCTCATAACAAAACACAGGTACTCCTCCTCCTAAATATGACGAAAATATAAAAACAAGGAATACCTCGTAAGAAATGTTAGTGACGGGGCAGTGCAGAGTGGGATGGGGAGAACATCCCTTATATTTTAAGACTGGCTTTATGAAGGATAAGTCTGAGTTCCAATGAATCATCCAAGGACACCACTGTTAAAAACAATGTTTTAGGCTCAACAGAGATGGGACTGACTCAACATGGCAAGTCTGTTTTTTTAAATACTAAACAATTGAGGAATGCACACACAAATGAGTATTTCCATTGTGCTTGATGTAAATTGAAAGAAATGAAGAAATTATAACACATGAGCAAGTATGCCTAGTAACCACTCATTCTGTAATTCTGTTCTTCTAACATCAGTTAAAAAGCAGTAAGACTCTTGGCTAACACATCATCAAGCCTAATGGATACAGCTAAGCAGTACATTGTCTCCCTGACGGATGCTTACTTTACCAGTGAGGTCTGATTCACAGACATCTGGGTAATAGTGTAAAATGAGATTAAAGCTCCCTAGATCTCTAAATCACTGTAAGCTAATTTAAAAAACAGATATACTGGAACTTCCCAGGTGGTCCAGTGGTAAAAAGTTCGCCTTTTAATGCATGGGACGTGGGTTCGATCCCTGGTCAGGAAACTAAGATCCCACAGGCTGCGGGGCAACTAAGCCCGCATGCCACAACTACTGAGCTTGCGCACCTCAACAAGAGAGCCCGTGTGCCACAAACTACAGAGCCTATGCACTCTGGAGACTGTGCGCCACAACTACAGACCCCAAGAGCCCTGGAACCCATATGCCACAACTAGAGAGAGAAAACTCTCGCACCACAACTAAGGGCTCGGGCGCCGCAACAAAAAGATATCACATGCCTCAACAAAGATCCCACACGCCAAAACTAAGACCCCACACAGCCAAAATAAATAAATAAATTAGAGAGAGAGAGAGAAAAGAACGAAGGAAGGAAGGAAGGAAGGAAGGGAGGACGAGCAATCTGATACAACCCTAGGTTTATAATATCAGCTAAATTAGGACCATCAAAGTGCCACAATAATATTTTAAATTATTACTTTAAAATCATAATAAATCTAATGATGCCTACACTCACGGAGAAAGCACCTTAATGGAGGTAGGTTGAAATATCTAGTACCTCATGGCCACGTTTTATGCTCTTCTATACTTTATAAAAGAAAAAATCAACAATATTACCTTTCCAATTAATCAAACAAGTATTCTTTAAGCACACATGAATGTGTTTCCATATATACCTCATTTGTCTGCTCTATACATATTCATTTACTTACGCCTCCATCTGTTTCAGAAAGGTATTGAATTGGTTTAAAATAAAAGTACTTTAAAGTGGCTTATAATAAATTTAATGGAAAGAGTATAGACTTTGGGGTCACTTAGTTCTAAGAAGGCTACTTCCAACACTTTCTGGCTATGTGCAAATTTTTAACTTCTTTACCTTTGAAATACAGGTAAATAATATTGTCCTTGTGAGGTGTTTCCAAAGAACAAAACATAGGATTAGGAATAAGAAAGAGCTGAATTCTGATCCAGTCTCTGCTATTTTTAGGTCACTAGGGCAAGTTACTTAATGTCTCTGAGACTCAGGGATCTTACCATCTTAAAAAACAGGGATAATATCTGAGGTTGTTGTGAGAATTAAGCTAAATAATGCATGAAAAGTATTTAGCACAGTGCTTAGGATATAATAAACCAGAGTTTTGTTACAATAGCTATTATCCAGGCAAATATAAACAAAAGACAAAAACATGAAAGAGCTAATTAGTAATTGGAAATGAAAGAGAAATGTAATGAGATACATAGTTCAAAAAAAAATTGCCAGTTCTCCAGTAAAGCCAAAGTTCCCAATCTCTGTTACAAATCTGTCACAAGGGTCTTCATATAAAGAGCAGTGAACAAAATATTAAAAAACATCCTCAATAACATTATTCCAAAACATGTAGAAATGACACAGCTGTTAATTCCGGGAGACTTCAGCAATTGTCTAAAACATAATATTGAATCAGTTTTGTAGGCAGTACAGAGATATATTTAGATATATATGTATACACACACACACACACACACACAGAGAGAGTGTGCGTGCTTTCTGCTGATCTTTCATAGGGAACAACTGTGGAAGCTTGAGAAGAAAAGACAGTGGCTGTAATTACCATGATTTTAAGAATGTAAGCTCTGGAGTCAGACACACTAGGTTTAGATCTCTATTTCACTGCAACCTGTGATACCTTGGACAATTCCCTTCTTTCTCTGAGCCTGAGTTTCCTCATTTGTAAAAATGGGGATTAAGAACAATATCTACTTCACAAAGTTGACATTTGAATAAAATAGACAAAACATACAGAAAAGTCCTAGTTCACATATTAAGTGGGCAATAGTTGGTAGTAATAGTAGTAGTACTTGTTTTTGAGAAGAAAATAAAGAGGAGGAGAAAGGCAAAAAGTTTTAATACGCTTTTTAGACAACTCTTTTGTATCAGCTGTCTCTCCCTAGTTCTTGGCAAAAATTGAGAACAAAATATTCAAGGCTATGGTGGCTAAGAGTAGGTCTTCTATGTTAACTGAAAGAGCAATACATTTTAGCTAGAAGATACACAGATGGTAAAGACAGTAATTTATTGTAAAAAAAAAAAAAAAAAAAAGTCCTACCTTGGATGTCCTATTTCTGTATAGAAGCAGACTACAGAACTACCTGTGGTCAAAGCCAGGACTTTTTTTTTTTCTAGGAAGCTCTAGCTCAAGTTTTTGAGCAAGTATTTAGTTGAAATCCCAGATTTCTGTACCTTAACCTATGGAAGAGATGCTCTTGGTCTGAAATATTTTGAAAATAGGACTTACTGCTGAAAACCATGTTCATATGATAGCATAAGGTTCAAAGAACACTCCCCATTCAGGCAGGTGACAAATAATGTCCTGGCACCAGGACAGAGCATAGGGATAAGGTTTTGCTTCTAACACTATTTGTTCTTAATTTGTTAGAAATTTGCTGCCACTTGAGTCAGCCAAATTTCTGGTCCTAACACAGTACACAATCACCTACTGCATATTTTTCTGACAAAAAAAAATCATTATCTCAATGAATTTAATTTTGTAAGGCTATGAATAAGCAGATGAATAAGGACTTCAATATCTGCATATCTTTCAGCCCACTTTTCTTAACCTAGTTACTTCCAAATGTAGCATAAGATGAAAGGAGCTGCAACAGAGCTTCAAGTGCCCACATGCTGCTGAATTACTTTGGAATCCCAGTTTCCATGGTGGGGTCACCAAATTAAATGCTGAGCCAGGTATCTCAGAGACAGTAACGTTGTTCTGGGGCTCATGCAAAGGTTTGTGATAGAATTCAAGGGTTTCTACTGTAAATCTAGTACAAACCCACTCTTTCAAATCTTTGTATATATATATATTCTTCTAAAGTTGATCACAACTATACGGATTGATCTCTTTGAATAAGTATCATCTGAAAGTAGTCAGACCAAATTTTCTACTCAATGACATTCGAACACTTTTTAACGGGACCCACAGTAAGAAATACATTTTACATATAGTATATACATTTATATAAGTGTATATAATAAAATTCCATGACAAAATACTAAGTGTAATACACAATGATATTGTCTATCCTTTTCAATTTACTGTTTGTTTTCATTGCTAGCTGTACTTCCACTAAATTGATTTCATGACCCACAGTTTGAAAAACACTCCTCTACAGTAATTACATGTAGATTATACCTTATAACCCCAGGCCAAATTCATACACTCCAAGTTCCTCATGACCTTCAGAATATTCCTAAAGTTTAGGAAAACAGGTTAAGACTCAAAAATAGCCAAATAACAGGAGGTGGCTTTATAATCACCTATTATGCATGCAGATATGATAGGTTGTTGGGCCCCCCTATAGGTTTAAATCATTGTAATTCTACATGTAAAGGAGTGCAAAGGAGGGTAAGTCACAAGAGGAGGGTTTACTAGGCCATAAGGTAGGCATAAGCACTAAGCGGAGAAAAGGAAATAAACATTAAGTAGGCAGAGAGGCAGGAGGTGTGGGACCCACTGGGCTGACAAAGGAAGCAGAGAATGGAAGATAAACAGAGCCAGGAAAACAAGTAGAACCTGAAGCAGGAGGCTAAATGGAGCTCGAGCCATAGCCAGAAGGGAAAGCAAAAACAGACACACAAGCAGAAACAAGGCCAAAAGAAAATAATGTACTATGCCAGGAAGGAAAAAAGGCTGATGGCATTTGGCTGCCTCATGCATGAGAGCAGAAAGGCATGGAACTGCGCTATTATATGTGTTCTCTCAGGCTGTCAGAGAACTAGAACTTTATATGCAGCTAAAACTCAGTGTAGTTAAAAAAATATGGACTTCATTTATTATGCTCTATTAATTAGCATTTCTTTCCTACCAATAATTTTGACCCATTTTAATTAAAATGCTCCACTGAGTAAATAAACATATGTTCTTTATCTATTTAGTAATTTTCGACTGCCAGAATTTAGAATCAGATTTAATTTCTGCCACATTGTTTTACAATTCTTTACAGACCCAGTTTCCTAGTTTCTTTAATACTTCATGCATGCAACTATTCTGTGAAAATACCTGTGCTGTTTTACTAGAAAAATACATTAAGGTTATATGACAAGGAACTAATTTTTTATTTATCTTTTTCTTAGTCTTTACTAATAACTATTTGCAAGAGAATTCAATAAATTAGTGATGCAATTGCTACAAAGTGATCACCATTTGGCAATATTTAAGCTGTGTCTTTGAGAAATAACTAGATATGTGTTTTTGGTTTTGTTTTGTTTTGTTTTTGCTTTGCTTTCTTTTTTTTATTTTTTAGAAAAGAACAAAAATCAGTAATTATGTAACAAATTAAAGGAAAGTTCAAATTGGGATCAGATTTAAATTTACCAGAATCAGTCAAACATTTACATTTATGAGAAGAACTAATTCACCACCTAGTAAAATTCACCAAAACCTATTCAATCAAGTTCATCATTAGGTAAATGTGCCACAAACAAATTTTTTAAAAGGCCTATGTGGCATTAGCTATTATATTAATTGATAAACACCTAAATTAATTAGCAAAGAATTATTCACAGCTAAATTTCAGTAACAAGCTAACAAAAACAAATACTAATTTTAGATAATTAAATATTTCATAAAATAAAATTTATATAGCACTAGTAATATCAATAATTTTAACATTTAGAAATTGTCCCTAATCAATTGACATTATTAAAGTAAGAAATTACAAAAAATTTTACAAAAAAAAATTTTTGTCAAGGAAAAAAAGACATGAAAATAAACTCAATTAAAAGAAAATTTTCGAAAAAGCAATTTAGAAAAATTTAAAGGAGCAAAAGGTGCAAATACCCTGCAATCCAAGAATGTACAAGCATGTTCACTGCCACATGATTTGTAAGAAAGAAATATTAAAAATAACCTAGCAGTAGGAGATAGGTTACCAGAAACAACCACTTCACTGTTCTTAGTCATTTTTTTGTTTTGGTTTGGGTTTTTTATTGCGATATATTTAACATATAACATTATGATACTTTAAGATGTACATGTTGATTTGATACATTTATATACTGCAATATGAGTACAACCTTAGCATTAGCTAACACCTCTATCACGTCACAGAATTATCTTTTGTACGCGTGTGTGTGCACGTGTGTATGTGGTGAGAACAATTAAGATCCAGTCTCTTAGCAACTTTGAAGTACATGATATTGTTAACCATAATCACTATATTGTGCATTAGCTCTCCAGAACTTCTTCATCTTCTAGTCGTAAGTTTGTACCCTTTAACACTTCCCCAATACCCACACCCCCAGGTAACCACCATTCTATTTGAGCTTGGCTTTTTTAGATTCCACATATAAGTGATGTCATATTTGTCCTTCTTATCTGTCTGACTTATCTCACTTAGCATAATACCCTCAAGGTCCATCCATGTTACCACAAAAGGCAGGATTTCCTACTCCATTGTGTGTGTGTGTGTCTGTGTCTTTGTATGTGTGTGTTTGTCTGTGTCTGTGTCCGTGCATGTGTAATCCCATCTTCTTTATCCATCCATCCACTGACGGACACATAGAGTTTCCATATCTTGGTCATTGTGAATAATGGTGCAATAAAACTGGGAGTGCAGACCCCAATTTCACTGCAGCACTATTTACTATAGCCAAAAAATGGAAGCAACCTAAATGTCCATTGAAAGACGAATGGATAAATAAGATGTGGTACATATATACAACTGAATATTACTCAGCCATAAAAAAGAATGAAAAATGCCATTTGCAGCAACATGGGTGGACCTAGAGATTATCATACTAAATGAAGTAAGTCAGACAGAGAAATACAAATATCATTTATCACTCATGTGTGGAATCTAATTTTAAAAAAAATGAAACAAATGAACTTATTTACAAAACTTACAGACATCGAAAACAAACTTAGGGTTACCAAAGGGGAAATGTTGGAGGAGAGGGATAAATCGGGAGCTTGGGATGAACATACACACACTACTATATATAAAATAAATAACCAACAAGGACCTACTGTAAAGCACAGGAAACTCTACTCAATATTCTGGGATAAAGTATGTGAGAAAAGAATCTAAAAAAAATGAATATATGTATATGTATAACTGAATCACTTTGCTATACACCTGAAACTAACATGACATTGTAAATCAACTATACTCCAATAAAATTATTATGTTTTTAATCAGGAGTGCAGATATCTCTCTGATATCCTGTTTTCATGTCCTTTGGCTATTTACCCAAAAGCAGAGCTGCTGAATCATATAGTAGTTCTACTTTTAGTTTTTGTGAGGAACCTCCAAACTGTTTTCCAAAGTGAATATACCAAGTTACATTCCCACTAACAGTACACAAGGGTTCCCTTTTCTACACATCCATGCCAACACCTGTTATCTCTTGTCTTTTTGATGAGAGCTATTTTAACAGATGTGAGGTGATATCTCATTGTGGTTTTGATTTCTATTTCCCTGATGATTACTGATGTTGAGCACCTTTAATGGACCTGTTGGCCATTTGTATGTCTTCTTTAGAAAAATGTCTATTCAATTCCTCTGCCCAATTTTTAAATGGATTGTTTGTATTTTTGTTATTGAGTTGTAGGAGTTCCTTAATATTCTGGATATTAACACCTTATCCAATATATCATTTGCAAATATTTTCTTCCATTCCATAGGTTGCCTTTTCAGCCTGTTGACTGTTTCTTTTGCTGTGCAGAAGCTTTTTAGTTTGATACAGTCCCAGCTTGTTAATTTTTGCATTTGTTGTTTGTGCTTCTGGTGTGATATCCAAAAAAGTCATTGCCAAGACCAATGTCAAGAGCTTATCCCCTATGTTTTCTTCTAGGAGTTTTATGGTTTCAAGTCTTACATTCAAGTATTTAAGCCATTTTGAGTTGGTTTTTTGTATACAGTATAAGAGAGAAGACTAATTTCATTCTTTTGCATGTGGCTGTCCAGTTTTTCCAAAACCATTTATTGAACAGACTATCCTTTCCCCATTGCACATTCTTGGCTCCTCTGTCATAAATTAATTGACAATATATATGCATGGGTTTATTCTCAGCTCTGTCTTCTGTTCCATTGATCTGTGTGTCTGTTTTTATCCCAATACCATACTCTTTTGATTAATATAGCTTTGTAATATAGTTTGAAATCAGAAAGTGTGATGCCTCCAGCTTCGTTCTTTCTCACAATTGTTTTGCCTATTTTTTTGGTTCCATACAAATTTTAGAATTGTTTGTCCTATTTCTGTGAAAAATGTCATCGGAATTTTGATAGGTATTGCTGTGAATCTATAGATGGCTCTGGGCAGTATAAACATTTAACAATATTAATTTTTCCAATCCATGAGCACAGAATATCCTCCTATTTATACATGTTCTCTTCAATTTCTTTCATCAATGTCTTACAGTTTTCAGTGCACAGATATTTCACCAGCTTGGCTAAATTTAATCCTAGGTATTTTATTCTTTTTGATGCAGTTGTAAGTGGGGTTGTTTTCTTAGTTTCTCTTTCTAGTTCATTATTAGTGTACAGAAACACAATTGATTTTTGTATATTGATCATGCATTCAGCAACTTCACTGAATTTGTTAATTAATTCTAACAGTTTTTTGGTGGATTTTCAGAGTTTTCTATATATAGTATCATGTTATCTTCAAATAGTAACAGTTTAACTTTTTTCTTACTTTCTGATGTGGATGCCTTTTATTTCTTTTGTTTGCCTAATTACTCTAGCTAGGACTTTTAGTACCATGCTGAATAAAAATGTGAGAGTTGGGGCTTCCTAGGTGGCACAGTGGTTAAGAATCCACCTGCCAACGCAGAGGACATGGGTTCGATCCCTGCTGCAGGGAGATCCCACATGCCGTGGAGCAATTAAGCCCGTGTGCCACAACTATTGAGCCTGCGCTTTAGAGCCTGTGAGCCACAACTATTGAGCCCATGTGCTGCAACTACTGAAGCCCATGCGCCTGGAGCCCATGCTCCGCAACAAGAGAAGCCACAGCAATGAGCCCATGCACCACAACAAAAAGTAGCCCCCACTTACCGCAACTAGAGAAAGCCCACGCACAGCAAAAAAAGACCAAACACAGCCAATAAAATAAAATAAATAAGTAAATTTATTTTTAAAAATGTGAGAGTTAACATCTGTGTCTTATTCCTGATATTAGAGGAAAGGCTTTCAGCTTTTCACAAACAGTATGATGTTAGCTGTGGGCTTTTCAAATGTGACCTTTATTATGTTGAGGTATGTTCCTTCTCTACATAGTTTGTTGAGAGGTTTTATCATGAATGGATGTTAAATTTCATCAAATGCTTTTTCTGCATAGATTGAGGTGATAATATAATTTTTATCCTTCATTTTGTTAAGGTAGTGAATCATATTTTTTGATTTGCATATGTTAAACCATCCTTGCATCCCTTGAATAAATCTCACTTCATCATGGTGTATGATCCTTTTAATGTACTGTTGTTGTTTTTTTTAAGTTTTTTTTTTTTTTTTTTTTTTTTTGATGTGGACCAATTTTAAAGTCTTTACTGAATTTGTTACAATATTGCTTCTGTTTTATGTTTTGGTTTTTTGGCCACAAGGCATGTGGGATCTCAGCTCCCTGACCAAGGATTGAACCCACACTCCCTCTATTGGGAGGTTAAGTCTTAACCACTGGACTGCCAGGGAAGTCTCCAATGTACTGTTGAATTTGGTGTGATAATATATTGTTGAGGATTTTTGCATCAATGTTCATCAATGATATTGGCCTGTAATTTTCTTTTCTTGTAGTATCCTTGTCTGGTTTTGGTACCAGGGTAATGCTGGCCACATACAATGAGTTTGGAAGGATTTTCCATTTGGAAGTCTTCAATTTTTAAAAGAATTTGCAAAGGATTGGTACTAGTTCCTTAAACTTTGGTAGAATTCACCAGTGAAGCCATCTGGTCCTGGACTTTTGTTTACTGGGAGATTTTTGACTACTGATTCAATCTCCTTACAAGTAACCAGTCTATTCAAATTTTCTATGTCTTCATGATTCAGTCTTGGAAAGTTGTACCTTTCCAGAAATTTTTCCATTTCTTGTAGATTGTCCAATATAATTGTTTATAGTAGCCTCTTATGATCCTTTGTATTTCTGTGGTATCAGTTGTAACATCTTCGCTTTCCTTTCTAATTTTATTTGAGTCCTTTCTCTTTTTTAATTGGTGAATCTAGCTAAAAATTTGTCTATGTTTTATCTTAAAAAGAAAGGTCTTAGTTTTATTATTCTTTTCTATTGTCTTTTAGTCTCTATTTTATTTATTTCTTCCCTGATCTTTGTTATTTCCTTCCTTCTACTAACTTTGGTCTTCATTTGTTCTCCTTTTTCTAAAATTCCTTGAGGTGTAATGTTAGGTCATTTATCTGAGATTTTTCTTGTTTCTTGAGATAGGCATTTATAGCTATGAAATTCCCTATTAGAACTGCTCTTGCTTCATCCCATAAGTTTTTGTATGTTGTATTTCTATTTTTGTTCCTCTCAAGATATTTTTCAATTTCCCTTTTGATTTCTTCTTTGACCCATTGGTTGTTCAGTAGTATATTGTTTAATCACCATATTTTATAAATTTCCCAGTTTTCTTCTTATAACTGATTTCAGTTTCATACTATTGTGGTTGGAAAAGATACTCGACATGGTTTTAATCTTCCTAAGTTTATTAACACTAAACTTGTGGCCTAATATATGATCTATCCTGGAGAATATTCTATGTGCACTTGAGAAGAACGGGTACTCTGCTGCTATTGGATGAAATGTTCTATAAATGTCTGTTAAGTCCATCTGGTCTAATGTGTAGATTAAGTCCAATGTTTCCTTATTAATTTTGTGTCTGGATGATCTATCTATTATTGAAAGTGGGGAACTGAAGTCCCATACCATTATTGTATTGCTGTCTACTTCTCCCTTCAGGTCTGTTTATATTTGCTTTAGATACTTTGGTGCTCCTTTCCCAACTTTAGGATTCTAATTTTTCCCTTTCCTTTCCAAATCACAACAGAGGATATCAACATAAACCCAACTATAC
Organism: Hippopotamus amphibius kiboko; assembly: GCF_030028045.1. Lineage (NCBI taxonomy): Eukaryota > Metazoa > Chordata > Mammalia > Artiodactyla > Hippopotamidae > Hippopotamus > Hippopotamus amphibius. Next base: position 140,837,814 of record NC_080190.1, on the reverse strand, counting down.
CTGACTTCTGAAATTTAGTCAATTCCAGATCTGATATTTCCATTACATAATTTCCCTTATTTACTACCTCTTATTGTTATCTGATTTTTTTTAATGTTTGTACTTCTCCAGAACTGTCAAACATGCCTGTTAATCAAGGAGACCCATACCTTTTTGTAGTGGATGCTGTGGTACACTGTTCAAATGCCCCTTCAAGATAAAGCATGCAACATGCCAATATTTTCGAGAGTATTGCCTGCTAATAGCTTACAATGGAATGCCTCCCCAGAAACTTCCCTCAGTTGAAGGGAACTTCCTCATCCAAGTTTATTAGCTTCCCAAGGGCACTTCACATCCAATGACCCAGGGATAAGGACATACAAATGCACAGCAACTTTGCCTCAAGTCACAGCAACACTGACGGGCCATTCCACCTCCAGAAATCCCCTTGGACTCAGTTAAGGCCGTTGTTACAATTGCATCACAGTTCAAATTCTCCCTCTCCTTAGTTCTACTTCCTTCACTCTCTCTCTGGTATTACCAACAAACTTCTGCAGACAAATCTCTATCTCGGAATCTATTTCCTCAGTATCCCAACCTAAGATATTTTTTCACTGCTCTTCTCTGGTTATTCTGCCAATATGGCACTAAAATTGGTTTTTCTACTTGAATCATATCTATGTTCATTTCCTGAACATCATTTTCAATTAATTTTATTTCCCTACTCTGTATAACTCACTTGCCTTGCTCCCTCATCAGTGGCATTTAACTTCATAAAGTTGACTGGAAAAGAGTTGGTAATTCCCCTAATCAAATACTTATAAACTGAAGTCATAGTTACTCAGAGTTCCTTTATTGGAGTATAATATAAAAGTGCACAAATCATATGTGTACAGATCAATTAAGTTTTACAAACTGATTACACCTATGTAATCAGAACCAAAATCATTAAATATATTATTACCAGCACTCCAAAAGGTCTCTCTGTGCTCTCAGTCATTAACACTTTCCAAAGTTAACCACTTTGCTGACTTCAATAGCTATAGGTTCTTTCTGCCCGCTTTTGAAATTTATATAAAGAGAATCACAAAGTATATACAACTGGCTGCTTTTGTAAACATTATGTTTGTGAAAGATTTATCCACATTTCTGGGTTTAGTATTAGTTCTTTCATTTGCATTACTGTTTAGCATTCAATTATACAAATATACCACTGTGGATTTACCCATTCTATTCTCAATGAACATTTAAGTTGCTTCCAGTTTGGGGATTGCAGTAGGCCAAATAATGACCCTTTGAAGACATCCACATCCTAATCCTCAGACCCTGTGAGTACACAACGTGGGAAAAGGAACTTTACTGATGTGATTAAGTTAAGGATCTTGAGATTCGAACATAATCCTAAACTATCTATGTGGGCCAAATGTAGTCATAAGGGTCTTTATAAGAGGGATGCAAGAAAGAGAAGAAGGTGAAATGACAACAGGAGCAAAAGGAGAAAAGGCAATGAAATATGGGATTACAAACCAAGGAATGAGTACAGCCTGTAGAAGCTGGAAAGGGAATGGAAAGGGATTCCTCTCTAAAGACTCCAAAAAGAAGAAACCTGATAACACTTTGATTTCAGCTCAGTGAGACCCATTCTGAACTTCTGACTTCAAGAACTCTAAAACAAATTTCTGTTGCTTTAAAAAGCCACTAAACTACTGGTAATTTGTTACAGCAACAATGGGAAACTAACCTAGGAACATCACAAATAATGCTGCTAAGGACATTCTTGCCTTCTCTTTTAGTGTATTCATGCACTCACTTCTGTTCCATAAATCCCTGAGAATGAAACTGCTGGGTCAGGGGTATCACATGTCCAGTTTTAGTAGATATTTTTTACATTTTTCCAAAGCATTTGAATTCATTTAAACTTCCAAAAGCATTGTATCTGAATTGCTGTTACCTGATATCCTTGCAACACTTGGTATTGTCATTTTTTAATTATTATTTCACACACTCTGATGGGTACGCAGTAGATTTCATTGTGGTTTTAATCTGTATTTCCATTGTGACTAATGATGTTAAGCACCCTTCACATGTTTATTAGCCACTTGTATAACCTCTTTCATCTGTTACTTTCACAAGTACCTTACCAATTTTTTAATTGGGTGGTTTGTTGTTTTGTTGACTTGTGTGAGTTGTTTATATCTGGATAAGTCCAATGTCACATAAATTAGGACATTTTTAGAGTAAAAAAGGAAGCATTCTTGTGGCTTTGTTGGGGATCCTTCCTTATAAAAAAAACTGAAAGCTACAATGCTGTGATTTGTTATCATAAACATTCAATGTAATATGGCTAAAAGTCTAGATTAAAAGGTACTTTAGAGCAGGAGCTAAAAAATATCTCCTATCTCCTTTGTATCCTCTGAAGATCCTAAGCACTAAGTATACATTTAGCGTGCACTAAGTATACATTTAGCGTACACTAAGTATACACATAAATAAAAGAACCCCCTAAGGTAAACAATTCATATATCTTCCAAAGTAAGGGCTTCCTGGTAACCAGTCAATTACTAAAGTTCAAGCAAGTATATATACCAGGCCAAGGACTTGGAAGTCCCAGGAACCAGGCAAGATGGAAAAGCATATTTTTAGAGGGTAATCAAAGACATCTTATAAAGAGAGAATGAAATTGCAGTGAATGCAACCATTAACAACATTATCAAAGTACAGCAGTTACACATCAGAGGAGTAAAGTGAAGAAATAAAAAGGAAAATGAATCTCTGGAAATAGGAACAAGTCAATCATAATAAACTGGGCCAAGGAGTTCAGGATAAGGCTGTGAGGAACATTACACTGAGAGATACCTGTTCTTACATGACAAAGTTTTAGTGAAAAATATACAAGGAAAGACTGGTGTAGGGAAATATGGTCTGAAGATTCACTCCTGTAAGAAGAATAACAGAAGCATTCCACACCAGAATTATTATGGTTTTTAGAAACACCTTTGGTCCAAATATCTTTATATTTAATAAAATACCCAATTTTTCTGTGACTAGCATCCAATAAGTGCTGTCTCCTTGATAGTCGCAAATAGATTACAATAAAAGTGAGCAGTTGACCTCACAAGAGAATGAAGTCTATCTACACTAGCCAGAGGAAAGACTTTTTAATAAGAAAAACACAGCTCAATGGAATCAATGGCCAATTGAGAAAATTATGGGAAAGATGCAGAAACAAGTAGACACTGTATTGACATACCAGTTGAAAATAATATAAATATCTAAATAAACTATGTGTAAAGGTAAAAGTCAAATTCTGTCTCAATCACTGGTTATTTTAGTCACTTGCTTTAACAAGCTTGGTTTTATCTAGACTGAATTTCAATATTTTTTAAAGAAGTATAAACAATATTTTGAAAAGTATCTTTTGTCGTTATTTTATCTGCTTCATTTTCCTTTTTTCCATCTAAAACTTAAGGTTATTATAAAGCAAATTTCTTTTAAAATACAGATATCTTTAAAGCATTTTGAAACTATGAAAAGTGATTTGTTTTTAAAATTTCACTGGTCTAAGATTTTCATAATTTAACCACTCAAATAATGTACTACTAGTAAATGGTCTCACTTAAAAAACAAAACATATTTAAGAAATTTATAATCAAAACTGACAATACTGTTTGCCTCTGACAGTTGCAACTGATCTTTCAGTGTTTAATACGGAACTCTCTGTTGCTAAGCAGCATAGTTAATAAAATGTTTGTTTAGTGGACATACGTGTTTTTTTTATATGTCCCAGATCCCTTTCCTTAGGGAATCACCCTCCCCCATGCTACAGGGTTCTAATAATGCTATCGATGGGGCCAGGTAGATAACTCAGCTCTGAGTAAACATGGAACCATTATTTCTTTATGCAGAGTAACTGGTCTGAGAATGGGCATGTTACAAAAGCAAAGACAATGAGTTCTTCCCTAAGTTGATATTGGGCAGACAGTGTAGCATAGTGGTAAGCATAGGGAGTATACTTGGATTTCATGGCTCTATCACTCACTAGCTGAATGATTAAACAAGTTACTACATTGGTCTATCTCTTAATGCCCTAATCTTTAAAATGTAGCTACTAATAACACTTTCCTCACAGAGCTATTATGAAGATTAAATACTGTAAAACACATAAAGAACTTAGCATAGTAACTAGCATATAAAAAGAATTAAATAAATTTTATTATTAACTACTACTACCATTACTATTGCTATTGTTATTGCTTTTGTTATTGGTGTTATAAACACATGGTAAGATTGCTAAGTTTGGACAATATAGCCTAAATATGCCAGAAGACTATCTCTGTCAGTTGTGGAGCAGATAGAAAAAAAAAAAATTCTTGAAGCCAACAAATAAAAGGAAGCAAAACCAAGAGAATAGAGGAGAAGAGAGTCCTAAAAACATTCTTTGAAGCCCCCAGATCCAATCACTTACTGGACTTCCAATAATATTTTTTCCTTAAGCTAAGTTTTTTAATTCAAAGAAAAAAGTACTGACTATTACAGCATCTTATGACTAGAAGTCACAAAATAAATGAAAATGTACACAAACACACATATCAAATAGTTGGGTTCTAATTATTTGTTGCTGCAGTATATATATACAGACACACACACAAACACACACACATACACACAAGGAAAGCAGCTTTACTCCATATACCCAGACGATAAAGAGCTGAATATAATTGGGTGGTATAGCTTGTTACCTTAGAATCTTAGCCAAATCTTGTAATTAATAACCTGTTTCCATTAATGCTCTCTTACAGTATTTTCAAGAAACCTCAAGCCGATGGGTGTGTGTAAGGTGAGAAAAGGGGAATAATGCAGATAAGACTGGAAAGGTAATTTGACCAGATGTTGTATGTCATGTTAAGGAATGTAAATTTTATTTTGTTGAAAATAGGGACCTATGAAGTTTTTAAGAAGATATGTGACATTCACTTATTCATTCAGTAGTTTCTGTATACCTGTTATATGCCAGGAGCTATATCAGAGCATAAATACACACGAGAGCTGCTTTAGTGTACTTTATAATAGTGGGATCACATCTATGTTCTTTAAAGATAACACTGATAAGAACTGATAAGAAAATAGGTGAGAATAGATATAGATAGATTTTAAAAAAAGGAAAAATTAGAAGAAGACATTAGTCACTAGGACAGTTTGAGAGTAGTCAAAAATGACTCCAGGACTTCCCTGGTGGCGCAGTGGTTACGAATCCACCTGCCAATGCAGGGGACATGGGCCCAATCCTTGGGCTGGGAAGATCCCACATGCCACAGAGCAACTAAGCCCGTGCGCCACAACTACTGAGCCTGCACTCTGGAGCCTGCAAGCCACAACTACTGAGCCCATGTGCTGCAACTACTGAAGCCCAAACGCCTAGAGCCTGTGCTCTGAAACAAGAGAAGCCACTGCAATGCGAAGCCCACGCACCACAACAAAGAGTAGCCCCCACTCACCACAACTAGAGAAAGCCTATGCACAGCAACGAAGACCCAACACAGCCAAAAATAGAAATAAAATAAAAATAAAATAAATGACTCCAGAATACCTATTTTGAGTAATTGGTTTCAGAAAAAGCAATAGGTTTTGTCAACAAATACTGTGGACTTGATCTTAGAATTCTGAATCTAAGTTCTTCCTACCAGAAGGTAAATTCCATGAAAGTTCCAATCACTATTTAAACCCAGGATCTAGAATAGTGTCTGGCCTTTAGTAGATGCTCAATAAATGTGTTATTTTTGAAAAAAATAACTTTAAGATTTTCAGGTAGAAACACTCATTTAATTATGAATTTATTGATAAATATTATGTGTCAGGTACTGTGCTAACAATGAATAAAACACAATTCCTTGGCCTTCATAAACCCATAGTCTGCTAGAGTATTGTTAAACTTTTCCAACTCTAAACACATTTTCACTCTCCTGTCAAAATTTTTTCCTGGAAAAAAAGTGTTCACAAAGGTAAAGCATAAGACAATGAATGGAGGAGGAGAGAATTCTTCATAAAAATATTTGATATGCATGTGTATGCAGTAAACTCATTTAAAGAACAAAAACTGTCATTTTATCAGGGGTAGATAAGTAATGAGAAAAAGGAAATAACACTAATAATTTTTTAAATCCTGAACTCTATTTTTTCAAAACTGGTCTTTTTCCCCAAAAAAATCCATTCTATAGGATAAGACGAGGGAATAAAGATAGCAAATAAAACTTCTTTTGTTATTACAGTTAGAATTTACAGAGTTTCAATGTTAGCTATTATTAAGTAGCAAGTAAATCATTTACAAACTTCAGTATTTCAAACTACTGTTAGTAAGAAATATTTGGGACAAACCTTCTCACTAAATGTGGCACACAGGTATGTTACAACCAATCTAATAGTTTAGATGACAGGTCTAAAAATAACACGACAATAACAAAACATTATAGGCGTGTATTGTATAATGAGAGGATAAGTAGAGATTAATAGCAACATAAAGAAGAGTTACCTAATTCAGTCCAGAAGGGGCTATGATAACTTCCCAGAGATGATATTTGCAAAGACTCTTAAGAACTGAGTAGGGACTTCCCTGATGGTGCAGTGGTTAAGAAACCATTTGCCAATGCAGGGGACAGGGATTCAAGCCCTAGTCCAGGAGGATCCCACATGCCGTGGAGAAACTAAGCCCATGCACCACAACTAGTGAGCCTGTGCTCTAGAGCCCTCAAGCCACAACTACTGAGTCTGCGTGCCACAACTACAGAAGTCCAAGTGCCTAGAGCCCATGCTCCACAACAAGAGAAGCCACTGCACTGCAACGAAGAGTACCCCCAACTCGCTGCAACTATGGGAAAAAAAAAAAAGTTCATGTGCAGTAACGAAGACCCAATGCAGCCAAAAATAAATAAATAAATTTATATTTTAAAAAAACTGAGTAGATTAGAACTAATTGCAAGATACAAGACTGATGTGCAAAAATCAATTGTATTTCTATATACCAGTGATGAACATTTCAAAAATGAAGCTAAGAAAACAACTGCATTTAAAAATACCATCAAAAAGAGTAAAATATTTAGGTATAAATTTAACAAAAGAAGCATAAGACTTGCACACTGAAAACTATAAAATAAAACTGTTAAAAGAAATTAAAGAAGATCTAAATAAACAGAAAGATATCCCATGTCCATCAACCAAAAGATTAACTATTGTTAAGATGGCAATACTACCTAAACTGATCTACAGATTCAAAGCAATCATTATAAAAATATGAGTTGGCTTTTTGCAGATACTGAAAAGCTGATCCTAAAATTCAGATGGAACTTCAGAGGACTCAGAGTAACCAAAATAATGTTGAAAAAGATGAGCAAGTTTATTCACTTCCCAATTTCAAAAGATACTACAAAGCTACAGTAACCAAAATAATGTGGCACCTGCATAGGGAAAGACATATAGATCAATAAAATAAAATTGATATTCAAGAAATAAGCTCTTATATCAATGTTTAACTGATTTTCAACAAGGGTGTCAAGACAATTCAACAGGAATTGAGTAGTCCTTTCAACAAATGGTTTTGGAAAAACTGTATATCCACATGCAAGAGAATTAAGTTAGACACCTACCTCACATAATGAAATTAACTCAAAATGGATCAAAGACCTAAATGTCAGAGCTAAGAACCCTCATACATTACTTTGGAAAACAATAAAACTCAGACAAAAAAACAGAGACATAAATTTTCATGATCTTGGGTTAGGCAGTGTTTCATGAATATGACACTAAAGCACAGAATAAAATAAAAAAAAGATAAACTGAACCACATCAAAATTAAAAACCTTTGTGCATCAATGGACACCATCAAGAAAGTGATTAAACAATCCACAGAATGGGAGAAAATATTTGCAATTCACAAATCTAATAAGGTACTTGTATGCAAAAATATACAATTATTTTTATTAATTTTTTATTATTAAAACACAATAATAAAAAGACAACTCAATTTAAAACTGGGCAAAGACTTTGAATAAGTGTTTTTATAAGAAAGATTTTTTTAAGTGGCCAATGAGTGCATAAAAAGATACTCAACATCATTAGTCATTAGGGAAATGGAAATCAAAACCACGAGATACTACTTCATACACATAGGATGAATATAATCAAAATTACAGGCAATAACAAGTGTTGTGAAGAATGAGGAGAAATTAGAACCCTCATACATTACTTTGGAAAACAGTTTCTCAAAAGTTAAAAATAGAGTTACCATATGACCCAGCAATCTCACTCCTAAATATATACCCAAGGAAAGTGGAAATACACATGCACTCAAAAACTTGTGCACAAATGTCACAAGTTTGTAATACTATCTGTAACAGCCAAATAGTGGAAACAATACAAACATCCATCTACTGATTAATCCAAGCAAGTCTATCATTCAGATTTGAAGGATAGGTAAAGAGTTCAGCACCACTAAACCACTTTTAAAAGAAATGTTAAATGGACTTCTCTAAGAAGAAAAGACCACAAGAAATATGAAAACTATGAAAGGAGAAACCTCATTGGTAAAGGCAAACATACAGTAAAAGTAGTAGATTAACGACATAAGGCTAGTGGCAAGATTAAAAGACAAAAGTAGTAAAATCATCTATATCCACAATAAGTAATTAAGAGATACACAAAACAAAAAGATGTAAAATATTAAATCAAAAACATTAAACATTGGGGATAGGGAGGGGAGAGGTGGCAAGTAAAAATGCAGTGTTGTTACAATGCATTAGAACTTAAGAGATCGTCAGCTTAAAACAATCACATATATTAAGGTTGTTATACATGAACTACAGGCTACCCAAAACCAAAATCTATGATACACACATACACACACATGCACACAGAGGGAGAGGAAGGAATCCAGACATAACACTAAAGATAGTCATCAAATCAGAAAAGAAGAGAGCAAAAGAATAAAGGAACAAAAAAGAACTAAAAAAACAACCAGAAAGCAATTAACAAAATGAGAATAAATGCATACCGACCAGTAATTAATTTAAATGTAAATGGACTAAATGTGCCAATCAAAAGACTGAGAGTGGCTGAATGGATTTTTAAAAAGGGAAAAATAAGTTGAAAAAGAATAGAGGAAAAAAATTTTTAATAATTGTTTGAAAAAATAAAAAATAAATTCAAACAAAAAAAAAAGAAAAATGCTGCTTGTCAGAGGCTTACTAGTTGATATATATATATATATACACACATATATATATTTGATATATATATCAAAATAGACTCCAAAACAAAGACTGTAACAAAAGACAAGAACAGTACAAAATCCAACAAGACGATATAACAATTGTAATATATGTAACCAACATAGGAACACCTAAAATCATAAAGCAAAGGATCATAAGAGATTACTACAAACATTTATACACCAACAAAGTGAACAACCTAGAACAAATGGATAAATTCCTAGAAGCATACAATCTCCCAAGACTGAATCAGGAAGAAATAGAAAATATAGAGACCAATTACAGCTAATGTAATTGAACAAGTAATTTTAAAAACTTCCAACAAACAAAAGCCCAGGACCAGACAGCTTCACAAGTGAATTCTACCAAACACTTAAAGAAGAGTTAACATCTATGCTTTGCAAAGGTCGAAAAGGAAGGAATTCCAAAAAATCAATGAGGAAGGAATGCTTCCAAAGTCATTCTACCAAGCCAACATCACCCTGATATCAAAACCAGACAAAGACACTACAAGAAAAGAAAACTACAGGCCAATATCACTGATAAACATAAATGCAAAAATCATCAACAAAATATTAGCAAACTGAATTCAACAACACAATAAGAGGATCATACATCAGATAAAGTGCAATCTATCCCAGGGAGGCAAGGATGGTTCAATATCCACAAATCAATCAATGTGATACACCCACCACATTAACAAATTAAAGAAAAAAAGAATAAAAATTATGATCATCTCAATAGATGCAGAAAAAGCTTTTGACAAAATTCAAGATCCATTTATGATATAACCTCTCAATAAAGTGGATATAGAGGGAACATACCTTAACATAATAAAGCCCATATAGGAAAAACCTACAGCCAACACCATACTCAGTGATAACAAGCTGAAAGCATTTTACTCTAAGATTAGGAACAAGACAAGGATGCCCACTCTCATTACTTTTATTCAACATAGTAATGGAAGTCCTAGACACAGCAATGGGAAGAAAAAAAGAAATAAAAAGGAATCCAAGTTAGAAAGGAAGAAAGGAAATTGTCACTGTTTGTACATGGCATGACTCCATATACAGAAAATTCTAAAGACACCACTAAAAAATTACTGAATTCATTGATGAGTTTTAGTAAAGTTGCAGGGTACAAAATCAGTATATAGGAATCTGTTGCATTTCTACATATTAACAACAAACTATCAGAAAGAGAAATTAAGAAAACAATCCCATCTACAATTGCATCAAAAAGATAAAATACCTAGGAATATGTCTAACCAAGGATATAAAAAACCTGTACTTGGAAAACTATAAGACACTGATGAAAGAAATTGAAGACTACAATTACAAATGAAAAGATATACCATACTGATGGGGTGGAAAACTAACATTGTTAAAATGACCATGTTACCCAAGGCCATCTATAGAGTCAATGCAGTACAATGGCATCTTTCACAGAACTAGAGCAAATAATTCTAAAATCTGTACAGAAACACAAAACATCCCAAGTAGCCAAAACAATATTGAGAAAGAAGAATAAAACTGGAGGTAACACACTCCCTGATTTCAGACTATACTACAAATAAAAACAGTATGGTACTGACACAAAAACAGACACATAGATCAATGGAGCAGAATAGGGAGCCTAGAAATAAACCCACACTTGTATGGGCAATTAATCTATGACAAAGGAGGCAAGAATATTTATAAAGGGAAAAGACAGCCTCTTCAATAAATGGTGTTGGAAAATTTGGGAATCTACATGCCAAAGAATCAAACTGGAGTACTTTCTCATACCATATACAAAAATAAGCTCAATACAGACCACAGACTTAAATGTAAAACGTGAAACCATAAAACTCGCAGAAGAAAACATACAGTATGCTCTTTGATATCAGTCTTAGCAATGTTTTTATGTCTTCTCAGGCAAGTTAAACAAAAGCAAAAATAAACTAATGGGTCTACATCAAGCTGAAAAGCTTTTGCACAGCCAAGAAAACTACCCACAAACTGAAAAGGTAGCCTAGTGAATGGGAGAAATATTTGCACACAATATACCTCATAAGGGATTAATATCAAAAATATACAGAAAACTCATACAACTCAACATCAATAAAACATACAACCTGACTAAAAAATGAGCAGATGTGACTACACATTTTCCCAAAAAAGACATACAGATAGCCAACAGGCACATGAAAAGATGCTCAACATCACTAATCATCAGGGAAATGCAAATCAAAACCACAGTGAAATATCAACTCATACCTGTCAAAATGCCTATTACCAAAAAGACAACAAGTAACAAGTGTTATTGGGGATGTGGAGAAAAGGGAACCCTAGTTCACTTTTGGTAGGAATGTAAATTGGTGCAACCACTATGGAAACAGTATGGTGATTCCTCAAAAAAATTAAAAATAGAACTACCAAATAATCCAGCAATTCTGCTTCTGGTTATATTTCCCAAAAAACAAAACAAACAAAAAAACAATTTGAAAAGATATATGCACCCCTATGTTCATTAGAATATTATTTACAATAGCCAAGACACGGAAGCAATCTAAATGCTCATCAACAGATGAATGGATAAATATGTGGTATACAGATATAATGGAATATTACTCTGCCATAAAAAAGAATAAAATCTTGCCATTTACACCAACATGGATGAACCTAGAGAGTATTATGCTAAGTGAAATAAGTCCAACAGAGAAAGACAAATATCATATGATTTCACCTATATGTGGAAAATAAAAATGAAACCAACAGAACAAATACAACAAAACAGAAATAGGCTCATAGATAATGAGATCAAACTTGTGGTTGCCAGAGAGGAGGTGGGTGGGGGGGAGGGAGGGGAAGGGATGAATGAAATAGGTGAGGGAGATTAAGAGGTACAAACCTCTAGTTACTAAATAAATAAGTCACACGGATGTACTGTACAGCATAGGGAATATAGTCGATAATATTCTAATAATTTTGTATGGTGACAGAGCAACTAGATTTATCATGGTGAGCATTTTGTAATGTAAAAAAATACTGTATCACCATGTGTTATACACCTGAAACTAATATATAATACTGTAAGTCAATTATACATCAATTTTTAAATGTTAAAAAAACTGATTAATAGATAAATAAAATTTGGTACATCCAAATTTTAACTGGACTATTCTGTCATTTAAGAAAAATGAAATAATATAAGTGATATGACACGGGTGAACCTTGAAAGCATTATGCTAAATAAAAGAAGCCACATTTTGTACTGCAAAGGAAACCATAAACAAAAAGAGAAGACAACCTACGGACTGGGAGAAAATATTTGCAAATGATGTGAACAACAAAGGGCTTAATTTCCAAAATACACAAACAGCTCACACAACTCAATAACAAGAAAAAAATAATCAAAAAATGGGCAGAGATCTAAATAGACATTTCTCTAGAGAAGACATACAGAGGGCCAACAGGCACGTGAAAAGATGCTTAACATTGTTAATTATTAGAGATGTGCAAATCAAAACTACAATGAGGTACCACTTCACACACACAGAATAGCCATCATTAAAAAGTCTACAAATAATAGGGCTTCCTAGGTGGCAGAGTGGTTAAGAATCCACCTGCCAATGCAGGGGACACAGGTTCGATCCCTGCTCCAGGAAGATCCCACATGCCACAGAGCAACTAAGCCCGTGCACCACCAAAAAAAAAAACAAAAGTCTACAAATAATAAAAGCTGGAGAGGGTGGGGAGAAAAGGGAACCCTCCTACACTATTGGAAAAAATGTAAGTTTGTGCAGCCACTGTGGGAAATAGTATGAAGGTTCCTCAAAAATCTAAAAATAGAGTTATCATATGATCCTGAAATCGCACTCCTGGGCATATATCTGGAGAAAACCATAATTTGAAAAGATACATGCACCCCAGTGTTCACTGCAACACTATTTACAATAGCCAAGACATGACAACAACCTAAATGTCCATCGACAGATGAATGGATAAAGAAGATGTGGTACATATACACATACAATAGAATACTACTCAGCCATAAAAAGGAATGAAATAATACCATTTGCAGCAACTCGGACAGACCTAGAGACTATCATGCCAAATGAAATAAATCAGAAAGAGAAAGACAAATACAATATGATATCACTTGTATGTGGAATCTAAAATACAACACAAATGAACATATCTATGAAACAGAAACAGACTCACAGACATAGAGAACAGACTTGCAATTGCCAAGGGGGCTGGTGGGAAAGGGAGTTGTGGATTAGCAGATGCAAACTATTATACACAGAATGGATAAACAACAAGGTCCTACTGTATATAGCACAGGGAACTATATTCAACATCCTGTGATAAATCATAATGGAAAAGAATATGAAAAAGAATGCACATGCATATATATGTGTGTGTGTGTATACATATATATGTAACTGAATCACTTTGCTGTACAGCAGAAATTAACACAACATTGTAAATCAACTATACTTCAATAAAACAAATAAAAAAAAAAGAAACCAGACACAAAAGACTTCATCTTATATAATTCAATTTATATGAAATACCCAGAATAGGCAAATCCAAAGAGCAGATTAGTGGTTGCCAAATTACTGGCTGCCAAATTAGAGGTGGGGGGGGAGTGATGGGGTGTGACTTTAATAGGTACAGGGTTTCTTTTTTAGGTGATGAAATGTTCTGGAACTAGATAGTTGTGACAGTTATACAACATCATGAATGTACTACATGCCACTGAATTGTACACTTTAAAATGATTAAAATGGTAGATTTTATTATGTGTATTTTACCCCAACTGGAAAAAAAAAAATGATGTACTGATACATGTTACAGCATGGATGACCCTTGAAAAAGTTATGCTAAGGGAAAGAAATCAGTCACAAAGACAACATATTGTATGATCCTATTTATACAAAATGTCCAGAATAGGTAAATCCATAGAGATAAAAAGTAGGTTACGATTCCTTAGGATGGGGGAAGGGATTAATGAGTGCTAATAGGTACAGGGATTTTTTTAGGGGAACAAAAATGTTCTACAATTAGATAATGGTGATGGCTCAAAACTGTGAGCATACTACAAAATATTGAATTGTACACTTTGAAAGAGTGATTTATATATGTGAATTATATTACAATAAAGCTGGAGGGAGAGAGAGAGAGGGAGACAGACAGAGAGAAAGAGAGAGAGAGAGGCAGAGTGAGAACTAAGCAAGAATTAGCCAACAAAATGAAGGGTTAATATAAAATAGGAATAATTAAAACAACATATAGAATGAGGATATGAGAAAGGATATAGAACAAGATCACCATTGCTCTTGAACATTCCCTACATCTTTTTCCAGAGTAGTTACCACCTAAACTGTAAAACTAGGAGACAGGATACTGTTATACAGGAGGAATAAGAATATATCCTGGGGGAAATAACCAACAAATGCTCACCACAAAACATAAATACAGGTAAATAAATAAATACAAGCAAATATTAAGTAGAATGTATAAAAATGAGAGAGTTTATGTGTTATAGACTCCATTTTCTCAATGAAGTAGAAAGTCAGGTCACCAACTGAGAGTGAAGAGTAAGGGAAAGGAGGTGAAAGTTTAAGGAGAATGATAAAGTTTGGGAGTATCACTGAAAGAACTGGGAAAAAGAGTCTCCTTGCTTTCTTGCACTCTAAAAGACCACAGCACTAGTCTTGACCTTTTTCACCCTTAGTAAAATTCTACATTTCAGTCTTCTCAATTTTCTATTTTTTAGAGTTAAGTAATCATATTAATACAGTCCTATAGAGGGGCAAAAACATTAGGGTGGCCAAAGTTTGTTCGGGTTTTCTGTAGCATCCTATGGAAAAACCCGAATGAACTTTTTGGCCAACCCAATATTTGCCAAAAACCTAAATAATATCACAAAATCAGAAGCAAGATTTCATTCTCTCTCCCTCCTTCACTTTAGCACCTCTACATCCTAACAAAAACCACTGGAACTAAAGAGAGTTGCTAAAAGGCAGCTTTGTGAAAATGTACCTAAAATATCCTGTCCCTAATCAGAGCACTGATGCTATGTATTTCTATTCTAGGTATAAATCTTAATCCGAGATAATCAACTTCTATACACATATCTCTTTAGCCCATATGTCCATCAAGTCTCAGTTGAGAGTCCAAATAGGACCCAGCCAGAGTCCCCAGAACGAGGCTTCTCTAAAGGTGTGGCTGAAAACATGAAGATGGAACTATGTCACACAACAGTGGGACTCTCTTGTTGACGCTCTCGCTCTTTCTGTTCTTTCACTCTCTCTTTTGTGCTTTCAGTCTTACAAAAGATACCCATGCCTAATCCCTAAAAAATGTAAACAGCAGGGCTTCCTAGGTGGCGCAGTGGTTAAGAATCTGCCTGCCAATGCAGGGGACACGGGTTCAATCTCTGCTCCAGGAAGATCCCACATGCCATGGAGCAACTAAGCCCAACTAAGTTGTGTGCACCACAACTATTGAGCCTGCACTCTAGAGCCTGTGAGCCACAACTACTGAGCCCATGTGCTGCAATACTGAAGCCCACATGCCTAGAGCCCATGCTCTGCAGTAAGAGAAGCCACGGCAATGAGGAGCCTGCGCACCACAATGAAGAGTAGCCCCCACTCACCACAACTAAAAGAAAGCCCGCACACAGCAAAAAAGACCCAACACAGCCAATAAAATAAATAAATAAATAAATTTTTAAAAAAAGAAAAAAAATGTAAACAGTAATGGCAGAATAGTTGGAATAAACCTATAGTCTCCCAAGGTGACTGCTTTAAAGGAATAAATATTTATTCAAAGGTATAGGATCTGATACGTTTATTAAAACCAGTTCATTTTTCCCTCTAATCATATTTCAAATAAACACACATGAGTTAAGAGTTGAACTGAGAAATTAACTTTAGTGCTTGTGTTACAAATGTTATGTTCCTCTTCTATACAGGAGAATTAGGACCAAGAATGTGCAACAGACTTAAACATTGCAGTGCCACAGTATAAACTGTGCTCTGAGGACACAAAAACAGTTCAAGGGAAAACACCTGCCTATGTAAAGATCTTGAGTAACCCAATCAGGTAGGTGCTAACTCATTTTTGTGGTTGTCAAGTAGCTAATATTTATCAAGTCAAGACACATTAGGAGCACACCTTTTTGTTTCGTTGCTGTGGTTGTACTGCTGTTGTTGCAAATGTGAATAAGGAAGTGTATTGTTTTGTTTTGTTTTGTTTTTAAGGAAAATGGTTCTCACTGGATAAGGACTGGTGATTTGTTTATGTATTTATTGATTTCCACCACAATAATATATAATCATTACAAAAGTAATAAATCAGATGTCAAGACCCAGCGATTAGCTCATATGCCAAATGTTTAAGCAGCTATCTCTAAGTGTAAAGATTACTTCTTTATATGCCTGAATTTTCTACATTGATACAATGAACATGGGTTTCTTATTTTTAAAATACATTGGAATTCCTATTATTTTTTATCTATCCAGATGAAAGTGTCTAAAATAAAAAGTGTATAAAAACTGCTCTCTGTAAAGCCTATACTAGATTGTTACTCTTAAATACAAACAATTGATATAATCCCTCAAGATGTGTATATTTCAGATTCTGGATCACAGGAAAAAACGGCAGGAAGCTGTACTCTGTTAATTTAAGCCAGATAGTATAAAAAGCTCATGACCAATTATTTGGAACAGCTGCAACTGAGTCACTGTGCTAAATTTTAAAACCAACCTAACTTTGTCGAACAAATTCCAAAACACATTTAGGCATTTAAAGATACAGACAGTAATTTTGGTTGCTGGTTTGTTTTCATTGGTCTTTGGTTTGCAGGGTTTGTTGCTGTTGTTTGTTTATTGGTTTGTTTGCAAGCAATACTAGTCAAGTTGCTAAACCAATTCCAATTTAACATAAGGGGTATATCTGTATTCATTAACACAACCTCAAAAAAACATAAACATAGTATCTGGGGTTTCATTTCATTAAGGTATTTGAAAAAGTGAATGAAAGTCTTGAAATAAACTTTTTTTAATTTAAAACATCTTATATTTCATGATTGTACAGTATGTTCAGCTTGTTTTTGAACACTCTCTAAATCCCCAGACATTGACATGCAGTCTCATTACTTTACATGTAAACCACTCGAATTGTTACATAAGCTACCTTTCCCTCTCCCTTGATTCAAAATGTAAATATAGTCAAATGTTTGATGTGTGTATTCAACAACATTCAAGAATTTACTCAAATACTACTTTCAGAGTATATTCTTTTCTGAAGATTTTCATATAAAGGTCACATGTTTGTCAGTTTCTAGTATTTTAGTGAACAGAGATAGAGAAGATGAAATCTAAATTTGTCTTTTCATCCTTTAATCTAACAATGATTCTAGTAAACAATCTCCGTTGGGAGGCAGTTCTCCATGAGTCTCTCTTTTTAGCCTGTCTCGTGAGCAGTGGCACTGACTTCTCATTCTTCTGTAGTATCTTCTCAAGGATGTCTGTATAGAAAACAGATCTGGAAGATAAGATCTGCCTCCAAAGACAAGCGCAGATATGGTTACAGCCTTGAAAGAAAAAGATGTCTCCTTCCAGAGCAAAGGACGAGCATGCTCACCCCACACTATAAAAGATTTGAGGTTCCGAGGCTCAGAGTTCCTCTCCTATAACTCAACCCACTGCACGTGTAGGTATTATCTGGCCCTCTTCATGTCACCATGTGGGAACAGGAGTTCAGAGGTTGGCTGAAATGATCACGCTCTGGCTACTGCTATTGCTGTGAGTAATAAACTGTCCTTCCTCTGTGACCCAGGTCTCATATCTTCTACTAGCATCCATAAAACTGCGGCAGGCTAACTTGTAAGGAGAGTAAAATCTCACACCTTTCACAGTTCCTGACAATCTAATGAATCAATATCAGTAAGTACTTAGTGAATATATTCTATGCACTTAGCACTATGCTAGGTGACATGGGGTTGTTTTTTTTTTAATTTCTATTCACACTCCTCACCTATTCTTGAAAATATACAATAGTGGCCAGCAACAGAGAAAGGGATTTCTTTAAACCTAAAAGCTAAAGAATGTACCATCATTTTAAAATTATGCTTCTCTATCAAAAATTATCTTTTGTTCTATATGCTTTTACCATATCTATTTAACCAATATTGAGGTTGTTGGGTATTTATCAAAAAAGAGAATGTTCCATGAGCATATCTTTGGGTAAATCCTTACCCATAACTAGGATGGGAAATTTTTAGGTAGAAATGCTGAAGTATAGAAACTGAAAAGATATAAGGGCTTATCAGTAGCGTTCTTACCTAGTCTCCTTGCTTTTCATTCACTATAGTTGGTTGTAGGTGATACAGTTTTAACTTACAAAGAATAAGGTTTGAATTCTGGATCCTCAATGAGATAACAGTATCATTAGAACAATAACACATTCTATAGAGGAGCTACTTTTTATATACCTTTTTTAAAACTTTAAAATCACAGAAATTTTTTAGAGCTGAAGGAACCTTAGAGACAATCCAATTTTACACATAGCTGGAACAGTTTATATAACCTGCCCAAGCTGCACAGTTAGTTAGAGGAGAGTTAGAACTAGAGCACAGATTACCCGCTTTCAGTGCTTATTCTACAATACCTAAATACAATATACATATAAATACATACAAAACTATTTTGTTGTGCTTGACTTATACACTCTTTCAAAATTTTGGCCTGTTAGGCCTGAATTATAACTGAAAGAGTGTTGAAAAAAGCAAAAATGTATGGAGCCAGAAAACTGTTACTGTCATTACTTACAGAAATAACACTGATATAAGAATGTAAAGTCCACAGGGGCAGAAATTATTGATGGGTTTATTTTCACTGCTGTGTCCCATGGTTCTAGAACAATGCCTAGAACATAGTAGGTGATAAATGTTTGCTAGGTGATATACAAACCATGATGCTTTAAAATATCACATCTGACACCAATATATAACTATGCTTACTCTTTTCATTTTGCCTAAAGGGGGGGAAGAATAAGAAAATCAGAAGGAATACACACGGGCATTTTTCTCAAGATTGCCAAGAAAGAAAAATAAGAAAACAGCACTCTCAGGAGTTAACAGGCTATTCAAAGTGAATGGACCATTTGATGCTGGCCGTTAAGAAGAGCCTTGAAAGGCTTTTGACAACAGCTAGCAGCCTGGTGTTAAGACAAGGTCTTTCTGTCCTAGTTCAGAGATAGAATGGAGATTATATTAAGTACTGTTGGTAACTATTAAGGATCAGTATTATGGGTGAAAGGAAGAGAGAAAAGAGCTATCATTTTTTTGAGAATCTACTAGCAATTACAGAGGCAAGCACTATGTTAGGTATTTTATATAATAATATACATGATGTTATTTCATTTTATTCTCACCAGTCCTTTAAGATAAGGTAAGGTTTGTGTCTTGATTTGTATTTCCTGTACCACTGATCCAAATTCTACTTGTGCAGACTGCCTCAACTTTCAAATGAATTATACTCCAGAATTATCTTTCTTAAATTTGTTGTTTGTAACCTAGAATACATATTCCCATAGAAGTATCTTTAGGTCCCTAGCCCTACTCACAAAAACTAAACTATAGCTGAATACTATAAAGTTGCAATGAATGAGAGTATGAAACCCTGTTAAAGATGTCACATTATTTGTTAGGTAAGTTTTTTGGTTTTGAATTTTTTGGTTGGCCTAACTTTTATCAATAACATTTTTTTTTCCTGTAGAAACATGTATCTGGTGTATGAAGGAAACACAGAAATACTGAGACCATATCCAACTGCCGGGTAGTGGATCGTCAATAATATATATTACATAACTTGGAGAATATTGAGTTTTATGGGTAACTTGATCTGGACATAGCATACGCTAGCTAAGCTAATATATAAGATTTCCCATGAAGGAGAGGCAGATATAAACTCAAAAAACCCTAGATCAAGTCCTGGCTCTCCCAGTATGACTCTGGATATCACCTAACTTATTTGTCTCAGTTTTCTCAACTGTAAAATAAGAATTAAAAAAAAGAATAAGAATTAAAAAAAATAAGAATAATATTATTTTTCCTGCTTTAGGGGACTACAATAAGGCTAATTCCACATGTTCCCTATAAAACAGAAATTGACCTCATTAGCCATAAACTTCTGTAGTTACCCTTTTTTTTTTTTTTTTTGCAAATAACCAAACTATAACGCATAGCCAACCAGAGAGCCACAGTGCTATTTCTATATAGCTAAACACCTTCCATCCCCACCATTTGGTAGAAAAAATGTCACAGAAGACTAACACTTGCATTTCCCCATTACTTGAAAAGTTAAAGAAAAAGACCATGGCAAAGGCTATAATCAAGCAGAAATCAGGGACTGCTACTATTATATTACTATTATAATCAAGCAGAAATCAGGGACTACTACTATTAGGTTACTACTAATAGTCTATTTTTAGTACTACAGTATTAAAAATTATAATTTCCCTTTACTGACTGCTTACCATTTCAGACATGTTAAATACTACCCTGTGTAGCAAGTACTATCACCCCCATTTTATATGACAAAGCTGAGGCAAAAGAAATTAAGTCAGATGCTTAAATACCAAGATTGGAATCCAAATCCAAGATCTTAAATCCATGCACCAGTACAGTAGGGAACTTAGAGAACTATTCTTTGGTAAAAATATTAGGACTTATCAAAACTGTCACATTCTCAAGAATACCTCTAAATAAAGTAGGAGTTTCGTGAGACACTTTTTGTTATTTTTCATTTGTTTGTTTTAAGAATTTCAATTTTTTAAATATTTATTTAGGCTGCACTGGGTCTTAGTTGCAGCATGCAGGATCTTCATTGCAGCATGTGGGATCTTTAGCTGCAGCATGCCAGCTTCTCAGTTGTGGCATTCAGACTCTTAGTTGCAGCATGCAAACTCTTAGTTGCAGCATGCATGCAGGATCTAGTTCCCTGACCAGGGATTGAACCTGGGCCTGCTGCATTGGTAGCTCAGAGTCTTACCCACTGGACCACCAGGGAAGTCCCTTGTGAGACACCTTTTGAACTAAGTTTTCATTTCCAAAACTCAGTTTCCCAATTGTATTCAGCCTTTTTCAGAATTCACTGCCATCTGCTCTGAGGAGTTATACCCATACCATTTGTACATATCTCAATTACATTTACAATCACTGTCCACTTCTTGGTCTCCTTTACTAGACTATGGCATTAACTGAGTCGCTATTATGTGGCCAAACGCTTTGTAAGAATTTTAATGTATTCTCTTATGTAAAACTCACAGAAAAATCCCTTAAAGTCAAATATTATAAACTAATTTTATGAATGAGAAACCCATGACTTAGAAAGATTACAACAAAGACCACGTCTTGTTCATTTTTTTATTCCCCAGCACCTAGCAAAGATGCTGTCGCATGGTGGAGATAAAAGTTAAATGAATAGATCAGCGAATTAATTAATCAATTGTTTGTTTTTGTTTTACAGCCTATTGACAACATCCGAGGTTTTCCTTAGGTACATTTCTTATCTTTTCTAAACTTCACTATTCAAGAACAGACATTAATTACTCAGTCAGTCTGAGCAGTGTATATCTTGAGATTTTTTCACAATTTCTACATACTGTATTAATATTTTCTCATTAATTCTTTCTTATTGCCTTTTCTTAGGTCCATGGAGACTCTTTAAGCCTCCTCTACACATGTAACACATCTACAAAATATATGAATAAACTTTAAATTTTTTTCTTATGTAAAATCTGTCTTCAATCTCATACCCACAGAAGTGCCCTTATGTGTTTCCACTAAGGCAAAGTCAAAAGAATTTCCTCCTAGAGTTTAACCATCAAAACAGAGATCAGAATAGTCTCTGCAGTTCCATTCCTAGGAAAAACGTTTGGGTCAAACACAATTGAACTTCCCAGTAAAAACAAAATATGATGAAGCTGAATCAGAGGTGTCCCAAACTGTTGTTTTATTTTTGGCTATTTCTCCTGCTATATTATCTACTTGTGTCAACTGTATCATAAGAATCAAGTGTTAAAGACAGATGGACTGGGCTCTAACCTACTACTTACTACTTTAAATTACTTGATCTCTGAGTTTCATCTATAAAATAAGCATGGTAGTGCCTCACTCTCTCAAACTTTTTTGCTGTAATTTAATAAAATGAGATATGTAAAGCACCTAGCACAGTCTGCTGCTCTATAAATTTTAATCCCTTCCTTAACTTTAACTTTGCTCCTTATGCCTTTTCACATTCTCTCCTTCACTCTAAGCTTTCTTAGATTCTAAAATTCTAACATTGTCAAAGTTGAGCCCCACTCATCTTGTCACATTAAGCTACCTGAAAGCCTAACTCATCATCCCTTGCTAACGCTATCATCAATCAAAATGCACCAAATTTTTGCCTCACCTTTTGGCAAGATCTCAAAGTGCAGAAGCAGATCAGATGGCCAAGGTTCAGCACTGGCTCCTGGAAGCTAGTCAAAAGCTAATGAAGAATTCTGGCAAAGCTCTTGCAGGTATTCTAAGCAGTTATTTTGGCTCTGATCACCTCAATGATGGGGTTAAACATTATAATATTAAAGTCGGGGAGATATATTTGAGCCACATATGCCACTTATGGAATGAATAATCACATTTATGAACAAGGCTCTTGGTAGTTTCTAACATCAGAGTCAAAAGCTTAGAATATGGGCATAGATAAGGCTTT
Source organism: Hippopotamus amphibius kiboko (assembly GCF_030028045.1). Classification (NCBI taxonomy): domain Eukaryota; kingdom Metazoa; phylum Chordata; class Mammalia; order Artiodactyla; family Hippopotamidae; genus Hippopotamus; species Hippopotamus amphibius. The sequence continues at coordinate 140,814,825 of NC_080190.1, read as the reverse complement.
TCTAGCAGTATAGCTCATTGCTAGGTGATTTAGAAGTGATTAAGGGTGAAAAGACAGGCTACATGGGGAGGAAGAAGCACTTACACTACCCCTCCACACCTACTTTACTCCTACTAGCCTAATCTCTACTAGAGCTAATTCTGACAATGCTAGGATAAAATTTCACTGGGAGAAAAGAGCTCTGACTTTCAGTGCTGATGATGAAGATAGCTGTTCTAGTTCTGTCCACAGTGTAGGGTTGTTTAAGGTCAGTCCACGCTTCGTAAAGGATGCAGAAAAGGATGTGATAATGTTGAGACCAACCATATATAATTATATTCTGGGGACTTCCCTGGTGGTGCAGGGGCTAAGAATCCACCTGCCAATGCAGGGGAAGCGGGTCAATCCCTGGTCTGAATGCCGTGGAAGAACTAAAGCCTGAGAGCCACAACTTCTGAGCCCGTGCGCCCTAGAGCCTGTGCACCATAACTACTGAGCCGGTGTGCTGCAACTACTGAAGCCTGTGCACCTAGAGCCCGTGCGCCACAACAAGAGAAGCCACTGCAATGAGAAGCCTGCGCACCACAACAAAGAGTAGCCCCCACGACCCACAATTAGAGAAAGCCTGCACACAGCAACGAAGACCCAACGCAGCTAAAAACTTAAACAATAAATAGGGGGCTTCCTAGGTGGCGCAGTGCTTGAGAATCCACCTGCCAAGGCAGGGGACATGGGTTCGATCCCTGCTCCAGGAAGATCCCACATGCTGTGGAGCAACTAAGCCTGTGTGCCACAACTATTCAGCCTGCGCTTTAGAGCCCATGAGCCACAAATATTGAGCCCATGTGCTGCAACTACTGAAGCCCATGTGCCTAGACCCCGAGCTCCACAACAAAAGAAGCCATGGCAATGAGGAGCCCGCACACCACAACAAAGAGTAGCCCCCACCCACCGCAACTAAAAAGAAAGCCCGGGTGCAGCAAAAAAGACGCAACACAGCCAATAAAATAATAAATTCATAAATTAATAAATTTATTAAAAAAAACAATAAATAGGGGCTTACCTGGTGGCACAGTGGTTAAGAATCCACCTGCCACTGCAGGGGGCACGAGTTCGAGCCCTGGCCCGGGAAGATCCCACATGCCACACAGCAACTAAGCCTGTGCACCACAACTACTGAGGCTGCACTCTAGAGCCCACGTGCCACAACTACTGAGCCCACATGCCACAACTACTGAAGCCCACACACCTAGAGCCCGTGTTCCAACAAGAGAAGCCATCGCGATAAGAAGCCTGCACACCACAGTGAAGAGCAGCCCCCGCTCTCCGCAACTACAGAAAGCCCACATGCAGCAAAGACCCAACATAGCCAATAAATAAAAATAAATAAATAATTTTTTTAAAAATAAATAAATAAGTAAATAAATAAAAATAACTATATTCTGAAGTTGTAAATAACAATTTATATTCAAAGGTTCCTCACAAAAATTTAGCCAGAAAAAGGCAATAGTAAACTGGATATTTCAAGCTTAAGATTCCTCTTGATTATTCAAGAAAGAAAGCCAACACAATGTACACATTCCAGATTAGTATCTACTAGTATTTACTGACCTAAATCAAAGGTCAGCAAACTTATCCTGATAGTAAGTAATTTAGGGTTTGGGGTCAAAAGACAAAATTGGGGATAATATGTAACAAGAAAATAAACACATTTCCATAGAATTCTTATTGACAAAATTCAAATAACTGAGTGCAATAATATAGGTCTATTAATAAGAATATACAGAATTCTTCTGGGGGGAGAAAAACACTTTACTTAGTTAGGATTCAAAGTTAGTACTCCAAATCATCCAAATCAACTGCAAATGTTCTTCTGTTAATGCTAATCTATAATATAATTTTATGTATTTCATCTTAAAAATGTCTTTTCACACAGATAAGAAATATCAAGTACTGATATCAATCCATCAGAATATGATTTAATTGACTATATTCATCACTAAAAGGACACAGAGAATTGAATTAGATTCTTCTATTAATATTTGCCATTTACCACATCATCACATTGCAGATTAAGGCTGAGTCACAGCTCTTCTATTGCATAGTTAAATGAAGCTTTAAATAGGTAAAACTTTTGCACTTGCATCAAAGTCTGAAAAATGCTGTTGGAATCAAAGTTTGAGCTGAGAAAACAGATCCACCAGAAATTTGTGTAGGAATGGAGAGCTTGCTATTTGTTTTAACTTTTGACAGCACAGAAAGCATATAAAGCAACTGAAATTATTTGTGATAAATATTAGTTATCATTGAAATGACTTTACAACAGTGTAAGTTTCACATATAAGCAAGTTCTGCCTCGTAATTATAGTTTGAACTCAGAAACTTTATCAATTCTGCAGCAAAAGCACATTTCTAGAGACATTCAATGTTTAATAGCAGTGATTAAGGGTGTTTTTCTCATGCAGAAAGTTCAAATGTGAGCCCTGTACTCAAAAAATCACAATAAAATTTTAACACTTCTAAGCCATTAAACTTCTATGTGATGGAGCAAGTCATGATAGTCAATTTCTATTTCTGACAAAAATGCACAGAACTAATGGTTAAGTCCTCAAGAGGGAATGAAGTTTTACTGTTGACACTACTGATTCAATAATCCATGATGATTCAAATATTTTCTGCAAGGTACCTACTCATAAATAACACAATAACTAACCACTGGCCTTAAACAGCTTATATTTTCACAGTCTTTGTAAATTTGTCCAACTTAGCCTTTTTGTACCTATACGTATTTTTATCATCATCATTTTTAACACATCTTAGCAGATTTATTTCACTTCCGGTCATACTGAATTAGTGTTTTCTCAAATTTTTTGAAAATGTTGTTGCCTCGTGTTATTCCACATTGACTGTTCATATAGGTTTATTCTCCAGTCACTCCAAACAGTACTGACTTCTCAAATAAACAACATAGCAGTATCAGTAACACCTGTCAACTTGGCAAGAGCCAAGAAAAACCACTCAAATCATTTGCCTTGTTTTTCAATTCACCATAAGATGTTGCTCCTAATGCCCTCAACTCTTTGAGAATCTGTTCTCATCAAAAGGGTTAACAGTCTTTTTTTTTTAATATTTGATATTTATTGAGCACTTGCTTTTTTATTTATTTTTTGGCGCATGGGCTTAGTTGCTCCGTGGCATGCAGGATCTTCCTGGAGCAGGGATCAAACCCATGTTCTATGCATTGGCAGGCAGATTCTTAACCACTGCGCCACCTAGGAAGCCCCAAAAGGGTTAACAGTCTTAAACAAGTTTATTTCCTCTGGGTACATTTTTCTTCAGTTGCTGCAATCAAATGTGATTTAATTAACTCACCATGGTAAATGGACTGGCTAACAAATTAGCTATCCAGAAACTTTTTGACTCAAGACTTATTTTCATTTTTTTAATTTTCTAATTTTCCCTAGATGGGAATATTGTAATAGGTGCTTAGTAAAGTAATGTCTACATATAATGTATTCTTTTAGCACAACTAAAGCATCAGTACATAATAAACACAATGTTTTGTCATCTAACTTCATAACAAAGTAATTCACACTCTACAATATTCTAAAAGTACAACATTTGAGGTCCACTTTTTTCTTCTTGTTTTGACATGATGGGTATTCACTGGTAAGTAAAAAATAAATAGAACTAAACATCACAGTACAGCAGTACACATATCACTCAAAATGCTGTAGAGTTTTAACTGCAACATTGCAGTTCGGAATGGAACAAACAGCAGTGCAAAATGGAAAGAGCGCCACGTACAGTCACCGTCCCAACTACTCAACTTTGACATTATAGTGCAAAACGGCCATAAACAAGACAAACAAATGAGCGTGATTGTGTTCCAATGTAACTTTATTTATAAAAACTGGAATTTGAATTCCACACAGTTTTCACGAGTCATAAAATACTCGATATTTTTTAAACACTTAAAAATGTAAAACTCATTCTTAACTCACAGGTCATACAAAATGAAAGTGAAGCAGATTTGGCTCACAGGCAGTAATTTGCTAACCCCCAGCCAAAACTCATCAGTAGAGTGAGAGACTGAAAAATCAGAACATCCTAGAGAACTTTTTCCTTCACTCCTAGGACCACATTTTAGACATAATGAATCATAATTCTGTGATATAATTTGAATGAAACAGAGGATCATATTTGTGGACAATAAAGAGCCAAAATATGAAAGAAGACAATCTGACTGGGACCATAACAAAGCAATTTCCTTCAGCCACACTTGGTTGAGTGTTTCTCTATAACTTAATGAGGAATAATCGGAAATTAACACCAGAAGCACACAACAGTTATATCTGCATATTATTGTGCTTTATTGTATATACTTATACCTAAATTAACCTTAGTTAATTCCTGACCATTGCATAGTGTGTCATTTCTAAATATTTCTCTTGTCTTTATGTCGCCTCAGGTAGACAGCCCCTGGGGCATTGAGAGGAGAGCAGAAGAGAAAATAAATAATTATTAACTGTAAATACTATGGCTACACACTGTACTTGGCACTTCATGTGTTTTATCACTTAATTCTCCCAGCCCTGGATAGATACTATTACCTTAAATTACAGTCCCTCAGGGCAAATAACTTATTAAAGGCCAAACTAATAGATGGCAGAAGAAATATTCCATATCAGCTTTGTCTGCCTCTGCTTCCAAAACATATGCTGTTTACCTGAATCTAATAAAGCCAATGTTCTGTTGTTCAAAGCGTGACCAATTTTTTTCTTAGAGTTTCTAAATAATTTTAAATGACATTAAGTATTGATACTAAATGTATCTTCTGTAGCAGATACAATTTTAAAGCCATAACCATAGAAAGGAAAATGTTAAAATAGTTGGCAGAAATTGGACATGTACTGTCCAATTTCTTAAAAGTTTCATATTTCAATAATCATAAAAAATCTAAAGTAAAATTCATTAGCTTCATAATGCAATAAATGGGTAAAAGTTAAATATTTTTCTATTAATAGAATCATAGTACATTAAAAGTGGGGAAAACATCACAGAGATCATCTAACCCAGCCTCTTAAATTTACAAATGAAGGTATGAAAGGCCACAGAACTAATGGATGGATGAGGTAGGACTAGAAGCCAGATGACCTGATTCCTATTTACAATCATAATTCTCAGAGCAGATTAGGCGAACTCTTCACTATTTTCTACATAAAGGTGTAAAAACTGACTTTCCAGTATGTCACTAAATTGAGTTTGGCTAACCAGAAATGGCCCTGAGTTGTAACATTACAATAATTGTGTTTATAGTTCGCCACCAGTGGTATCATTGCCAACCTAAATCAGTTTTCGTTTATCTATCAAAGAAAAATGAGTTCAAACTATGTAATAAATAAAAAAGAGCAAATATCTTCAGTAGCTCAAAGTCTAGTGAAGAGACAGACACGTACAGATCATTTTATTATAGTGTCATTTTCTATTTTCTAGAAAATAGAAAAATTCACAGTCCCTTTGGACTAAATATATTTTTATTTAATATAATACTTAAATAAAGTAGGTCCTTTACCAGCAAAAAAGAACTTCATAAGATCCCATCTGAGCAACTGTACTAATGAATATAAGAAATAGGTCAGCAAAGTATCTGATATAATGTGTACTATATTTACATTTAAAAGATACTGTGACTGTACTTCCAGTCATGTTATGATTTTCACCCTCATTTTCAAATAGTTTCTACCCTCTGACTTGCTTTGTACTCTTCAGGAGGTATTTTTTGATGAACACAAGTTCTTATCAATATAATACAATTTACCAATCATTTGCTTTATGGTTACTGTTTTCTCCTATTAAGAATTCTTTTCACATTCCAAAGTCATACAGACTATTTTCCTAAATTATCTTTTAGAAACTTTATTTTTATGCTTTCACCTTTAGATCTGGTATTGATTTCTGGGAATAGTGTAAGGTAGGAGGAAAACAAATTTTTTGCCACCAGCATATCACAACTGACCTTGTACCATGTATTGAAAAGACAGTCTCTCCCCACTACTTTGCTGTGTCTTTCTAAATCCAAGTGTCCACACATCTATGGTTTTGTTTCTGGATTCTCTATTCTGTTACATTGATGTATTTGTCAACCTTTGCACCATTAACTCAAAATCTTAATTATGGTAACATTATAACAATTCTTAACATTTAGTACAGCAATTGCTTTCACTTTGTTCTTCTAAAAGAGTGTCTTTGTTCTTGGTCCTTTCCATTTCCACCTAAATATTAGAATTAGCCTATTAGTTTACTTAAAAAATAAACTGCTATAATTTTCATTGGGATTACACTGAAATAGATCAATCTGGGGAAAATTAACATTTTAATAATATTGAGCTTTCCAACTTATCAACATTAATTTCTCTAAAGAATGTTTCATAATTTTCAGTGTGCCAGCCTTCCATTTTTCTTGGATTTACTTCTAGTTATTTGATGTAAATCATCATATTTTAGATTTATTTTCTGGTGCTGTGTTTATACAAAAGCATATTTGAGAAATAGAGACACAGATGTAGAGAACAAACATACGGACACCAAATGGGGAAAGCGGGGAGGGTTGGGGGGGGATGAATTGGGAGATTGGGATACCAAATTGTACGCTCTAAATATACGCAGTTTATTGTATGTTAAAATATATATATTTTTTTGATTCCTGTATATTAACTTTGCATCCAGAAATCTTACTAAAATCCTTATTAATTCTAAAAGTATATTTTAGTTTTTTTTTTTTAATTCTCTCCATACCAATGGCAAATAATAACTTTTTTTGGGGGGGGGGATTCCTACCCAGTCCCTATACAATGTATTTCTTTTTCTTACCTTATTGTACTACTTAGGACTCAATGGAAGCGGTGAGAGTGGGCATCCTTTTCTCACTCCCTATCTCAGAGAATGTTCTAAAATATTAATATAAATAGGATATCTGCAGCAGAGTCTTTGTAATATTTTTATCAGATTAATAATGTTCCTAACAATTACTAATTTGCTAAGACTTTTTATCAATAATGGGTAAGGTATTTTATCAAAAACATTTTCTCTATCTAATGACATTATCACAGTTTTTTTCTCCTTTATTCTGCTAATGTTGTGAATCACATTGATTTTCAACCTTATATTCCCAGAATACACACAATTGAATCATGTTCTATTATCTTTTTTATTTCTTGATAGAGTTCTATTTTTTATGATTTTTGTATCTACATTCCTGAGAAAAACTTGACCTGTAATATTCCTTTATAGTAATGCCAGGTTTGAGTATCAAAGTTTTGCTGACTTCATAAAATGAATTTTTAATTATTCTCATTTTTTCTATTCTCTGAGTTTAAAGTAAGTATTATTTGCTTCCTGTATGTCTAGTAAGCCATCTGGTCTTGAAGTTTTCCTTGTTAGAAAGTCCTTAAATTACAGATTCAATTCACTGAGAGTTATATGATAGTTCACGTTTTCTATTTCCTCTTGCAATTTTAGTAAACTTTTAGAAAGTTGTTTTTTCTAGGAGTTTGTCCATAGCAATGAATTTTAATTGCATTGTCATAAGATTGATCATAATATCCTTTAATTACTTCTTAATGTCTATAGGGTCTATAGTGATGTACTTTTTCATTCCTGATATTGGTTAGTTCTGTCTTTACTTTTTTTACCAGTGACATCAGTGATACTTTTTTTAACTTTGATTAACCTTTTCTTTGTTGGTCTTCTCTATTTTAGGTTTGCTTTTCCTTGCAATAATTCCTCTCTTGTCTTTATTATTTACTTCATTCTGCTTTCTTTGGGTTTCATTTGCTAGGGTTTCAGTTCTTACTTTCTTGAGATAAAGCTTAGATCATAAATGTTCACCCATTCTTATTTCATGATACATGCCCTTAAAGCTATTAATTACCTTCAAAGGACCCTCAATGCATCATACAAATTTTGACAAGTTGTGGTTTCATTAGCATTCAGGTAAAAATGTCTTTAAATGTTTCTTTTGATTTCCTCTTTAATCCCTGGATTTTTGGGAAGTGGATTTCTTGATTTCTAAATATATGGCAATTTTCTAACTATCTTTTTGTTATTAATTTCCAGCACTGTGGTCAGAGAACCTAGTCTGTATATTTCAACTGTCTGATTTTTGTTGGGAACTGGATGATCCAGGATATAATCAATGTTAGTATTCCATGTGCATTTGAAGAGTATGTATTCTGCAGTTGTTGGGTGCAGTGCTCTAATAGGTCATAAGGTATAGCAGATTAATCATTTTGTTCACATATTCTATGTTACTATTAATTTTCGGTCTGCTTGATATATTGAATATCTGAAAACTCCATTATTTGAATCCCTTGTGAGTCTGTTGCTATGGTCTTTGTCTCTCTTAGATGCAGTCATATGATCTTGTCTCCTGTATGACTGGTTATTATTGGTGTGCATGCAAAACATTTAATGTAAAAAACTATACAAATTATTTGAGACCTAGGATGATGTTATCTTCCTCCAAAGAGGATTTATATTTGTTTTAACAAGTGGCTAGAGTCACTTACAATCCTGGAAATCCTTAATCTAATCAATGATATGGATGATTCTAAACTGGTTATTGTTTTATAAGTAGATCATTCTACTTCTAATTCACCTTTACCCCTGAGACATAGCCCTTCAGGGTCCCAAAACAAAACATGGAGGATTTAGCAGGAAATCTCCCCTCTTGGTGGACTCTGAACTCAAACTCTTGCTCCCTTAGCCCCACCCAACATATGTGTCAAAACTCTTCTCAGCTTCTCAGATGTTCAGCCACCTCTACTTGAAATATAAGTTTCTCCTAAGGGGAAAAAGTCTCACATGCCTTGCTCACCTCTTCGGATTTCCTTCTTCTCCAGGATCTTGTCCCTAAAGTCTTCACTGATGTGTTAGCTCTCTGATACCTTCAAACAGATGATTTTTTATATTTGATCCAGATTTTCTAGTTGTTCTCAGTGGGAGAGTTAGTCCAAATTGCCTAATCCACCATCACCAGAAGTGCACCTCTCAATTTCTCTCATCTGTAAAATGAGGATAATAATGACAACTTCCTCAAATATACTATTAAAAGAGACCAGAGTGCCTATTACATATTAAGTGCTCAAAAACTGTTAGCTATGTTCTTGAGCTACCTATGACTAATCCAAAACAAGACCCAGTTAATAGATATCTTGTGGTTTTGCCTGCCTAGTATCCATTCTCCCCTAACACCTCAAAATTCCTTTAACAAACTAGTCCTCAACCATCAAATAATCCTGACGTAGCTGTCAATCAAGGTGTCATAGCCTCCTCTGACCAAGGGCGGGCAGCATACCAAAGGTAAGCCCATCTGCCTCTCTACTGGTAATGTGAACCACAAGCAAAAAATGGTGAAGCCAATCCATGCAAACAGCAAGCAGCACCTTGAACAGGCTGTCCATTAGTATCTATCCAGATCCACGGATACCCCAATTTCTGTCTTTTCCAGGAACTAGATACTCCAGTTTTCTGAAAGCTAGTCAATACCTTTAAAATAATATCATTTCTTCTTAAGCTAACCAGGGTCCATTTTTCTGTTCTTAAAACTAAAATACCCTAATTGATACCTCAATAGAAAACTACCTTACTTTCAAAGGTTTTCTACCATCCCTATAACTTAATCATTTCTTTCAACTAGAAAAAAATGCAGAAAGGATCTTGACATTACTCTGAAAAGTTGCAAAAATGCTTTTCTCTATTATGATTAAAGAATCAGTATTTTATAACTTCTCTCTGTGCTGGGTCTTTGTTGGCTCTCAGCTCCATTCCTGCCCTTCTAGACCCCTCTATACTTCAAGGGGCTAGAAGACTGTAGACTACATATCCTTGATAGCTGGTTTCCAATTAAGTTCTGCCGCTGGGAAACACTGGTGAAAATTTGACGGCAGGAGAAAAACCATTTTACTTTTTTCTTCCTGTTTCTAGTTCCTGCAGAGGCAACAGCAGTATACCAGGATCCTCAGCAAAAGTTTTCTCATGGGCTCTGGCTCCAGCAGCAGTGGCAGCACCAGATAACCATCATGCAAATGCTGGCTACTACAACAGAAATGCAGTTCTGGTAGGGGTAAAAGTGGGCGATCGCAGCAACCTCTGCAGTGAGTCCAGCATTATCAACAAGACTATACAGGTTTCTATATCATTAGAAACACAAGTTCCTTGGCTTCCTGCAAAGCAGCAGTAGCTCCAAGGGTAGCAGTGGTACTCCAACAATCTTAGCACCATGGTACATATGGGCTCTGTTTAACACCATTTTCATTTTTTCTCTCCCAGCCCTAGGAGTGGTATTGACTTCCTGCAGTTGCTGATCTTTTGGTAAATTCATCATCCACTTTTTCCTTCTCCAACCCTGCCAATACTTTTGGTAATTAATTCCCTATATTAAATTCCCTTTGTCTGAAATATTTAGAAAGGCTTTTGTTTTCTTAGTTGCACACCGTTCAGTGCCATGGGCCTCTTCTTTTTCTATTTCTCCATTTTTTTAGTTTGTTTTGTCCACTCTTCCTCTTTCTCATTTATTCACTCCATTTCTCTATCCATTCTCTTCTTTTCCTTTCTTCTTGGCCTATTTCTTAAGTACATCAATAATGTCTACATCATTATTTATTATAATGACACAGGACAAAAAGTTGGAACATTTTCTTTTTTTTAATTAATTAATTATTTTTGGCTGTGTTGGGTCTTTGTTGCTGCACTCAGGCTTCCTCTAGTTGCAGCAAGCAGGAGCTACTCTTTGTTGTAGTGCATGGGCTTCTCATTGTGGGGGCTTCTCTTGTTGCGGAGCATGGGCTCTAGGTACACAGGCTTCAGTAGCTGCAGTGCTCGGGCTCAGTAGTTGTGGCACACAGGCATAGTTGCTTCGAGGCATGTGGGATCTTCCCGGACCAGGGATCGAACCCAAATCCATGTCCCCTGCATTGTCAGGCAGATTCTTAACCACTGCACCACCACGGCAGTCCCAGTTGGAACATTTTCATTTTTAAATAATCAGCAGTACAAGTACAAAAACAACAATTTCCTCAGAAACTATAACTTTTTATTAAAATCCAATTTTTAATATAATTACAATTGTCAATACCTAGAAAATATTTTCTGTAAACACTACCACAATGCACCACTTGAGTGACAACATCATCTTAGCCCAAAAGACTCAGGGCAAGTAACAACTGTAATTAAAATAGAAATTATGATTCATGTCTCATTTCAAATGGATCATCATTATTGCATAATAAACAAGAAAAACCTAGTACATGTTTTAGAAGATAGCAATAAGAAAGGTCAATATTTTAACCCATCTGAAAAGTTGAAAAAAAAATCATTTGGGATCACAACCAAACTCTACATTTGTTCAAAACTGAACTCTTGTTTGAGAGAGAAACCTGCTACCTCTCTTGCCCCACTCTAAAACACTCCACACCACCACTTACCCCACATCATACCACAACAACTCTATCCACTTAAATTCTCATTCTATTTAGAATAAAACTGAACTCTTTGCCATGTCATACCTCTGCCCAGTCTCACTCCTGCCTACTGGTCCATCTTCAGTTTATCTACTTCCTTTACTCAACACAGAAATAAGTAAAGTAACCAATGGTGACAGAATGACTCAATCCTAACTCATCATACACATATACACCTACACATACACATGCATGCACAAAATCCCTTTCAGTCCTTGGGCAAGACCCTCCTATGTATCCTATGTTCCCCTACTTTCTTGCCTCCTGTGTGAGGGGTGTGTGTGTGTGTGTGTGTGTGTGTGTGTGAGAGAGAGAGACAGAGACAGAGACAAAGACAGAGACATACACACATACATAAATACATAGGGAGGAAGCACATGAGAAATGGTTTATTCTTCGCCATAGAGAGGTGTGAATGTCTTGAATCTTCAGTATCCATTCTATGTTAATGGATTTCCTGCCAAACTGTACAGAGTATTTCTAATACTACTCTAAAATTCCCTGTCACCGTACCCCTGCATATCTTCTATCAGTACCTTGAAACTCTTCAAACAAGGTGTCTTTAATTTCTTCATTAACTTATTACTGAAAACCTACTATATGTCAAGCATTATGCTAGCTAACCTCAAAAAGGAATACAGTAATACATCATACACAATTCTTGCCCTGTCTTCTCATACACATGACTTACTGATAACTGACTTAACCTATAAACACATATCTGCTTAAGGTTATAACTTTATTATTAGCCATTTGGAAATTTTAAGATTTTTTTTACTTTCTGCCATTTGAGAAAATATAAATGATTGATTACTCTATTTCTAAGTGGTAGAGGTTGATAAGATTAAAGAAGAGGATGGCAGTAAATGCCCAAAGAAGTCATTCGTAAATGGGGGAAAAGTATCAAATGGGAAAACTCGGAAGAATGCAAGATAGGTTCTGAGGCTATCTGGCTGAGTATCTGGCATTTGTCCCCTGTGGACAAATACTCCAAAATAGCAAGAGAAAGAGAGGAGCTGAGCCGTAACCAGATAAAAGACAGACACCACTTATTTCTCATTCTTGAGGTCAGGGAGACCTTCCCAACTATTCATGCTTGGAGAGGCTCCTTGGAGGTCGGAAAGGGAGTGATGTCAACCTACCCATAGGCCTCTTTGCTGGAATCCATCTTGGCTAAGAGATGCGTGCACACATGGGAAGACCCTGAGATAAATCAAATAAGGACTCAGAACCAGGCAAAGCAAGATGATTGGCCCAAGGAAATCCAGAAGAAATGCCCCATATAACTGATTCAAACTACCACGAGGGCACAGCTCTCTCTCTGAGCCCGCCCGTTTGTGCCTATTCACACATACTCTTTTTCCTCCCAATACACACTTTACTTGTTTCACTACTTTCCATCTCTTTGTGGGAATTTATTTCCACAAAGCTGGCAGGCCAGGGCCTTGTCACAGGCCACTGGTCCCCGGTGACCTCAGCCTGATTTCATTCTCTGGCTGAGAACAGAAATCCTGCTTCAAGCCGCTGAACCTGAGCTCAGGTTCCAACAAGTTCTCTATTGTACCATGGCCCAGTCCTCTCTATCATCAAACTTGGGCAGATAAATAGAAAAAACTGCATTGTCATTAGAAACATGGTTTTTGGGCCACAAGAATCACAACAATCCTGTTTCACAAGACTAATGTTTTTTTTTCCCCTATTTTACTAAGGTTATTATAAAAGAACTATGTACTCAAAGGATTTACTAATCAAGGTTATCACTCTACTCCATATAAACCTAAGGAAAATATTGGTGAAATTTAATTATAATTCATCTAGTGTTCCTTAACCTTTCTCTTAAGTAGATGCTGTAAAATTCACCCACATTTTATTATTATTCAGGTCCAAGTGAACATATAGTATGAAGGAATCCCCTAAAGACCAACCGAAAGCAACTAAACAACAATTTACAGAAAAATGTTTGCAACAGAATAGAGAAAAAATATTTTACCAAATGATATTGGAGGTTTTTTTTTAGAAAGAAACTATGTACATTTAGGAAAATATCTGGATAAGCTACTTCACAGTAGAAGGGGAACTTCAAGGAACTAGGTTGAAAGAAAAAAACAAAAACATAGCTAACATGGGAATTCCCTGGTGGTCTAGTGGTTAGGACTGAGCGCTTTCACTGCCAAGGGCTTGTGTTCAATCCCTGGTTGGGGAATAAGATCCCATAAGCTACGCAGCACAGCCAAAAACAAAACAGAAAAAAAGCTAACCTGATATATATATATAAATTATCAATAATAGAAATTGGAGAGTGGGCACAAAATGGAGGAGAAAAGAAAGGGAAAGCAAAAAGAAGGAAAGGCTAACAATACAGCCATAAACTAGAACCCAAATAGGCAGAAAAGCTCAGAAACATTTTTAAGAATGGTAGAGTCTAATTCAACTTTGAATTACCCACTATGTGGAAACCTCATCATCATTATCCCTAAATCTCCAGAGAAATGCTATGAACACGGCTGTCTGATATGAGTAAAATTTTAAAATCCAGGAAATAAAGCTGTGTTCCACATTTGGCTTGACACCAGGGCAGAAATAAAGGCAAACCATACAGCAAAAATGAATACTAGAATGCTGAACTTTTTTGTTGTAATTGCAATTAACTGTCCTGCAAGTATTAAAAACAAGAATGGAGGAGAACCCATTCTCCCAAAGAGAATTAATATAAATTTAGGAGTACTACTATTTGGATCAATTTGAAAAAGCTATGAACATCTTTGAAATACACACTTGTCAAACTACATATTAAGTTCATACCAGGGCTAAGATTTGGATAAGCTGTTTGCACAATTTAAAAAACAACTGTTTAAATACTGTTACTCTTTAGCTAGTTATAAAAAGACTTTAAGATACAATTATCAGGTTACTAATGGCAAGAGTAGCACAAAGCTGAGATTCTGATTAACTATTTTCAGCATGTTTATTTTTAAAAAATTTTAAAACCACCTTTTGGACTCAAGAGGGCCATTTGCTATACTCAATCTAAAGACTCCTTTAGTGAAGAAAATGTTCAAGGACAAATACTCAGATGAATTTCACCTATCTTCTCACTTCCTCTCACTCTAGTCTCATCTTCTAATCTCAAAGTTGACCTTCATATAACCAAATGAATCTAACTTCATATAGGGATGGAAAGCCCAAGATTGGTAGCAGAAAAAAGTAACCTAAAATGCATAGTGTTTATTTTTTCCTATTAATATTTATCATAAATCTTCTGCATACCAAGTACATTATACTTGCATCTCACCACAACCCTATGAAACAGACGTTAGTGTCCTCAATTTATAGTTAAAGCCATAGAGAATCCAAGAGATTAAGTGACTTGCCCAAGGTCATGCAACTAGTAACTGGCAAACTAGGATATGACCCAGAGTTGACTAATGCCAAAGCTTTCCCTTTACACTGCTTACACACTGCACTGCTTTAACTCCTTGAAACCAGCTATGGAAACGTAGAATTAGGAGGAAAATACGCAGAAAAATCAATATTTGCAATCATAAAAATCCAGCTACTTATATAAGCTATCTGAATTGACTTAAACTATATAAATTCCCCTAAATTCTAACCAGACAAAAACAGGACCCATAAGAGGAAAATTTTTACTAAAACTCCATCCTCTATTGTTAAAGGAACCAGCCTAGCTCTAAATCATAATGTTTCTGACTCATTACTTTAAACAGAGGTAAAAGACAAGTAGCGAAGCCATAAAGGACTGAGATTAGACTGCTGAACCTAGATCAAGAATCAAGAGTTCTGAGGATAAAGTTTTGCTTATGTTAACAGCCTAGAAAAGGGTCCAGGAAAAGAGAAACAGTAGAGAACTGACTCTAAACTGGAAGGTTATAACAGAGATTATTCATGAATCGCAGAAATGAATGAGAATTATAGGGTAAAAGCTGGAACAGAGCTGAGAATTGTGAACTGGAAAGGGTGAGAAAGAGGAGAGTGTTTGAAAACATTGAAAATATTGAAACATATGGTAAATTGTGAGACAGTTTGAGCTATGGCATGGTTATATAAATTCCTGCTGCAAAATCTGGTGGCAGATTGGAAGCATGTGTTCCAAAACAATTCCATAAGATTTCCTATTGAAGCTGAAGAAAATGAGTAATGAGAGTTTTATGTCCTTAGCGGTAACTCAGTCTCTTCAAAAGATGGTTTTAGGGACGTCCTTGGTGACCCGGCAGTTAAGACTCCGCATTCCCAATGGAGAGGGCCCTGGTTCAATTCCTGATCAGGGAACTAGATCCCACATGCTGCAACTAAGAGCCCTCAAACGGCAACGAAGATCCTGTGTGCTTCAACTAAGGCCCAGAGCAGCCAAATAAATTTAAAAAAAAAAAGAGAGAGAGAGATGGTTTTAGCATAACTTTCTAAAGGAAAGCACCAATGATTTTTCCCAATCTCAAATATTAAGGATACATAGTATATATCATATATTAATTCACTAAATTATATATTTCATACATGTTCCCCTTATAAGACGGTCACCCTTTCCCTACTTCAGTGCTCCAGGAACAGTGAAAGTTGTTTAGCTAAAAGAAAATATCTGTGAAAGGGAAAGGTAGACAATGAGCTGGAAAGATAGTTTGGGCAGAGACTGAGAAGGAACTTGTGTACAAAAATAAGGAGTCTGAATTTCATCCAAAGCAGGAGGAAGCCCAAAGAGGTCTTTAAACTAGGGAATAAATGATTTAAATTTGATTTTTGAGACAGTACTCTGAAACTATACAGAGGACAAATCTAGGATAGAAACACAAGATCCCAGAATATGAGATAGTGGCAATACTGGTGGAAATACTCTGATGAGATTTCTCACACTAGCTAGACTTTCTGAAACTAAATCAATGGAATTTATGGACATACAGGCCCTAACAGGCTCTTATTTCAAAACCTTTCACTGCAATCAAACATGCCAGTGATATAAATTCAAATTTCTTAACATGGCATACAAGCATAGATGATTCTAAACACTTAACAACTGATACGACCATATAAAACAAAACACAAATAAATATATAAATTAACATTAAAAATAAATTTCTTAGGAAATACTTAATCAAGTCCAAGAAGCGCAGAGAGTCCCATACAGAATAAACCCAAGGAGAAATACACCAAGGCACATATTAATCAAACTGACGACAGTTAAACACAAAGAAAAAATATTAAAAGCAGCAAGAGAAGAGCAACAAATAACATATAAGGGAAAACCCATAAGGATAACAGCTGATCTTTCTGCAAAAACTCTGCAGGCCAGAAGGGAGTGGCAGGATATACTGAAAGTCCTGAAAGAGAAAAACCTACAGCCAAGAATACTCTACCCAGCAAGAATCTCATTCAGATTCAAAGGAGAAATCAAAAGCTTTCCAGACAAGCAAAAGTTAAGAGAATTCAGCACCACCAAACCAGCCTTACAATAACTGCTTAAGGAACTTTTCTAAGTAGGAAACACAAGAGAAGGAAAAGACCTACAAAAACAAACCCAAAACAATTAAGAAAATGGTAATGGGAACACACATGTCAATAATCACCTTAAATGTAAATGGATTAAATGCTCCAACCAAAAGACACAGACTGGCTGAATGGATACAAAAACAAGACCCTTCTATATGCTGCCTACAAGAAACCCACTTCAGACCAAGGGACACATATAGACTGAAAGTAAAGGGATGGAAAAGGATATTCCATGCAAACGGAAGTCAAAAGAAAGCTGGAGTAGCAATACTCATATCAGACAAATTAGAGTTGAAAGTAAAGACTATTACAAGAGAAAAGGAAGGATACTACCTAATGATCAAGGGACCCATTCAAGAAGAACATATCACAATGGTAAATATCTATGCATCCAACATAGTAGCACTTCAATACATAAGGCAAATGCTAACAGCCATAAAAGGGGACATCGACAGTAACACAATAATAGTAAGAGACTTTAACACCCCACTTACATCGATGGACAGATCATCCAAACAGAAAATAAATAAGGACACACAAGCTTTAAATGACACATTAGACCATCTCGACTTAACTGATATTTACAGGACATTCCATCCAAAAATGACAGAATACGCTTTCTTCTCAAGTGCACATGGAACATTTTCCAGGATAGATCACATCTTGGGTCACAAATGAAGCCTCGGTAAATTCAAGAAAATTGAAATATCAAGCATTTTCTCTGACCACAACACCATGAGACTACATGTCAATTACAGGAAAAAAACTGTAAAAAATACAAACACATGAAGGCTAAACAATACACTATTAAACAACCAAGAAATCACTAAAGAAATCAAAGAGAAAATCAAAAAATATCTAGAAACAAATGACAATGAAAACACAACAACCCAAAACCTATGGGACGCAGCAAAAGCAGTTCTAAGAGGGAAGTTTACAGCAATACAGTCCTACCTCAAGAAATAAGAAAAAAATCAAATAAACAACCTAACCTTACACCTAAAACAATTAGAGAAAGAAGAACAAAAAAACCCCAAAGTGAGCAGAAGGAAAGAAATCATAAAGATCAGATCAGAAATAAATGAAAAAGAAAGGAAAGAAACAATAGCAAAGATCAATAAAACTAAAAGCTGGTTCTTTGAGAAGATAAACAAAATTGATAAACCATTAGCCAGACTCATCAGGAGAAAAAGGGAGAAGACTCAAATCAACAGAATTAGAAATGAAAAAGGAGAAGTAACAATGGACACCACAGAAATACAAAAGATCATCAGAGACTACTACAAGGAACTATATGCCAATAAATTGGATAACCTGGAAGAAATGGATAAATTCTTAGAAAAATACAACCTTCCAAGACTGAACCAGGAAGAAATAGAAAATCTGAACAGACCAATCACAAGCACTGAAATGGAGACTGTGATTAAAAATCTCCCAACAAACAAAAGCCCAGGGCCAGATGGCTTCACAGGTGAATTCTATCACACATTTCAAGAAGAGCTAACACCTATCCTTCTCAAACTCTTCCAAAATACAGCAGAAGGAGGAACACTCCCAAACTCATTCTATGAGACCACCATCACCCTGATACCAAAACCAGGCAAAGATGTCACAAAAAAAGAAAATTACAGACCAATATCACTGATGAATATAGATGCAAAAATCCTCAACAAAATACTAGCTGACAGAATCCAACAGCACATTAAAAAGATCATACAGCATGATCAAGTGGGGTTTATCCCTGGAATGCAAGGATTCTTCAATATATGCAAATCAATCAATGTGATACATCATAGTAACAAACTGAAAGATAAAAACCATATGATAATCTCAATAGAAGCAGAAAAAGCTTTTCACAAAATTCAACATCCATTTATGATAAAAAACACTCCAGAAAATGGGCATAGAAGGAAATTACCTCAACATAATAAAAGCCATATATGAGAAACCAAAAGCCAACATCATTCTAAGCGGTGAAAAAATGAAAGAATTCTAAGAACAGGAACAAGACAAGGGTGCCCACTCTCACCATTATTATTCAACATAGTTTTGGAAGTTTTAGCCACAGCAATCAGAGAAGAAAATGAAATAAAAGGAATCCAAACTGGAAAAGAAGAAGTAAAATTGTCACTCTTTGCAGATGACATGATATTATACATAGAAAACCCTAAAGATTCTACCAGAAAACTGCTAGCACCAATAGATGAATTCAGTAAAGCAGCAGGATACAAAATTAATGTGCAGAAATCTCTTTCATTCCTATACACTAACAACGAAAAAGCAGAAAGAGAAATTAAGGAAACACTCCCATTTACCACTGCAACAAAAAGAATAAAATACCTAGGAATAAACCTGCCTAAGGAGGCAGAAGACCTGGATGCAGGAAACTATAAGACACTGATGAAAGAAATCAAAGACGACACAAACAGATGGAGGGACATACCATGTTCTTGGATTGGAAGAATCAACATTGTGAAAATGACTGTACTACCCAAAACAATTTACAGATTCAATGCAATCCCGATCAAATTACCAATGGCATTTTTCACAGAATTAGAACAAGAAATCTTACGATTTGTATGGAAATGCAAAAGACCCCAAATAGCCAAAGCAATCTTGAGAAGGAAAGACAGAGTTGGTGGAATTAGCCTTCCTGACTTCAAACTATACTACAGGGCCACAGTGATCAAGACAGTATGGTACTGGCACAAAAACAGAAATATAGATCAATGGAACAGAATAGAGAACTCAGAGGTAAACCCAACCACATATGGGCACCTTATCTTTGACAAAGGAGGCAAGAATACAAAATGGAGAAAAGCCTCGTCAATAAGTGGTGCTGGGAAAACTAGACAGCTACATGGAAAAGAATGAAATTAGAACACTTCCTAACACCATACACAAAAATCAACTCCAAATGGATTAAAGACCTACATGTAAGGCCAGACACTATAAAACTCCTAGAGGAAAACATAGGCAGAACACTCTAGGACATCCATCAAAGCAAGATCCTTTTTGACCCACCTCCTAGAATAATGGAAATAAAATCAAGAAGAAACAAATGGGACCTAACAAAACTTAGAAGCTTTTGCACAGTGAAAGAAACCATAAACAAGACAAGAAGGCAACCCTCAGAATGGGAAAAAATACCTGCCAACAAAACAACGGACAAAGGATTAATCTCCAAAATATACAAGCAGCTCATGCAGCTTAATACCAAAAAAGCAAATAACCCAATCCACAAATGGGCAGAAGACCTAAATAGACATTTCTCCAAAGAAGACATACAGATGGCCAACAAACACATGAAAAGATGCTGAACATCACTAATCATTAGAGAAATGCAAGTCAAAGCCACAATGAGGTATCACCTCACACCAGTCAATGGCCATCATCAAAAAATCTAGAAACAATAAATGTTGGAGAGGGTGTGGAGAAAAGGGAATTCTCCTGCACTGTTGGTGGGAATGTTAAGTTGGTACAGCCACTATGGAAAACAGTTTGGAGGTTCCTCAGAAAGCTAAAAATAGAACTACCATATATGTGATTCAGTAATCCCACTACTGGGCATATACCCAGAGAAAACCACAATCCAAAAAGAAATGTACCATAATGTTCAATGTTCACTGCAGCACTATTTATAACAGCCAGGACATGGAAGCAACCTAAATGCCCATCAACAAATGAATGGATAAAGAAGATGTGGCACATATATACAATGGAATATTACTCAGCCATAAAAAGGAATGAAATGGAGCTATATGTAATGAGGTGGATAGACCCAGAGTCTATCATACAGAGTGAAGCAAGCCAGAAAGAGAAAAATAAATACTGTATGCTAACTCATATATATGGAATTTAAAAAAAAAAAAAGAAAGAAAGAAAATGGTACTGATGAACCCAGTGACAGGGCAAGAATAATGATGCAGATGCAGAGAATGGACTGGAGGACACAGGGTTGCGGGGGCAGGGGGTGAAGGGGAAGCTGGGATGAAGTGAGAGTAGCATGGACATATATACACTACCAACTGTAAAATAGATAGCTAGTGGGAAGTTGCTGTATAACAAAGGGAGATCAACTCGATGATGCATGATGCCTTAGAGGGCCAGGACAGGGAGGGTGGGAGGGAGTCGTGGTAGGGAGAGGATATGGGGATACATGTATAAATACAGCTGATTCACTTTGGTGTACCTCAAAAGCTGGTACAAAAGTGTAAAGCAATTATATTCCAATAAAGAGCTTAAAAAAAAGTATTAAGGAAAAAATAAATAAATAAATAAATAAATAAATAAATAAATAAATAAATTTCTTTTTTCCAAATAAGCTATAGGTGTAGAGATATAGAAATCTGCTTACTGTGTACAGTAGTCTCTCCTTATCCACTGTTTTGCTTACTTCAGTTTCAGTGATCCACGGTCAACAGCAGTCCAAAAATATTAAACAGAAAATGTTTAAGAAATAAACAATTCGTAAGTTTTAAATTGCACATCATTCTGAACTGCATGATGAAATCTCAAGCTGTCCTGCTCTGTCCCGCCCAGGCTGTGAATCACCCCTTTGCCCAGCTCATCCTGCCTATTTGTCACTTAGTAGCCTTCTTGGTTATCAGATCAACTCTCACAGTATCACAGTGCTTCTGTTGAAATAACCCTTATTTTACTTAATAATGGCCCAGAGCACAAGAGTAGTGATGCTGGCAATTTGTAAATGCCAAAGAGAAGCCACAGTGTGCTTCCTTTAAGTGAAAAGGTGAAATTTCTCAATAAGGAAAGAAAAAAATTGTATACTGAGGTTGCTGAGATCTACTGTGAGATCAAATATCTGCGAAATTGTGAAGAAGGAAAAAGAAATTTGCACTAGTTTTGCTCTCATACCTCAAACTTCAAAAGTTATGGCCACATGCATGATAAGTTAACATGGAAAAAGCATTAAATTTGCACAATATTTTGAGAGAGAACATTCACATAACTTTTATTACAGTATATTGTTATAGTTGTTTCTATTTTATTATTAGTTATTGTTGTTAACCTCATGCCTAATTTATAAATTAAACTTTATCACAGGTATTTACATACAGGAAAAAACACAGCATATATGTGGTTCAGTACTATTCGTGGTTTCAAGCATCCACTAGGGGCTGGGGAACATATCCCCAGCTGATTAAGAGGAACTACTGTAATAAGAGTTGTAGCATAAATTATACATATAGTCATTTTAACAATTTCCAAATCATTTGTTTTAGAAGTGTTGATTTAATCTCTTTAAAGGGGCCATGATTTGATATTTAGAACCATACCAAGCTTTTCCCAATATCTTTCTCATAAAAATGACAGTCATTAGTCCCTGGTACCCAGCAGCACTTTGCTGCAGCTGTAAGGCAGCTGAGCATGCTGCCTGCATGTCACTGTCACATAGCATATGGATGCTAGTGTTTCCCACAATGCACAAAAACCCCTGTGCCTCAGAACACCCCCCCAAAAAATGGTGCCACAGAAACTACCTGCACTGAAGCCTGCTCCATTACCTCCAACAACAGGAAACACTGAAGTATTAGGTAGGCACTAAAGTTCTAGCTCCAGTCACTACATGCCTTCCAAGGACCACATTAATCCACACCAGCAAGGTTACTAGGACATGTAATTCACCCCTACAGATTGTACTGGACCTCATTATTAGGTAACATTCTCTCAATAAAAGTTACCAATCTGCATGAAAGTGATTCAATATTTTAATAACTAGTATCTCTGTACTGGTACATATTATTTGAACACCAGTCCTTCATAAAAGGCCCTATACAACTGACCCCTGCCAACTAGCTTCCACCACTCCATCCCTTCCTCCCATCTTTCATGCACCTAGCAATATAGGAATATTTTAAATGGCTGGTGACAATTATAACATCAATGGCCACTGTGATCATGACAATCAACATATTATAGTCATTTATAGCTCACAGGCATTTTCATTTACGTTGTCACATTAACCCTTTGAGATAGATACCGCAGACCCCAATTCCTTACCCATGATTTCAAAATACAAAAGCTCTGAAAACAGAAAGTTTTTTGTAAGTCTGGGCCAAAATTCTTTATCTGAGTTAGCATGAGGCTTTATATAGTCTTTATTTAACCTACTTGTAAATATTCACATTTCATTAGAGAAATATAAATGTATTCACTTAGAGGCTACTATCCTGACTCAGTAAGAGTTACATATTTCTGTGATATATGCACCTTTACATTTCTAAAATCCAAAATACCTGAATTCTAAAACACCTCTGGCACTACAAGTTTCAGTTAAGGAATTTTGGACCTGTGTTATTGATCTCCATTTACAGAGTTTAGGGAGTTGAAGAGACTTCTTCAAGATAACATAGCTTGTGAATGATGGAGCCAGGACCCTAATCCAGATGCCCAAATCTTGTTTATTCCCTACCCAAGATTGACCATAAATGAAAAAACCTTTTTCTGCATAAAAGACACATTTCATATTTCATGTAATATCATATAAACGTAAGTTAATATAAAAAATTTTAATGCAAAAATTAAAAACTAAAGTCTGTATCTAACCTTCAAAAAATATATTTCTTGCTGTTTAAATGTTTCACCCTCACTTTTTTTACACAAATGAGTAAGGTCACTGTCAGATTTGAGGTCACTGACCCAGAAGTTAAGAGCACCATCAATTTTTATGTTGATACTACTTTTCACTAAAATTCCTAAAAACTACAAAGCAAATTAAACACTTTTTAAAGAGAGAATTATAAATAATTATCCTAGAGACTGATAAACTTTCTAATATCAATCCTGTCAATCCTGTGTTAGTTATATTTTTCAACAAATATTTCTGATTCTGCTTCTATCCATCGTAGGATTACACTTTTCTACCCTGATCATGTAACTTGTTATGGCCAATGAAATGTGAGCAGAAGTTATATATATATTTCATATATATATATATTTCTGAGAGGAAACTAAGAGACAACTTGCAATTCACCAGCTCTTCATCTGCTCTCAATGTTCCATACAGCCTCTCCATCAGTATATTGTTATAGTTGTTCTCTTTTATTATTAGTTATTGTTGTTAATCTCCATCAGTCTGTGTCCCAGAATGAGGATGACATGGAGTAAAGTCCCCAAGTGACCCAAAAAAAGCATATAACATGAAAAAAGAAATAAACCTATATTGTTTTAAGCTACTGATATTTGAGGATAGCATAGCCTACTGTAAATTTATAAATGTATTGCCTTTCAGCTCCTAATCCATCCTTCTTTGTTCTACTTGGTGATACTGGATCTGGACTCTAGAACCATTTCTCCTTTACCAGCTGGCCCGATGTTAAGATTTGTCAGTAGAGGGAGCCAGAGCAAAAGGAAGAAGCGGCTTCTCGTTCTGGTTCTGAGAGTTCTGTTGTGTTTCCTGAGATGCTTGGCTGCCAGGAGCTGACACCCAGTGGCACTCTCCTAGCACTTTCACCAGCACTCCAGCAGGCATCGCTCCAGAAATCTCAGCAGCATCCCAGCAGGCAGTATCCCAAAAAGTCTCACAGACACCCCACAGGTGGCTTCCCAGTAACTTTACTGAGCACTCCAGCCAACTTCTCAGCAGCCCCACCAGCACCCCTACAGACGATTTCCTGCCTGCATGCCCCAGCTGGTGGCAGCTCAGTGGGACACTGCCACACCCTCCAACAAGGGTTGAATTTCAGCCTTAGCCATAGAGGAAGGGATCTCTTCCATGTTTGTTCCTTCCTTGAGTACTCAGCCTCAGCCCTAAAGGAGGTGGCTGCTCTCTGCTACAAGAAATAATCCTTTATATTAGAATTTCCCTGTTCAAATTACTCCTGTAGTTTCTGTCTCCTGATTGGACTCTGGTATCTAGTCTACCCCAACATATAAAACTATATGCTGCAACATGAATTTGTATTAGTAGTCTTGAAGGACAACCTTGGTTATTTTCCTTTTCTAGCTATTTCATAACTACTTTTAATATGTATGTACCAAAGTTAAAATGATTATACTTTAACCACTGACGTAAAATTTAATGCACACTACATACTATATCTTTTCATTAAATCAGACTTCTTGGCTAAAAATTATATGAAAGAAAAATAATAAATGAAAGCACACTTATTGTGGGGTAAGAAATGGCTCTTCAATCAAACATGCCAAGAAAAACTATATTCTTGTCAAAAGATTAAATCCCAATCTTTATTTACTCAAACTACAATATAAAGTTTATACTGAGTCTTTTAAAACAACCATCAGATAATGAAAATATTGCATTTGGAAAGGTTTCAATAACTCTTCACTATGTTAGTCACGTGGCAAAATTATTTATTCTTCAATCTATAAAAATAAATACATCAATATTAACTAAAAAGACTACTCAGGAAGAGTACTTAAGTGTTCTTTATGTGCAGAGCTAAGTACAATTCTCACTGCTTGCCCCCAACCCCCCAACCCCACTCACTTCCTGTTAGACCAGTATTTTAATTCAGGAGGAAACTTAGATAAATGAAAAGTGAAGAGCAGATTGGCAGTAATTTGAGGGCAATAAAGTATTATAAACCTATGGAAAAGTACATTGTAAAATATTATTTCAGAAATATCATTCTAGAATTTGTGTCTCTAAAAACAAAATACATTTTTAAAAGTAAGAGTAGCTCAATGTCTCCTTTATAAAAAACATATATCCAAACTTGTATCTAGTGGCACTTACTAAAGAAATGTAAGGAGAATAATGGCTGCCCAAAGAAGTTCATGTTCTAATCCCAGGAACATGAATATATGGATCCCTTACATGGTAAAAGAGATTTTAGAGATGTGATTAAGATGGGAAGATTATTCCGGAATATCTGTGTGGGCCCAATCTAATCATATGAGTCCTTAAAAGAGAAAAATCTTTCCCAGCTGTGGACAGAGATGCAATGACAGAAGAGGGGTCAAAGAGATGGCATCTTGAGAAAAATTCAATGCCCCACTGCTTGTTCTGAGATGTGGGAGGCTATGTGCAAGACTGGAGAGAGGTCTCTAGGAGGTCGAAAGAGCATTCAGCTGATAGCCAAGAAGGAAATGGGGATCTCAGTCCTATAACTTCAAGGAACTGAACTCTTTCAACAACCCAAATAAGCAAGGAAACATCCCTCCCTGTAGCTTCCAGAAAGAAACACAGCCAGTTCTTTTGATTTTGTCCAGTAAGACCCACGTCAGACTTCTGACTTACAGAACTGTATGATAATAAATTTGTATTCTTTTAAGCCACTAAGTTTGTTAGTAGTAGAAAACTAATTAATACAAGGGACACTATTTATAATCTTGGAAGACCTAGGTCATACTTTATTAAAGAAAGTAGCAATGTCCTTTTAATAGGTATTAAAATATTGGGAATTCATAAAAGTGTTGAAGATAAACTGGATTGATATTCTCTATAGTTATTAAAGCTTTCCTCTTTCAGCTAACTTATTTATTTAACAAACACTTACATGATTTTATTATGTGCTAGGAACTCTTCTAAGAGCTTTATAAATGTAAATTCAATCCTCATAACAGCTTGTGAAGTAGGTATTACCCCCATTTTACAGATAAAGACACTGAGGTGCAAAACTACCAACTAATAGAGCTGGGATTCAAACCCAAGCTTGTCTGACTCTAGAGTCCAAGTGCTTCAGCACTAGGCTCTTAACTATTTTCCATAACACTAAACAGCAATGTGATGAAAAGAGATTGGGTTTTGGAGTGATCTGTGTTCTGTTACTTATAAGCTTTGTAACCTGGATCCTAGTACATAGTAGACACTAAAGAAACGTTAATTCCTTCCTTCAATTCCTGCTCCAAGTCTAGAGATATACTCATATTCAAAGAAAACCCTATATGGAACAGGCTTAAGATAACTGAGCATTAGTTTCATACTCCTGAATTTCCACTTCTCTTTCCTCCTCAGTTTTACACATTCCTTTTCAGATCTCAGCTAAGACAACCAACGGTACCACAACAACACATCTCTAGGAGTACTCTAAGCTCTCACTATCATATCAACAAAAATATACTGGAATTTTACCATTAAGAACATAATTACAAAGTAAGGGGGAAATTTTTTTAAGAAATTAAACATGAAGTATAGGTAGGGTAAAATCCCTTTGATTTAAGGAAATCTTAGCCATAGATTACCTCAAATGAAACAGCTATTACACACACCTTCTGGTTCATTTCTTTGGCTCAACTTTGTTGCCATGTTACCTTGTTCTTAACATGTTTGAAGAGTGGTCATATGCTAATATTCTTAATATTCTTTATCATCTAGAAGTCAGCTTCATCACCTCATATTCTAGACACTGAACCTGGTCTTAACAAAGATGCTTTGTCCTCAAAGCTTCCTACCTCTGCAATACCACCATTAATATTGCCCAGAGAATATTTTTGTTGGTGGAATTTTCTAAAATGCTAATTACCATTTCAAATAGAAAAATACTTGACACTATGGCAAAAAAAAAAAAACAGTGTCTACTGGTACACCAGCAAAAGGTGGCTTAATTTCTCACATCCTTGAATAAATGTTTATTAAATGAAAAATGTTTAAGTGTAAAAAATAATACTTATTAAGTGTATTTTGTTCTCAACTGTTTTCATTTGTTGCCCACTACTTGATTGTTAATTTAATACCATGCACCATAACCAACAGCTCTCATATCCAAGAGAAGTAACAATAAACTTCTTACAAATGTGACCACTAAATCCTAAAGATAATCATTTCTTGAGGTATTAGCAGCTATCCACTCTGTCAGTTAGGCAGTGCCAGATTTAATCATTCACTCAAAAAAATATTTATCTCCATTTACAATGGACCAGCCACGGGGAACACTGCCCTTTCTCTACAATGTATTAGAAAAGAGGAAGAAGTCAACAAGTATAAGATAATAAGGTGTGGTTATTAAGAGTACAAATTCTGGAATATGACTGCTTGATCTTAAATCCTAGCTCCCTACTGAAAATTCTGAGCATATAACTTGAGTCTTCATTTTTTTTTATCTGTAAAACTGGGAAAAATAATAATAACTATCTCATAAGATTGTTGCAGTGGCTGAATCAAATATAATACAGCATAGTAACAGCACAGTAAGCATTCAGTAAATGTTTGCTTTGAGTATTAATGTAGTAAGCGTTATAATAGAAGTATATAACAAGAGTTTATGAGAGCACAAACAAAAGGTTAGAAACCTGAGATGAATCTCAGTTAAGAACTAGTAGGACTCAGCCCAAGAAAAGTAGTTAGGGCTTTCAAGTCAAAGAGAACAGTATATGCTAAACTACAACAGAAGATGAAAAAAAAAAAAAAATAGGGAACTCACTTCAAATAGTTTGATACAGTCAAAATAGGCAGGGCTCATGAAAGGCTACCAGAATATAAAGATTGATATAACATGAAAAAGGGACTTCTATGATATACCTAGAAGTTTGGATTGGATTGTAAATGCAATGGGGAAGTATTAAAGAATATTAAGGACATTAAATTTGTACATTAGAGTGTTGTACTATTATAGAGCTTGGATTACAGGAAGTGAGCCTGAAGTGAAGATCCTTGTTTAGAAATGAATAATTAATGAAAATATAATAAAGGCATGAAACAATGAAGACAGAAAGAAGGAGACAGATTTCAAAGATATTTGGGAGATAATAATGACAGGATATGGTAACTGATTATATTTGAGGGCTGAGGAAGAGGGAGGAAATTAGAATGACTCCCATGACTGCCAGGTTTTATTAACAAATGTTTATTGACTGACAACTATGTGCCTGGTACTACCCTGGGGATAAAAGATGATTAAAACTTGGTCCATGACGTCAAAGAAACCAGTTATACTAAGAAGAACATGGAGATTAGTAACTAATATTGAATATCAGAAACATTATGAAATAATTATTTACAAAATGCTATGGAAATTGAAAGGAGAGACACCCAAGTGGTGGAAATACATCAAAGAGATGTATCTCTTCACAGCTGTGGAGCTGGGCACAAAACAGAACATCAGGTAAGGAGTAAGAGGATGTCTACAATCAAAGGGGTAAAGAACATGACACAGAGAGGGATTCCTAAAAAGATTACTGTGATTATATAGAAGGAAGTGGGTTGTGAATACCTAAAGTCATGGTCCATTCACATTCATAATCCCAATAAATTTTTACTGAGCTACAGTGTATCAGTCTGGGTCCTGGTAGGAAACAGATGGCATATACAAACTGAGTAAATAAGGAGAGTTTAATAAGGGGACTGTTTTACAAAGGTGTGGACAAGGTTTAAGGAAACCAATAAGGGACAGTGCAGTATGGGGGCTAGAAACAGTGGAAAGCAATTTCCAGAACCAGAAGAAAATAGCTATACTAAGAGGGGCACCAGACTCATATGGAGGAAACCTGGGAACAGATAACCTGACCTCAGTCTCCTTTCATCCAATCTGCCAAAGTCTCACATGGGCAGAACCCAACTGGAGGTCAGATAACAAGGGAGCCTGCTGGTGCAATCCACAGAGGTCAGCCTCCTATAGTACGCAGCAAAGTGGAGGGAAAAGTGAAGTAGATGTGGAGCAGTGAATGGAAAAATATGTAACATGCAGTGAAAAAGTTCAACATTCAATTATATCTCCCTCTGGTCCCACCTCCCAGTTCTGTAAATCTTCCTAACCTTAAGAGTTTGGAGATGGAGTTTAACCATTAGCCTTCAACGTGCAAAACTTTTAACATGAAGCTTCAATTTGCTCTAAAGTGAATCCTTAGCATTTGTGAACTTTTCTGTCTCATCATTAAGTCTATATGCTATATTAGCTTCCAGAGCAAGTATCACTGTTAAGATACAGTATAAGTACTTTCCCGAACCTTCAACAACAAATTCTCAGTTGGGGTACAGCCCAATTGTCACCAAGCAGATAGAAAAGACACTTCTTCATAAGTTCTGTATTCAAGAATCAATAGCTGAGTTAAGACTTAGGTTAGGTTAGACCAGACAATCATTGAAAAGAGATCAGCCTGTGATAATAAAATTCAGTACCATGGAAGTACTTCTGGATTTGACCAGTGCAGATGTGAACTTTAAAGCTTTTTCAAAGTTAAATAAATAACAGATAATAATCATAAGAGAATTTGTATTAGATAAGGTGATGTTAGCCATGGCAAAAGATAAACCTCCAAAATCACAATGACTTAACACAGAAGTATATCTCTTCTTCATGTAAAATCCAATGCAGGGTTGGGGGGCCAAGGGGAAGGATAATCATCAGCCAGAACTCAATTACATGCACCCCCCTAGATACAAGAGGAGCTGGAAAAGGTAGTCCAGGGCTAGACAGCTACTGCATAGCAACTACTCTATGAAGGAGGAGTATAAATCTTTGATGAACACCTAGCTACCTGCACCACAAAATTCATTTTTGACAGAAAAAAATTTTGTGCCAATAAAAGCATTAATTATTTCAGCTTTCAGTCAAAAGGAATTATGTGTGATGTGATATGTGATTAAGCAGACTTTTCACGTATGTGCCTGAGAAGCAAACCATTACAACAATTATAATAGACACCTTATATGCCAACAAAACAAGATGGATGTGAGCACCATCTCCATCTGTCAACTGAACAATACCAAAGCATCAAATACCAATAAACATCATTGTGGTTATTATGCTACCTAGCTATATTATTTCGTGTATCCTTTTTCCCAGTTTTAGCATCCCAGAAGGCTACTTGACACTGCTAAGTTATTTCTCCCTCCCAGCTGAACATAAGCACTGTTGGAAGAAAAAAATGCTCAAGGGCATAGAGAATTCCATCTTTCTCCTGTGCCTAAAGGAGCATTTATCCAGCATCTCTGTTTAGCAGAACTTATATATGTGTGTTACACAAAAATATTAAATGTTTATAATATATAAACTCTATAAAATTCTCAATTCTAAATGCCTTAAGAAAGCATTTAGCTAGCACTTTGTTGTATGGAAAATACAAATTAGAGCTTTTTGATATATATATATAATATACATATAATACATGTTCATAAATATATAAACTATATAAAAGTTGTTCATTCTTAGCCTAATTTATACTATCTAGTTGCCCACCAGTTTTTCAGTAACAATTCTAGAAAGAAAGTAGGTGAAACAATATTATATCACTCCTGGGTCTAAACCTATGACTTTTCCCTCTCTATAATCCTAACTCTAATCCTATTTCTAGAACTTCCCACAAAATCCAATATATATCTCCCTTTCATAATTCAGTAAGCTCATATAAAGAGGAAAAGAATCTTCATCAACTGCAACATGTCATTTCTATGGCTGATCTCCTCTCCATATTTTCCTAAAATACACTCACATTTCCAAAATTTCCTTATAAGTGATGTAGGAAGATATACAAAAAAAGGAAATTTGTCCTAGTTAAATCTAACATATACAACAACGATTGCATAATAGTGTAAAACACGCAAAGAATTAAATAAAACCAGATGGTGAGAAATTCGCTGAGACTAAATTGTCAATGGGAGCAAGGAATGTTTAATAAAAGGAAGACAGACCTGGAAAAGATTACATGGTGTTAATACATCCGGTAGAAAAAAGTATTATAAGCGAAGATATTTAGTAGGGTTTCTTCCAATTATGAATGGATTCAAATAGTCCTAACCTTCTTGTTCTCCCCTTTTTCTGTCTTCTTTTCTTTCTCCCTTTTTGCCCTTTTTATTATTGCTCTATTATTTCCCACCCTACCCCCACTACATCCCAAGTTGTAGTCACTTCTAGTATTCATATGTATGTTATAAACTCTTTAGAAAAACTAAAACAATAAAAGAAGCCACTTCCCCACTGCCCTCTCAAGAGAACACTGGTCCTAAAACTAGACAGGTTCAGAGAGCTGACCATCAGTTACATGAGCTGACAAAGACAGATAGATATTATGTATATAGCAGTCAGTTGAGTAAGTCAGGCATCATAAGAGCTTACTTCACCCTTTACACACAGTTGTCATATCGTGGCCATCTGGCTTCTAAATTATTCAAAATCTGTCCTGCCTCTCCATCTCCATCATAACTGCCTTATTTCATATCTTCATCATTCATCACCCATATTACTGTAAAAGTCTCCCAACTACTGCCCTTGTCTCTAGTATTACGTATTCTCATCAACCCATTATACTTATGGGGGGGTGGGCGCAGTTGACAACAAAAGTCTGATCATGTTGTACCAGGGCTTAAAATCCTTCCTGGACTCCCTACTGTCTTCAGGATTAAATCCAAATCCAAAGAATAGCATGTAAAGTCTTATAAACTCTGACCCTAGCCATCTCTCCAATCTCTTCTACTAACTCACCTCCCTTTAAACCCTGTGCTCCAGACCTTCTGAACCACTTGGAGTTTCTCTACCATTCTCTGCCTCTCACTTAAAAATGAAACATAAAGTTCTGGGGGAGAGATATGTGAGAGTTTTAGTATTTTTGTTCAGAACATCCTCCTCTGCCCAGCTAACATCTACTCATCCTTTGAGACTCAGCCTAGATGTCATCTCCCCAAGACTGGATCAGGCACTCCTCTTGTATGAATATATACACGATATACAGTGCCCAGTGGTCTCCTAGCACTTATTATGCAATAGTTTAACTGTGGTTTATCTTATAGTGAGTTCCTTAAGGATTAGCTGATAATGGTTAAAAGCGTTTTTAACACCCAGAGATGTCTGCATTTCCTAACATGACTAGAGAATACAATAGTATTGATATCTCTAGTCTCCACAATCTTTAATATCTAGGAGTGAAATTTCTAGAGATTTTAAAAGGATAAACTGTCTGACACCCTCAAACAATACCAAAGAGACAACAAACTACTCACTAGATTATCTAACATATTTTTTTTACTATGGTTATAATGTGCTAAAAACAATTTTACAGTGTTTTTTCATGACACTTTACATTTTTATGTGTTCCTATAATTATGGTTGGCCTTAGATTGCCTGCTCCTGGAGGAAATGAATTATTTCCAACTCCAACCAACATATTCTGTACATTCCTTATCATTCTCTTCTCTACTAAACACACTGGAAATCTGCAAATGCTTTAAAAGTAAAGTAATAATTTTCAAAGTAAAATATTCCTTAATTTGCAATATTACTTAAATAGATAAATGATATATCACAATAATCTGGTTTCTAGTCAAAACAGATATGCTCTTGGTCCAAAAGAAAGATGAGCTGCAATCACACAAAAATACTGTAAGTTTGCTTCCAGTAAAATAAGCAAAATTGGATGTGTGTTTAAAATTACATTTGATTTCAAAAACAAGGGCACTACTACTTAAGCAAACCTTTTTCTTTTAGATTATTGAATTTTACCTTGAAAGCAAGCACTACCTGAATGAACATTTAATTTCTAAATGAGTATTTAATTCCCAATATTTCACTCATTCACCCAACTAATATTTTTGAGTATTACAATGTATAAGGCATTGTGTTAGGTTAGAAGCTGAGGCTGAAATGATAAACAAGATAGACATGGTATCTGCTCTCTGGGAGTTTATAATCCAGCAGGGTACACAGACTAAAAACAAAGATTCCCATGTAAATTTTGATAAGCGTAACTGGGGAAATACCTAAAGATGTGACAAAGAATAAAAGCGAGAACCGACTTAAGAAAGCCTGGTCAGGAAAGCGCTCTTTAAGGAGACAAATCTGAGGCTACACCCAGAAGGATGAGAAAGAGGCAGGCATACAAAAATTGTGTGTATTTAAGGGGCAAAGGAAAGGAGATGAGCATTCTAAGCTCTAATAACTATGCTTCAGAATTAGATTAGATTAACTGATAAGATTCTGAGTCCTCATATATAATATGAATAAGACAAATAAATAAATACATATTTACTAAGAGTGAAAACATTGATTCAGGCAAATCTAAGAATAATCACAATGTAATTTCCACAAATTAGTTCCCTCACATTCACCTAGCACAATCAATATCTTGCCAATAACCAATAACACGGTGTCAGCATTCTTTTCACTGTACACCTTAGTCATCAGGCTCCTTAATAACAGTTTTTGCTGAGGAAACTGCTTCCAATTCATCACATTCCTTCTCCTCATTCCTAGTCTTCTAGACAAATAATGAAATCACCTAAAAGTCCTCCAGGCATATTTTGACTTCCCAGTAAGTAGAAAAAATTCTCTCAAAAAAAGAGGAGGGGGACAGATTTCACCCAAGAATGCTATAATATTAAGGTTTAGAGACTCATGTCTATAATCAGTTAATAACAACTATTTAGGACTTCCCTGGTGGCGCAGTAGTTAAGAATCCACCTGCCAATGCAGGCAACATGGGTTCAATCCCTGGTCCAGGAGATCCCATATGCCGCGGAGCAACTAAGCCCTTGCACCACAACTATTGAGCCCACATGCTACAACTACTGAAGCCTGCACACCTACAGCCAGTGCTCCACAACAAGAGAAGCCACCGTAATGAGAAGCCCGAGCACCTCAATGAAGAGAAGCCTGCAGCTAGAGAAAGACCACATGCAGCAACAAAGACCCAACACAGCCAAAAATAAATTAATTAAAAAATAAAATAACAACTATTTATTTCACACCTACTTGTGCCAGGACACTTAAATAGTCTATACTGATTACAACAATCCTTCAAGGTAGCTGTTATTACTCAGATAATACAGATGAGAAAACATGGGCTCAGAGACTTTAATAATGTAAGCAAGACCTTACAGTTATTAATTAGTAAAGTAAGGTTTCAAGTCAAAATCCATCTGCCCAACACACTTGCCTCCACTACCTCTCTCTTCATCACACTGTACAATCAATTTTTTATCAATATATACTGTCAACAAGAAGATACTACTTAATTGTGCTAGCTACTTTAAAATATAGAATATACATAAAGAATTTATTAGGTATTTTCTCATAAAATGCAATCCATTTTTTAGAACGTATTTTGAATCCTTAAAAACTATAGAGTTTCAAGTTTTGGTGATGACCATGGCTATTTACATGTACAATAATGATTTTTATTTGTCTTCATGATTAAGTTACATATTTATCTGACATGCCACACTTAAAATTTCACTTAGCTATAAGAAAAAATATGGTAGCATTTTAAATAGTAGAATGAAGAAGATCATTCTAAGCACATCACAAAACCCAAAAGCCATAAAACAAAAAGTAATAAATTTAAATACATTTTTAAAAATCCTGACTAGTAAACAAAGGCATAAACAAGGTCATAAAACAAGTGACAAATAAAGAGCTTCCACAAATCACTAAAAATGACAAACAGAAAAAGAAATACAAAAGTCTTGAAACAAATGTAAATGGCTCTCAACCGAACGGATAATAAGAAAATTGCGGGCTTCGTAGGTGGCGCAGTGGTTAAGAATCCGCCTGCCAATGCAGGGGACACAGGTTCAATCCCTGCTCCAGAAGTTCCCACATGCCGTGGAAAAACTAAGCCCATGCGCCACAACTACTGAGCCTGTGCACTAGAGCCCGTGAGCCACAACTATTGAGCCCATGTGCTGCAACTACTGAAGCCCACATGCTAGAGCTCATGCTCCGCAACAAGAGAAGCCATGGCAATGAGGAGCCCGTGCACAGTAAAGAAGAGTAGACCCCACTCACCGCAACTAAAAGAAAGCCCGCACATAGCAGAAAAAGACTCAACACAGCCAATTAAATAAATAAATAAATAAATTTATTTATTTAAAAAAAAAGAAAAAAAGAAAACTGCAATTAAATCCAGAATGGCATATTTTTCACCAAAATATTGGCAAAGTCTATCACATACTGAGTTAGCAAGGATGTGTGAAAATCTCGCTAGTTATGTCACATGCATATTTCCCTTTATGAAAGTAAACATGTCAATATTTATTAAAATTTAAACTTATTTTATATGTTATAAAAATACAAAAGTTATATTTTATGACCTTTTGACCAAACAATTCTATTTCTAGGAATTTATTCCAAAGATATATTCACCCATGTGGGAAATGATATATGTACAAAGATGTTTATCATAGCATTATTTCTAATGGCAAAATAATTAGAATCAACTTAAATACCCAAGAATATGGTAGTAAAGAAGTCACAGGACATTAATAAAATGGGATATTACATAGCCATTCAAATGAATTAGATACTTATACGTTCACGGGTATGGAACTGATCTCCTAAAAAGTCAACTGCAGGACACATTTGTGGTTTTTTCTGTTTACACATATAAATGCATACATGTGTGCACACACATACATACATACATATGCAGACATACAATATTTGATATACACACATATCTACTCATGCATAGAATATTTCTGAAAGAGTATACAATAAGCTGGCAACAGCAGTTGCCTCTGGCTAGGGGAAACAGGTAGCTAAGAAATTTTGTACCACATATATGTATTACCTATTAAATAAAGAAGGTTATAAATAGACTTTGGAAAGTACTTTTAAATTTGAATTATTTAAAAAAATTAGAACTGCTTACCTATGTTTTAAATATAAGCTAAATTATTACCTTGATCTATCATGGAAATTTTTATTTATGTCCTTTGATTGGGGGAGCAAATTATCCCTTTGACATTAACAGAAAATCTAAATGAGAATGAAAAGATAATTTACATGTCAAGAAACATATAACTTCTAATTTGTTGCAAAAACACCTCATCTTAAACTCGGTAAATATTTACTGAATGAATACTTTTCTATTAGTTTCAATAGGTTTGCTTTCCTCATATATTTTTTTCACAACATCACATCAAAAACAAACAGAAAACAACAACAAAAACTCACTGGAAAATATAAACTTTTAACAAATTATGCACTTTTGTCCAAAAAATGTTATTTTCCCCAAGAAGTTTGATAAACTACTTGTTAATGAACATTACTACAAGTTAAATCAACATTGCTTACGAGGTACCTACCACCTGCAGGTGTTAAAGATGCTGCAAAACACAAACTCCAAAGAAGGGTATATTTTTATTCTTGCCCTCAAGAAGTTTACAGTCTTGAAACACAGGCTTAAAAACTGTAATCAGGATTGAACCTGGTGTACACCCAAAAAAATAAAAATTAAAAATTAAAAATTTAAAAAAAAAAAGTTTCTTGAAGCAAAAATATACAATTTTGTTGCTCTCTCATATAACCAAATTAAAAAAAATTATATTAGTGAAATAGGCACTGTATATGTTGCTGATGTGACACTGTAAATTTTTAGATAATATCAAAGTAATTTAGTGTAGTATTTAGTCACCAGGAAAAATGTTGAGATATAATTTTAATATAAATTTATACTTATTTCATTGCTAGTAAATCAAAAATGCTGAATAAAAAATTCCATAAACAAACAAAAAAAAAAACTGTAATCAGTGAAAGGACATTATAGATTTTACTGAAAGATTGACTTATCCAAACTAAAACTGTTAAAGGAATTCATGTAAGGATAAAAAAAAGTAATTATTGATCTATTGAGGTATCTATAGAGATACAAAAAATGCTTTCAAAGTCCTGATATCTCACTCACATGTAAAACGATATTATTTGATGGTGACCAATGACTTCCAGAGTATGTAGATATTCAGCTAGGCTTTGAAGAAATTGCTAATGATTAAATAGAAATAGTTTTTAATCATTCAGCCTCCTTAGAAGAGAGATTACTGTAGTGGTCTCAATCAGTTTTGATCGCTCATCCCTCTCACTAAAAATATCTCAGGTATGAACTTCTTAAAATATGTATATTTATTTATAAATTATATGCATCTTCATACTGTCAATCTATATATTAAGTATCAGTAAAGCTTAATCTCTTTCTTTTTCACATGTAAAGAGAAATATAAATGTTTTAATTATTTTCTTCCTATAATCCAATACATCATCTTATGATGTCTTTGGGTATGCACACTACACTTTATATGAATACTTAATATGAATATTGAAACTCAAAGATCATGCAAAAATATTTTCATGCGATAGTTTCAATTTTTCACACAGCAAACTTATTTTCTAACATAGTTGTTAAAAGGCAGCAGACGTGAATTTGAATTTCAGTTTATTTCTCTTCGCCCATGACCTTCTCTCAGAATAAATGTTAACATGCAATTAAATGGACATTATTAAAGAGAAACAAAGTATAGTCATGACCAGATAAATGGCCCCTAAAACTTAATGGGAAATAGTAATCATTGAAGAATATTAGTATTATTTTTTCTTATAAATAGCATTTGTAACTTAATACCCAACGTTGAAAACAGATTACTTAGTAAATTGTCAAATTCTTCAAAACAATTTGTCTCTCATTATCATTCTATTATAAAGTCTATTCTTTTCCTCATTTTCCTTGCCTATGCTTATTTTATTACAAAAGCCAAAAGTAATTTTAAAGAACATTAAAAATTAAAGTTTCAAATATATAATGCTTTAACCTCCAAATATCTTCTTGTTAAAATAAATACAAAAATAATTCTGAAACCATATAGATCATTCTGAGGTATGACTCCTTCCAAGTCTAAGTTAGGTAAAAATGAAAATAGATATTTTAAACAAATACGAACAGATTTTTCATCAATGTAATTTCATAGACTGTATGACTGTATGTTTTGAGAATGCTTGTTTCTACCTAAACTGTGCAAATATGAATGCACAAACTTTATATGATTTGCACAGTATGTAGGTTTACATAGAAATGCAATATATTCACATGTATCTACCTGAAAAACCCTTTCACGTTTTCCTAATAAAACATATAGTTCATTTTGAGTAATTCTTAATTCAGTACTCAAAACTTCATTTAAATTGCTATATATTAGAACAATAAATGGATTTGGAACTACAGTGAACTAGCCAATAAATACCGTAAAAAATTTAAATTTAAATAAAATTTTTTAAAATACCATAAAAAACTAAAAACACATTCTACATTTAAATATGTGAGTCAAAGAAATAAAACCACATTTAATTTGAGCATCATTTTGGCAATACTTATTTTATAGCAATTATAGTGAAAAATACAGATTCATGTATCTAAATATCAAACTCGAAGTCATCAAAAGCTTGGCATTGTTAGTATATATAGTAAAGTTAAGCAAAGTTAGAAGTATGCTCAAAAAGCTTTTAAAAATAATGTTTTATTCTTTCTTAGTTGAAATAAGCCACTCGAATCTCAACCTTTTTTCACTTCGCAAGCCTACTAATAAATTACATTCCCAAACAAGTATCCATACCCAGAAATTAATTTCGAAGAAGCAATTCTTTATTTCAATTAATATGTTAGGAACACATTCGCTTAGTCCTCCAATATTTTTTGAGAACTAGTATTTTTCTTGGACATGTAAATATATATCATACATTTGTCACATCATTTAAAGTAGTATTTTTCATTAAAATATGTAAATATGTATGTATAGACAGAGAATTGTTTCTTTGTAAGTGCTAAGGAATACTGAATTCAACAACCTGTTTTTAAAATTTACAAGATTAGAGGCCAGTGTGTTAGTTCCTTCCTAAAGGAACTCTACACTTTCAATTATGCGTTTCTGTGGAGAATATGGGAAAAGTATATTTGATAACACAAAAGAACTGTCGCACCTTTGGCATATGAACTGTACAAACTAATCTCTTAATGAATAATGCATTTCAAGCAAAGATGAAAGAGTTGAGTTGGAAAAACATTAAAAGGGTTACACATCTTCTACACAATCTCTTTCACGTAGTAACTGAGAAATCAAACAACCGTAAAACATTTAAAAGCAAATCTGCAGAAACAAACCCCTGTGCTAGACTGACAAGAAAAGGAGTCTCAAAGCTACAGATATCTGTCTG
The DNA here is from genome assembly GCF_030028045.1 of Hippopotamus amphibius kiboko. Taxonomy (NCBI): domain Eukaryota; kingdom Metazoa; phylum Chordata; class Mammalia; order Artiodactyla; family Hippopotamidae; genus Hippopotamus; species Hippopotamus amphibius. Next base: position 140,774,993 of record NC_080190.1, on the reverse strand, counting down.
GACAGTTCTCTGGTGCTGAAGTTACAACAGTCGCTAAACTGTGAGGGTGCCTGGGTGCCGCACTGTCCCACCCTCGGCAAGATCCCGGCTGCCTAGACTATCAGCACGAATGAACTTCACAAGGTAGGAAGCATCCCAAACGGCAGTAATGGGAGGAACTGGAGTCTCTTCAGAGTCTCTTCAGGATTAAACAGATTTACTAGTTGCAAACAGCAAGAGCAGCAGAGTGCAGGGTGTTAGAACCCGCCGAGGGGGAGGGGCTGGAAGATGGCGGCGGCCGCACACCCACCCGAGACGCGACAGAGCTTAGGCCCCTCGCCCGCACCGCCGCCCTCCTGCCCGCGACGACAGTGGGCAGCTCTGCCCTTCCCGCGGTGGGGGCACAGCCGCCCTGCGAAGGCGCGGACGAGGGGCCCGCGCCGGCGCCCTCAACCCCGGCCGCGCGCCTTCGCCCGGGTCCCGGCCGGGGAGCACCTGTGCACGGCCATATTGGATTCCTTGCCCCAGTCACTGCCTCCGCGCGGGGGCGGCGGGAAGGGAGAAGGGACGCGCAGAGCCTGGCTTCAGCCTCAGCCCCGCCGGGGCCCCGGAGCCGAACTGGCCCGCGGGGAAAGCCGGAAGGACGCCCGGGAAAATTACAACGCCCAAAGGCTCGCCACCCTCACCTCAGCCGGCCTCGGCGCCCTCCCTCCCCGACACACACCCCCGCGCTCTGACACCCAGAAAGCAGCCCAGGCGGCCGGCGCCGGCCGCAACCCTCGTGGCCCAGGCGCCGCCGGCGGGAGGGAGGGCGGCAATCCCGGGCGCGCAGGCGGCCGCAGGGCAGCGACCGAGGGGGCGGAGGGCAGGGAGGGAGGCGGGAAGATGGAGCCAGGTCCTTACTTGAGCACCGACTGCTCCTTCTCCTCTTCTTTCTTCTGCCGATCCATGACGGCCAGGATGATTTTCCTCTCCTCTTCTGTGAGGTGGCTGAGGTCGGGCATCTCTGGCTGCAGAGGCGGCTGAGAGGCCGCCGGGGTGGGAGCCGGGCGGCCCCGCGGCCCGACAGGAGCCGACATGTTTGGTGGAGTCTAACCACCCTAGGGAAGCAGGGAGGCAACTCCACTGGCGGCGGCGGCGGCACCCGCGCGGGCGGCTGGGGCAGCCTCCGGCGCTGGGACAGATACATACAAATCAATGGCCTTCAATCCCAGGCGACAGCCTCCCTCCCCCAAGATAGAAAGCGCGGGGGGAGGGGAGGGCCAGCGAGGGGAAGGGAGGGCTGATGAGTGCGCTCCGAGAAATGTTTCTTCTTCCCGGGGGCGAAGGGCTGGCAAGTGAGCGATTTGAGGGAGAGGGTAGCGGGAGGCCGGGCCGGGACGCGGAGTGCGCGGAGCGGCGGGGGAGGGTGGCGGAGTAAGGTGGCGGGGATGGCTAAGGGTGGGGTGACTGGAGGCAGCGAGCGGGAGGGCGGCGCGCCGGCCGGGGCGCGAGTCTGTCCGGGCGCGGGGGCTGCGCGCACAGCTCCGAAGGGGAGAGGGGTGGCTGCGACCCGGCCCCCCGGGAGTCCCGGGAACTCGCTCTGAGTGCCCGGAGGCAGCGTCCCGCGAGCCGGAGGGGCGCCGAGGCGGGAGAGGAGAGTGAGGAAGCAGGGGCTAATTTCCCAGAGAATCAGCTGAGCTGTCCCGCCGGCTGACGCGTCACAGGGCTCCCGGGGCCGCGGAGAGAGGACCCCCCTCCAGAAACGACGAGGAGAGGGCCGCGGGGCAGGGGACGGCCGCCAGAGAGCCCTCTGGGCTAGAGCGGGGAAGCGAAAGCGGAGAAGGGATGACAAGGGCTCGCGGCGGAGAGTCTCGGGGCCAGGGCTACGCGGCGGCCAACGCCGGATCCAAGCGAGCGCCGACGCGCAGCAGGGTCGGGCTCCGGTCCTTCCTCATCACGCGCCCGCCCAGGGTCCCTAGGCCGCCGCCGCCGCCCCTTGGGTCCGTGGAGTGGTGCGGGGGGCCCGCTCCCTACGCCGCCGCTGCTGCCGCCGCTCGGTGCCGCCGCCCGCGCCTCCTCCGCCCCTCCGCCTCCCGGGCTCCTCCCGCGGGAGCCGCGTCACCTCCCGGCCGCTGAGGCCCGGGCACCGCGGACGCCCGGCGGGCGGCGGCCGCCCCTCCCGAAAGCGATCTGTGGACTGGGGCGGGGCGGGGAGATGTTGCGGGGGGAGAAGAGTGAGAGCCGGGCGGAGGCGGGGAGCGGGACTTTCAAGGGCGGGGGTGTGGGGAATGCAAGCGTGCGAGCCGGCGTCGGGAGGAAGAGTGTGAGCCGAGGTGCACAGGGGCGCCCTGTGGGTCAGCGGGAGCTGTAGACGGCTAGGAGCGTGGGGACTGGCGGCGGGGTGTGTCGGGTCCGGAGACCGGGTGTGATCGGGGAGTAAGGGCTCCCAGGGCTTTGCAGCGGGGCACGGGGGGCGGGAATGGTGACGGACTGGAGGTGAAAGAGTGTGATCGCGTGGAGGGCCTCTCGAGCTGTCTTGGGCGGGGTCCTGGAAAGAGGAAGAGTGTAAGCGTTGGGGGTCCCCATGGCAAAGAAAGCTCGGAGAGGTGCTGAGCTGAGGGCGTAGCAGAGCCTGCAGATGTGGGGAGTTGCGATTGAGGGAGTTAGGGTTTGTCTGGGAGAGGTGTGAGGATGAGGAGGAGACAAGAGGCTGTGAGTGTGAGGGCGAAAGGACTAAGGATCAACCGGAGGGTGAGGATGAGCAGGTTCTATTTGGTCCTTTTTGGCGGGCCTAGTCTAGAGAGAATAGGCAGAGAAGCCAGGGGATGGGGTTGGTGTCTGAGTCTGGTTTTCCAGGCGCAGGGACCGGTAAGATAAAAGAGGTTGGTTGGGAGGGGACAGAAAACCAGCTCCTGGAGAACAGCAGTGGCTGCCGCTGCCATGTGTTATTGGTGGGGCTGAGCCCCGCCCTGACAACCCTCTGGGTGGGGGCGGGACAAGGAACTGGTGGAGAGGGGTAGAGTTGGGGGGGGGGTTAGGGATCACCCCTTCTGCCTGCTCTTGTCCAGCGCAGTGGATGAGAGTTGGTGTATGGGGGGCGGGGGGGGGTGTCTACATATATGTACACACCCCTACCCAGCCTTCCACGCTAGCTCTGTTTGCTCTGTTTAGTACCAGGCTGGGTTATGGTCTGATGCGTAGTGTAAGGCCTTTGGGGTTTGTATTATATTTATCTTCTTGGTGTGTAGCAAACTCTCTCCTCCCCCAGTTCCCCAGGTACCATCTGACTAGCTCCCAATTTAAGAGAGCTGGGGATAGACAAAGCAGCCCTAGAAGTCTCTTGTGATTTCTAAGCATGAATGTCTTATGTTTCTTTTCTCCCATTCCTGTGACTGGGAAGAGAGAAAAGTTTACTTGTTTCTTTCTTTCTCTTTCTTTCTTCCTTTCTTCCTTTATATTACCTACTTCAAACTCTCACACTCCAAATAATTCAGTTTTCATCTCTTTAGAGCTAGTTTGATAAGATCATATGAATCCCAATTTATGTAATTTTGTTGTAGAGTTACAGAATTTTTATATATCTCTCATCCAACCTCATCATCCCAAGGGATATAGAGGACTGAGATCAGCCAGCTAGTAAATGGCAGCACTGCAACTAGTACCTAAATACTTCTACTCCTGTGTGAAACTGTGGTCTTTTAAACCCTGGCTGCACATTAAAATTACCTGGGTCACTTTTTTAAAATACCACCTGAGTCTAATCCTAGATCAAATGAATCAGTCTGTGGGGCTAGGACTCTGGTCATGGGTATGTTTTGAAAATTCCCCAAGTGACTAATATATAGTAAAGGTTGGGAACTATACTATGTGCATTACAATAAAAGATAATGGAGGAGAAACTGGGAAGTGGGAAACAAAAAGAATACTTCTAGAGAGACTGATTTTTTTTTTACCTAAAATTGAAATGTTGAGTTTTTAAATAACATTCACACTTTCCTTTCCACTCATATGCAATGACAGGTACCAGTAAATACATATATCTATGACCTTTGCCTTGGAAACCCTCTCTGCCAGTAGAATACACTAAAAGCTTCTTTTAAAGAAAGGAGAACAGAACTAAAAACAAAAAGGATGCGTGGAACACTCTACCTCATTCACCTATTTCTGAGCCAGATTTGAAGTAACACCATCTCTACTCCCCAGCCAGCTATCAACCCAAGCAGAAACAGACTACCCTGAGGCTAAAATAGCGTGGTTATTTTGAGTACATAAAATGTGAACTTAAAAGAGGTTGGACAATTTTGGCTTCCTTTACAGTAGTCACACCTTGGGCCAAGCACTGTTTTCTACCAGTCACAAAGCTCGCTGGGTGCCTGCAGCTGTGTCTCAGAACCCCCACTACCTCTCACCTGCCTGGAGACAGTGCCAGCATATAAATGTCAATGTTCATGAGCTAGTATCACTGGGACACCTGACTTCTTACAGGATTGAATAAAGCACAAGTGTGTTTCCTTTTTACATTTCTTTACTACAAGCAACTACATGTGTTTTTCCTATTAAAAGGAATCCTGGACTTTCTAGGTGGTGCAGTGGTTAAGAGTCCGCCTGCCAATGCAGGGGACACGGGTTTGATCCCTGCTCCAGGAAGATCCCACATGCCACGGAGCAACTAAGCCCATGCTCCACAACTACTGAAGCCTGAGTGCTCTAGAGCCCATGCTCTGCAACAAGAGAAGCCACTGCAATGAGAAGCCCGAGCACCACAATGAAGAGTAGCCCCCCACTCGCCACAACTGGAGAAAGCCCACATATAGCAAAACTAACTCCAAAATGCACATCCTTTCTTCAGTTCCTGTAGGAGCATAAGTCTGTGAAGCCTGTGGGCTTTCATTTTTACATGTGAGTAAGGGCCAATTACTTATAATCTACTAAATAAGTTATAGGAGGCATATCTAAATTAAATCATAAACTGAAATAATCACTAGATTTTACTGAGGACTCAGGACTCTGCCAAGAGATCTGGCTGCCTCACAATGCTTGGAATCATTGCAGCTCTCAGTTTCCCCTAACAAATCTCCCTGCCTCTATCCTTTCGGCCTTACAGTCTTTTCTCAACACAGCATAAAGAGAAAGCCTCCTAAAACATGTCAGATCATATCACTCCACTGGTCAAAATCCTGTGGTGGAGGACTTCCCTGGTGATGCAGTGGTTAAAACTCCAAGCTCCCAATACAGGGGGCCCAGGTTCAATCCCTGGTTGGGGAACTAGATCCCACATGCTTGCCACAACTAAGAAGCCCGTGAGCTGAAACTAAGGAGCCCACCTACCACAACTAAGACCCAGCACAACCAAATAAATAAATATTTTTTAAAGGCAAAAACAAGAGCAAATTAAACCCAACATAAGCAAAAGGAAAGAAATTAAATGTAAGAGCAGACATCAATGAAATAGAAATTTTTGAAAAAGGAAATTCAAAATCCTGTGGTGGCTCCCTACGTGACTCAGTCAGAACTAAACTCCTTAAGTGGCCTCCAAGTCGCACATAACCTTTCTGACCTCATTTACTACTCCCTGTAGGCTTTCCTCTCGCTGCTCCTTCAGCCCAAACCACTGTTCGCCAAAATATCCACTTGACTTATCCTCTTCTGCACATTTCTGCTTAGTTATCCATCCCATTTTAATACTCCAGCCTGCTCCACCTTCTCCCTCATCACTCCAGTCTCCTTTACCTTACCCTACTTTTTCTTTTTTCCATAATACTTGCCACTCTCCAACTTTACTTTTACTCCAAGTTGAATAATATCCTAACTTATTATATTTATCATTAATCTTTAACTTCCCCCACTAGAATGTAAGCACAGGGAAAGAGTAGGATTTTAACTAATGTATGCCAAGCATCTACAACTATACATGGCATATAGTAGATATTCCAACAAATACTTGTTGAATAAATTTCTGGGGAGAGAATTTGTCACAAATGGTTTAAGTTGGGTGGGAGAAAAGGAAAAAGCAGCCTGGAAAGATGGAAACACAAGTACGGAAAAATAAGATCTAAACTCTTTATCAAGGTAAATAGAGGTTCCTTTAGGAATCAGCTACTGTCTACCTCTGTAGCCTTATCTCCAACCCAGCCTACCAACACACACCTCTCTTCAGCCATGACAACTGACTTGCACTTTACTGAATATGTAAAGCTTCGCATCTTTGGGACCTTCTATTCCCTCAACTTGGCCCACCCTTTCTACTCCCTCTCCCATAACCTCCCTGTCTGTCACTTAACTTCTTTGTCTTCTCCACCGTGTGCTCATCCCTCCCTTTTTCCTCCTTCCTCCTATTTGCCCCAGGTTCTCTTAGCACTGCACATACCTTGCTCACAGATAGCACTTGTCACACACTGTTGGAGCTGTTTATTTCCCTGTCTGCCTCCTCAACTAGATCATGAATTCTTTAAGGGAAAGGAATATGACTTTTACTACAGTTTCCCCAGGGCCTATCAAACCATCTCATATGTTATAAAGACTCAATAAATATATGCACAATTACATGAGCAGTCACAAAATAATTAGAAAAATCACTGTTATTGGAGTCTGAAGTGAGGGAGGCAGGGAGTTGCAGCAAGAGACAAAGCTGGGAAAATAGGCTGTGGCAAGATTATGTTGCAACCTTATATGCTCTGCTGAAAAATTTGAACTTGTCCTGTAGTTATTAGACAGGCAGTGGAGGTTTCTTTAGCCAGAGAACTGACATGATCAGCTTTGATTTCAGGAGAAAGCACCTCCAAAACACCTGCTAATAGAATTACTGAAAGGACACAGATATGCAGTGGTTTAGGCTGAGAGACACAAATAGCAGAATTTTTAACTTCCTGTCTTCAGAATTTATTTTTCTGGCTGTTTTTCTCAGTAGATTATAACAGCATGATAATGAGGCCAAGGTCATGGTTTAAATCCCTGGGTGAGTCAGTCAGTGCGGTAGCCACAGCTGACTGTTAATCTTTGCCAGTTGTCAGGTGACAACATGTTATCTCTTGACCAGGAACTGGGTGGAAGGATATGACTGGCTCATCAAAAGCTAATCAGCATTATTGGAAAAGTAACTCACAGTGCTTAGCTATGACTATAGGACCATACTGTAATTTTAAATCAAAATAACAGTATTGTATTAGTGATAACAAAAGAGCACAGCATCAGAGAAAGAATACATTGTTTGTTCCTAGAAAAGAAGCCAGAGATTAGTACAGTTTAATTATTGGTATTTGAAGCCAAGAAGTAATGAAAAATTTAGAGGATGTTAGTATAGATAAACTTTATTAATTACTTTTTGTGTATCTAGCAATATATGTGGTTATTTCTTAATTATTATGTCATAAAACCCATAGAGCCATTTATATTAAAAAGGTCTGGCAAAATCATATTCTAATCATCTTTTATTTATAGCATTATAAAGTTATTCCTATTTTTATTCCCTCCTAGCAATCAATGAGCATATCTTTAAAGTGAAATAGGATAGTATTGGAGGTTGGGTCATGTAGGTGTAACTGATACAAATATTTTCCTAATTACATCTTCATCTTAATTACAACTCTGACCACTTTCAGAAGTAAAAAAAACAAGTGAGTTTTATGAGATATGAAATAAATACAAAACCCTTAATGAACAAACACATCTAGACATTAAATATCAATCAAATAGCAACAGCTGCTAACATTATAAAAGATAATCAACTAGGCATTATGTGCTTCCTGGTGGAAAAACTATACAACCTGTGAAGTTGTCTGGCCAAAAAAAAAAAAATTCAAACCTGAATTTACAACATCTTCTAGATCCACCCACCAATTTACAGGAAATACTGAGAACAGAGGAACATATTAAACTACGCCATGGTCCCCCACTAACTGATGACTTGGAACAAGATAGTGACCACCTAGAGCCTCAGACTTCTCACGCATGACCTGGTGAGAAATGTCCCCTCGCAGTGTGGTTGTGAGGACTGAACAATCGGGCTTACAGCATCATGCAGAGTAGCAGGTATATAATAAAAGTGAGTGAATCCTGTCTCAGAACTATTCCTCTATCAAGTTCCATTTTAGGTCTCAGTTTCCATGATCACTTTGACTGTATTTATTTATACTTATTTAATTTTTTGTATCTGAATCATCTCCCCAACTTCATTGTAAATTCAAGGCCAGATTTTACTGTCTTCATTGTAAAAAAATATTAATAACACTTAAGAGCCATCCTGTGTGTCAGATAGCACGCTAAGCACTTCACTTCCCCAGTCCTAACAATGACCCACTGAGATAGTAACCCCATTTTAGAAACCTAAAAAGGGAGGCTTACTTCAGGCAACTAGTGAGTGGTGGAACCAGAATTCACAATGAAGTATCTCAATTCTAGTCTCTGCTCTCTTAAACCAGTGCTTCTATCCTACTCAGGCACACTATAGGAATACCATAGGAATCTTGGAAAATTACAAGTAGACCCAATGTGTAAGATACCATACAAGACATACAAATGTGCATTTAATGACAGAGCTTACTTGAACAAGACGTATTAAAATCAAATAAAATTTATTCCATGATTAAACTGCACCATGGGATTGCAATCTGTGGAACACTGTACAGAATATTTTACCGGGCAAAACTTGGTTGTTCCCCGACCAGGGAATCAAACCCAGGTACCAAGCAGTGGAAGCGCAGACTCCTAACTGCTGGACCACCAGGGAATTTCCTATAACCCAGTGTTTTCAGCAATTATGTTGCAAGGAAAAAAATTCAAAAGAGAGAGAGGTGGGGGTGGGGTCCAGTGGTGGTCCAGTGGGTAAGACTCCATGCTCCCAATTCAGGGGGCCCAGATTTGATCCCTGGTCGGGGGGACAAGATCCCACATGTATGCCACAACTAACAGTCCACATGCTGCAACTAAAGATCCCGAATGCTGTAACAAAGATCCCGCATGCCGTCCCTAAGACCCAGCACAGCCAAAATAAATAAATTTTTTTTAAAAAGAGAGATGGAGGGGGGATCTATACTTTAAATGAAACTTGAAAGACATCAACCAAGTGCAAGGATTTGTGGACCTCATTTGGACCTTTATTTAAAAAAAAAAAAAAGAGTGGAAAAATTTATAGAAGAGAACTGAAAATCTGGACAGTAACTAGGTACTTAATGATAATGGGGAATTATTGTTGCTTTTTCTTTGGTTAATAATGATATTGTGATGATGTTTAAAAAAGTAAAGAATCCTAAGTGATACACACTAAAATACCTATAGATGAAATTATGTGATATCTGAGATTTGCTTCAAAATAATATGGATAAGGGTGTGAGTGGGGCAAAATTGATCACAGAAGATAGTAAAATATTCTTTGTAATAAAAATCTTTAAAAAGAAAATAAGTCTCTAACTTCCACTCTAGCTACCTTTCATTAAACTAGAAAATCAACAAAATCAGATAATCCTTTATCAAGTATTCATTATTTAATGGATAAATACTGTTAACTGCTTTCACATTTTTTACCACCTTCTCACACCATCCTACGCAGAATAAATATCATTCCATTTTATAGGTAAGAAAACAGCCTGAGAGGTTTAGTGATTCGACCAAAGGAAGAGATTGAATTTCAAGGCAAATTTTCAATCTAGGTATCATGACTTTCTGTCCAGTATTCATGCCCCTATACACAATTTTTAATATAGCTGTATGTATATATTCTGTTTCCCTGACTAAAATTTGAGTACACTTTACTGTAGTGTCTGGCATATAATAGGCATCATAAAATACTTGTGTTTAACCCAACCTGCTCCCTAATAACTGTAACACTTAAAATAAAACTTAAAAATTTATAACAGAAACTAATGTTTTGTTAATGTTCTAGTTTGCCTGACACTATCCTAGTTTGCCTGACACTATCCCAGTTTGCCCAGGACAGTCCTTGTTTAATCTGTTGATCAGGGGTAATTATTGGTTGCAACTCCTTTCAAAGTATCCCAGTTTGCACCTCAGATTTTATGGTCATGCTATATTTAGTGTAATATGAATTAGGCTCAGGTGTACAATATGTAACGCATATAGAAATTTCTATAAAATTCAAACAGTATTTCCCAGAGGAAATGTCTATGTCATAACCATCCTGTAATTACCACACTCTATGCTAGACATTTAATAAATTTGGTTGAAGTAGAGTTAATGAGTTCTCCATTACAAAAGAGTAAATTTTAAAAACGTAAATCACTCTGATCAAATTATAGTCTCCCCTAGGACAAGATTTTTTTTACCCCAGCTGGAATCCAGAAATAGCTAAAAGGAATACCAGGAAAACGGAACCCATCTTTTAACAAAGAATCATGGCAAAATGAATCAAACTGCCTAGGATTTGTGAGACAAGCATAATAAATAATTGATATAAAAGTCATCTACATGGGCTGAAGTACAGTGCAAGAAGATAAAGTCATAGGAGGCTTCCCAACTAGAAGAAAGGATAACAGTTTTTATTTGAGAGCATGTAGGAAGGGATTGTACAAATCTGGCCAAAATCTAATCACGTAGGAATAGCCTGCAATCCAAGATTTCCCACAGTATTGTGGCTTTCAGAGACAAAGAGTGGGTTTATCTTTCGTAACATGAACTGGCTGCTGTATACGTCAAATGTCTCCCTCTGCCTACGAGGATAGCTTTGGTCTTATCAAGATGGTGCCTGATCCAACTGCTTTCGTCCATGTCCTTTACTCTGCCAGACACTGTGAAATTCAAGAAACCGCATCTTAGATGTGATGAAAGGAGATGCAGAGCTTACTATCAGCTGTGTACTGATGGTACTGCATCCCTAATTACTTCACTATCTTTCTGATTAGCATCATATAACACTAAAGCGAAAGGGAGATAGAAAAGAGTCCTGTCATTTCCCGCGAGGGAAAGGTGAGGAAATGATTAGCAGAAGAGATAGAGAATAACCCAAATTTATTAGAGTCTTTACCTTAGTCAAGGGAAATTTAGTTCATCCAAAAGCTGGAGAGAGAAAAACAAGTTTATCATACTTATTGGCTGGATATTTTATGGGGTGCCTAGTATATACAGAGAAGAATGTCACCATGCCAATAACTTGGAGAAAGTCATTCAACTTTGGGGGCTTCAGGTTTCCTCTTGTAAAATAAAAATCCTCTACAAGGATTCTTTCTACCTTTCAAATGTAATCATTCTATGAAATACTGCCATTATCTCTCTTCTGAAACATATCATTCAAATAGCAAGCATGGATCAGGAACTATTAAGAATAGCATAACTGTATGAAAAATAATGTCTACCTCAAAAAGTTCACAGTGTAGTATGAGAGACATGCAAGTATTTATAATCCATTTGATACATGCTGTAAGAGAGGTTTCTCTAAAATTCTGTAGCGTACAAAGAAGATATATCTAACTCTTATGAGAAACCATAGAAAGAAAAATTTCAAATGCATATTGAAGGCCAGGGGCAAAATGTTTTTTAGGCAGCAAAACAAAGATGAATACCCAGAATTGCAAATTATTTTGTACAACACTGAATATGTGTTTTAAGAGATTGGGAAGGGGCATTTGCTGGAGGTGATGCCAGAAACTGAGCTAGACCAGAAACTCTAAGATATGTTAAAGAATTTGGACTTCATCCTGCAACAGTGCCTTTCAAACTTGAATGTGCATAAAAATAAACTTTATATATTTCATTAAAAAGCACATTCTGATTCAGCGAGTTTGGGTGGAGACTGAGATTCTGCATTTCCAATGAGCTCCAAGTGATGCCTCCTATACTGCTGATCCATGGGCCACACTTTGAGTGTGAAGCATTCTAAAGTATTCTAAAGCAGGGAAGTGATATGGCGAGATTGTTTTTAGGAAAGTTTACTCTATAAAAAAGTAAGAAGTGAAATGGAGAGAAACAAGCGTGGTAGTAAAGAGAAAAATTGAGAAGCTGTTGAAACAATAAAGGTCAGGGCTTCCCTGGTGGCAGAGTGGTTAAGAATCCGCCTGCCAATGCAGGGGACACAGGTTCAAGCCTGGATGGGGAAGATCCCACATCCTGCAGAGCAACTAAGCCTGTGCGCCACAACTACTGAGCATGCGTTCTAGAGCCCTCGAGCCACAACTATTGAGCCCACGTGCCACAACTACTGAAGCCCGCGTGCCTAGAGCCCATGCTCTGCAACAAGAGAAGCCACCACAATGAGAAGCCCACGCACCACAACAATGACTAGCCCCCACTCACCACAACTAGAGAAAGCCTATGTGCAGCAACAAAGACCCAACGCGGCCAATAAATAAATACATTTATAAATAATAATAATAATAAAGTTCAGATAGGACCTGAACAATGGCAATGGAGATGGAAAGGAAGTGATACCTTTAAGATATTCTGAAGATGCAGGAAGAATAGGACTTGGTGACCAATCAGCTGTGACAGGCGAGCGAGAAAGAGGAGTCCACAAAAGAATCCAGCAGTCTCACTTAATTTGGTGATTTGGGGTTTTTTGGTTTTTGTTTTTGTTTTATTTGTTTTGTTTCATTTTGCCACACTACATGGCTTGCAGGATCGTAGTTTACCAACCAGGGAAACCCGAGCCCACCGCAGTGAAAGCACCAAGTCCTAACCACTGGACTGCCAGGGAGTTCCTATCACTTAATTTGACTTAAGTGAATAAAATCTCATTAAATCAAAGTTGAACTGCATCTCAAAGATAAGAAAAGACTATAAAAGTACACTTGTTTTGGGAAATTCCCTGGCAGTACAATTGTCAGGACTCTGTGCTTCCATTGCAGGGGGCATGGCTTTGATCCCTGGTCAGGCAACTAAGATCCCACAAGCCATGTGGCACAGCCAAAGGAAAAAAAGAAAGTACACTTGTTTGGCTACAACAATCTTTTGCCATTTTTCTATTTAACTCTGTAATAGTCTAAGGTTGGTCTAGAGCTGTGTAGTCCAATATGATAGCCACTAGCCATAGCCACACTAGCCACAGGTGACTATTTAAATTTAAATTTATATTAATTTATTATTAAATTACTTTAAATTAAGTAACATTAAAAATTCAATTATTGGGGGTGGGGGGTGAAGGGGAAGCTGAGACGAAGCGAGAGAGTAGCACAGATATATATATACTACCAACTGTAAAATAGATAGTCAGTGGGAAGTTGTATAGCAAAGGGAGTCCAACTCGAGGATGGAAGATGCCTTAGAGGGCTGGGGCGGGGAGGGTGGGGGGGACTCGAGGTGGGGGGAGTCAAGGAAGGGAGGGAATACGGGGATATGTGTATAAAAACAGTTGATTGAACTTGGTGTACCCCCCAAAAATAATAAATAAATAAATAAATTTTTTTTTAAAAAAATTCAATTATTGGGGACTTCCCTGACAGTCCAGTGGTTATGACTCCATGCTCCCAATGCAAGAGGCATGGGTTCCATCCCTAGTCAGAGAACTAAGATCCTGCATGCCACATGGCACAACCAAAAAAAAAAAAATTCAATTCTTCATATGATCCAGCAGTCCCACTCCTGGGCATATATCCAGAGAACAGTAAAATTGAAAAAGATGCATGCACCCCAATGTTCATAGCAACACTGTTTACAATAGCCAAGACATGGAAGCAACCTAAATGTCCATCAACAGATGAATGGATAAAGAAGATGTGGTATATATACACAATGGAATATTAGTTAGCCATGAAAAACAATGAAATAATGCCACTTGCAGCAACATGGATGGACCTAGAGATTATCATACTAAGTGAAGTAAGTCAGACAGAAAGACAAATATCATATCTGCTTACATGTGGAATCTAAAAAAAGTAATACAAATGAACTTATTTATAAAACAGAAGTAGACTTACAGACATAGAAAACAAACTTATGATTATGAAAGGGGAAAGGGGGGAAAGGATAAATTAGGGGTTTGGAGTTAAAATGTACATACTACTATATGTAAAATAGATAACCAACAAGGATCTACTGTATAGCACAGGGAATTATACTCAATATCTTATAATAACCTATAATGAAAATGAATCTAAAAAAGAATATTTGTATCTATATCTATTATCTAGCTAGCTAGCTAGAACACAATCACTTTGCTGTACACGTGAAACTGACACAACATGGTAAATCAACTATATTTCAATAAAAAAATTTTTTAAATTCAATTCTTCAGTTACACTAGTCACATTTCAAGTGTTCAATAACTGTATGTGGCTACTGGCTACCATTTTGCACAGCATCAATACAGAACATTCTCATCTCAGAAGACACTTCTGTTAGACAGCACTAACAGAGGCTCAGCCAGGCGCCTGTATTGCAAGGAGTCAACATTATGAAAAACATCCCATTATCTTTACTCTTTATTTATTTCTTCTAGAATGTATCCTCTCCTTCTTGTAAGATGCTTTAGTATTTTTTGAAGCGTGGCAGAGTCAAGAAACGGGAACGTTTGAAAACCATGAAGGTGAGGAGATCTCAGCAGACTCAACAACATTGTTTTCCTTTGAGAAACAACACCAACATTTGGAAATCCCAGGAGATGTCTCAAGATCATAACACCCTTGAGAAAATGAGCTCATTTGTAAGTAAGTCTGTGGGAATGAGAACAGATACATTATTCCCCATATGTAAGCAATAAGTAAATAAAGCCCAATTTTAAAGCCTTGTGCAATTGTCATGAGTAGTTTAGTCAAGAATAAAAAACTGAGTATAGAGGTTTAAAGATAGAGTCTACTCCAGGACTTTTCCCCATAACAGTAAGCTTACCAATAGAGAAAGAACGCTTTACCTCATGGGATGCTTTCAGCGATGTATACAGAAAAATTTGACACAAACTGACAAATAAGAAAACTTATTGGCTCATTTAGCTAGAAAATCCAGAAGTGGATAAGGTTTCAAAATTGATTGGTCTAGCAGTCTAGCTATGTTTTGTCAAGGACTCAGTTTCATTCTAAATCTGTACATGGTGTTGACTTTAACAATGATTACTTTCACTGACATAATACGGCTGACAAAAATAATCAGGGCCTCTTCATGTCTAAGCTAGTCTGTTCCCATAACCATTCAACAGAAGTTCTAAACTGTGCACTGGTTAGAGAACTTCTCATTCATCCCTGTGGCCAGGGCAGCCCATGCTCGATGACTTAGGTCTAACTAACCTGAATTCATCATTGTATTATAGCAAGAGGTTTGGCCCCCCCCAAGCCACATGGTTGCCACTTAAAAGGGGAAGATGAAATAAACATAATAATGTTGGGGAAATAAACATAATATTTACTATGTCAGCAGAAAAAGAAGATTATTTTTTAGTTCTCATTTATATCAACTTATTTTTTAAATCCTTACATTCCAAGCCATTTTTTTCTTGATAAGGAAAAAACACTGTGAAATGTGAAAGTGAGCAAGTGATGTTTCAGATTCACAGATAAAAATCACATTAGAGAAAGCATAAGAAATAAAATGGTGGCATAAGGTAAATTTTACTTTTTATTGTAGCCACAAAAAGTGGGGGAAATAGGCTCAAAAAGAATTGATGGTATAAGGATGATTGGGATATATTCAGATTTTACTCTAAAACTTTAGATGAGACTCTTTCATCAAATGGAAACAGTAACAAAAGTAAAATAAAAGGACTTTGGCCACCATACTGTTAACATATATACATGTAAGAATTAATTACTTTGGGCTTCCCTGGTGGCACAGTGTTTAAGAATCTGCCTGCCAATGCAGGGGACACAGGTTCGAGCCCTGGTCCAGAAGGTGCCACATGCCACGGAGCAACTAATCTCTTGCACCACAACTACAGAGCCTGCACTCTAAAGCCTGTGAGCCACAACTACTGAGCCCACGTGCTGCAACTACTGAAGCCCGCACACCTAGAGTCCGTGCTCTGCAATGAGAAGCCACCACAATGAAGAGCAGCCCCTGCTCTCTGCAACTAGAGAAAGCCCGTGCGAAGCAACGAAGACCCAAAGCAGCCAAAAAATAAATAAATAAATAATAAAATAAATCTTAAAAAAAAAATCAATTACCTTATAGAGTTTCTAATATACAAATGTGTATTGAATTGATGACCATGATAAGGTACAACCTTAAGCAAGTTATTGCTTCTCTTTTCTCCACTGTTGATTGGAAGATTTTTATTCAAATCCAGTAGAAACATTTCAGAAGTTTTTTTTTTCAAAATAACTGAAAATCTATTCCCCTAAAAATTTTTCTAGTAACTAAAAGGACTCCAGGTGGATGCAGGAGATTAAAAATAATAATAATAATGCCCACACTTTGTTTTACTCTCACTTTATGTTTAATGACAAAATTATGGTTTCAACTTCTACCTCAATGAAACTAATATATAAAACTGTATCTCATGTCAGTTCTTCATTCTCAGCTGTCTATGAAGTGTTTATACTTGAGGGTTCCACTACCACCTCAAACATAACATGCCCCAAACAGAACTGTATCTACTATCCCCTTCCCCAACAACAACAATAAATTCCTTTTCCAACTTCTCTTTTTCTGTCATTGGAATCATTATTCCCACCCGCTGCCCCCAGCCCCCAATCTTCTGGGGCAGGAATGTCAAAAACATCTGTGATTATTCCCTATGTTTTCCTTAATCTAATCAGCCCCTGCATACGATCAGTCATTTCTTTATCATATCTTAGAGATATCCTTTAAATTACTCTCATTGTCACCACTCTAACCTAGATTCTTATCACACCCCACTCAAATAATTGCAATATCCTAGTCATAGAAGGATACATAAAAGAAAAATCACTGGACTTTGACTCAGTATCCCACCAATTAGTTATGTCATTTTAGGTATCACAATCTTTGAGCCCCAAACTCCTCTATAAAATGAATAGGACTGGACAAGATAGTCACTATGTTCTCTTCAGTTCTAAAATTTTGTGCCAGAGCAAAATTTCCCCTTGCTTCAGTCTCTTCTACTTTTCCCCTCCAAATCATTCAATACGCTGCTATAAGATCAACCTTTAAAAACACCACTTTTATTATGACATGTAGGAGGCAGAATAAAGCAATAGTTAAGAGTGGCCAGCTCTAAAGTCAGAATGCAAGGATTCTAACCTCAGCTCTGCCACTTACCAACCATGTTACTAAGCATGTTCCTCATCTGTTGAATAGGAAAAGAGATAGCACCTCATTAAAGACTTCAATAATTAAATGAGGTAATACATGCATATGCCTGGCACATTGTTAAGTGCTCAATAAATGTTTATTATTCTTATATTACCCAATCAAAATCCAACAATTGATCCTGGCTACAAAACAAGTCCAAAAATCTGTAGCCGGAGTTTTAATTTTTTCTACACCTACCTCTGAACCACCTTTTTTTTTTACACCTGCCTTTACTGTTACGTTCTATAGACCCTCCATCCCAAACATGTTGGTCTACTTTTTATCTTCAAGGGCTTTCTGACTTATTTGCATCTTTTCAATACCTCTTATGCCTGGAACACCTCAGTTTCTTTTGTCTACTTATTTGAAATCAGAAGGCTTTCTGCTACATGAAAAACAAACAAACAAACAAAACAAAACAAAACTTAAACTATGTTAAACAGTAAGGAAGTGTATTGGCCTAGTGGCAAGGTAGGTATCAGACTGGCTAGATCCAGTGGCTCGACCTCTGTTTCTTTCCAGTTCTCTTAGTAGTGTCCTTGTCTGTAATATTTCCTTGGCCCTCAGGCTGATTTACTACCTGGAAAAAAAAAGGCTTTAGTTGTTCCAGACTTCACATCCATGAACCCTGTTGTTTGAGGAAGAGAGAAGTTCTTCCCAGCATTCCAAATAAGAGTCCTGAAATTCACCTTGATTGGATCATAGTCTTCTCTTCCCATCCCCCACCCACAGCCCCAAGCAAACAGTGATGTGACCAGAGGAAATGGAATGTGCCAAAGATTAGATTAAACCAACCATAAATCCTCCTTAAGCTTGAAGTGGGATCAGGTTCCCTCCAAATACTTGCACTTACGTAGAAGATATTATCCAAGCTAAAGTCTGAATCTTGTTAATAGTGAGAAATAATGAATATTGGTTATGGGGCCAAGGACATCCACTCCACCACCCCTAAGGCCCAATTAAAGACTATCTCTTTGACAAATGTTAGTTTCTATGAACACCACTTTGACTTGCTTTATACTATGTGTATGTCTTGACTCCCTCAGTAGATTATAAATTCCTTGAAGTCAGGGACATTATATTCCTACTCAGCACTAAGCACATACAGAAGAGCACTCAGTGAAGGATAAAATAGTTGAATAGCAGATTCAGTGCTATATATTTGGAAAGTATAGTTCTACTCCTGGTGGTTGAAAGACGTGGTTGAAAGAAGTGCGGTGGGTAGAAAAGAAGTGCGGTGGGTATCACAGCTCTTAGAACTGTTAGAACTGTTCTAGGGGAGAGGAACAACTTAGGTAATGGATCCCTGGGTAAAATAACACAGGCAGTTTCACGCCCCCAAACAAAGAGCCCACAGAATCCTATTTCTACTTTCAGATTTGAGGCAAATATGATTTTCTAATGGCTGTGTTTGATGATTATATTTATGCCTCCACAAGTGGCTTTCTTAGCCTTGACAATCTCAATTTAAGTTTCTTATTTCCTCCGGATCTTGCAAAGTGTTTCTCCTCACATGGCATCTGGGAAAACACATTCTATTCATTTATTTCAAAACTGCTCCCTTGACCTCTTTAATGCTTCCCTAACCATTAGAATCCAAGATGCTCTTACAAACAGGACTTATTATTGACAGTCTTCATCTTTTGCAAATGGAAGTGATGACAGACCCACTGCTTTGCTTAAAAATATTTTGCTGTTTCTATGCAAAATATTTTATTAATGAAAACCACATATTATGTTATACTGAAATATTATGAATTGAAATTTGGGTATCTAATGTCTCTAATAATAAAGGCTTCAGAGTACAACTTTTGCTTGTAGATATGTAGCTGGCTGGCATTTTAATTTTTAATTCACATTTTTAATTTAAATATGACTGATCTGAAATATTAAGAAAAATTCTCCTTGAATCATTGCATTTCAAAAGAAGAAAGCAAATCCAGCTGTCTAATTAGGATGCAATCTTTTATTTATAAATTGAGATCGTTAGCACTCACCTAATGATTTCTTTCTCTCTATTAAATATACTCCTAATAATGCTAAATGAAATGAAGGTTCTTTATAAAGTTAAATTCACCAGAATTAGATAGCAAAGTATAGAGGTAAGAATTATTAACATGTTATGGGAAAGACTCATTTCTAAATACAGTTTCAATAAACAATAAGTGTGCAAATAACTACTGCAATTTTTCTTTTTCAAACCTTAAAAAATGCATTTTTAGGTAATGTTTCCAATAATTGTTCTGTCTTCCCCACTGAATTTCGAACTCCTGAAGGAATGTGAAATGCCTTATTCTTATTTATTCACTTATTCTCTAGCATAGTGCTTTCTACACCACTGAATATTTATTAAGTCTAATCAAAAATCAGTAAGCCCTGCTAACAAACCAATATAGGCAATGTTTTGACTCTAAAATCCTGACACTTGAAAGAACAACATCTAAGTATAGGAAAGTGATTTTCCTCATTTAAAGTGTTGAGTTTTTTTTTTCTTTTGCTTTTAGCCTTTATTGTTAACATAACTATTGAAAAAAATTAAATATAGCTGGTTAGTGATAAAACATCACATTTTCAAATTCTAGCTCACCTTCATTTTAGTTTTAATTTACCTTTTAATTTAATTTTATTCTTTTAGAAAAAAAAGAAAAATGATTAAGCTCTTTTTTAACCCTGAGGGTAGGAAGTCATAATTTTCTGCTACTGATATTTATCAGGATGGCTGATATTTTTCCCTTCTTCATTCCCATGTGTTTCTATGAAAGGACTAATGTTACTGTGTATGTGTTATAGTGATATGATTATAGTCATTTTGTGATAATGATGATAGCCCTTTAGATCACTTCCTCATAGAATGCTCAAGAAGTTGGTACATCTGTTAACCTCAGCCAGAAAGGTTTAGATACTGTGTGAATTCCAATAATTCCGATAATCCACTATGGATAAGGTATATACCTCAGGCTAGAAACCTGAACTGCGCCGGTAAGAAGACCCCAATTAGTCTGAGACATTTAAACCAGTCTCCTAAACCTTAGTCCAAGAGTGAGTCAGTAGGTCATGAAAACAGCTCTCTTGTGATGATAAATGAGATGCTTTGTCATGCAGAGGCAGGGAGATGAAAGGGAAGGAAACCATGCCTGCAAAGTTGATCTAATCTTTTAAGATTGCTGTATGGTTATAATTATCTCATAATCAAAAACGTATCTTTTATGCTTGAGGTAGGTTTTGTTTTTTAGTGGTTTTTGTGGGGTTTTTTTGTTTGTTTGTTTGCTATTATCTTTAACTTTTTGTTCTATCTTAATATTTAGTGCAGTTTTCAAAATGACCATTTATTTCTTCTGTCCGGAGGAAAACCAAGGAAGGAAACATTGTTCATATTGGGACCAGAGTTTGGGACCCAGCATAATTCAAATTGGGACAGCACAAATCATCCCAAGGGAAGATGAAAATGGAGGTGAAATAATTAGGGTCATTTGCCTGGCTTCTCCTCCAAGAGATTTTCCTTCCAGAATTTTCACTGAAAGAACTTCAGAAGGTTTTGTGTTTTAGCTTTTATAAGAAAAGGATTGTGACACAGCATTGTGACACAGCATATAATATTTTTACAAAGTTTGTAAGATCATTCTTAAGCATGAGTTAAGCACTCAACTCGTAATTTCCCTAAGAGAGGGAGGTAGCAAAAACAGTGAGGAAAATCTCAGCAAAACAAGACTGAAGCCGTCTTTGGCTAGTACCATCACCCTCAATTTCATTAGAGATCCCCATGGTGCCTGATGATTACCTTCCACTCCACATGATGCTTGCTAGGCTGGTACAAAGATAAGTCCCTAATGGCTTCGAATATGTAGGAATCATTGAGAGTATGAGATTTAACAGAGTTGAAATAATATTGAGAGATGGAAAAAGAAGATACAAAATTCAGTTAGAGGAAAGTGTATAGGAGTTAAAAGAAATAGCGTTGAGATCAGGGGGAATTGTGAGTTGGGCCTTTACAAATGTAATTGAGAAAAAAAGAACATAAGAAAAGGCTGGGGAAAAACTGTTTATCTATATATATTCCTGAATCTGAAGGGAAGAGGCTATACCCAGGAGGTACTTAAAGGATGGAGAAATATGGTCCTCATTAGCTTCAATAAACCAATTAACAGCGTCACCTAGAGCATTTTGATCAATTTTTCTAGGCTTGTAGACTAGAAGAAATGAGAACTACTCCTCTACTGAGTCCCCTATATCTATACTGTCACTAAATCCTTTCTACTTTAATCATTTTCTCTACTTTTACTTTTTCTTTCCTTCTCCACTGCCGCTTCACCCTACTTCAGTCCATCTTGGATAAGACCAGCAGATTAATATTCCTAATAATTATTTTCATGTCACCACTCATCCTCTCAAAAATCTACATTGCCTAGAGTATCAAGGCCAAGCTTCTCTTTCTGAGAAATAAGGGCCCTCCATAACCCAGATTCACCCTACTTGTATAAATTTTACTTTGCAGTACGGCCTAAAATGCACCCTCGTTTCAGACAGGGACATCTATCTGAGCACTTCCCCCACAATGCCAAGCCCATTCTTGCTGTAATGCCTGTGCAAGTGCCAGTGTGTTGCTGAAATGACCTTGTTGCTGCCCTCTTCACTAAATTGTCTCATGTTCAAAGTTCAGTTCAACTCCTACTGCCAGAAAGAGGCCCTTTTCGGTTACTATGGCTCTTACAGCACAGATTCATCCTCTTTCTGAAATCATTCTATCCTTAGAGTTAGTACAGATAAGAAATATTTCTTTTTTTAATGCTTTACTAGGAAGATTATAAGCTACTCGAGGCCATGTTTTTAACTGCTTTTTTTCTCCAATGGTGTATAAAATCAGTTGGGCTTTTGTTTATTCTTAATGCTTTGACTCACGGAAAAACTGAAATTTAAGTCTGAAGATAATGATTTAGGAAAAATTTTTAGGAATTTGTACAAATTTAGAAATTTATACAGTATTTGTGTGGTATAAGTTTTTATTATTTATGTTAAATAGCTTCTTAAAAATAAACTGTACTCATGGCAAAAGAAAACTCAAAAGTTTTCCTCTTCATCTCCTGTCACCCTATCCCCAGTTCCACTCTCTAGATGTAGCCATTATTAAGTTTCTTCCAAAATCATTCAGAATATGTCTATGCATATACAATATGTACTTAAGGCAAATGAGATCATAATTTACATACTGATCTGCCAATTTGCATTTTTATTTAAAAATATATCTTGGAACCCTTTCCTTACTAGTACTGTATGGTTCCAACATTCTTAATATTTTGCATATTTTCCATTTATATCAGAGCTCCATAATTTATTGAATCAACCCTTTATTGATGGGCATTAAAGTTGTTTCTAATTTTCTTGCTATTACAAACAATGCTACAATTAACATTCTTTCTGCACATTTTTATGTACTCATGCAAGTGTATCCTAGAAAAGAAATTCCTAGGTCAAATTGTAGATGTATGTTACTTTTTTTTTTTTTTTTTGCCTGCACCTCACAGCTTGCAGGATCTTAGTTCCCTGACGAGGGATCAAACCCGGGACCAGGCAGTGAAAGTGCAGAGTCCTAACCATTGGACGACCAGGGAATTCCCTGTTACATTTTGTAATAATTGCCAATGCTGTCTCCTAACAAAGGTTGCACAAACTTGTGCTCCCACCACCTCTTCAGGAGCGCTTGTTTCCCTACACCCTCAGCAGCACTGGGTACTGCAACTCTAATTTTTGTCAGTCTAATAGATGAAAAATATCTTCCTGCTATTTTAATGCTTATTTCTTTAATTATGAATGACAAATATTTATTGGCCATTTGTAGAAAGTAACTGCAAAAAGTCTTTGCCTCTCCTTTTTTGTCTTTTTCTTACTGATTTCTAAACATAATTGCATATGATGGAAATTGTTCTTTTGCTGTCTTATGTGTTGACAATGTATTTTCCAATCTGCCTTTTTTCTTTTGAATATTTTATAGTGTATTTTTCTCATATTGCTGTTTCAATTTTTTATGTTGTCAACTTTATTATCATTCTTTTGCTATGTAGTCTGTACTTTGTACCATACTAAAGGCCTTCTCTTTCTAAAATTCTTTTCAAATATTTATCCATTTTCTCATTGGCATTATCGTGGTTTCATTTCTTTTTTTTTTCATTTTATTTATTCATTTATTTATTTATTGGCTGCGTTGGGTCTTCGTTGCTGCGCACCATCTTTCTCTAGCTGCAGTGAACGGAGGCTACCCTTCCTTGTGGTGCTAGGGCTTCTCATTGCGATGGCTTCTCTTGTTGCAAAGCACGGGCTCTAGGTGTGTGGGCTTCAGTAGATGTGGCAAGTGGGCTCAATAGTTATGGCTCACAGGCTCTAGAGCGCAGGCTCAGTAGTTGTGGCGCACGGGCTTAGTTGCTCCGGGACATGTGGGATCTTCCCGGGGCAGGGATCGAACCCATGTCCCCTGCATTGGCAGGCAGATTCTTAACTACTGCGCCACCAGGGAAGCCCTCATTTCTTTTTTTCTTCCTTTTTCTTTTTTTTTTTTTGATTAACTATTTTATCTGTCTGAATTGGGGAAGAGGACACTGTAAGAAATAGAGATACATTTTTTTCCTAAACAGCCAATTGTCCCAAAATGATTTATTAAATAATGCATCTTTTCTTGACATATTTATGATATATATCATCTTTTCCTGACATATTTATGATATATATACACATGTATGTATATATTTGTATATGTGTATGTATGTGTGTATATATATGTATGTGTATATATGTGTGTGTGTATATATATATATATATGTGTTAGCAAACTTTGTTATTAGCTATTTTATTATTGTCAAACACGAGGCAAGATCTGACTCACAGATTTGGCCAGAAAAGAGACAATGAGCCTTTTTTTTTAGATTCAGACAACTTATGACTTACATAGACAACAAAAAGAAGAGTACCCAAAGGTGCCAGCTCCCCATGGACCTTGTTCATGGCAACACCAAAATATAAGAGGCCAGATGACTGCCACACAAATGATGGGACACCGTGTTGCTGAGAAGCCAATGCCACCCTGTAGTTAAGCAGTTTTACAGGCTGTGGCTGAGCCCTAAGTAGGGGGCAGGAGCAAGGCAGAAAGCCTAATACCTCATCAGAACCCTGGAGGGGATGGGAGACAGTTTCATGACACCCTCCCTGGTAGATAGGGGGCAAGTAGGAAATGACCACATAGCAATAACTCACAAGCCTCCCATGTTCCCATGTTCTGAGAAAATCACAAGCCTTCTGCCAAGTAGCTGAGATTCAATCTTGCCTACGTGGCCTATGTGGTTACAGGCAAGGTTGTCAAGCCCCAGCATGGAGCTATTTCCCTACAACCGCTAGTCTGTCCTTGCTGCTGTCATATGAAACCCGAAGCTCCAATATATAGGATTAATGAACCCATAATAGTGCAAATTTGTTTGAGATTTATATCATATGATTGAATAAGAGTATTATCTGGCCTAAGTGGAGGGAAGGAGTGGGAATGAGATGAATTATACACCCCAAGTCAAATATTTGCTCTAAAACTTTTTTTAAAAGAAAGATTGTGAATAGAGATGTTAAATTGTTATGTACAAAAGAGAAAAAGCGTCCAAATAATCGATGTTTTCCTAATTAAAGACCAAATTGACTTACAGTTTATATGAAGTAATTTTTTCTTTAATAGCATACCAGTGTATTATCTTAAGTAAAATGAGAATTTGATGAAAAAGTTTCAAATGACTACACCAATTGCTATTAATATAATTCTTTCTTAAACGGTATATTCTCAGATTTTAGTTAATTCATTTTAAAAGAAAAATTGTTTTTTTTAAATTAATTAATTTATTGGCTACATTTGGTATTCGTTGCTGCACGCAGGCTTTCTGTAGTTGTGGTGAGCAGGGGCTACTCTTCATTGTGATGCACTGGCTCCTCACTGCAGTGGCTTCTCATTGTGGAGCACGGGCTCTAGGTGTGCAGGTTTCAGAGTTACGGCACACAGGCTCAATAGTTGTGGCTCATGGGCTTAGTTGCTTTGCGGCATGTGGGATCTTCCTGGAGCAGGGCTTGAACACGTGTCCCCTGCATTGGCAGGCAGATTCTTAGCCACTGCACCACCTAGGAGAAGAATATTCTTCTCTCAAAAGAAAAGTTTTAAATTAAAATAGCATTGTCTTCAAAGTATTAGTACACTCTATATAACAATTTTAACTAGAATTACAAATTTGTTGATTCCTTAAGAACTTTAAATATACTGAACAACTTTTTAATGCCATATTTGCATAAGAAAATATCCAGGCAATATATTTTTCTCAAATTGTTATATTTATCCAATGTCACATTAAAAATAAGCATTTCTTTTAAAAACATAATAATATTGTAAAATTTATTTGGACCTATTATTCTAAATTGAAGATTCCTTAAAACATATTTAAACTTATCTTTTTTATGGGACTATTTCTAAATGAAAGATTATTTTAAAATTTTAGCCTGCTTGATGCAAATTCAACATATGAACATCTAGATATACAAAAAAGATAACTAGGACATGATAATTTGCTCTGCAAACAACCTTTTTATAGGAAATTCAGATCCAAGTAATATCTTTCAAATTCTTACTATATGACAATTATATGTGTAGTGCTTGCAGACACAATATCTCATGTGATTCTCATGAGCCTACACTTATTCAACCTTTCATGTATCTTTTAATATAATTTGAACACCTGCCTAACCACGGGGAAGGATGAAGACGTGGCAACAGACTTTGCAGCATGGATTAGGCCAAAACCTAAGTGCTTGCTGCGGGTGAAGTTGGTGGGTGCAGAAGGAGCTTCAGGAAGGGAGGATATTAAAGAGAATGAAGGAGATTCAACCCTAGAGCCATGCAAAGGCTTCAACATGAAGGTCCACAATACAGCAAATGGCAGAGGTAAGGTTTGGGCTGGAAGAAAGATTGGTTGAAAAATCTGGACACAAAATGATTAGACTCCCTAGGTTCTTTTTTCAACCTCATGAAATTTATGACTGCCTATCCACCACCCCCCATCCTCCACCCTTACCATATTCCCAAATACTTTCATCATGATTCAGTAGATATATGAGGACCCTGAACCAAACAGGTTTTGACTTTTGTCCAGGCTTGAGGGTAAAGTAGGAATACAAAGGACTAACAGAAGAGATTAAGCAAATCTAATGGGCCCCCATCTCCTGCCCTGGTTCCAGGACAATAGGCACCAATACCTGTTCTAGTTGACCGACAAGTGTCCTGCAAACATTTATGTACACCCAGAACCTTAGAATGTGACCTTATTTGGAAATAGGATCTTTTCAGATGTAATTAAGTTAAGAAGACACCATACTGGATTAGGGTAGGCTCTAAATCCAATGATTGGTGCCCGTATAAGAGGAGAGGGGACTTCCTAGGTGGTGCAGTAGTTAAGAATCTGCCTGCCAATGCAGGGGACACGGGTTCAATCCCTGCTCCAGGAAGATCCCACATGCTGCAGAGCAACTAAGCCCACATGCCACAACTATTGAGCCTGTGATTTAGAGCCCATGAGCCACAACTATTGAGCCCGTGTGCAGCAACTACTGAAGCCCACGCACCTACAGTGCTCCGCAACAAGAGAAGCCACAGCAATAAGAAGCCGGCGCACCACAACGAAGAGTAGCCCCCACTCCCCGCAACTAGACAAAGCCTGTGTGGGACAAAACCCAACACAGCCAATAAATAAATAAATTAATTAATTGTTTTTAAAACAAGAGGAGAGGACACACAGGGACACACAGACAGATGACCAAGTGAAGATGGAGGCAGACACTGGAGTGATACAGCTACAAACCAAGGAATCCCAAAGATTGCCAGGAGCCATCAATCAAGGGTTGCTGGAAACCATCAAATACCATGGCTGATCCTCGAGCCTTGTATTTGGGGGTGTCCTTGTTAAAATAGTTTAGCCTCTCACCTACTAATTCATTACTATTGAGCTTTTAAAATTACTTTGATGGGAAAAAAAGTTTATTTTAAAAACAAGAGACAAGGAAGGAGTCTTCCCTAGAGCCTTCAGAGCATGGCTCTGACAACACCTTGACTTCTGACTTCCAACTTCCAGAACTGTGAGAGAACAGATTTCCATTGTTTTAAGCCACCCAGTTTGTGGTAGTTTGTTACCATAGCCTGAAGGAAACTAATACATCTGTCCTTAGGCAGAACTGGAAGACTATTTTCTGGAAAAACTGAACAGTCCCAGAGAAAAGCCCTACAAATATTGACACTTACGAGTTTCACACGTACCAGGAAAAATCTGTCTGTCAAATGAATGAACAGTGAAGCTTAATTCCCCCCAAATACTGCTCACTACCACAAATCAATCTTCAAATCAGGTCCTTAGTACCTCACTCTTAAATAGGGATGCATAGCCAAGAATCATCAGGCATTCAAGGAAAGTCTGTAGTACCTAAGACAGAGACTACAACTGTCCGCAATATTCAGTCTTTTCCTTTTCCTTTTGGTAATAGAACTTCCTGAATTTTTGCTGGATACATGACTGTTCAGTTAAAGACTGTTTCCTAGCTTCCCTTTTTGCTAAAGTCGCCAGTGGGATGTGAAAAGAGAGGTGTCGCTCCTTCCAGTTTATGTCCTTAAAAGAAAGCTTCAGGGAGGCTCAAGAGGGAGGGGATATGGGGATATATGTACAAATACAGCTGATTCACTTTGTTGTACAGCAGAAACTGGCACAACAGTGTAAAGCTATTATACTCCAATAAAGATCAAAAAAAAAAAAAAAAAAAAGAAATACAAAAAATAAAAATTGAAAAAAAAAAAAAGGAAAGAAAGCTGCTTGCTGTTCCTCTCTTCTTTTCCTCTTCCTTCAGGCTGGAACATGGGCTTATTGGTGGTGAGCCAGTTTCAACCATGCAGAAAAGAAATTTCCTTAAAGAATTTGGGAGTAACGTGGTAGAAGGGTCCCTGGATGACCCTTTGGAGCAGAGCTACCCACCCTCCTGGACTGTTAAATAAGAGAAAAATAAATTTCTATTTCACTTGAGCCTTTGTATTCAGGGTTAGTTTTGTTACAATAATTTAACCTCTCATCTAAAAATTTAGGATTATTTAGCCCATAAAAATTACTTTGATAGAAGTAAAATTTCATTTTTAAAAACAAATTTGACTTTTAAAAAAAATTTAAATAAAAGATGAACCTGGTCTCTCCTACCTTCAAGTACTAGTGTGTCCCTTCAGTTTCTAGATAATAACACCTGAGTCTTCAATCTACTTGACCCCAGGAAGTCTTATCTTCTAACAGATTATTTCCCAGGTATTTCTAAAAGTCCCTAGAGATGCTTGTATCTTCTGCCATAATTGGAACATAGTAGGAGAGCAATAAGTATTTGTTAAATGATTGAAAAATATTATTTGATTCACAAAAATTGATTTGACACTATGCACAACTTTTTTAAAAAATAGAATTTCTTTCTTAGAGTTGTTTTAGATTCATAGAAACATAGTAGAAAGTACAGAAACTCCTCATATTATACCCCTTGCTGCCACACATGTATAGCCTTCCCCATTACCCACATCCCACAGAGTGGTACAACAGACGACCCTGCACTAACATGTCATCATCACCCAAAGTCCACAGTTTAGAGTAGGATTCTCTCTTGGTGTTTTACATTGTACGGGTTTTGACAAATGTATATGACAAGTATCCACCATTATAATATCACACAGATAGTTTCACTGTCCTAAAAATCCTGTACTTTATTTACCCCTCCCTTTCCTCTAACTCCTGTGCATATCTTTTTAATGTCATGAATTTTGAGGAAATGAAATTCACTTGATTTTTTCTTTTCATTGTGCAACATATTTTATTTCTCAAACAATTTCAGTGTTAAACAAGTGAGACAAAGTTATAATTTGGTGACTTTGGATTGTATTGTAGGGAAAAATTTTTACTGTATTTTTAAAATAAATTTAATATTTTGTATTTTCATTTAAATATTGCTTGGCAGGAAGATGGTTTTATATTAAAAGGCATGGTTAGGGTTTTTATTCTTATGTATTAGAATAAATTAATGTAATGGTGCAAATGTATTTACCAAGTAGTTTTCCACTCTAAGCAAATTGTTTTATATAATTGAGTTACATCATACATGAGAGGTAAATTTTAAAATTATCATGGAAAACAAAATTTTTAATTAATTGAATTTTTAATTGAAATGACTTTGAAGGTACCACTTTGAAAACTGGAAGTGTAACCAAGCAGGACCCTATGAGGTCTTCCTAGGATAGATCCCTCCCCATACCCTCTGCTTTAGCTCCTCTCTTAAGTACCTAGATGATAGTATCTAATGCACATTTCCTGAGTTGTTTTACAGACGTGAAAACCCCCACCAAATGGAAGATGGTAACTAGTTGAAGACCATGAGCACATAGCCCCCAGGCCTCCTGAAGCCTAAAGATTGACAAAGTTAATCCCTGTGATGCTGCCCTGTCACTATTGACCAATCAGAGAACTGTGCACAAGCTGATCACATGCCCTGCAACGCCCCTCCCTCACCTGGCCTTTAAAAATGCTTTCCTGAACCCCATCAAGGAGTTTGGGCTTTTTAAGCACTAGTGGTCCTGAACTCCTTGCTTGGTGCCCTGCAATAAATGCTGCACTTTCCTTCACCGCAACCTGGTGTCAGTAGATTGGCTTTACAGCATGCAGGCAAGTGGACCCAAGTTTGGTTTGGTAACAGGGGAGAGTGCTAGTTGTCCCCAGTATCCATTTTCCTTGTTTACTTGGTATTAGAACTTTCAGCTAGGCATGTAGCCACCCAGGACGAAGATGACATTTTCCAGCCCTGTGTGGCTGGGCTGTGGCTCATGGAATGTAAGTGTGAATGTCCCATGGCAGCTTCTGGGACCCTCTCAAGAGGGACCTGGAGCGTGCTCTTGGCTTCTCTTCCTACAGGCCTTCCTGCATCCTGCTGTTGAAATACGGATGCCACCTTGGACCCTGAGGATGAGGGTCTGTATCAGTCAGGATTCTCCAGAGAAACAGAACCAATAGGATCTATCCATCTATCCATATTTATATTTATATAATCATCCACATGTTCAACCAATATTTATGAAATATCTAGTATATTCAAATTACTATGTTAGGCTCACTATGGGCCACAAAATAAAAACCTTACCTTCAAAGAATTTACTTTTAGCATAAGAGTAGTATCAACAAATCCACATTTGGATTTGTAATAATCAGAACTATCCAAAGAGAAAGTTTTAGCATTATACAGTCTCAATTTTTTAAGTTCTTCACTAGTGGCTCTTAAAATACTATGAAATAGTACTACATTTACATGTATAGATTATATGATAAGAACTGATCTATAGAAATATAGCTGGCCATGAATTTGCATTAATTAATGTGTTACATATCAGCATAGATTGTTCAATCCAGTACCACCAAGTAGTCAACAAGCAAAACATGTGGTTATGTAAAGCCCTTTGGAAAACCTCTTACAGAAAGGGGCAAATGCCTCACAGAACTTTGTTCTTCTCCTGAGAAGCAGATGGGATCAGAAGACCATGACTATTGTATACTGCTATTTAACAAGGTACAGTAAATTTTTCTATGCCCCTTCCAAAAAAAAGAATAAGCTAGACTTCCCTGGTGGAGCAGTGGTTAAGAATCTGCCTGCCAGTGCAGGGGACACGGGTTCAATTCCTAGCCTTGGAAGTTCCCACATACCACAGAACAACTAAGCCCATGCGCCACAACTACTGAGCCTGTGCTCTAGAGTCTGCGAGCCACAACTACTGAGCCCACACACCACAGCTCCTGAAGCCTGTGAGCCTAGAGCCCATGCTCTGCAACAAGTGAAGCCAGTGCACTGATAAGCCTGCGCTCCCAACAACTAGAGAAAGACTGCGCATAGCAACGAAGACCCAATGCAGCCAAAAATAAATAAATAAATATAAATATAAAAAAATTAAAATTAAAAAAAAAAAGAATAAGCTATGTTTCTGCACTGAGGAAGAAAAACATGTAAGACCTGCAAATTCCCCAAATCTCCTTTGTTTACAAATCCTGCTTGCTTGGTCTTTTGAGATATAGATATATACATATTTTTATATTACATATAATATACATATTATATATTATGTTATTATATAAATACAGTTTATGGTATATGTATTATATATATTTCTTCATAAATAAGTTAGGAGAAATTGATCTCTTAGGATCCCAAATAAGGTGAAATGAGGTTGTCATTTGTTGCTAGTATGTGCCAACAATTTCTACCCTAGGAAAAGTAAAGGAGGTTAGGGGGGTGGGGGTGCAGGGAGGAAAGTTCCTTGGCAGTCCAGTGGTTAGGACTCAGCGCTTTTGCTGCTGGAACTAAGATCCCACAAGCTGAACAGTGAGTCCAAAAAAAAAGAAAAGTGCAGAGGGGGACACCACCCCAGCACCTCCCAGCTGACCATCTCCACAGGCGTGGCTGTGGATGCAAGAAGACACCTCTATCCACCCCATAGCCAAGCAAGCCCTCCCAAAGGGGTGAAAAACATGTTAGCAAGAATCTCACCTTCAGTGAAGGATTGAAGGCATTATAGGTAAAAGGATCAAAATGTGATGTAATGGAGAGAGATGGGAGGCATCTTAATTTGGGAGGACTCCAAAACAACTTCATAAAAAATACCTACTCTGTATTTTAAATTATGTATTTAATCTTTTGTTTCCTTTATAAGATATGTCAGTAGTCAGTAATATGGGAAGAGTGTTAAATCTAACACCAATGTAAGAGGAACGTAAGAGCTTGGATTTTGGAGCCAAACTGGGTTCAAATTCCAGCTCTACCACTTAATAAGTGCATAGTCTTGGGAACTGGGCCCCAGTGTCCTCTTCTATAAAATGGATAGAATAATAGCACTCACCTCATAAGGCTCTTCTGAGGAATATGTAAATTAACATAAGTGCACTTAGAAAAGTACTTGGCACAGAGTAAAGATTATACAAAACCTCTTACTGTTATAAATGCTTTGGCATCATTTGGGAAGTGGGATGTGGTATTCTGTGTTAGCTTTGCTGTCCGTTAAGAGAGACTGGAATTTTCTCAAATTTTAAAACTCCCAGCAAAAGATTTATGGCGCTTTCTCTCGCCCTGCAATTTTTCTGTCATGCAGTCACCTGCTGTATTGCAGTTAGGCCTTGGAGATAAATGAAGAGGGATACAAAGATTCTCCAGCAAAGACCCTCTTATTAGGAAGAGACAGCAAGAGAGCAAGGTTATCATATCAGGTATTGTCCTATACATTCCTGCTATTCCTACTTAACTGCAGTTGTTCCTTGTGCCACAAGCTATTACTACAGTAATAGTAGTAGTAGTGGTAGTAGTAGAAATACCATCTGAGTGTGTGTCAGGCAATGGGCTAAATTCTGTATCCCATTTACTTCTCACAAGAATGCTATGATGTAGGTACTGTTATTGAGAGGGGATACTGCATGATGATTTTAACTGTGGGCTTTAGAGCTAGACTTGCCTGGGATTGTATCCTGGTCCCATCATTAGCTGGCTGTGTCCTCTTGGACAAATTACCTAACCTCTCTCACCTACAGAATGAGGATAATGATAGTACTTACTTCACAGGGTTTTGGGGTGAGCATTTCATGAGTTAATGTATATAATGTCCTCAGATTTGGATTGGTTTAGAATGTGGACTGTGAAGCCAGGATACTTAGGTTTACATCTGAGCTCCATTACTTTGGAGCTAAGTGGCCCTGGGCAAGTTACCTAACTTATCAGTGCCTCAGTTTCCTCCTCTAGAAAATGAATGTGGCCAGAAGAGTACCTACCTCATAGAGGTTTTTATAAGGATTAAATTAGTTATATCTGGGGACTTCCCTGGTGGTCCAGTGGTTAAGAATCCCCCTTCCAGTGCAAGGGACATGGGTTTGATCCCTGGTCGGGGAACTAAGGTCCCACATGCCAAGGCACAGCTAAGCCCGGATGCTCTAGAGCCCTCGCTCCACAACTAGAGAGCCCATGTGCTGCAACTAAGACCCAATGCAGCCAAATAAATTTTTTAAAAATTATAAATAAATAAATAAATAACATCTGTAAAGTGCTTAGAGCAGGGTCTAGCAATGGTAAGCTTCTCCCCCTTCTCTCTCATCTCCTGGAACTCTAGCCACACGTGTTAAATCTATTCTCTGCGTCCCTCTCTATCTTTCCCTCTTTTCTGTCTTTTTCATTCCTTTTGGAGCTTAAGTCAGAATACTTTCTTCTGACCCTTCTTCCAATTTGTTAAACCAAATAAATATTTACATGTACTTTGTTGTCTAAATAAAGAATTCTATGCACTCTCGAAATAAAAAATAAAAATAAATAAGTGAATAAGTGAGTAAACACTCTGTACATAGCATATATTTAACATGTGTTTGTTATGCTTATTAACCCTGATATAACATAAGAGGAAACTGTAACTTGGGGAGATCAAATAACTTTTGAAGGTTACACAGCTAGTGGGTGATGCAGCCGGTATTTAGACTCAGAGTCCAGAGCCTTAATTACTTTAATTATCTTACTACACTTCTACTGCCGGAAAACTAGTAGGACACTGCAGATGTTTGGTGATTTACCTTGTTCTTGAGGGTGGATGCTGGCTTTGTTATCTAGTATGTGTGTATGTGTGTGCATATTTTAAGGGCTTTGTTGGGGGGGGGGTGTCATTTCAACCTAATCCATCCTACCTACAGCATCCTTAATTTTGCTCAAAATACCTAGCTCCCAATTAGAAAGCTTAATTCTCATCTATCGTTCTGCATATGCAATCAGTGGGAGCTCCCTACCCAGAAGAGAAGAGCAGTGAAGCTAACAATTCTCGGGCAAGCAGCCTGTGATTCCAGAATTAACCTCATGCTGCTGCCATCATGAGCCCTTGGGCTGAGATGTGGCTCTGGCGGAGGAAATGAATGAATCACCATTGGGTTTTTTTGTTAGTCTTCAGCTATTTGGAGCAGCACCACTTTAAATAATTAATGAAATTCGAAGGAAAAAAATTAAAGAATTAGTGATTTCTTTCTTTGCTGATAAAACCAGGGTGTATCAATATTAATTAGCTGAGAAAGAAGAGAGGAAAATCTTTCAGATGATTTTCTAGGAATAGTTCTGCTTAACTAACAAGCCCAGATAGCAGGAAACCAGATATAAAACTGGAATGGCATTAGACTGTAAGGTATAAGTATTATTTTCTTCAATGATCCACTGCTTATCAAGCACACACATATACACAAACATTATTCTTTTTACACTAAGTTCAGTCATTTCATTCTGTGCCTCCAACCATTAGCTTTTTTTCCCAGTTTATTCTTCCCTTAAAATATCATCTATTCTGTCAGTTTTGATGACCACATCTACAGGTGACACCTGAATTTTCATGTCTTGTGTCTCACATTTGTAACTACTTATTAGAAATATGCATGCTTATCTTGCCATTAGTCCAAATCAAATATATTTAAAAGTAAGCATAATTCCACTTCTATCAAGGATGGAATAGAATATTGTTCTATTCAGTTGAGTAAAAGAACATTGTTTCCACCTTAATAAAAAGAAAAAGCGAGTCAATCAACATACTCATACATTTTCTTAAGCCCATCAAACAGCTGTTAGTTACCACAGGGCAAAAAAAGTACATTGAAATCCAAAGAAAGACAGAAATTTCCAAAGAGAGAGAGGTCAAGAATATAGGCTCACTTGTGGCAGAGCACAAAAGGAAGAAACTCCAGGTGCAACACAAGCAGCTAAGAAGGTTACAACTAATTTTCTTTTAATATGTATTTATTTATTTGGTAGGGCCGAGTCTTACTTGTGGCAGGCGGGCTCCTTAGTCGCAGCTCGCCAGCTCCTTAGTTGTGGCATGCGAACTCTTTGTCGCGGCATGCATGTGGGATCTAGTTCCTTGACCGGGGATTGAACCAAGCCCCCTGCATTGGGAACACAGAGTCCTACCCACTGCACCACCAGGGAAGTCCTGCTACAACTAATTTTTTAATGAATTGCTAAAGGCTGAGTGTGGGCTAGTGAGAGAGTTTAGAACCCCTGGAAGCTGCAGACACAGGCGGAGATCACACTGACCTGCAGGTTCTTTTCCATGAATAGCCACTGACTGTATCAATATATGCGTAGTGGAGGGTACTTGATATCTGAACAGGGCCATTCTATAGGGACAGGAAACATTTGCGGATGAACATCAGTGCCACTGTGGTGGGAAAACAAAGTCACAGAGGACTACAAACAGCTTGAATATCATGTGCACACGTGTGCTTGTGTTTGGGAAGGAAACTGGCAGAGGCAGGACATGAAATCTCAATCTGCCTTGGAGATGAAAGGTTTTAGGTATCAACTATAGTGTGGCTTTTTTTCAACAATTTCCTATCATGAGGCTTGGCAGTTGTTAGTACCATGATGGGCAGATGTAGAGGAAACAGTGTGAAATCAAGACTGAGAAACGTTTGGGATGAAAGACAAAGTGTGGCAGCTTTTCTTTGTGGCTGTTCCCTTCTCAAAAAAAGCCTTATCCATCACTCATACCCACTCCACTTGCTTCCTCAGGCTTACGTGTCAATTTCTGCCTACACTTCTGCTGCCAAGTGTATGTTTATGAAATTCTTATTACCCGCAATATGGACCATCTCTTTCTCCCTTGTCTGATTACTCCCTGGGTTTTTCTCCCACCACAGTGTGTGGGGGCAGGGCACTAAAGAAGAGCCCAGGGAGAGTATCCCCAGGTTTGCCTTATCTCATTGATGGCTGTCTCTTAACCAGACGCCATCTTTTACTGACACTTGACACGGATACGGGTCTCCCATTTCTGAGATAGCACAGTGTCAGATGCCCTGTTTTCTTTTATTCACTTAGAGAGCTGTTTCTACCACCCAAGTCACTTTGCTTTAATAACTTCCAAACCTTTTCCACATTCTAAAATCAAAATTTGGTGCCGCCTATGTTAACCACTGGATTCAATTAGCAACTTTGTTTTAAAAACAAGCCTACAGAAAACTTCTATTTTAAAATAGAATTAGTCTTTGGGGAAGATGAACTCTAAGAAAAATGTGTTTGGAGTTTAATCACACCCCCAACAAAACAATTTAAAAGTCATTTGAATTATAAGCAATCAAAAACATACCATTGCTCACCAAACCTAAATGGCTGTATGAACCTCTTCTACTTGTAGGGAAGAATGGAGAAATTGTGGTAGAAAGAGAATAAAGAATCGGAACACATGTTTGTTTGGTTTAACATCAGATGTAGGGAAAATTTGATATGAAAGAAAATGTATCTAAAAGTTTTTCACTTATACAGCAGTTACACATTGGATTTCAGTGTGTGCTGGGGAAAGAGTTGTGTTTTGACCCACTTCAGTTCATTCTCAGGACTAGACATGGCATGATTTGAAGGTAACTAGAAAGATCTCATATCCCGAAATAATCTTTTTTTATACCTTGGGACAAAAATATATCAGAATAACCCTCAGAGACTGTCTTCCTAGCCCCTGACTGGTAAGTTTCAGCATCATCACCTGTCATACGG
Source organism: Hippopotamus amphibius kiboko (assembly GCF_030028045.1). Lineage (NCBI taxonomy): Eukaryota > Metazoa > Chordata > Mammalia > Artiodactyla > Hippopotamidae > Hippopotamus > Hippopotamus amphibius. Next base: position 140,738,282 of record NC_080190.1, on the reverse strand, counting down.
ACGATGGCTTTTCTTTTAATTAATTAATTAAGTAACTAATTTTGTCTCTAATTTCCCCTCCTTTCTGGATCTTGTTATCTCATCTCAGGCAGTCAGTCACTTAGATTTCAGCATGGCTTTGTTCTGCAGTGAAAAGATTTCAGCATATAAATTATCCAGAGTGATAGGAGTACAGTTTGGCTATTTAAACCAGTTTTATGCTTCTTAACTCATTAAACCCAATTTTAACAGACTATTACTCAAAATTCACTGCCAGGTCAGTTGGTGAATTCAGCTCAGTTCTAGCCACTAGGCACTGCCCTAGGTCGCAACTGAAAACAGCTTTCTCTCTGCAACTTCAGATACTGCTTGAACAGTTCTCTTTGGATTCTATCCTAAATCTCTTTATCAAATTTCTAATCTCAAAAGCCCTAGGTCTATTCAGGTGAAGTGATTTAAGCTGCTTCTTCCTCTTTGCAAGCCTTTTCTAGATAACCTATCTGTATAAAGCTAATGTACTTCTCCCACTGGACTCTCCTAGCATTCTTACAACCTACTATTCCTGTTCTGGTTTCTCATGCCTCTGGAACTTTCCCCAAGTGTCTCTTTAAGTAACTTCTACCTTTTATTTTTTCTATCTTTTCCTCTCATAGTTATACCTCCAGGATTTCCAGAACCTTCATCCTATCCCTCTTGATAAAACAAAGTCTATTTACATTTTAATTACTCTTGTTCCATATGAACAAGAGTACTATATCCTTAAATCTACACATTCATTGGGGAAGGGTTATCTTTTTTTTTCACAAGTTTAATCATCAAAAACCTTTTTTAGCCAAGATTGCTTTATATTGGGGCACCTGATTAAGACAGGAAGGCACTATCACAGGGTATAGACTAGGACTCGGATGCAGAGATGCTTAGGACCACATGGGACAATATAATGATTCATTAAGACTCCAAATAGATACAGCTCCAAAATTTGGGGATGAGGTCAAGAAAAGGTCAGCTTCTGATATTCAAACTAAAAAAATTGTAGAAGACTGCATCTGCATAAGTGACTCACTTTCAGTGATTTAAAAACATGTCCCAAATGGAGCCATGGTCTCAGTCCAATTAAGAAAGTCACTGGGTTTCTCAAAAAAACTGTAGTCCACTCAATGTCGTTGTCAAATGCCTCAGATTCTTGTTGTGCTGTCATAATAGGAGGATTAGAAGTCTGCCTCAGACCTAAGAAAAGGAAGGCAAGACGCAAGCTGATATTAGTTTTACCCAGCATCCCCAGAAGGATACTTTGCCTTCAGAGGACCAATGTCAATTATTTAGTTAGAATATACCTGGAATAGAGCAGGGGCAAGCTATACTTAATTTTATAAAAATAGCAAGTAATTACATCTATTTTTGTTATTATTTTCACCAAGTGTTGCAATAGGCAGATGGAACTAGGAAGAGGAGTGGATAAGAATGTCATGGATGAGGAAAATAATGTACATTTAGTACTAGATAGGAAAATAAATTGCTACATGGAAGCTTCAAGAGAGATGCAGCTCAAGAGTGGGTGAACAGAGAGAAAGACTAGGAGAAAGGCAAGGCTGACCTACTGATAAGAGAAAGTTAGGATGAGGCATAATCACAAGGGAGTGCATTTATAGATAACAGCTGAATCTAAATGCCTGAATGAAGAGGAAAATTGGGAGGAGATGTCCCATGTGGAGCTTGCCATAGTAAGCATTTTTTTCCCAATGAAGTTGATACTTTGTAATGTCAAGCAATTGAGGGGTAAGCATTGAGAATCATTCAAAGTAGAAGATAGGGAATAGCATGTGATGAGTTGGATGTATTAAATCAGCTATCAAGACAGATTACATAGTTGCTGCTAAAACTGTGTTACTTAATATAAGAAATAGGTTCAGGGTTTCGCAGATTTTAGTCTTTGGGCACTACCTTTATCATCTTTGCCATATCCTCATACCACTTATACTCTGCTTAATGTAATTCTTTAAATCAATTTATTAATCTTTTTCACACTTTAGCTTCATCCTAAGCAATCGTATCTATGACCCCATGAGTCTAAGCTAGTTATATCTTTTTCTAACATGTATTAACATAAATATATAACCTTAAAAATAAAATTTCTTCATCTGTGTGATAGCTGAAATCAACCTGTGTACAACTGGTGATACACAGATCCCATTCTGAGAAACCCTAAGATATATATTGTTTATCTACAATAATGTTGTGGTTTGGTATGTAAGAAAGTAAGTACTAAATGCACTTAGAAATCACTTTTTCTTCAGGCTCCTTGCCTTTTGAGAGAAAAAAGGAGGAAAACTATAGCATCATTAATTTCCTCCTACTTGACCTCAGGGGTTTATTTTTAGTTATTGAAACCACTGGATTACTCAAAATGTAAGCCAGGGGGTAGCTATTTGTAAGAGGGCTTTAAATGAATAGAAGAGCAAGCTCTCTCCTGGTACGGAAGGAACTGTACATAGAGAGGCAGATAGAGTGAATGCTCCTGGATATACTGAATATGATTTTAGTCAGGCTACAACCCACCAGAAAGAAAAGCTATAGATGAGAGTGAACAGTGTATCTGTTGAAAGATAGTCCCTCCTTGGAGAAAATTAACTAATATTTATATGCAAGTACCCTCATACTATAAGAAGCAGGTAAAGATCCATCCTACCTGGACTCACTGCGCACATCTCTATTGAGTTTCTACCAAAATGTAGCACCAATATTTTGTCTCCCAATTAGATTTACCTCTAAAAGAGAGAAGTTGAAGCCAATGTTGGCATATAGGTAGATACAAATTCTGTAAATTCTGAAATTGGCATCCTAACTTATAAAGCAGCCTCTTGTGAGTTAAGTTAGAAAGAATGAGTTTCCCCTAAACTTGAACAATTTTGTAAGAAGTGAAAAAGAAATAATTTCTCAGCCTGCAAGGCTAAACATCTGTGGAGGCTCTACTAAGAAAATCATTCATATTTGGGGCCCAGGTTGATCAGAAGGCTAGCCTATCGTTCTTTGAAACCTCAGTAGGTAAACAGGTACTACAGACAGCCTTAATCTCTGGTACAGTTTTCCAAAGGCTGGCCCTGCTCATTGAATAGTATTCCAAGGGGTTCCTATTATTCATCTCAAAGTTATATCTAACATCTTACTGATGGAGGCGCTGCCTTGATATTCAATGAAAGATATTCACTAATGGAATATTTTAAGAAATGAAATGAGTTTATGTGATGGGTAGAGTATTTTCAAACATACCAAAGATTGGTTTGTGCTAGAAGCCTTCATTTGGTGAGAAGCTTGGCTTCTTGTCACCAAACCATCTGCCTGTCTTCCATGGGCTATGCTGACCTTCTTGTTAAATTGTCTTTTGCTACTTAGCCCATCAGTTAACAATCTCTGTTAATTAGATGCTAAGAGAACAAAGTGACATCTAGGTAGCTAGGTAGCAGAATCCAGGACCAACCTCTACTTATACGGTACTGAAAACAAAAATCTTTATCATTAGATAAGCTCTGTCTGGAGCACATTGGTACATAAACTTTATTTCTTTTTATTTTTCTTTTAAGTGGTCATGCTGTGCTAACTTCACAAAAGTAGTTAGTGCTATAGAAGTCTTAGAAGATGCCCCAGCAATCCCACTACTGAGCATATACCCTGAGAAAACCATAATTCAAAAGACACATGCACACCAATGTTCATTGCAACACTATTTACAATAGCCAGGTCATGGAAGCAACCTAAATGCCCATCAACAGATGAATGGATAAAGAAGATGTGGTACATACATACAGTGAAATATGACTCAACCATAAAAAGGAATGAAATTGGGTCATTGTAGAGACGTGGATGGACCTAGAGACTGTCATACAGAGTGAAGTAAGTCAGAAAGAGGAAAACAAATATCGTGTATTAACACATATGTGGAGTCTAGAAAAATGGTACAGATGAACCTGTTTGCAAGGCGGAAACAGAGAAACAGACCTAAAGAACCATCATTTGGACACCAAGGGGGGAAAAGAGGGTGGGATGAATTGGGAGATTGGGATTGACATATGTACACCAATATGTATAAAATGGATAACTAATGAGTATCTACTGATTGGCACAGAGAACTCTACTCATTGCTCTGTGGTGACCTAAATGGGAGGGAAATCCAAAAAAGAGGGGCTATATGTATACATACAGCTGATTCACTTCGCTGTAACAGTAGAAACTAACACAACACTGTAAAACAACTATACCCCAATTAAAAAATAAAATAATAAAATAAAAGTCAGAAGAAAACACAGTGGTAAATCTTCATGACCTTGGGTTTGACAATGTCTTCTTAGATATGACACCAAAAGCACAAGCAACAGAGAAAAAAAAAAATAGATAAATTGAACTTCATCAAAATTTAAAACTTTTGTGCCTCAAAGGACATTGTCAAAAGACTGAAAAGACAACCCACATAACTGGAGAGAAAATTTGCAAATCATATATCCAAGAGGGGACTTGTACCCAAAATAAAGAACTCTTACAACTCAATAACAGAAAAATAAATAGACCCATTAAAAAATGGGCAAAGAGATGTACAGATGGTCCCTGACTTGTGATTTTTCGACTGTATGATACACATTCAATAGAAACCATACTTTGAAATTTGAATTTTATTCTTTTCCTGGGGCTAGCAATATGCAATGGGATACTTTCATGATGCTGGGCATTGGCAGCGAGGCACAGCTCCCAGTCAGCCGCGAGACCATGAGTGTAAACAATTGATACACTCACAACCATTTTGTACCCATACAACCATTCCGTTTTTCATCTTCGGTAGAGTATTCAATAATTACATGAGATACTCAACAGTGTATTATAAAATAGGCTTTGTGTTATATGATTTTCCCTAACTGTAAGCCAATGTAATTATTCTGAGTGTGTTCAAGGTAAGCTAGGCTAAGCTATCATGTTCAATAGGTTAGGTATATTAAATGCATTTTTGACATGATATTTTCACTTTACAATGGGTTTATTGGGACATAACCCCATCAGAAGTCGAGGAAGATCTATATAGACGTTTTTCCAAAGAAGACATGCATATAGCCTACAAGCACATGAAAAGATGCTCAACTTCATTAATCACTAGGGAAATGCAAGTCAAAGCCACAGTGAGATGCCACATTACATCCACTAGGATGTATATAATTTTGAAAAAGGAAAGCAAGTGTCGATAAGGATGTGAACAAATTGGAACTCCTGTACCTTGCTGATGAGTGACTAAAATGGTGCAGCTGCTGTGGAAAATCATGTGGTGGTTCCTCAAAAACCTAAACATAAAATTACCATATGACCTAGCAGATCCATTCTAAGGTATGTAGTCAAAAGAATTTAAAACAGGGGCTTCGTAGGTGGTGCAGTGGTTAAGAATCCGCCTGCCAATGCAGGGGACATGGGTTCGATCTCAGCTCCAGGAAGATCCCACATGCCGCGGAGGGACTAAGCCCATGCACCACAGCTATTGAGCCTGCGCTTTAAAGCCCATGAGCCACAACTACTGAGCCTATGTACTGCAACTACTGAAGCCCACACGCCTAGAGCCCGTTCTCCGCAACAAGGGAAGCCATGGTAGTGAGGAGCCGCGCACTACAACGAAGAGTAGCCCCCACTCACCGCAACTAAAGAAAGCCTGCGCACAGCAAAAAAGACCCAACACCACCAATAAAATAAAAAATAATAATAAATAAATAGAAAGAAAATATTTAAAAAAAAGAATTTAAAACAGGTACGCAAACAAATACTCATGTAAATGTCTATGGCAGTACCATTCACAATAGCCCAAAGGTGGAAACAACCCAAATGTTCATCAATGAATAAATGGATAAACAAAATGTAGTAAGTGGATACCGTGAAATATTATTCAGCCATAAAAGGAATAAAGTACTGATACCTGCTATGATGCTGATAAACCTCAAAAACATGATGCTAGGTGAAAGAAGCTAAACCCGAAAGGTCACATGTCACATATTGTATGATTCTATTTTTGTATTAAATATCCAGAATAGGTAAATCCATAAAGACAAAAACCATATTGGTGCTTGCCCCAGACTGGAGGCAGGTAATGGTGAGTGGCTGCTTAATGGACATGGCTTTTCTTTCAGGTGATGAAAATATTTTGGAACTCGATGGAGGTAGTGCTTGCACAACATTGTGAATATACTAAATGCCAATGAATTGCACACTTCAAACTGGTTGATTTTATGTTATGTGAATTTAACCTCAGTTTAAAACCAAAAGCAGTCGATGATTTTTTTTTTTTAAGAACTTTTATTGAGATACAGTTGACATACAATAAACTGCATATATTTAAAGTGTACAATTTGGTATTTTTTTTTTCTTATTAGTAATGTACATATGGCAATCCCAATCTCCCAATTCATTCCCCCCCAAGCCTCCCTGTTTTCCCCACTTGGTGTCCATATGTTTGTGCTCTACAACTGTGTCTCTATTTCTGCCTTGCAAACCAGTTGATTTGTCCCATTTTCTATAGTCCACCTATATGTGTTAATATACGATATTTGTTTTTCTCTTTCTGACTCACTTCACTCTGTATGATGGTCTCTGGGTCCATCCACATCTCTACAAATGTCTCAATTTCGTTCCTTTTTACAGCTGAGTAATATTCCATTGTATATATGTACCACATCTTCTTTATCCATTCAACTGTTGATGGACATTTAGGTTGCTTCCGTGTCTTGGCTATTGTACATAGTGCTGCAATGAACATTGGAGTGCATGTGTCTTTTTGAATTATGGTGTTCTCTGCGTATATGCCCAGTAGTGGGATTGCTGGGTCACATGGTAACTCTATTTTCAGTTTTTCAAGGAACCTCCACACTGTTCTCCATAGTGACTGTATTAATGTACATTCCCACCAACAGTGCAAGAGCGTTCCCTTTTCTCCATACCCTCTCCAGCATTTACTGTTTGTAGATTTTCTGATGATGCCCATTCTAACCGGATGATTGTTACTTAATGATCTGACATCAATTTGAAGCCAGAATCAACAGAATGCAACATTGTTACAGCGATGACTTTTGATGAAGTATACAGCCCATTGGATTGAAATAATTTTCTAAAGAATCATAAAAGGCTATCTTTTCATGGGAATCCTTTTTATGAGTGTGTATGCTCAAAGTTTAGCTGATATCTGCTAAATAGCAGTATTAATTATTTAGTGTTGTTTCCTCACAACTGATGGAGAATTGGTTCAGAACAAGTGACATTAATTTGAACACGACTGGCTATCCAAAGTGACTAGGAGATCCTGGGGAACTTGATAGTGTCAGGTGATGAAGCTGATAGACACATGGCACTGCAGCTGACAGCTTAGAAACTATAGAAGTACATCTATTATGCTGAGGAGTACTAATTAGGACCAGGGGAAATCAACAGGAGAAGTGCTTTAGAAGAGTTGTACATCACTCTACTAAAAACAAGTGAGTATGCCAAGAGAGTGGGTCTATTCCAGGGGACACAGAATTGGGGTAGAAAAACTAAGACTCCTTACAGGAAGGATGTTCTTTCTACTCTATGGAAGTCAGTTTTATTAACTTACAAAGAAATGCCTTGATATGAGCCACCTGAACCTCTGATTAAAAGGGATTAATTTTAAATTTGCTTTTTCCTATAATTGGCCTCATTTCTCAAACTGGTTAAAAGTTACTATCACCCTAAGGATGATTCTTGAATTGTGTTACATGTACATCTTGATAATGTGCTAATGTTTCCATAACACTAAACCATAACTGCTCTTCCACCCTTTGGAAAAGTCGAGTTTACTTACCAAATTGAAAAAAAAAAAAAACTTATAATGATTATTACAGATGGAAAAATCTCACCTAAAATAGCCAAGAAATGAAATGAAAAGTATGTTTATCCTTTGGGGTAGTGTAGTGGGTAGTTAGACTGAAACTCAAATCAAGTCTTGTATCAGTTAAGATGTTTTCTCGGCTGTAAGTATTCAGAAAATCAAACTAACAGTGTCTTAAGCTAGTAGGGATTTATTGGTCTCATAGAATTAGAGGACAGGAGGTTGGATCTCCTGCTGAATGATGCCATCAAAGACCCTGGTCTTTTCTATCTTTCTATTCCATCCTACTTAACCTTGTACTTTGAACTCATGGTCACTATATGGCTACCCCAGCACCAGATATCACATTCACATTTAAGACATAAAGAAAGGTGGATGAGTGCTGGGAGGAAGAAGGTGGCATCAACCATATCTGTCCCTTCTTAAGAAAGAAAAGCTTTCCTGGAAACCTCACAGTGGATCTCTGCCTCTGCTGTATTAGCCAGAATAGGTCACATGGCCACCCCTAACTGCAAGGCCAGTAGAAAGAAAATATTTAGCATTTTTAGCCTCTCTAGTGGAGGGTTGGGAATGGAGAAGAGTGTGGGGAATGGGTTTTAGGCTGGTCATATTTCACTGTTTGTCACACTCTTCCTTGTACAAACATTAGATGGAGAAATAAAATAACTTATTTTGTGGATAATAGCAAGAACATGGACAATATATGACTCCTTTTCCAATTCTCTTAATCTAGGAAGTGTGAATTTTCTTAAGTTTCCACTTCATTTCATAAAAAAATAAAACTAATATTCTACCTTAAGTGGTTTGTGGCCTTCCTTCCCAGGTCCTAAAAGATCTTCCTGCATATTGACTCATTTGGTTTTCCTACATTTAAGAGAAAGACAGTGGCGGTTTGGGATGAGGGGAAGTTGAGAAACAAGCTACAAGATCACTTACTCACCCACATTTAGAACTTTAAGGGGTCCTGGTTTGGAGTTCAGGATATTTTAGCATAGGGTTTCGTCTCTACTATTATTCCTCCCTGTAAATGCCCAATTAAACACATACACTTACACACACACACACACACACACACACACACACACACACACACACACCGATTATAAATAGTTACCACCAGCATAGGGGAAGGAAGCAATTACCTAAACCTTGGCCTGGGCAAAGGAAGGTCCTGACTGAATATCCAACGATAGGAAAAGAGGGAAATTATTATTTCCCTAGGGAATACAAATCCCTTTTAAGTTATCACACCTGAAAAATGGATTTATGCAGCAATATTTTAAGGAACAGTGGTCAGATTTATGATGACATAAAATTCATTCAATTTACAAAAAATATCCAGCTTCCTCTTTGTTATCCACAGAACCTATCTTACCCAACCAGGCAAAATAAGCTTAACCTTGACAAATTGTCTCCCTGCAGCAAATGCTTGCATCAACTGGCAGATTTTCCCAGCTATGGATTTGTAATTACTTTCTTAATTCTAAAGAACAGATTAAATGATTTCATAAGGATCTGAATATTACCATCCATAAATCATTCTGCTAACTGGTTACTACAAGTTATTATTAAGTGGGTTTTCCATATTTCATAAGCATTTCCTGTGCTGGTGCATCCTTTGTGATATTACATATTGCCTCTGACAAACGATTCAAAAATAAAATATGAGCTTCAAAGAAGATGAAGCCAACTGTGTGGTAGAATAGATTTCAAGGAAGAGTTTAATAATATCTTAGGGGGAAGAACTTTAAAAATACATTTGCCGAGGCAAAAAGATAGAAGCTTTAAGGTTTGCACATAAATGTAAAAATAAGTTTTAGCAAAAGAACAAAAGTCTTTATAAAGTGCAATGTTTATAGGTGTAGCATTTGAACTTTAATAACTTGGTTGTAATTGTGATAGAAATAATATGTAAATGTCACCTAAAGGCAAAATACATTCTCTTCTCCCAGGTTGAAATGGACTTCTAATCTGCTAGCCAAAGGGCATAGTTTAGCTATCTTTATGGCAATCTTTTTTTTTTTCATTTATCTCAGCGTCTGAAGAAAGAACATGCTGTGTACAGCAGGGTAATGCAGTTGTCCCAGACTTTAATAAATTTGTTTTTACATGCTATTTACGGATTTCTATCATATCTACAATCTTAGATATTAAGGTTGAGAAATATACAGGGTCTTCATGAAGTTCTTCTACAGATATCTGGTTATATTAATTCCCTTTGGCAAACTCTTATAGTACACTGTTTTATATTCAGAAAGTACATCCTAATCATTTCCATTTATCTTCCCAATATCCGTAAGGATGGAGTAAGCTTGGGACACGGAAAGTGTTGGCTAATATTGAAGGCAGAGGAGTCTGCTGACCTTTCATAGAGATTTTACAACAACAATCAGAGGCTGAGCAGACAGAAAATCATCTTGTCACAAATGCCAAAATAAAGTAGGATAGCCAACGATGCAGAAGTGGGAGTCTAATGTTGGAACCGAGAGACACAAGAAGTTAGACCTACTAGCTTCCAAACTTGGAGAATAATAATAACCAGCCCATTAAGTGGTAGGCTAAGAGTACTGGGCACTGGAATAAGTATTTTACGTACTTCATTGTCACTGAAATCTCACCAGAGTCCTGTGAAGAAGATATTGCCACCATTTTCAGATATGGAGAGGAAGCTTAGGGAAACTGCTTAGTAAATGTTAGGTCTCTTCTCTGCTATTCTCCGCTAAGAGGATGTCTAACAAATGATAATCATTCACTCAGTTATCCTTGATTTCATGCTGTAAATATTTAATGGACAACTGCTTAGTGCTAAGTAGTGTGCTAGTGATTGGGAAAACCAAAGTAAACAAGAACAACATAAGCCCTCCCCTAACAAGGTTAACTTTGTTAGTCTAATGTGGTGCAGAGTCCATGTTTAAGAAGTGATAATAGCTAATACTTGCATAGCATGTGTTTTAATACCAGGCATTAAGTATTTGACATATGTTATTTCCCTTAATTCTCTCAACATCCCTACCACTTTACAGATGAAAAAACTCAGTTAAGGCTAGAGGTTGAGTAATTTACCCAAGGTTATACTCCTTGTGATTGGCAAAGTCAGGATTTGAACCCAAGCAGTTTAACTTGAGGGACCACGATCTTACTACTGTACTGTTCTTCTCTCTAAAATCACTTATTGAAATCGGTTGATTAGAGATCTCTCTCAATGACTCCCAGGCCTGTTGGATAACTGTTGGATACTTTTCACTTAGAAAGAGCCCGAATGAGAAAAGAATGAAAGAAATAACATCTACTCAGGATGTTGGGGAAAGGGGGATTTTCAGGCATGTGACAAAGCAGAGAGGTCAGGGAGCTGAAAATACAGCTGAGGTTAAGACAAGCATGGTCCACGTCCCCTTTGAGCTCTCAGTTAGAGAAGAACTGAGAGATTTCCTAATGAGGGATCTTCCTGCCCTGTGATGTCAAGAAAGTTTTCTCTGAGGAAATGGTGCCTGAGAAAATCTGAAGCATTTGGGACAAGCCCTGAGGGCAGAAGGAACAATTTGTGGAAGTTTTGAGATTGGAGAAAGCACCACATGATCAAAGAACTGAGAGAAGTTCAGTTGGGTGAACACAGGGATGGAGAAGAGGCGTGGCACAAGATGGAGGTGTGATGTTGATTGAAAGAGCAGATCATGTTAAGAACCTTGGACTTTATTCTTTTTTTTTTTTTAATTTATTATTTTTTGGGGGGTACACCAAGTCTTGGACTTTATTCTAATGGCAACAGTCAGCTATGGAAAGTCTTTTAAACACAGAAGAGTCATGGTGAAATTTGCTTTTTAAAAAGATTACTTTGGCCAAACAGTAGAGAACAAATTAAAAGAGGGAGAAATTTATGTAAAAAGACCTATTAGGAAGCCATTGCTTCCTAATTGTACTTTGAGTGAAGTTTGGTGGAGGGCCAGATTGGGGTGTTGACAGTGGGAATGGAAAAGAGAGGGAGGACTCAAAGATAATTAGAAGGTATTTAGAACTTAATCACTAACGGAAAGATAGCAAAGAGCTGGGAACATACAAAGGTAGAAATCTAGCGTCTGGGTAATTATCAAACTAATTAGTGGAGCAATGCCAGCAAGCTGCAGGACAGACAGAAGGAGCCAGAGGTCGCATGTAGGATGACGGCATGCAGCTGGAGGAGAAGGCAGGGACTGATGCCTAGGATGACGGTAGGAAGAGGAACCTGGGTGTTGGTGGGCAGGGAGACTCCTGAAGCTTCTTTGCCACTTTCAAAAACACTTTTAAATATTTTACTAAAATTCACTTTAGCTCTCTGGTGCAGATCTACTGATGAAGGTAGAATCTGAGCAGATATTTTAAAATGGAGAAAAGTTATTAGCCAATTCATATAGTAAGATCCTGTTAATATTTTCTTTATCAACACAAATCAGCTCTGAGCTGAAGTCTCCTTTACCTGCTAAATCATCACTGCCGACATTAGCAATGGAAGGGCAGTGGCTAATCTACCTGAAATTGCCTTACAGAAGTTTATATGTAAGACTACTCTCTGACTCTTGGAATATAATTTCTAATAGAACAAGTTACAAATTGTGAATGAGTTCCCAAACCAGCTCTTCAAAATTTATTTCAAGCCTTAATATAGCTAGAATAAGAATCTATATAAATCATGTTGAAGAGATCCATCACATTTATTCAATAAGCTCAGTCAAACGTCTGTTAGATTCTGTTTATGCTGAGAAATCAGCAATAAACAATACAAAGGTCTTTAGGAACTTGCCTTTCGGAGAAATAATTTTCTTTGAAAAAAAAAAAAAAAAAACAGTTGAGTGAGAACCCTACAAAAAATGGTAAGCCCTGTATTGATTTGGATATCTTGCATATGAACTGCCTCCTCTTCTGATTTCAATGGGGACTTTTCTTTTTCCCTATCGGGAATATATCCTTCCTGTTCTCATTTCATTTGTAACTCTGTCTTGTTTTTCTCAAGACTATTTTTTCTCGTTGCTCAGTCCCTGCCCTACTCCACATTCTCGCCACTGGATCCACGGATTAGCCCAGTTGGTCAAGGAAGAGAGATTCCATAGGGAGAAGGAGCAAAAAGGAAGGGAAACTGTGGCAGCGTCTGGGAAGGGGAGAAGGGGCAGGAAGGAAAGCCTATCACATTTCTACTTTAGTAAACTTCACTCTCCCACATTCCCTGGGCAGTTTTTGCTTTCCACTCTTGGGGTAGAGAAATGAGAAAGGCAAGATTCACTTAAGGAAAACTAATACATTAGAATCATTTCTTATGCAACTACCAAAAGGTAATTTCCTAATGAATTAATTGGCTAAGAGCTATATACTTGTTCTTGAAACCAAACAGAAACTGACTATTGCTAACTTCAGCAGAAAAGGAATATGTTGGAAAGGTAGAGGACAGATCACAGATTGGATGGGAAAGCTAGACTCCAAGGCTGGAAATTTGAGAGGAGCCAGGGAAAGTTAGGGAGCAGGAACCAGGCCAAATTCTCACTGCCACTGTCATGGACATGACAGCCACTTCTGCCTTCAGTGGCTGCTCAATGAACCTCCATGTGTGAATTCAACACTGTCCTTGTATGATAGCTTCACTAGCCCTGTATTTAAAGCACTGGGCAGGAGCACGCAGTTGGCTTTTCCCATAGGGGAATGGGGAGAGGGAACGTCTGGCTCCACCACTTCCAATAAATCACACAGTGTGGATTCCATCAGAGTACATACTGGGCAGCCACAAACAGGACAAATGCCCACTGCACCCTGCTTCTGATAATTTACTAAAGTGTTATTTTAATGAAAGGGTAAATTTGCAGCCAAGGATTTCAAAAGTATTTGTAAGGGAAGCAAAGAAATTCTGCCTAATGGTTACTTCCACCGGCTGACTCAAACAATAAACACCGCCCAGGTCTACATTTGACTTTGATTCTTGGATCTTGAAGCACACATCTTTTTTTTTTTTTTTTCCACATCTTTATTGGAGTATAATTGCTTTACAATGTTGTGTTAGTTTCTGCTGTACAACAAAGTGAATCAGCTATATGTATACATATATCCCCACATTCCCTCTCTCTTGAGCCTCCCTCCCACCCTCCCTAACCCACCCCTCTAGGTCGTCACAAAGCGCTGAGCTGATTTCCCTGTTTAAAGCACACATCTTTGTCAAGATTGCCATTTGCCTACATGTGGAGTTGTCTCATTAGAAACCCTCAGCTCTCTGAAGGTGTAGGTATATCCATTTTATATACCCATTTTACATATGACATGACTGAGTCTCAGAGCGGATAAAGTGTTTTGCCTATAATCACATACTGTAGGCCAAATTGGGTCATTATGGAATATAAACAGATTTGGAGTAATTAATTTCTTCTACCTTATTTACTCCAATATAAGTAAAACATGGCTAATAAAACTATGTTTTAAATATATATTTCCTCTAGGAAATATTTAACATATTTTCTTCATAAAATGAATGATAGTGATTTAAAAGTCCCTGATGGATGAAAAGGAAATTTCTTCGTTACAATAGAAAGTGAGCCCATTAATTACAAATCAGAATGGATAATCCTATTCCAAGCTTCACATTTCACCGGGAAAGAATCTAATTAACAAGATTGCTTTTTATAAATTAATTTCTGACCTATTTCCTTATAGAATTGAAACTAGACTCAAATATATTTGTTCTAGTTAGTTGTCATATTTGAGCCTGAAACTTTCATATTTGGGATTCTATGTACAGAGGTGACACATGTAAGTCCAAATGAATTTTTTAATTAAAATTACAGATATTGAGAACAATAGCTTTGAGGAACGTGTATTACCATCATGCCAAACTGAATATTTCAGCTTAAATTCCTTACCAATTCTAATTGTTGAAGGGAACTTCTTCACAAATCTAATGCTGTGGTGTTTTGATTAAGGAATCCTTGGGGAAATGTTTCTTCATGAGGAAGTTCAAGGTGTTAAAGCCAACAAAAAGCTTCATAAATCATGCAAAACAAAGCTTCCTGAATGTGTTAGCAGGACAACAACACCTCTGTACGGAGTTTCTATTCTGTCTCTGCTAAGGTGAAGATAAAATTCCCCTTGAGGTAATTATGAAGTCTGCAAAGTTTGTTCTCAGGTGCAAGGCATGCTGGGACCTCAGCAGCAAGAAGAAGATTTGGCCTGGCAACAGAGGGGCTGTGCTTGCTGGCGTGCTCTCAGAGGTGCTGTGATTTAGTGAGCTCCAGCAGAATTCAGCGGCTCATTAGTGGTTGGTCAGGGCATGGAGGGAGGGTGTCTGAGTGGTGGCTCTGAGTGGTGGTTCAGTGTAGGAGCCAGACAAGACACCTACCAAAATGTCCATTATGCAGTGAGAAGGGCCTGGCCAGCAGGATCCAGCATGGTGGAGGCCAGTTTAGTAGGAACTAGAGTCCCGTGGCATTACAACTGGCACTTAAGGGTGAAACCATATGAAGAAAAGAGGATTGAGATCTACACCCAGACCCAGGGAGACATTGGGGGTTTAGGGAGTCTAACCGAATTCCAAGCCTCCCTTGTACTTCCTACCTCTGTTAGAAGCCTCGGAGGCAAGACTGGGATGTGTTTGAGGCGAGCATCAGGAAACCTGGAGTTGAGGAGCTAGGAAAGCAGAGGCAGTCAAAGTGAGTTAAGGTTGACATCAATCTCCTCTCTCTGTGCCCTTCTATCAACTCAGGAGTGACCTGTCCTACACTGTGGACTCCCAAGTCCTTCCTATTTTCTTCCCCTCCTTGCCCATATCGAAATACCGATATGGTTTGACATGATTGCTGATATGATTGTAAAATACTGATTGCTATTTGTTTTGATGGTTAAATGAATTGTATTAAGCATTTGGGGGACTTGCCTCCCCAGAGCTCATTCTGAAGACGTCCCACCTCTAGCTCATGCTATGCGAGTAGTGAAGGGTGGATCTGCAGACCAGGGCCTCTGACGTGACTCTGCCACAAAGGACTCTGCCCCCAAGTAAGTGGTTCCCAACTAAGGGGTCTTCATGTCTCAGGAACTGAAGTTGAAAGACACAGAGGTAAGGAGCCACTTGATGGGTCACCGGAACTGAAAAGCCACGTTGAATCAGGCTGGGGCAGCCGTTTGTGGACTTGAAGAGTTGAAGTTACAAAAGAGTGGAGATTACAAGCAAGGGGAAGAAGGCAGTTGGTAGAGGACAGAGCAGATGCAGAAGGAGTCTCGTGTTCTTGTGGCTCTCCAACACCCAGCTCCAGAGTCCTGGCCATCTGGCTCAGCTGTACTGGGGGTCCTGTCCTTGGGTTTCTGTGAGATCCCTCCCCACAAATTTCTTGAAAATATTATTCCTTGTAAGAAACTGACCCTCAATCTATATGCAATAAAACTACAATGTGTTTAAATCAATGTATTAACCAATCCCTGTATTTTCAATCTTTGTATTTAGTTGTGATAAAGAGATGGTTTATTTAGTGGGGGCAGAAGGGGACCACAAAATCATTCAAGCCTATTTTTTTATATAAATTTATTATTTATTTATTTATTTATTTTATTGGCTGTATTGGGTCTTTTTTGCTGTGCGCAGGCTTTCTTTTAGTTGTGGTGAGTGGGGGCTACTCTTCGTTGTGGTGCGCGGGCTCCTCATTGCCTTGGCTTCTCTTGTTGCAGAGCACGGGCTCTCGGCGCATGGGCTTCAGTAGTTACAGCACATGGGTTCAATAGTTGTGGCTCACGGGCTTAGTTGTTCTGTGGCATGTGGGATCTTCCTGGAGCAGGGATCGAACCTGTGTCCCCTGCATTGGCAGGTGGATTCTTACCCACTGTGCCACCTAGGAAGCCCTCAAGCCTATTTTTGAAGCTGGTCCTAAAAGTAAAACTGACTTCCTCCATTGTTTGGATGAGTTATGGGCATAAAGATCAGAAGATGCCTTCCCTTTTTGCTGCAGCCAGCCTTGTCCCTGCATCTCCGCATGTGTGGGCCCCTGTGTGGACACCCGCTGGTGGCTGAGTCTGCCCTGGGCTGCACACTGGGAACTGACGCTCACCCTGCTCAGGGCCTCTGCTACTCACACCTACCTTTATCTTTACCTGCCACTTGCCCTTTCTGCCCTGTGCCCTAAGACCCCTTGGTATACTTTTTGTGTTTTCTGATCCCTTAATCTTTAGTACCTAGTGAAAAGCCTATTCTCTACTCTCTTATCTCCCTGGAGAATATTAGCCCAAACCTTATATATTATTTGACCTAGGTAATAAGTTTCTGATAATATAGCATTTCTGTAACAGTTTCTTTCATTCTTAGTGACATATCTAAATGAGGGACCACAGATTTATTTTGAAAACAGCCCTGCTGTGTTTCTACTCACCCAGGCAACATGCCAGAACCAGCTGCTTCAGATGGTTGTCATTCACCTCTGGAGGCTTCTTGGTTCCCAGCAGAAAGCTAGTCCCTTCCTCTTGGGAGCTGCTATAGTTATCCTCTCAGGCATCAAAACGTACTGCAATGACTTGTTTTCACAAGTCCATCTCCTTTAAGACTCTGCTCCTTTCAAACTCTTTTATACATTGAGCATAGAGTACAGAGACTAAATATGGCATATAAAGGGCCTTCTTTTGGGGATTCTTAGGAGAATTGAAAGTAAATTAATTTAAATTAAGAGCATGCACAGCACTTGCAGTGTTGTGAGTGTTCCATAAACATTAGTAGCTATCGTTACTATTATGATTATTAGTAATAATAAAATTCACTTCCTTCCACCCGGCTTTCTGTCTGGGTTTCTCTGTGGGTGAGGTGCCATTCAGAAATAGGAAATTAAAAAGGAGATGAAATTTGGGTGTTGGAGCAAAATAAGAGTTCATCTGGGGACATTAGCTTCAACGCTTGTGAAGAGACCCAAGCATGAGGCTAACTTAAAAACACACATTCCCATTGCTGGGACTCAGTAAATGTTGACTAAATGAGAGAATGCTCATTCATTCATTCATTCATTCATTCAATGAATACATTCTTGGTCCTGATTTAACCCGAGCTGTTCAACTTTAAGGGATGGAATCAAAGTAAACGTAATGTTATTTTAAAATGTATATACCAGGAGCACTATTATGAATGTTATAATACAAAAAAACTGAGGAACACTGATCTGTTACATTTTTTTAAATTTCTTTCACCAAATAATCAAATATTTGTTTAGTACCTTCTAATATGGGGCTTTGAGGCCCTGTAAAAATCATCAGTGTTCACTGCGCAACAACCAATTTGCGGTTCATTGTTCAAACATCTAAACTGACCACGAATGTTCTCTAAGGGCTTAAGATGCCTGATCTTTCTTTCTTTCCTTCAAGATTTAATTTTATTATTTATTTATTTATTTATTTGGCTGCGTTGGGTCTTTGTTGCTGCACGTGGGCTTTCACCAGCTGTGGCGAGCGGGGGCTACTCTTTGCTGCAGTGCACGGGTTTTCTCATTGAGGTGGCTTCTCTTGTTATGGAGCCAGGCTCTAGGTGTGCGGGCTTCAGTTGTTGTGGTACGTGGGCTCAGTAGTTGTGGCGCATGGGCTTCGTTTGCTCCACGGCATGTGGGATCTTCCCGGCCCTGGAATTGAACCTGTGTCCCCTGCATTGGCAGGCGGATTCTTAACGCCTGAGCCACCAGGGAAGCCCAAGATGCCTCATTTCTTGATCATCCTTTCTCACCTATGACTAGTCCTCAAGTCTCCCTAGTATGTAGATGTAACACCAGTTATGAAAAATCTCCCTAATCTGTTCTGTCATTGTAAAAATGTAGAAGAAAATGAAGAAGGAGGAGGAGGAAGTGGAGCAGGTGGAAGAGAGGAAGGAGGAAGAAGGGAGGAAAGAAGGAAAGGACAAAAAGACTGTTCTACATTCACATTGCTAAGTGGGTGGCAGGAGAGGGAAACTGTTCTTTTCCCTTTCTTTTTTCTGAAAATAAGTTAATCAGTGGAGATTATTTTTAAAAATAGGTGGAATAATAGTCTGCTTCCTCTGGTTCTATCAGAGATAAGTGTCTGGCAGTGACTAAGTGGCAAGACTTAATAACGAGGCATTTGAGGCAACTTTTCTTTCTTGAGGGGCTACTGTAAATCCTTTGTCTCTATTAACAGTGCTCTATCTCCTTAAGCAACACTTTCCTATCACCGCCATTCTTCTTTTCTCCCTCAACGTTCCACCCTAATAACCTCACTTCTTCAAACATCTCTGTGCATTTTATTCCAAAAGGTTTCGACTGGAAAAGTTACTCTTCAGAATGGTCAAAATTATGTTCCATTTCTAGATTAGTAAAAAGCTCGGATTACAGGAAATTGCTCATGTCTTTAACCAGTCAGGTTCTGCTGAGAGCAATTCACTGAGGCGTCACTATGGAAACCACAGGTTGTAGCAGGAGGTCCTGCCAGTGACTCAGCAGGTGGTACCTCCCTTCAAGTCAATAGTACCCAGTGCCCTGACAAGATGCCGGGCAAACACCACACTACGGGTGTTGCATGTTTTAGGTGGTATACACTCTGACACTCACTGGGTTCAGGTGCAACCAGATTTTAGATCAGCCAGGACAGCAGGAAAAACAGCAGAAGAGAAAGATCAGAGTCAAGTGGTGAAAGAGATAGAAAAAAAAAAAAAGTAAACTTCCATTCTGCTTAGCTTTGTAAATCACTTGCAAGTTAGCCTCAGTGCCTGGAACTGATCACTCAGGGGAAGCTGTAAGGAAAGGATGCACTTTCCTATTAAGCTCCCTCTTATGACCTGTAAGGAGAAGATATTGCCAGATGAAGAAACAGCTTTCTTACCTGGAATCTTTTTTTTTCTTAATGAATTATAAACTATTAAAAATTTGCTGTCTTGAATTTTGATTTAGAAAAAGAAGGATCCCTGTTGGCATTGCTGTAGCAGCTTGGCTGAATTTGACTGAAGCAGTAATCCCACTCCTGGGCATATACCCAGAGAAAACCATAATCCGAAAAAAACCATGTACCATAATGTTTATTGCAGCACTGTTTACAATAGCCAGGACATGGAAGCAACCTAAATGCCCATCAACAAATGAATGGATAAAGAAGATGTGGCATATATATACAATGGAATATTACTCAGCTATAAAAAGGGATGAGATGGAGCTATATGTCATGAGGTGGATGGACCTAGAGTCTGTCATACAGAGTGAAGTAAGTCAGAAAGAGAAAGACAAATATTGTATGCTAACTCACATATACGAAATCTAAAAATGGTACTGATGAACTCAGTGACAAGAACAAGGACGCAGATGCAGAGAATGGACTGGAGAACTCGAGGTTTGGGGGGGGGGCGGGGGGTGAAGGAGAAGCTGAGACGAAGCGAGAGAGTAGCACAGACATATATATAGTACCAACTGTTTCAATAGATAGCCAGTGGGAAGTTGTTGTATAACAAAGGGAGTCCAACTCGAGGATGGAAGATGCCTTAGAGGACTGGGGCAGGGAGGGTGGGGGGGACTCGAGGGAGGGTGGGGGGGGATTTGAGGGAGGGAGGGAATATGGGGATATGTGTATAAAAACAGATGATTGAACTTGGTGTACCCCCCAAAAAAATAATAAATAAAAAAATAATATAAAAAAATAAATAAAAAATAAATTTATTTAAATTGAAGTGTGGTATGGGTGACAAAAAATAGCTTGAATGTTTTTATCAAAATGAATTTAACCAGCTATGATGCATAGTACAATGAATTTAATCAATTTTTTATTTTATCAAATAGATTTTTTATTATTAGAACCACCAAAAAATTGAGCCACATGTTTTTTATTCATGCATGGGGACAATTTTTTTTATTTATTACTATTTTGGGACAAAATATATTTTCAGGCAGCCTTCTTCTTGAATAGGGACATTCTGCATTCCTAGGCTTATGGAGGACAAAGGCATTAAGGAAAAAGAGCAAAGTCATGAAAATATATAACATTCGTCAGCAAATATTCTACCAGGAACACAAGTCTGGGTTTTCTTTTATGTCAACAAACATTTACTGAGCACCCACTATGTGCCAAGTGCTAAGTATTGAGCTTGGCTGCTTTCTCCCCCAATCCCATAACAGTTAATATCGCTTAAGACCAATATTAAATTAATGTCACTTAAGTGAATACCACTTAAGACCAATATTTAAAAGGCACTTTGCAAATGAATTGCACTTTCACTTACATTAATTTCAGGATAAGTAAAAAAAATTACTGTGCACTTAACAATGATCTGAGATCTCCTATATAGAACTACAAATCGATATTGAATCATAATGACAATGGGTATGAAAGTGGGTGGCTGCAGCAGCCACGGAAATGTACCACTCAGATCTCCTTCAAGATAACTGGCAGTGGGGAACCTAGTTTTCTAAGAACCCCAGCTGAAAACCCCCTGGATCCACCACCAGGCTCCTGTCAAGCTACATTTTCCTGAGCTGTTCCCAGCCAGTGACTGAGCACAGCAGGGGTCTCAGTGCAGGCCTGTCATCACTGGACTCAGGGCTTCTCTGACAGGCACCTATGGCGCAAGGACTCCCCACTGGCTTGGCTAAAGCCTTCCTAGAGCTGCACTGCAGTCAGAGGCTCTACCCAAACTTTCTGTCTCCCGTCACAGGTGTCAAGCTTTCAGTACAGGCAGAAGGCTCTCTCCGCCTACTCCTCCTCCCTCCCCTTTAGGCTTCACACACAGTTCCCTCCAATAAATCTCTTTCTTGTCTAACCCTGATTGGCGTCTGTTTCTCAGAGAACCTGAACAGACCAGGTGATACTGGGAGTGATTCAAGAAAATACACAGGGGGTAAGATGGAAATTGGAAGTAGGCTCACTCACTGCCTGGCTGATAGAAACTATCCTGAGCAGCCCAATTGCTGAAGATTTCAGTGGTGATGACCTAGAAAAATATCCTGATGGAGGAAACTACCATTGCAGGTGTGATGATTCAAGCATCTGAAAGATGTGAGGGGCACAGTCTATAAGGGTAGCAGGGTCACTGGTTATTAAATTGTATTGGTGGTTATTGTATGTTAACTGTATCTCAATAAAAGTTCTTTAAAAAAAAAGTAATAAAAAAAATTGCATTGGTGGCCTGCAGAGCAATAACGAGGGCCATTGACAGTTAAATGTAAGTGTGAGAGTCAGAGACCCTCAGCTCCTGCAGTGAAAGTGCAGACAAAGCTGAGAAGCAGACAAAGGATTTGATAATGAGAGTTGTAGATATCCTGAGACATTTAAATGCTCAGCAATGTAGGTCTGTTATGCTGAGGACAGGGCTCTGGTAGGGAAAACAGAGGACTTTGAAATATGGGGTGGGAGATCTCTAAGGATGCCCCAAGGATTTGGGCACTGCAAGCCTCTCTGAACCCCTCGAACTTGGAGAGGTGATCCACCCTTCCTCGCAAGAGCTAGCACTTGCCCATGTGGAAATACTGTAGAGGCTTCTCCCCTGAGACGCAGCAGGTGGGGAGTTCTCCCCATCTACACTGCCTGCTGCCAGCCCAATAACTAGAGTTAAATTGCAGCATTTCTTGTGAGGATATGTTGGCCCTGACAAGAGAGGAAAGAGTTTACACACCGAAGGAGCTGTGAGAACTAGCTAGCGTGTACCGGCAGGAGCCAGGGGAGTGCTGCTGGGATTGGATTCTGAGAGTGCTTGATCAAGGAGGCAGGAACAGAACACTGAAAAAGGAAGCATGCATTGAACTGGGGGCACTTTTTTTTTTTTTAATAAATTTATTTATTTACTGGCTGTATTGGGTCCTCGTTGCTGCAAGCAGGCTTTCTCTAGTTGCAGAGAGCGGGGGCTACTCTGTTGCAGTGCGCGGGCTTCTCATTGAGGTGGCTTCTCTTGTTGCAGAGCACAGGCTCTAGGCATGTGGGCTTCAGTAGTTGTGGCACGTGGGCTCAGTAGTTGTGGTGCACGGGCTTAGTTGCTCCACAGCGTGTGGGATCTTCCCAGACCAGGGCTCGAACCCGTGTCCCCTGCATTGGCAGGTGGATTCTTAACCACTGCGTGGGGGCACTTTCTTCATGGAATTTAGCACCCTGGCAAGGGCCCAAGAGATGGAGCAAACAAGTCTGGCTCTTAGAAGCCTAGAGAAAGTGATAGCCAATGTTGAGCAAAGTGGAAACACCTGTATTGCTTTGGTAGCCTATAAAGGGCGAAAAAAGTGCTGAAGAAAGTTGGCATGCTGGATGGATACATTACGTTAGGCTAAAAGACGACCCAATTATCTTCCATGTGAAAGCCTAGAGGACACACCATTCACCAAGGTCAACAGGAATGTGCTGGTGAGAGAAGCACTAACATCACCAAAAAGTTCAGTGCTGGTTCTCCTCTGCAGGCCAAAGCTAGGCTCATTAAAATCTATGGTGACCATACACTTGCCCCCAAATATATACCAATAATAGAGGTCAGGGGTGGTGCTTCACCACCTGAAGCCGGGCGGCTGTAATGATCAGCAAGGCTGAGGGGCAGCCAAGTAGTCTTCACAGGCAGGTAACTGTGAAAACACATCATGGTGTCCTCAAGGCAAAGCAGATGGGCATCCAATGAGGCTACACCTTGACATCTACAACCAGAAAAAGGCAGGACTTGAAGGGTAGGGGGCCGAGTGCAGCCACAATAAAAAGCGCGAGCTCTTGCTCAGTTAGCAGACCTGAGCCAATTTTCATATCTGGAACCACTGACTAGAGAGGTGACTGGGTCCCTGGGAGGAAAGACCTTGCAAAACCACAGCAGGCATATGCAACACTGCTTCCTCGAAAGGACCTTTGACCATCTACTCAGGGACCTGTGGGAAAGGGGGCATACCCAGATATTGCAAGGACGACTGGACCCAGAGTTTGATTCCCAAAGACCTGAGGAGTCATCGTGAGCCTGTCAGAAGGGCAGCTCATGAGGGGCGTTTAATAAAGGGAGATCTATCTGAAGTCTAACTTATAGACTGGGTAAGTTACAAGTCCATGGACTTACCCGGTTGTCATTTCCTCTGTTCCCAAATGCATAAATGGGAATGATATAGTTGGAGTAAACACTGTATTGAATCCTTGCCTTGTATGGTAAGAGCTACAATAGTAAGGAAAAACAAGTAAAAACTTCTTAAATTCCACCCTATCCTCCCAAGCAAGCTAAATCTAGCAAATAAAAAACAATATTGCATTGGGGGTGGGTAGGGTAGGGAAGCTTAGTACCATCATTAAGGACCTAAAATATGGGGGCGGGGGAGGCGGGGGGACAGGGAGAGGAGCAGGTGTGCTCTCTTTCATATCTCTGTTTAATTTGTCAGTCTGACCTCTGCACAAACCAGGCGGATTCTGGAGAATGACTGTAATGTCATTATAAGCAGCTGAAAGCAGCAGCCCCAATCACAATTGCTGTAACGGACATAGTATCGTTACTAGAGCAGATACGTTGCTAGGCCTCAGGTACCTGGTATGCAGTTATTGACCTGGCAAATGCATTTTCTATTTCAGTTTAAAAAGAGGATCAGCAACAGTTCACATTCACATAGAATGAAAGAAAAAAGAAAAAAAAATCATTTAATTTTGCCTATGCGCTGTTAACTCTCCTGCACTCTCTCACAGTCCAAAGAGATCTGGACTGACTGGAGATCCCACAGAACATTACATGTATCCATTACATTGATGACATTCTGCTGACTGGACAGGACAAGCCAGAGGTGACTAGTACACTGGAAGCCTTGGTAAGACACATGTAGTCAAGAGGGTGAAAAATTAATCCTATGAATGTTCAATGATCCACCACATCAGTGACTTTTTAGATGTCTAGCAATAAGGAACATGCCATGATATCTCTTCCAAAATATTGCATTGGAAGGAAGCACTGTGCCTGGCAGACCCCTTCGAGTTGTGCAGGCAACTTATTCCACACCTAGGAATATTTATGCTCTGGCTCATATGTTGGGTGACATGGAAGGCTACCAGCCTTGCATGGGGCCCAGAGCAGGAAACAGTGCTGCAGGAGGCTGTGGTGCAAGCAGCCCTGAAACTTAGGCCACAAGATCCACCAGACCTTATGGTGTAAGAAGCATCAGTGGTGGGAAAAGATGCAGTGTGGAGTTTATGGCAAGCCCCAGTGGGCGAATCACAAGACTCTCAGATTCCAGACCAAAGCCATGCCATCTGCAGTGAATTAAGCCTTTTGAGAAAATAGCTCCTAAAATGTTGCTGAGCTCTGGTAGACATGGCATGCTTGACCATGAACACCAAGTAACCATGTGTCCAGAACTGCCCATTATGAGTTTAGGCAGACCCACCAAGATATATAAAGTTGTATGAACTCAGCAGCCGTCCATCAGAAGACAATAACGATACATATGCAACTGAGCCCAAGCAAGACCAGAGGGTACAAGTAAGATGTATGAGCAGGTAGCACAGACCTACATGTCAATCACAGTTTCATTAATGCTATTTTTCCCATTTGTACCTACAGCCATATGGGGAAGTGGGGTCAACCAGCTGAAGGAGGATGATACCAATGGGTTGGCTTGGCTCAAATTGTGCGTACAAGACACAGATGGACCACGGCTGAATTAGAGACATATAAAGGGATGGGCCTTGAAAGACAGTGGTGAGGGAGAACCTTCCCAATGGGCAGATCTGGGAGCAAGGTACTTGGTCATAGTTTTATTAGAAGTGGCCTTAGTTGAGATTCCTGGCAGTGGTCGATGGCTGGTCCTCTGGTCAGGGTATGGGCATCCACCATAGAAGAGGCACTTTCATCTACAACCAAGTAGATAAAATGATTCCATCATTTGACACTGGCCAGCCTGGAAGAGAACAATGGGCACATTGGAATGGAATGGCTTGTGGCAAAGATAGAGGCTATGAATGAGCCCAACAGAGGAACTCCCACCTACCGAAGCTGATTGAGCTATTAGGTTTCTGACTGTCCAATCTGTCAGCAACAGAGACTAATGCTATACCAATATGGTGCTATTCCTTTAGGAGAGCAACAGACCACTTGGTGTCAACTTGACTACACTGGATCCTTTTGATCCTAGAAGGGCCAGCAATTCATCTTCACAAGGATGCCTATTCTGATATCTCCAGATATCAGAGCTACAAAGTCTCAGCCAGCACCACTATTTGGGCATTAATGGAATGCCTAGTTCACAGGCATGAATCCCACCCAAAAACAGTTTTCATCCATGGGATCTATTTCAGCAAAGGAGTGAGAGTGCGCCCAACCACAGAACCCAAGATCATACCACACAAACGCAACCCAGAAACACGCAGACTCACTGGAGCGGCCTACTAAAGACACAATGTAAGCACCAGCTTAGAAGCAACATGCTGAAAGGACGGGGTACCAGCCTTCGGGATGTGGTATATGCATCAAATCACAAGATGGGAGGATACAAGTAATGGCTCCAATTACTATCACCTCTAGTGACCCACTGGGAGACTCTGCCTACCATTCCTAAAACTCTGGACTCTTCAGGGTTGGAAGAATTGGTCACCAAAGGGGGCACCCTCTTACTAGGGTACACAGCAAAAGTCCTACTGAACTACCTGCCATTATTGTCACCAAGGTACTTTGGAC
Source organism: Hippopotamus amphibius kiboko (assembly GCF_030028045.1). Classification (NCBI taxonomy): domain Eukaryota; kingdom Metazoa; phylum Chordata; class Mammalia; order Artiodactyla; family Hippopotamidae; genus Hippopotamus; species Hippopotamus amphibius. Next base: position 140,711,880 of record NC_080190.1, on the reverse strand, counting down.
TTCTTATGTCCAGCGACCAGCAAGCTAGAAGAGCAGTCACCCTCCTGGCAGGGGTCACTGACTTTGATCAGCAGGAGTCGGGGGGATGGGAGAATTATGTGTAGATCACGGGTGACCCATTTGGTGCCTATTGGTGCTCCCTTGCTCCACTGCAACTGTAAATGGACAGGTGTAACCACCCTAGCCTGATAAGGGTATGATGAGCAAAAGTTAGAACCCCTCAGGAATGAAGGTTTGGGTTGCACCATTAAGTAAGCCACCAAAACCTGCTAAAGTGATCGCTGTAGATGAGGAACATTTAAAACGGATGATGGAAGACAGGATGAATACGAGTTGTGGCCCTTCAGTGACAGGGAATACTGATGATCCAGTTCAACTCCTCCTGAAGCGAAGCACATGGAAAGCGTGGAGTTGCTCCCCAATCCTGCAAGAAGTTGGTCTATGTGGAGCAAGGGGTGCAGCTATAGAAATGCTCTGTTCAGAATTCCTTCAAGAGAATTGGCAGCAGGAACCACAGCTGAGTCCCGACTGGGGGGTCCTAGCTGCCACTGCTCTGGATTCACCGCTGCATTCACTGCAAGGCCAGGCTTCCCTGGGGCTGCTCCCTGCCACTGACTGAGCACAGAGACCCAGTTTAGCGCTGGCCCAGTTTTGCACAACATGAGACTCCTCTGCCAAGCAACTTGGGCTCAAGGGCACCCCAACAGCCTGGTCCAACTTTTTCATTTTTTTTAATTTATCTTTTTCTTTTTATAAATTTATTTATTGGCTGCATTGGGTTTTCGGTGCTGCGCACGGATTTTCTCTAGTTGTGGTGAGCAGGGACTACTCTTAGTTGTGGTTCACGTGCTCAGTAGTTGTGGCACACGGACTTAGTTGCTCCAAGGTATGTGGGATCTTCCCAGAACAGAGATCAAACTGGTGTTGCCTGCACTGGCAGGATTCTTAACCACTGCGCCACCAGGGAAGTTCCCCAACCCTTTTTAAAACTGCACTGCAGTCTGAGGCTCTTCCTACCCCGTCCGCCTTCCTTCCTGCTCCCCTGCCCTAGGAGTCAAGCCAAAGTACAGCTGGAAGTCTCTGCCTGCCTCCTGCTGCTCCTCCTTTTTATGCTTCAAAGACAGTTCCCGCCAATAAATCTCTCGCAACGTGTCTTCCACAGGCATCTGCTTCTTGATGGATTCAAACTAACACAAAAGCTTGTGTTTATGGATTCAGTATTTGCATTATTTTCTTTGAAACTGCACGCAAACTAACAGCAGTACAGATGCACAAGAGACCTTGGTTCACCTTGTAAAGGCCTACGATAGCTCCTAAGGATTAAAAGGTAGATGGTTGATGTCTTTATCAGCCTTGAGAAAAATATGATGAAATATTTAAGATATTCAAGAAAGCATAAAAAATAACAGAATGAACATACAGCTTTAGAAAGAAAACTTATCAAGAGCTGAAATCTCCTGTGTATCCCACCCTCATTGTATCCTCCTCCCACTCTCCAGATTTTGATTTTTATCATCACTGTGCATTTTTTAATATTTTCACTACAAATATATGTATTCTTAAACATTTTTCCTTTGAATTTTTACTTTTTAACTTATAACTTCCTAAAAATTAGGTTTATATGTATTTATAATATACTTTACTAAGCTGATTAAAAAAAAACAATCTATGTCACACAGAACTATTTATGATTTAGTGCGATTAAGGAGAAATTATTTAGCAGAAATGGACCAAAGTCACAATGCTGAGAAAAAGGATGTTTTATTACCTGGACCATAAGTTATAATTATTATTGTTTGTAAAAGTTATACAAATGTCAGCTGATCATCTTTAAAGTCTGAAAAAGCCAAATATAAATAAAGCACAGAAGATGAATTCAATTGAAAAGAGTTCTGACATAATTCTTCTATGTGTTATATGGAACCCTAGGAACAATCATTGCAATAATTATCCAAAGTAATATTAAAGGTAACAAAAGAGATGTCTGGTCTTAAATGTAAATTCAAATGTAGAGTGTCTAAAACAACAGATTAAAGCAAAAGTACATCTGCAGTTTCTAACAGGAAAAAATAAGTCAGTCTGTAAATACTGTATTCTTCTATGAAGTCAAGAAAGAAGATCAAGGACAAAATGTTGGATAGTCTTATCCACCAGGTCACTTCGTTAATGATAATTTTTCAGGCTAGTAAAAATGTGCAATGATTAAGCTCTACACATACATAACTAAAACATTTGCTGTTATACTAGAGCCAGCACTTTTATTTGTAGAGTTCACAAATCAAAACATAACAAATGATTATACAGCAGTATTGGTAGGAATAACAAATATTATTTCACAACTGCCACTATGTGTTTCTTCTTCTCTGACACAACCTGCACAGATCCAGGCTTGCTATGTTTGATACGATTCAGTTCCCTAGAAATAAAATACACAAAATATAAGCAAGTTTATGAGAAATCATCTTAACCAAAGAAAACTTTCTCAGAAAAATCAAAAGGCATTTTCTCTCACCGGAAAACCACCTACTGGGGAAAAAAAAAAGTTTTCACAATGAGCTTAGGTAAAAAGTAGCTAGAAATCAACTTCTGTTAACTTATTTATTTGCTTCTTCTCTTCCTATGTATCAGTGTCCTTTAGCAATTTTGAAAATCTGCAGCAGTTATTAAAATATTTAAAAGTGACTCAACCCAAACATCTAACCCAAAGACAACAAAATAACTCGCACAGTTTAATAAAAAAAAAAAAAACTCTGACAGAATTTCTATAATACTTTACATGAATTCAAAGACTGAAAAGAGAAGAATATTCCACAGGGGAAATGGTGGTGATGGTGGAAAGCTATGCTTTAGAGCCAAAATGTTAGATTCCAAATGTTATGATGAAGCATATTAGACAAATTTTTATCTAACAAATGTTCTTGGCAGTCTTTAAGCTGGAAGATACACAATACCTCTTAAATCCAGCTACATTAGAAACCATTTTTTACAAACATTCTCCATTTATAATAGCTTTTTAGTATGAGCAGAAGCATTTTCTTATTTTGATAAGTCATTGACATTGTTTGCCCTTTAAACATATTCTCAAAGATAGGTAATGAAAATTCTCACAATGTTAGATGACCACTGCTCCCCCTTTCATCAGGAAAAGGAAAAAGCCCAGTGAAGTATTCAAAAACACCTCTGACAACCCAATTGAAAAATAGGCAGAAGATCTAAACAGACGTTTCTCCAAAAAGGACAAACAGATGGTTAAAAAAGCACATGAAAAGATGCTCAACATCATTAATTATTAAAGAAATGCAAATTAAAAGTAAAATGAGGTAGAATGGCCAACACACTGGTGAGAATGGCCATCATTAAAAAATCTACAAACAGTAAATGTCAGAGAGGGTGTGGAGAAAAGGGAACCCTCCTACACTGTTGGTGGGAATGCAAACTGGTATAGCCACTATGGAGTATGAAGGTTCCTATGATCACTGCAGCACTATATACAATAGCCAGGACACAGACGCAACCTAAATATGTCCAATCAACAGAGGAATGGATAAAGAAGATGTGGTACATATATACAATGGAATATTACTTAGCCATAAAAAAGAACAAAATAATGGCATCTGCAGCAACATGGATGGACACAGAGATTCTCATACTGAGTAAAGTAGGTCAGACAGAGAAAGACAAATATCATGTTATTTCTAATATGTGCAATCTAAAAAAAAGGCTACAAATGAACTTATCTACAAAACAGAAACAGAGCTACAGATGTAAAAAATAATCTTATGTTTACTGCGGGGAGGGGGGATTGACACATATACACTACTATATATAAAATAGATATAACTAATAAGGACCTACTATACAGCACAGGGAACTCTACTTAATACTCTGTAATGGCCTATATGGGAAAAGAATGTAAAAGAGAGTGGATATATGTATAACTGATTTACTATGCTGTACAGCAGAAAGTAACACAACATTGTGAATCAATTATACGCCAATTAAAAAAAACCACCCCCACCCCATCCCCGCCGCCCAAAAAAACCCAAAACACTTCTGATATACAGCAACACATAAACTATGCCCTTGAAAGGCACGTTTTTTGGTTTGTTTTTGGTGAGAAGTGAGGGGGGAGTTAAGAAAGGGTACTGAGAGAGAGTCAAATGCTCCAAAACATACTTTCGTCGACGAGCTTCTTTCATGATGCGCTGTTCCTGAATCTGGCTGTAGATAGATTTTGGTAGGTGTCGGTGACGCGAAATACGTTTTATGTGAGGATGATGTTGAAATTTCTCTTTTAACCTCTGGTTATAATCGGTGGCTGCTTTTTCTCGGGATGTAAGCTGAAAAAATGCATTTTGATATTTTAAAGAATGGTGTGTTCATTTTGCTTCAGTACAACAGTTAGGAAGCAATGTTTCCCCAAAAAACTAAACTTTCATGACATGCAACCAGAACTGCTAATGTAATTGTACCCTTTACAAGGTTATGTTAGTGATACCAGCTGTGCAAGCGCTGAATTTCCTTTTAGGCAGTGTGCCTACAATGCAGATGGATGCCACCAACTAAAAAAGAGCAGTGCCGAGGGAGTTGGGCTCTGGGGACCACTAAGTTGGACCCCCCCCAGGCATACATAACATAGACAAAGCACTTAAGTGAATCACTCAAAAATTTTTTTCCTGTAAAAATAACTACTGAAACAGAAAAGAAAGTGATGCCGTAATAACTATCCTTTGTCTAACAATTATTAAGGATGACATGAGTTAGAGGAACATTTAATGATGAACTGAAACCGAGGTATAGTGTAGTACTTAGTAATCATTAAATCTAAGAGAATTTACCTTTAATTACTGCTTATCATATCTTGATTTTCCTTCCAGGGCTAAGTAGAAAATAACCCACACTTAACCTTTCCTTCTTCAACTTAATATTTGTTTCAGTTATAAACACTCTGTATGTTTCTTACAGAAAACATGAGACATTTAGAAAAATATTAAGAACAAAACAAAAATCAACTGTAACTCACAACCCAGAGGTAGCAAGCCAATGGTAATATTTGTTATATTTTCATTTAATCTTTTTTAAGGCCTGAAGCTGTGTATTTTTTTTAAGTTAAGTGTTTCACTGTATCTGTGATATTAAAATACCTCACAGGGACTTGCAGCCTTTGATTTGCCTGATTACTATTCCTTTAACAGAAGAAATGGGCGTTCTAAGTTCTAAGCCTCTACTGCCTACATCTTCTCTCCCCACCTCAAGGAAAACAACAAAGAAACAAGAAGGCCCAAATATGATCAAACATTTGAATTAACAAAAGCCTCTGGGGGAACTCCCTGGCGGTCCAGTGGTTAGGACTCAGTGCTTTCACTGCTGAGGGCCCGGGTCCAATCCCTGGTCAGGGAACTAAGATCCCACAACCCGTGCAGTGTGGCTGCCAACAACAACAACAACAACAACAACAACCACCACCACTAAAACCAAAGGCCTCTGAAGGTGCCTTTGACATGAAAAAAGTAAACTTCAATACAACCTTGTCTGTTTTGTTGCTAGTTTTCTTTAATCACAATTAAAGTACTTCAAATAAATTCTCTTTATAATATAATGATAGTCAATAAAACTAGAAACTAGCTATATGACAATGAAAGAAAATGGGGTCTCTTACCACACCCAACTTTTCAGAAGCATTAGCTTTCCACAGACGAATGTTCATTTCATCAGATCCACACATAATGTACTTGCTGTCAGAAGTCCATTTTACACAGATGACATGCTGCATTCTCTTTGTGTGATAGACTTCCCTACAGGAGAGGAATTAAGTTAAAACCCTTAGGATTTCGGGTACAGATTTTCTTTAATCACTGCCTATCAGGATAACATTTTTGAGCCCTAAAAGTGTGTAAAAGAGAAATTAAAATTCATTTAAATGTATTTTTATTGAACCAAACTAATAAGATTCTATGCTAAGTGCTGGGGAATTAAAAAAAAAAAACTAGATGTCCAGAAAAGATCACAAAATAACTTAGCACATATAACACAAACAAAATATGCTGCAGCTGGAGTAATTCTGTAACAATAAGGTCAACCACCACACTTTTTTTTGGGTTTCATTTCACTGGAAAATAAACACAATGGCTCTCAAAGAGCACATCCTGATATGTTGATCCTAATGTCTGATTTCTGTTTTGGTCAAATTGTTTAAAAAAGCTCAATAAATTGAAGTGAGAGCTGATTGATTTACATGTGTGAAAAGAAAGGGAGGGCTACAGAAGTGATGAGTTGAGGTAAGGATCATTTACTAAATGGAGATGTCAGATATCATACCCATTTGGAAGGCTGTGAAACATGCTAAGTGAATTCACAGAAGATACTATATTAGGAAGTGTTAAGCAGAGCATTAAAAAGCAAGTAAAAGAAGGTCAGAAAAAATAAAAAGATGCGACTTCTGGAGAAGTAAAATTTCCATATCTGGATTAAGTGATTCAAAATGCAGACTACTTGAGAGAAAGGAAACTTGCTCAGCAAATTCTGCACAGTAAAAGAAAACCCATACATGATGAAATCAAACAGATTTCATATCTATAAAAACATCTCTGAAGGACACTCACAAAACTAGTCTATTACACTGTTTCTAACAGATACATTTTGAACTCCTGAATGAACATGCAGAAAAACCATAAGAAACTTATTTCTAAAAGAGAGAGGATGGTTAGAAAGAACACTCTATTAAAAGGAAAAATAGATGAGACAGACTGCTTTTTTTCTTCTCTCAATCCTCTGCTTTTACAAGACTCAATTCTTATAACCTCTACCTATCTAAGATGCCCTTTTTCCCCAAAGTAATGCATTGAATTTAAATATCAGGAAATTCAGTTAGGCTTTGGTAGCCATTAAACATAACCTATTCATGTATTAGACCAGACACATCCAAAGGTTAGTCACTTAACCAACTTAGTGGTAAGCTGGTAATCCTCCTTAATGGTAAACTACGCAAGAGTTCTTTTTTTTTTTTAAGCTTTTTATTGGAATATAATTGCTTTACACTGTTGTGCCAGTTCTTGCTGTACAACAAAGTGAATCAGCTGTATTTATACATATATCTCCATATCCTCCCTCCCACGACTCCTTCCCACCCTCCCTATCTCTAAGTTATCACCCATCATCGAGTAGTTTTTAACTTCTAGATATGTTTATGCTTCTACTTAAAATAGATATATAAAGTTCATTATAAGCTATACTATTTGGAGATAAATACATTTAAAAACTTAAATTCTTTATATACATAGTCAAGATAAATGAATTGTTCCATGTGAATGCAACTGAATTTACTTGTTTGCTAAGTAAATACTGAATGAAATCCCAATAGAAGCTTACCTTCAAATACTGATTTAACTGTAGTTTTTGAAAACCTACTCAAAATTTACTTTTAAAATAAACTTTAACTACTTTAAGGTCTTTCAAAGGAAAACATTTTAAAAATATAGATATTCAAAGCATTGCCTGTATTATTTGATGTTTGTAATGACAGAAAACTAGAGCAGACCACAGAAACAAACCAGAATCAGCTTTCAAGCAGAAGAAGGTAAAGGTCAGAGGGAATCTCATTTATAACTAAACCCAACAGGAAGTAACACATATTCAACTATGATTACAAAATCTCCAGATGACATCAGGAGACAATTCCCTGGAAATGGGGTGTAAGAACTCCTCACTTCACACAATCTTGGAATAATTTGAGCTTTTAACTAGACTTGCATTTAACTGCCCACACTGGCTGTAGAATAATTCAGCTTGAACTCAGCCGCAGGGCTCTTGGGATCATAGGTACCATTTCTTGTACTCTTCCTTTGTTCTTTGGTCTGCTTATGCAGCTGTTAGAAAAGTACTGTCCTACTTACTACCTTTGGAGGTCCTGGTGCCAAGAAACGATGGAGGGCCACACTCTCTTGATTCTCAATATTTTCCAGAGAGGTGAGAAGAATGGAAACTATCAGCCTTGCTTTGGGCCTCACTGAACAATTCCCAACAAACCATTCATGACAGTTTGGAGAATATCAAGTTAGCTGCAACAGCCATTTAGGAACCAACTCCAGGAGTTCCACAGCAGAGATGATGGAATGAAGATCAAAGTCACCAGAACACCCACTCAGTATGCTTTTTATTCAAACACCTTTCTAATCACATACATCATGATGATGACAATTATTTGCTAGCAATTCATAATGATACAAAAAGATTTAGGAATTAATATGGCTTCCTTAAATTAGAAGGGAGAGAGCAGGAACTACACAAGTAAAAATACCAAAGAGTTAGACAAACAGATCAACTATGACCAAAAAATGTATGGAAGAGCTGTGTGACTCTAAAGAGGCTCTGTGTGAAAGATCTTTTGGTTGTGAACACAAGGCTGGGACTAGGGTGAGGCAAATGAGGTGCCTAGAGGGTAAACTTTAAGGAGGCACTCACTTTCAGGGTGGTGCAGAAGTAGGGCTGGCACTTGTAAGACCCTGAGAATGCATAACTCCCTGAATTCTACACCATCGGCAATTCACTAAGATGTACCCAGTCCTGGCCCTGTTGGAACAGAAAGATGGTCAGGAGGATATACCTTTGAAAAAGAACATCATTTGTTCAGAAAGTTTAGATACCTTCAGCACTGCAGAAGCTAGGCTAGTTATCATTAAGAGTAATGATTAAAATTATCGTTGTACTAAAATGGTGAGACTTCTCCACCCTGTTATAGTTATAACACCAAACTGAATGCTCTCTAGGTTGTTTTGGTTTTTTTTGTTTTTCTAAGTGAAGGAAGAGGCTCCCAGAAAAATTCTCCGCTAATCTATCTTAATGTAGCTGAGAAACTGCTTCACCAGCTCCACACAGTTGTCCTCTAGCACACATCATCACCCCCACTCTCAGTATACAGGATGTCTGTTCTTTCTTTTCCCTGATTCTACTTATTTTTCTCCTTTCCTTTTCTACCACTTCCAATCATTCCCCGTTATCTTTCACCACGTCCATCTTCTCCCACACTGAAGCAAGACTAGGCCACCCAAGCAAGTATATGTATATATGTGTATGCATATATGTATTGTGTATGTATGTGTGTGGGTATATATATACACACACACGCATATATATATGTACAGTATTTTAGAGAGAATATTTATATTTTCTTTTTAAATATTTTTTTTTTTGTAATAACAACATCAACAATTTATTTAGTGCTTACTACTGGTCTAAGCACTTTAGGACTTTACATATTTCAGCACTTTAAACACGTCATTCCATTGGCCTCTGCCCTCTACTGTTTCTGATGAGAAGTCATTAATAACTCTTTTTTTAAGCTCCTTTTAAATTTTAATATTACTATTATTACTGTATTAAAATGGAGGTGGTCATATCTTCAAGATACCTTCAAGTGTGAGCGACACCACCATGATCCTTTAACTATCATTTTTTATGGGAAAATTTCTTCTAGTTTCCTTGGATTGCTTTGAATATGCAAGAAAGTGTTCTGTAAATCATAGCACACTACACAAGGGGCTGTATCTTACATAGGAATTAAGTTTTAAAGTCAGCCTATAAAGCAAAAAATCAAATGCAGTCAAAATTATCCTTGAATACTTTAAAATGCCACAGTTTACTGTAAACTACCTCAATACAATAACATAAGATATAATATGGATGCACAAATATATACTCCATTCGGTGACGTATAATATGTAGTAGAGGGCCAAGCTGTACAAAACAACACACATCTTAAACACTAGAAAATTCAATCTGCTTATACAATAACACACCAACAGAGCACTGGACAGCTAAGTATTCAGATCTCCTACCTCCTGATCATTCCAGGGCATTTACCTACTAGAGCAGGATGGAGGGAGAATGGCCCTGACAATTTCAACTGTTATTTTTCTCTTTTTCATTTTTGCCTTAGTATATAAGAGCTGAATTTAAATAAGTAAGAAATAACAAATGTAAAGTATTATTAACTGCTCTTAAACTGCATTAGGGAAAACCTTATCTAAGTTCTCCATTATCAAATTAAAAAAATTTTGAAGCTTACTATATTTTAGGGCAGTGAAAATACTCTATGATATTATCATGATGGATATATGTCATTATACATGTATTCAAACCCATAGAATATATAAAACCAAGAGTGAACCCTAGGTAAACTATGGATTTGGAGTGATTATGATGTGTCAATGCAGGTTCATCCTACATTCTGATAAGGAAACAAAAGCACCATCCTGTGAGGAATGTTGATAATGGGATAGGCTCTACATGTATAGGGGCTGGGATTATATGGGAAATCTCGTTACCTTCCTCTCAATTTTGTTGTAAACCTAAAATTCCTCTAAAAAAATAAAGTCTTTATTTAAAAAATTACTATAAAACACTTAAAAGTAATTCTAAAATAAAAGGTTTTGCCCTAAAGCAAACACTAAGATTTCATATCAACAAATTATATGAAGATAATATCCTGTTCAATGAAGAAACTGCCCAGTAGGCTGATGTTTTGTCCATAGATGATGCCAGGGAAGTTGGTACCCCGAGTCACAACAACTGGGTTTGAGCCCCATCCATATACACACAACCAAATAACCTTTCAAAAAACATAAATGATGATCAAGACAAGGAAAAAAAATCAAACAAAAACAAATGTTTATTGGTAGTAACATACCTGCTTCTACTTTTATCCACAGGAAAGATTCGAATAGATTTATCAAAACTAGCAGACACAAACTCTTTCCCAGTGGGAGAGTAATCCACATCAAGCACAGCAGACACGTGATCCATATGTACCATTACGGGAGTGTCCAGGGAACGCATATCAAAAGTATATAAGCTGCAAAAGAATTTTTAATTATTTGATACAAATTTCTATTAAATAAAAGCATATGTAGTACTAAGACACTAGTGAAAGTAAGACTGCTAGCTAAATAATGCACATCTAAATAAATAGCTCAATTCTTTACACAGCAGGTAAGGGATAGGGAAAAATATCAACAGCTTTTATTATTCCTTAAGATTACACTTACACACTTTCATCCTTATAAACATAAATCTCATTGCAGAAAATGTGCAAACTTCAAAAGAGTACAAAGAGTACAAGTAAACTTACCTCTAATTCCACCATCCAGAGAAAGGCAGTTAGCACAGTGTACTTATTTCTAATCTTTTCACCACGCTATTTAATTATGTAGCTTTTAATAAAATTAAGATAATACTGTATAAAGCTCTATATTCTGATATTTCATGTAGCATATTATGAACATTTATCTATTAATCTCTGAAAATATTTTAATTTTTTCTATGTAAATATGAGTTAAAATAATTGATAATTTGTTTAAATAAATCTATTTCTTAATAAAGTTTCCAATGTTTTATTATAAATAATTCTTAAATGAAATTTTAATTTCTGATATTTAATCTTTAATTGAATGGGACAGATTCAATTAGATCTGAACAGATTTCTACAAGTAGAATTATTAAGTCCAAAGGCATGAGCATTTTTAAGGCTTTTGAGTTGACAAATCATTTTCAATAAAGCTGCACTAATTTATACTCCATCAGTGATATATAAGAGTGAGCACAGCCTCTCAAAGGATATACGAAAATTAGAAAACTATACTTTCTGACAGTTGGTAAAAACAATGACTTCATGATTTTCAAGGTGTAAAAATTCTTAATTGACAGCTAAAAGAATAGTGCTTCAAATAAGCCAACATGATGATAGACAGAAGTAATACAGCATTACTGTGACTAAGCTCCTAATATCAAAATACTTCCAGATGTGAAGATTAAGTTTGAGGAGAAACAAAATATCCACATAATTTCAAACTATCTCCCCAAAGATGTGTATTAATTCCAAAAGGAAAAAATAGTAACTTTATAGTGGAGAAGACTGGCAGACACCACCTTAACTAAGTGATCAACATTAATATCACTAGTATTAAGATGTACTGACATTATATGTACCCCTAATTAGATGCACCAAAAAGGGCATATCAATTTTGTGGTATTCTTGCCAAAGATGCATAATCTCAATGAAATAATGAGAAAACACCAGTTAAGCCCAAATTAAAGGCAGTCTACAATATAATTGACAAGTCCTCAAAAGTACTAAGGTCATGAAAGAAAACAGAACACTGAGAAAGTTACAGAGTGAGCAGACTAAGAAGACATGGCAATCAAATGCAATGTGGGATCCTGCACTGGATCCTAGAACAGTAAAAGAACATTAGTGGAAACACTGGAAAGACTGGTGATGAGATAAAGTCTATAGTTTGCAGTGTTGTACCCATGTTAATTTCTTGCTTTTGCTAACTGAACTATGGTGATGTAAAACATTAACATCTGGGAAAACTGGCTGACAGGTATTATTTTTGTAACTTTTCAGTAAGCCTAAAATTATTTCAAAACACAAATTAAAAAAAAAAAAAAGACCTAACACTTCAAAAAGAATATTTTTTAATACCATTATTATGAAAAGTCACTGATGCTAGTGATACAAATTTCCAAATAACCACGAAATTCTCATCAAGACACAAGTCATCATTCTCTTTCATAATCTTCAAACATACCAGAGGATTGTCAGCCAAGGTCATACTGATCTTGGAGGTTAAATTTCTGAGTAGACAACCTCTTTATATTCCCTATCTAGAGCAGTGGTTCTAAACCAGGTTTGTTTTGTTTTAGAAAATTTTGTTGTTTTAGTAAACTTTGTTTTAATTTCTACATGAGAAAGAGGTTAATAACTTATTCAAATTCCAAGCAAATCAACCCATTTGGATGCATAAATTTTACATAAAGTTTCAACTCATAATATGCTTCAGGGATAATCTATTCTAACTCTGTTATTTTACAGATGAAACTATGGTATAGACCTAGTTTACATGACTTGTCCAAATTTTTACAACAGTTACTGGTTGCGTATAGACTTGAACTTGGGTTTTTAAATCACGATAATAAGATTTTTAAAGGGCAAGAGAAGAAATAAAATATTAAAAATATTTTACACAGCAAGATCATTTTCAAGTAAGAGCAATTATTGTACTCTTAACAGTCACTTCTTATATGGGATGTGCTCTTTGTTTAAGGTGCCCTATGCAGTTCTTCCCAAGGCAAAAAATGAGAGATTTCAAGGATACTCTAAAAAAAAAAAGATATCTTCTCAAAATAGCTAATTAGAATGAACTTTAGAAACCTTAATAAGGTTGGTCAGCAGGACATTTTTTTATTGCCTTTAACTGGAATAAGGGCAGTTAATTTCAAACATCAATAAAGGCTAAAAGGGCTTCAATTAATGTGGTTTGGTATTGCTCGTTAATGAGAGTCCAACTGAGCTTCTTTTTAGTACAGAAGAGTCATAATAGATGTTTTTAGTTGGTACCACTAAAACATCATGTAATAAATCCTATTTCTGAGTTAATTTATGCTTTCATAAATAAGAGCAGTGGAAAGAACAAAGAAATTAAATACAGAAGATCTAAAGTTCAGTCCAATGACAAACTTCCACCTTCCCCAAAAAACACATATCTGAGAATCCATCATATGCATAGCACTACATTAAATGCTTGGATAAAAAAAGATGAGTAAGACACTCTTTCCTCATTAGGAGATGAAACTCCCTACATCAATAGCTTCATCCGTAGGAGGGAGATAACATACATGTCCTATCCACCTTACAGGGACACTGAAAAGATAAAATAAGTTAGCTAATGTCAAATGCTTCAACAAGTTTTAAAGCAGAGTATAAGAAATCCACCTAGGTCAAGAACATAAGGCTGCTAAGTCACCTTTACATGGAGTCACAGAATAATATAACTGCAAATATTAAGGTAAAGATTGAAACTTTATTTTCCCTTTGGTCTTACTGAAGTAATAGTGGTAGCTGATAACACGACCACATGAGTATCAATTACCTGAAGTGCTACACACTCTGTGGCAGATATTTTTAGTTTCTTAAAACATGTATGATTCAGTCATTATTTATATGGTCTATGTGAAGGATCAGCCAACTTTTTCTGTAAAGGGCCAAATAATAAACATTTTTGGCTTTGTGGGTCATATGGTCTCTGTTGCAACTACTCAACTCAGGCACAAAAGCAGCCACATTCCACACATAAATAAGTGTGGCTACAGTCCCATAAAACTTTACAGAAACAGGCAGCAGACAGGATTTGGTCCACAGATTATAGTTTTTTGTCCCTGGTCTATATCACTTTCAAAACTGAGAATACTGTTTTAAGAAGCACTTCTCTAATTTGGGAAATATGTATTTTTTTTTAGCAAAACAAACGGCAATTTTCTAATATATATCAAAGAATAGTATCTAGGAAAACATATTTCATTAGTAAGATATACAATTGAGCCATTTCTGATAGAAATTAAGTTTTTAAAAGAGCAAAACTTACTTGTAATCTTCATTTGCTGCAGTAAAAATGAAAGCTTCCATAGGGTTCCAGCAAATTGTATTTGTTCTCATATCTAAGATGACCTGAGAAAGGAAGCACACACTAACCCATTACTATGAAATTAAGTCCCTCTAAAATGGATAAATTCCTACTTCCTTTCCTTCTTTCCTCACTGATTTAGCTACTTAAATCAATGAGAAAAGAAGATACGATACTTTAGTAAACATCTATTATGTGCATATTACTTGGCTTAATGCAATAGGAAAAGAAAATCAATAATTGTTTCCTGAACACACAGGCAGAGTGGTAAATGTTTAAAAATATAAAAATGCTTAATAAATGGTCCCCTGACCTGAAAAAGCTTATAGTTTAGTCAGGAAAACGAGATACACATAAGAAAAGTTAAAATATAAACAGTGAAGCAGCAAATAATCAGGTATCAAATCATGGGCAAAATTATTGGTGAGCTTAGGGTTAAAGTAAAGAAGAAAACTTTCAAAAGGTAAGCATGATTTGAACTGATCTGAGAAGGACCAGTACATCATAGTGTTTCTCAACAGGAACATTTTGGGCAGGATAATCTTTTGTTGTGTGAGACTGTCCACTGGAGGATATTTAGCCTCCCGGGATCCGGAGCATTAAATACCAGTAACAGTCTCTTAAATATCCCTTCCACACTTCCAAAAATATACTTGGTGGGGAGGTATAACCCCTGATTGAGAACTACTACATTTAGGTAAGAAAAGATAGAAGAAACATTGATAGTCTAGTAGATAGAACAAAGAAATAATAGAAAATAGCATGTCTGCGTCCATTAATGTGACCTACATGTGACAAACCCTTACTGACTAAAACAAATAAACAGATGGAATACAATTTGGGACCAGATTTTGGAGGCCCTTGAGAGCTACAGTTCTTTTCTTCAACCGAAAAGTAAAGAAGCACTATTATTTACCACCGATACTGGAGAGGTGAAGGGGGACAGAAACTACTATTTATTAAACTAGTACTTCATGTTAGCGTTCGGCTAAATGCTTAAAGCATCTTGTTTTATTCTTACTGCAAGGCAGTTATTAATACCACCATTTCACAGAAGGAACACAGGTCAAGTTACCTGCTTAAAGTCTATCACCAAAGTCCATGCAGGATCTTCCCGCTGTATCATATAAATGAGTGAAATGTCTGGAGTGGTATTATACTTTGGAAAGATTATCCTATTTATCTAGTTTAAACTTCAATGACTATACTCTACTTCTAATATTTCTGAATTTATTATGTTATAAAAATGATTTAGGAACAACAAAAATATTAAAAGCACTTTTGTGATGTGTGGACTATGACATCGGACTTGTGGTACAGGAACAAGGTCTAGCTCTCCTCCTACTCTCTCAATTCTAGCACATGAAATCAACTTTATACCTTTTTACTTATAATGGCAAGAATATATCTCTCCCTCTTTAGAATCAGCTTAAGGTTGTATTAACTCTGATATCTAGGTCCTGGAATGACTGCTTTAGAACTGTTGGGAAATCTGACACCTTGAACAGGATAGTCCTTGTCTAAATAAAACGTCAAACTAGTACCCATCGGCACGTAACTAAACAAATAAAAGTGGTTATGTGAATTAGTTATAAAACCTCCTGGAATAAAATACTGTATGTATCATATAATAATCACAGGGCCTGACAAAACAGGATGCAATACTTTTTTAAGAACTTCCAATTCAGTAAGTACAAACTAGATGCCTAAAATCTGCTGGCATTGTGGAAGACACAAAGAAGACTAGGATACAGTACCTCATGGAAATGTAAGGGTCTCTGAAAAGCAATGGGGAATTGAGAAAATGCCATTATGATCACTTGGGGTTCTAAGAACATCTCTATTAAAGAGAATTTTTTTTAATTCTGAAAAAACATTTGCTGCATATTTCCAGTCACTCCACTTACAGAGAGAATGCGTTAACAACTGTATAAAGCAAAAGACAAATTGAAACTCACCTTTTTCAGAGGAGTAGCTTGCCTCATATCATACAGTACTATATTCCTGTCAGAAGCACAACTTCCCAAGAGAAATGTCTAAAAATAACAATCATCAGTTAAAAGCTAGGCCTGGCAGCAAGCCATGTCCGTTCAATGAACAAATGATTTAATTACCCTTAAAGTTTATGTTTAAGATACGAAGTTATAACAGTAAAGCCCATTTTAAGAAGGTACAATGAATCACTCATAATCTCAGCAACCTAAGCCAAGTATTTTCATTGTTAAATCCCCATGCATGTACTTTAGATGCCTGTGATGACACTGTACAGATAATTCTGGATTCTATTTTATAACAACATATTTTACTTATCCATTCTTCAACTCGGACCTCTTTCCTGTTCTTCAGTATCATAAATAGCACTTCAAAAAACATCTGCATACATTTAGCTCTTTTTCTTCTAAGGGTAAGATTTTAGTAATGGCATTACTCAATCAAACAGTATGAACAATTTTATGGTTTTTGATATTTAGGGGTAATTGTTTTCCAAAGAGTTGTACCAATATACATTACAATGTGGAAATATATTAATTTTACTGCAACTGGGCAGCAATAGGTAGTGTCATTTAAAAATAACATCTGTATGGCAGTATTTCCCATATTCCTTGGTATCTGTTGGGAACTGGTTTCCAAAATTCACAGATGCTCAAGTCCCTTACAGTCAGCCCCCTGTGACCACAGACACAGAACCTGCGGATACGGATGGCCGACTGTATAAATTATCGCTTTATTAGCAGTTAAACATCTCCTCATGTTTATTAACTCTCTGTATAAACTAGGCGTGTCCTTTGTAAAACTGTTTCAAGATGTTTCAAATATTTATTTGTAAGTCAGTTATAAATGTACTAAGTGCTTACATGATCCTTGGCATTAAGTGAAAATAAGCCCTCTACCTATCAGCGGAGTCCCGCATCCCACCCTTTGTAGTACCATTCTTCCTCACCCATGGTTCCAGATACAACTCTTGGCTTCTGCCTCTATTATTCCTACTGCAAGCATAAGGGGAACAGGAAGAATTATTTACTAAACAGCTGTACGGCCTGCTAACTCCTACTACATGTGTGTATACAGTTCAAATAAAACTCACAGAGCCCACGCTACCATCATGATCTCTTCTCAGTTCTTTCCAAAACCCTACTTTTTAAACCTTCCTTTTTAAGCCTTTCCCCTAGTTAGTGACTCCTCTCAACCTTTCTTAGTTTCTCATTATGTCACTCCAAAGTCTGACCAGGTTCTGTTTCTAAAAATTAAGACTTTAATTTGCGCAAAGCAAAAAATTCTACCTAGACAGAAAGCTGCCTTTCACACTGTAAACTGTAGCAATACTCAGCATAAACTTTTGGTTTTATCAGAATTCTAGGCTTCAATATTTTAACAGAAAATTAATTATTAATGATTAGAGGAGAGAAATACACTCTGTTTGTTCATAGTAACATGCCCTTTCCATTAAGTTTAACACAGGGTAAGAGACACGCACACCATTTGCTTTCACCACTAAGTCAGTTCATAAGGTTAATAAAACATACACACACACACACACAGCTGAACAAATAGAGTTTTTACACAGGCAAATTTGAAAAACACGGTTGCTAGGTCATCAGTAATAATTAATTATGATTTTAGAATTGGCCATCAGCTCTTCTGACAGGTGTTCACTAAAACAGAGAAACAAAAGATCTCGTTTACCCTTTAGAGAAGGAGGAGTCAGTAACTGTCTGTTCCTTCTGCTTGTTTATTTTTTAAATAGCAATAACACCACCATCTTAAATTTGGGTAGCACCTTTTAAAAATATTCACATATATTATCACATTTTACACTTACCACAGACCTATGAAGTACACTGGAAGATATAATTAATCTCATTTTAAAAATAAAGAAACAGAGACAAATTATGACTTGTATAAGATCAATGCAAAGGCGCACTGGCAGGAAGCACAGTTCCAGCCTAGGTCCACAGCAAGTAAGACATAAAATGTTCCCACAAGTCACTTGTGTTTGTAGCCTGCTTCTGCTTAGTGTTACCCTGGCCTGGCTCTGCAAAGCTGGGTTGCCCCTTCATGCCATATCTTACTTCTACAACCAAGGGGAACACAGGGAAGGGAGACAGAGGATGGAGTAAGGAAGATATAGTACAGACAGATACCCTGTACCAGAGATTAGCAAACTTTTTCTGTAAAGGGCCGGAGAAGACGTATTTTAGGCTTTGTGGGCCATATGGTTTCTGTAGTGTTTATTCAATTCTAGTTTGTAGTGCAAACGCAGTTACAAACAATAAATGAGCAAAAGGGCATGGCTGTGTTTCAGTAGAACTTTTTTTTTTTTTTTAACACACAAAAACAGGCAGTGTTCACAGACCATAGCTTGTCAATCCCTGCTCTAGACTATAGCCTCTCCCAGAAAGTGTATGCAGGTGTGTGCTAGAGGCAGGAGGGTATCCTGTGACTGACTTCTCAGAAGCACCTCAAAACCAAGTTCACATCACACTACAGCACCTCAGTCTTATACCTTGCTACTTTGACTTAACGTTTTCCCCTCCTTTTGTCAGTTAGGGTCTCTAGAGTGTAAAACTTGCAGATCAGGATTTTCTCTGATAACATCTAACAAGATAATCTCCTGATAAATTCTAAAATCAGCTTATACATGCAGTGATTTCCTTTTCTTTCTGCAGGAAGAGGCATCTCTACTGAGTCTTCTGCAAAATAAGTTCATCAATTATTATATACTCAGGAAAAGCTCAGGAAAAGGTCTGGAGTCCAGGGGATAGCTTAGCCTTCAAGACAGCCTCCTTTCCCAAATTCGGACCTGAATAAACAATAAGTAGGGTAATCTCTAACACTTCCCTTAGACCTGGAAGGAATTAGGAATCACAATTCAGACTCCTGAGCAAAGAAAAATATAATTATGATTAATTATCATGTAGTACAAAAATAACTATGCATATTATTTTGAAGCACTGGTGCCCCTGCCACGTACAAATAATTAAGGAAAACAATGCTCAACACTCCTTCTGACCTCCAAGAGAGCTAAGGAAAGTTAACATTTTCCTAAAGGCACAAAGATGTTAATCTGTGGAACATGAGTGTTGAAGGCATAAATAAAACTGAAGCTTCACAGGACAGTATGTGCTTGGATTCTACCCCCACCGGCACACGTACACACCCGCCTCTAACAGTGCTGAACATGAGTATCTGGAACTAAACTGCAGGCAAACATGTTGAGATCTGACCAAAGGTATCAGAAACTGAGATATAACCGGAAAACTGACCAAGTGCTAGAATACCATTAAAATTCAGAAAATTTTTATGTCACACATTCAAAAGTTTCCTAAACAGAGCTCAAATTATTAGATAAGAAAAGATAAACAGAACATATTTCAAAAAGGAACATTACCTCAATTGGGTTAAATTTAACACTGCTTATACTGTCAAATCCCCAAGTCATTGAACATATAGGATTGGTTCTTTGTTCATCCCAAATGTCTACTTGCTGTCCACATGTGGCAAAAACAGCTTCTTTCCAGTGATGATCAATTCCTGTATATACTGTCTTTAAAAGCAAAGATGTTGTTATAGATGAGTCTTTTCATTAGTACTTTAAATCTACAGAATAATATTTTAAATATATTTCTCTACACTCTCATTTGTTTAAGAAAAACCCTGTTCACAAAGAAACTTCTTTGAAGTCCTTACTTAAAGGAGAAAACTACCATAAGAAGTGATGTTTCTTATCACACATTCTGGGAATAAAGAAAAATGTTAACATGGGATGTATTTATTTATTTTTATTTTTTTTATTTATTTTTTTATTTTTTTGGGGGTACACCAGGTTCAATCATCCGTTTTTATACACATATCCCCATATTCCCTCCCTTCCTTGACTCCCCCCCCTCGAGTCCCCCCCACCCTCCCCGCCCCAGTCCTCTAAGGCATCTTCCATCCTCGAGTTGGACTCCCTTTGTTATACAACACCTTCCCACTGACTATTTTACAGTTGGTAGTATATATATGTCTGTGCTACTCTCTCGCTTCGTCTCAGTTTCCCCTTCACCCCCCGCCCCCTCCCATACCTCGAGTTCTCCAGTCCATTCTCTGTATCTGCATCCTTGTTCTTGTCACTGAGTTCATCAGTACCCTTTTTAGATTCCGTATATGTGAGTTAGCATACAATATTTGTCCTTCTCTTTCTGACTTACTTCACTATGTATGACAGATTGTAGTTCTATCCACCTCATTACATATAGCTCCATCTCATCCCTTTTTAGAGCTGAGTAATATTCCATTGTATATATATGCCACATCTTCTGTATCCATTCATTTGTTGATGGGCATTTAGGTTGCTTCCATGTCCTGGCTATTGTAAAGAGTGCTGCAATAAACATGATGGTACAAGTTTCTTTTGGGATTATGGTTTTCTTTGGGTATATGCCCAGAAGTGGGATTACTGGATCATATGGGAGTTCTATTTGTAGTTTTTGAAGGAACCTCCAAATTGTTTTCCATAGTGGCTGTACCAACTTACAGTCCCACCAACAGTGCAGGAGAGTTCCCTTTTCTCCACACCCTCTCCAACATTTGTGGTTTCCAGACTTTGTGATGATGGCCATTCTGATTGGTGTGAGGTGATACCTCATTGTGGCTTTGACTTGCATTTCTCTGATGATTAGTGATGTTGAGCATCTTTTCATGTGTTTGTTGGCCATCTGTATGTCTTCTTTGGAGATGGGATGTATTTAATTAAGCCTAAATACATATCAGTGAAGTAATTTAAAAATCATCTTTGGGTATTGAAGGATCATGGAACCAACTAATGAAACACAAAGGTAATTTCTAAAAAACTTAATTTCACACTTAACATATGAGGTACTGATCCCCAGGACAGTAACGCAGATACAGACAACTGCATTAAAATTTATGGGGAGAAACAAAATTGACGAGTGTGGATGCTAAGATTATTACAAGCAATAAAATCTCATAAATTTGGTATTGTTTACTTAAAATACGTGACTCATCTATTCATAGCCAGATTAAAGTCTACCTTTGTATTATATGGTAAAAAATGTTCGCAGAGCAAATTAAAGGGAACTATTTAGCCAATACTTTAAACTTTGAAGAACTCTTATCAGCATCTGCAGATTTAGAATTATTTTTATTCATGAAAGCAAGTCCTACAAACTCTTTCATAATAAGAATTAACCCCCAATACCCGAGAGAAGGGGTAACACTAAATGTTTCAAAAATCTTTGGAACTCCTAGAGAAAACACATTTTACAAGAATGAAACCAATTTTGTTTTAGGAGTTACTAATTTTTTACCATCTGCAAATTATTTCCATTTCATACTAATATCCCACCTCCATGTCCCTTCAAGAACATTTAGATCAATCATTAGAACTCAGCAAGGCCCTGATCATGCGCTGGACGCCTCATTTAAAAAAAAGAACATTTAGAATTTCTTGAAACCTAAACATATACTAAATATAATACTGAAATGATGAAGAGATTTTAAAGATGCAATGTTTAAAGATTAATTCTAATTTCACAATTTCACTTAGTATCAAAATGTAAGCATTAAAAAACAAGGGAAGGCCAAGTGATCTGAATTATTAAGCTATAACTTAAGTTACAACTGACCTATATCATCTGATTTGCAGAATGTTGGTAAGAAATGTAAATAAGATTTATACAAAAAGCACACTATTACATTTATTCGTTTCCTAAAGAATTCTTTTAAGTAAGAAATTCTGAGCTTTGTGAAAGATCCATGATGATATAAATCAGAAGCCGAAGCATTATTTTTTCTTACCTTTTACCTTATAGACTTCCTCCCACATTCTTGCTATAGGAAATGTTTCACTGCATCCTCTTGCTAAAAACAAAAACTGAACCCTACTGTGATGAACACAGAAGAACTGTTCAAATTCTTTGACTGCAAAGGATCCTGACTGCATTAAATATTGCGTAAAAGGCCAATTATTGCAGCCTAAAGTCTCTTACTTCTTATTTGTATCTTTTTTTGAAACTAAAATTATGAAATAATTGTAGGTAAAAGAGAAGAATTTTAATAGCCCAAGTACGGGTCAATTTATTTTTGTACCTTTCCTAATATTGTATGCAACGGTTCCTCCTCTTCTCCGTAGCTTGGACCATCCATTTTCCATTGCTTCACAGTTTTGTCATCACCAACCTAGAAATATTTATGAGGATGATGATAAGGAACAACAGTTATAAACTGTAAACTTGCCAACACACACATCAAATTATAAACCTTTCCAATTTTAAAATAGTACATACCATATTCTTCCAGTACTGTATTTACTGGTGCATTTATTTCCCACCTTGTTATAGTAAAGACGTGACAAATACATAAAGTACATCAAATATAAAATAGCATGAGTGGAGCAAAAGAAGAGTAAGGGTGGAAACAAAGGTCATATAGATGGCAAAAACTGCATTATTGTAATAAAGATGACATTTCAAATTAGGGAGAAAAATGAATTACAATAAAATGGTACCGTGAGATCAGATCGGTCTTTTAAAAAGTATGAACCAATCTGACGCCTGATATAAAAATAAAATTACAGATAATTTTAAATGTAAAAAATACAACAAAACACATAAAAAGTACTAGAGAGAAGAAGGTATTTTTTATAATTTTGGCATGGGTAAAGTCCTTCTTTGCATGAAATAAAACTCCAGAAACTATTAAGTCAGAGGTTTTCAAACTGTTAAGTGCAGACTTCTGAAGGACCCTGAGAACTTTTCAGGGGTCCATGAGATTAAGACTATTTTCATAATGTTAATAAAGGCATTGCTTGCCTTTTCACTGAGCTGACAGTTGCACAGATGGTGAAAGAAATGGTGGGTAGAACTGCTGACACCTTAGCCCAAATGAAAACAAGGCAACGAACTATGGTGATTCAGACTTTGGTATGTGGCAGATATGTTCAAGCTATTAGGTAAACATCAATTTTACTAATTTTGGGGGGGATATGTTTCCTCAGGGAAGAGAAACAAATGTGTCTCCATCGAACTAAAAAGCTTTTGCAGAGCAAGGAAAAACTGTCAACAAGATGAAAAGGCAGAAGATATCTGTAAACGATATATCCAATAACGGGTTAATATCGAAAGTATACAAAGAACTCATACAACTCAACATCAAAAAAACAACTCAAATAAAAAAATGGGCAAAAGCCCTGTATAGACATTTTTTCAAAGAAGACATATAGATGGCAAATAGACACATGAAAAAGTGTTCAACATTACTAACCATCAGGGAAATGCAAATCAAAACCACAATGAGATATCACTTCACACCTGTCACAATGGTTATTATCAAAGCCAACAAATAATAAGTGTTGGTGAGGATGTGGAGAAAAGGAAACCTTGGTGCACTGTTGGTGGGGATGTAAATTGGTGCAGCCACTATAGAAAACAGCATGGAGATTCCTCAAAAAATTAAAAATAGAACTACCATGTGATCCAGTGATTCAACGCCTAGGTATTTATTGGAAGAAAACAAAAACACTAATTAGAAAAGATATGTGCACCCCTATGTTCACTGCAGCATTATTAACAGCAGCCAAGACAGGGAAGCATCCTAAGTTCCCATCAATAGATGAATGGATGAAGAAAATGTGTTTTATATACATACAATGGAATATAACTCAGCCATAAAAAAGGAATGAAATCTTGCCATTTGCAAGAACATCGATGGACCTAGAGGGTATAATGCTAAGTGAAATAAGTCAGAGAAAGATAAACACTGTATGATTTCACTTATATGTGGAATCTATAAAACAAATGAACAAATATAACAAAACAGAAACAGAATTATTAATATAGAGAACAAAAAGGCGGTTGTCAGAGGGGAGACAGGTAGGGGAATGAGAGAAATAGGTGAGAGAGATTAAGAGGTACGAACTTCCAGTTGCAAAATAAGTGTACAGTGTGAGGTATATAGTCAAAAGTATGGATATCTATGTATAGTGACATATAGCTAGACTTATTGCGGTGATCATTTTGAAATGCATAGAAATATTGAATCACTATGCTGTGCACCAAGAACTAACATAGTGTTGTAGGTCAATTATACTTCAAAAACAAAAAACACAAACTTATAGAAAAAGAGATAATATTTGTGGTCATCATAGGTGGGGGGCTGTGTGAGGGGGAACTGGATGAAGGCAGTCAAAGTTACAAACTTCCAGTTATAAGATAATAGGTACTAGAGATGTAATATACATGATAAATATAATTAACATGGCTGTATGTTACATATTAAAGTTGTTGAGAGTAAATCCTAAGAGTTCTCATCACAAGAAAAAAAACATTTTTCTACATCTTTAATTTTGTATCTATATGAGATGATGGATGTTCACTAAATTTACTGTGATAATCATTTCATGATGCATGAAAGTCAAATCATTACGCTGTACACAATCTTATACAGTGCTGTATGTCAATTATACCTCAATAAAACTGTTTCTAATCCTAAAAATAAAAATGTTTCTAAACCTAACAACTACTGTGAACTACTTTCACACCCCAGACTATTACTGCTTATGCAGACTGTTAAAACAGCCTCCAAATTGATCGCTTACTGCTGTCGAATTATCTCAAAGCTAAGCTTAGATTCTGTCATTCCCCTATTAAAAAACTTTCAGTGAACTTGAACAGATATTTGTACACCACAGTAGCATTATTCACAAAAGCCAAAAGCTGGGGGAATAACTAAATGACCATTGATGGATGGATAGACAAAACATGATATACAAATATAAAGGAATATTATTCAGCCTTAAAAAGGAAAGAAATTCTGATACATGCTACAACACGGATGAGTCTTAAGGACATTATACTATGTGAAATAAATGAGACACACAGGGACATATAGAGACACAAAGTACAACAGCGATTACCAGGAGCCCAGGGGAGGCAGGTAGGGGTGGGAGATGTGGAGTCAGTGTTTAATAAGTACAGAGTTTCAGTCTGGGAAGGTGAAAAAGTTCTAGAGATGGATAGTGGTGACGGTTGCAGAATGATGTGAATGTACTTAATGCCATGGAAATGTACATTTAAAAATGGTTAGAATGGTAACTTTTATGTTATGCATATTTTATCATATTCAAAAAAATCCTTCAATGATTTATTACTGACAAAGCAAGTACAAATTACTCATCTTGTTTTAATCCCACTTCTGAGTGTTCTATAGAATATTAGTTCAGTAATATGTTAAGTAATTATGTATAAAAAAATTGAAAAGTATGGGAAAAGCTGGGTTGCATAAAGAAAACCAGGACTTTTCCAAGTTTTAATAAGTTATCTTGCATTGTGAAATTCCAAAAGGGCCTTGGACCATATAAATGAACTCAGAAAATATTCAATTAGATCAGCCTTATACATGTTGAAAAGAGTTAATGACTTAACTGCATTATACTTACAGTAAAAAAAGAGGTCCCACAAAAGCGAGTACATATTCCTCGTACAAAACCTTCATGTGCTTGTATCGTACGAATACATTTTCGTTTAGTCAAGTTCCAAATTCTAACCTATGATAAAGCATACTAGGAAATTTCAGTGAGCTGTAAATAAAACATGTTCAGGCACAGGAGTACTACCTTCCAGGAAAAACAAATTCAACACTGAAAAGGCTATAGATCACTCTACTAGATAGCTAAAAACCAAACCTCTAGATTAAAATAATGCAATGTCTATGGATAAGAATACCAACAAGTAGAAAACTGAATCTGTTACGTACTTTGTTGACTCTAGTTTAAAGTGTTTCAAAGCTTTCTTTCCTTGTCAGAGTGGGAAGTAATTAAGTGTTTAATTGTTAATAACATCCTCTGTGGAAAAAAACTCACAGTTAAATATCTGTATTGTAAACATGTCTTATTACTTACTGTCAAATGCCTTAAGCTATTACATTTTAAATTCCTTAGGTTTAGATAAAAAAACTACTGAAATTACCAATTCAAAGAGAACTTAGTCTTGAGAATTAAAAGAAAACAGGACATAGAAAAATGAAATCAAATGAATGAAAACCCACAGTAACTCACAACTAAAGGAAGAACACTAGTACATAACTATTTTTAGGTCGAAATATCAGTGTTTTGAGTGACACTTGCCTCTCCATCACACGCCCCAGAAAGGACAGTCGCCAGACTTCCTGGATGCTTTGCCAAGCAACTGACTCCGTCGCGGTGACCATCCAGGGAAGCAAGGAATGGTTTTGCAAACACACGTTCCAGTTTGGTAGCATTTAAAGCTCTTACATATTCTCGTGGGACCTCAAAAGGATGTAAGGTAGGATCATAGTTTCTTGGAACTGAAATAAGAATGATTCCTCTTAATAAAATAATTCACATTTAATATTCCCTGTGGTCTTCCTCACCTAATCATCCTGCTACTCAATAAACCATTATTTGAGACACTGTGCCTAGCACTGTGGAGAATATAAAAGTTGAACACCCTTTATCCAAAACTTTTCCAAAATTACCAGAAAATCATGGAATGTATATATCTTGCAAAATAACTAGACTCTATACATACACCACTTTTCCTTTTATATGTCCTACTACACTCTTCAACTGGGTTGTAAGCTTTCAAGAGCAGGGCTTTGGCTACGTTCTTCATTTATATTCCTTATGCCTAGCACAGAGCCTGGCAGAAAACAAGTGTATGATAAATATTTGCCCGACTGAACTCTAAGCTCCTTGTTGGGCAGGGAACACTATCAATCTCCAGTGCTAATCAGTACACTGATCAGCATACAATGTTGTGATTATGATTACAGCAACTATTTATTGAGCACTTTCCATGTGAGTTTACTTATTTAAAACACAGTTTACTGTGTACCAGGCACTGCTCCAAATACCTTATATTAACTCATTTAACCTCCACAGCACCCTATGGGTTAAGTTCTATTACTATCTTCCACTTTATAGATGAGGAAACTGAGGCACAGCGGTACACTAAGCATATGAAGTGATGGAGCTGGCAGTCTGGTTCCAGAATCCATATTCTTGACTATATCATGCTATGCTGCCAAACATGTTGTCTCAGTCAATAATTATGCTTAGGAAATAACCGTAAACCCCCGTGCCCAAAAAACCCTCTGATGTTTAAAAATAAATGCATCTTCTTACTCCATGACTTCACCGTGCTGTCTCTTCTTTTTTTCTTTCTTTCTTTTTTTTTAATGTCTCTTCTTTCTGACTCCATTAGTGGTACTACACCCAACACTCACTGAAGCTCAAATGATGGCCAGTCCATCATCCACATTCCTCAATGTCAAAGCTAAAAGTCCTACTTATACTCTCTCCGAAATACTTCTTATTCATTCTTCCCTTTTCCTACCTGCAGTAACTTAGTATAAAGTTACTACTTTATACTTAGACTACTATAATATCTTCCCTACTCTATTTGGTGCAGTTTACACTAACATTAGATTAACATCCTAACACACAGCTTTTTACATGTTATTCTCATGCTCAAAAACTTTCAAAGCCTCCCTATAGTGGTAGGCTTCAAACTCTTCTGATTGTGTGCCCCATTAGTAACAGAGTTGGAGAAAATCTCTCCCCTTCAACATACATGTAATTTAATGAAAACATGTGATTAAAGATGCTTGCTTTTTAAAAAAAATTTCCATTTAACACTATGATAGAGTGATTCAAAGGTTTTAACATCAGTTCACTTCAATGTTTGGTTTTAATGGTTACCACATTTGAAAACGATACAAACAGAACACCCTTTTTTATGGTACTCTGTTATCGGGACCACAGGATCCAGAACCAATTCGTTCCTTTGCTTAGTTTTGTGGTAACATGTAACTTCAGTCACTGTGAAACTGTCAAAGGGCGGGACTGGTTCAGTTAGTATGATATTATGCAAAGTGAAGGCCGCCTGTACTTCACAAAGAAAAGCCAGTCGAAAGAGAAGGTGTCCATAGTTAGCTATGTTTATTTAGTATGTATGTTTAATTTTCAGTCCCATCCACCAGTTTTATTAAGGTTATTCTGAAGAATGTCTAGAAAACTTCCATCCACTCTGATTTCAATAACTGTTTCTATAACTGTC
This sequence comes from Hippopotamus amphibius kiboko, assembly GCF_030028045.1. Lineage (NCBI taxonomy): Eukaryota > Metazoa > Chordata > Mammalia > Artiodactyla > Hippopotamidae > Hippopotamus > Hippopotamus amphibius. The sequence continues at coordinate 140,683,343 of NC_080190.1, read as the reverse complement.
ATTTAAATAATTTAACAGTTAAAAAAATTCAACAAAGTACATCATTCTGTTTACCAATTTTTTCATGTAAGCAAAATGAATTTTTCTAGATGACACTTCCATCATTTTCAGCACAAAATTTTTTAAATGATGGAAATATTCCCAAACACAACATTTTCAAAATGATCTCTCCAGTGCATAAGATTTTTTGAAAAGTAATCACTTTCTCACTTATCACTCATCATTAAAATGAACCCCAAAGTAGTAGGTTATATATATATTTTTTAACAAGTGAAACTCCTAATTAGTATTCATAGCCACAGAAAAGTTCTGCAAATCTAACAAATACTTAATTCATCATTAAGTTCTACTACTCTTCTAAGAGCTTTGCCATAATATAACCAAAAAAGCCTCTGTAAGAAAGGTGCTCCCTATCACTCTACAAATAATTATAAGCTTTTATTATTTAAAATAATATAATCCCCAATAAATGTACACTGTAATATGCTGCAATATTCCAAAGGCGTAAGCAAGCACACCTTTGTCAACCCTCCAGTCTTTTCCTGCAATACATATAGCGTGTGACTATTCAACACTAGATGAAATGAGGATGTCAGTGTCAATGCAAGTATTTTATAGATAAAAATTAATTTATTTTTTAAGATAAGAAATATAAATTGAAGTATTTATTGTTTTTCTTTCCACCCCACAATGGATAGCTCAGTACATCCATTTTAGAGACTGCTGACCAATGGAATGAACTTCGAGCTCCTTTTCGTTCTTCTACATTCTAATTCCAACCTACCTCTTCAGCTTCAAGAACTTTCTGAAACTCAGCTCCAACCAAATGGTTTATTCATTGTCACCCAAAACTGCCTTGCACTTCCCTACTCTTGATTCCTTGGAAAAGCCATTTCTTCCACCAAGAACATACTCTAACTTTCAGAATAACCTATCTAAGCTCTATGCATCCCTTAAAAACATTCAGCTTAAATCTCTCACCTTCTATAAAGTTTTCCAAATCGCCACAATCATGCCCACCTCTAAATTCATACATTCAGTCCATAAACATTCAATAAATATATACGAATATTTATATATATGTCTGCCATATGCCACAAGCACTGAGGGTATCATAGCTAACAAACTCATGGCATATACTTACATATGTTGTTCTCATACATCTGTATTCTAACCAGCTATATCAGCATTACCAAGGGAGTTTTAAAAATACAGATTCCCTGAGGCCCACCCCAGGTCTATGAGTCAGAATACTCAAATAAGTATTTGAATACTGAACAAACTTTACAAGGAAAGAACACCTAAACAAAAGAATAACAGAATAAAGATGCTAACAAATGTCCTCCTTATTTTATGTTTCACAGAGCTCCAATACTTCAATTATTCCAGTCTGTTATCTATGAACACTTCCATCCAGAAAATATAAACAAATAGGTAGATGTTATAGGAAATAAGACCCTTAATAACAAGATCAGGTAACTAATAACCTCCTAACCTCAAGATTAGGTGACCACCAGTCACTCATTCATTCCTTCATTCAGACATAAATAACACAACTACTAGGCACCAGGTGCTGTCTAAATACAGGATACAGAACCAAACACGACTGTGCCACCCTCTGCAAGCTCAGTCTGACAGGAAAGACTGATAGTCACAATAAAAATGAGGCAATGTAATACGCACTCTAACATTAGTATAAAAATGTCACAGAAGCATAGAAGGAGGGTGCTTAAGTGTGTACCAGATGGGGGAAAATCTGCAGAGGATAAGTATGGAAAGACTATAGTTCAGAGAAAGCTTCCCAGAGACAGGACAAAAACTGGGTAACGGTGTGTGACACAGAATGCCTGAAAGAGAACATCTGAAATGCACTCAGATTAGCAAGAGTAAATGTAAGCTAATCGTGGGAAAAGTAGTCACTGGTGAAACTAGAGAGGAAGATGGGACCAAGTTCAAGGAGTAGGGATGATATCAAGTCCAAGTGACACAATCTAATTTGCATTTTAGAAACATTACTGTTTTGTTACTTAACCTGTAAATATTTTTTGAGCAGAAACCAAGTATTTACTTAGCACTGCTCATAATATATGTATATAATCTCCACGACTCAATCATAGTGAAATACTGTTTCAGCCTCAGTTTCTATGGTTTAACCCTTATTCAAACTCCGAAGACATGGCCCTTCTCTTAAGCCTTAAGTTTATTCCTGCCTTAAGGCATCACACCTTTTATTCTCTTCGCTTAGAATAGTCCGTTCATACAGAGATGGTCCCTTGTCATTTAGGTATCACGAGTTATAATTCACAAGCAGTCAGCATGTTAATGGGGGAACAAGACCCCCATTAACAGAAAAATAAAGCTTATTAATTTCATTTTAGTCATTTCCCCATCAAACTTCTCCACAAGTTTTTGAGAAAACTGGTGGCTTTAACCTTCATCTTTATTTTTTCCCACATCCAGAAGTACGTAATTTTAAGTAGTAAAGTGGCCAAAAGTTAGAACAACGGGAAAGGTTTAAAGAAGTCTGCTTAATTCTAAATCCTTCAATCCATGAGTTTGGCTCACTCAAGTTCCACTTTTCTCCAAAAGGAACCTGAGAACAATCAGAGAGCAGCAACTGGAAAAGGGGAGGCGGAATCATTTCCCCATATAAATAATCTTCCCACTTACCACTAGAGAAAGTTATCACGAAAAGGACTTGAAGACAAGTGTTCTGCTACCCAGTACCAGAACGGCTTTATCTAAACAAAGTGCCCTGGCGAAAGGGAAGAGAGAAAAGACGAGAGTGGAACACCAGTCTCTCCCCCACCTTTATTCTTTGGAAACTGAGGCCAGATCCAAGGCTGGCGGACTCCCAACTAACTTGTCTCACCTCTCTGTAAGTCCAATTTGGTTTCGCGAACATAGTTGTCCGGGTTCCGGCTCAGCATCTTCACCTTCATCTTGCTGCCAGTTCTTCCCGATTCCACGACACCAGCCTCCTGGTCCGCGTTGCCGCCGCCTCCTCCACCAACACTCGCCACTTCCGCTTCTAGGCTACTTCCTGTCATGTGACGTCCACGGAGCGGAAGCCGGGCTCCGTTGGGCCCTGTGGCGCTCCGTAGTTTTGCGGACAAATGTTGGCCGGGGGCGGTGCTTCAGCTGTGGTCTCGCATCCACGCCCTTCGGCCTAAGCCAGCGGCGGCCGTGGGCGAGGCGGGGCGGGGCGGGGACTTGGCTGAGGCGCCCCGCCCCCTCCTCGCCCGCCGCTGTATCGGCGTGACTAGCGGCGGCCCCTCTCTCGCGTCCCGCTTGCGCGTGGGTCTCTTGGTGTCATCCCCGTGCCCGGGCGTCTGACTCCACGCGCGGGGCCCGGAAGTGGGCTCGTGCCCTGCGGCTTCTGCTCCAGCGCGGCGACCGTCGCCACGGTGGCGGCCACTGCATCTCGTCCCAGCTCCGCGGCACCAGCGGGCTCTGAGCCCATGACGAGCCAGGGCCAGTCGCCGTCCGGGTCGTCGGCGTGGGGCACAATATTCCGCCACGTCCGATACGAGAATCTGGTGGCGGGCGTGAGCGGCGGGGTCCTTTCCAACCTTGCGCTGCACCCGCTCGACCTCGTGAAGATCCGCTTCGCCGGTAAGAGACCGCTCAGACCCCGGGCTTCTCCTTGCTGTCACCCCGAACTGAGCGATAAAGACGCGGGAGGCCTTGGCCTCCCCCTGCCTTTTTCCATACTGCAGGCGAGGCGAGCGTTGAAGAAGATGCTGTTTGTCCGGACTCCCCTGGGGCCAGGTTTAAGGAAGGGGAGTCTGGTAAAGTGGTCTGGCCGCTGTCTTCCCGTTTCCCCAGTACTGAGGGATGAGGAATATGGATATAAAAGTCTGAGAAAAGTTCTCATTGGTGTAGAACGTGGGACTCAAAGCCTGACTTATAAAATAAGAAAGGGTTCGTCACATTTTAGGGCTTAACCCTCACAGGTGCAAATCATTCACCCTTGGAGGTACAGGTATCCCCCGCTTTTCGAAAGTTCGCTTTACACCACCTCGCTTTCAGAAAGGGCCTACATTAGTACCTGTTTTCCGCTAACCCAAAATTCCAAAAGAAGTCCAAAGAGGATTTTCGCCATTACCAAAAGAAGGCGAAAAGCGAAAATAGTATTCAGCGTTTGTTTTGCAGCAAGCCCTTGTAGAGGCAGCATGCACCGCCAGCAGCGCGAGTGGTACCACCAGCTCCTTTCCTGGGAACTACACTCAGCATCTCAGCATCAAGCCGCCATAGATTTGAACTGTGTCTGTGAGCATCTGTGCTTTATCTGGATTTATTTTGTGCATCCATTAGCAAGGTGCGTGTTAAGGTAATTGCTTCTTCGCTTTATGCAATTTTGGCTTATTAGAAAGCTTTCGTTCTTTACTTTCGCATAGCGGGGGAAACCTGTACTTTGAAACCTGTCTGGTAGCCACGTGTTTGGCCTCAGGGCTGAGATGAAAATGCAAGTGCTAGGAGGAGGGAGTAATCCTTAGCAGTTGGTTAGGAATGGGGTTGGGATAGAATTCTCTTGAAAGTTTGTTTCCGGCATTTATAGTGTGGTACAAGGTCCTGTGAAGGAATAAGTAACTTGATTTCACGCAGTATTTTTTTTTAATTTATTTATTATTTATTTTAGTTATTGCTTGTGTTGGGTCTTTGTTGCTGTGCGTGGGCTTTCTGTAGTTGCTGAGAACAAGGGCCACTCTTCGTTGCCGGGCGTGGGCTTCTCATTGCTGTGGCTTCGCTTGTAGGGGAGCACGGGCTCTAGGCACATGGGCTTCAGTAGTTGCAGAGCGTGGGCTCATTAGTTGTGGCTCACTGGCTCTAGAGCACAGGCTCAGTAGTTGTGGTGCACAGGCTTGGTTGCTCCGTGGCATGTGGGATCTTCCCGGACCAGGTATCCAACCCACGTCCCCTGCATTGGCAGGCAGATTCTTAACCACTGTGCTACCAGGGAAGCCCATCACATAGTATTGTTTTCTATTTAACTTTATTGAATTAAGTGCATTGAGTTAAGTGAATTAAGTATATTGAAATTAACAAAGTACTTTAAAAGTTAAACTCAACATTAAATTATGGAAAAGATAACTTCAAAGAAGGGCTTGGATAACTTTATTTGGAAACTATTTTGTGGCATTTCAGTTCTCTTACTATTGTTACTGAAAGTGGGGTCTGACTGTTCGCTGCTCAAAAGCCCATAAAGAGGCAAAGTTGGTGGAAGGGAAAGTTTGCTTTATTTCGGAGGCTGGCCTCTGGGGGCTGAGGGCAGACTGGTGTCCAAAGGCTGACTTCCTACCACCCCACCCCAACTCGACAGCCAGTGAGCAAGAGCTTTTATAGGTGGGGGGAGGGAGCTACATGTAGAAACAGCACAGGCAACTCTGACAGTCATCTTGAAATTGATCATGCAGTGTAATCTTGATTGTTTTAAGTACAGTTATTCTTCAGTTCTAGGGTCGGTTTGTTCCCATTTCTTTGAGGCCAGTTCTTGAAATTGTGGCAGCTTATGTCATGGCTATAGTTTGGTCATCATGTACTTAACTTCTTCCACCTGGTGGGTGTTTCAGTATCTAAAAAATAACTCAAAGGATATGGCTCAGAATATTATCTATAGCCCTTGAAGAGGAACTAAAGGTCCTTGACTTTGCTTAGTAACTAAACTGTTATTATTTGGTCCTGTTTGACTTTTCTTTTGCTTCTGTATTTTCTCACTTCTCTGATTAAACTTATTCTTTGACTAAAGTTTTTCTCCAGACAAAAGGCAGGCAGAGGAGTGGGTGGGGGAAGGACCATAGGGTCCTGCTCTATTTCATTACTACAAGTTAAGTTCAACCATGAGAATTAGATCAGAAGTGGTTTGTCTAAAGAGTTAGGTAATTCTGTTCTGTTCACTGGTATATATTGGTCTTTTAACTTTTGTAGACTGCTGTATTGTATACAGAAGCACCTAAAGTTCTTGCCCTCGGGGAACTTAACATTCTAATGGTAGGCTTGAAACTTAGTCAAATAAAAGTAATTGTAGACAACATAAAGTTAAGGGCAAAATGGAATAAGTCCAAATACCAAAACATAAGTAGAGGTAGACTGTTAAGAAAATTATAGATTGATGATGGTCATATGTATCTGTATCTGTAAAAGTTCCATTAGATCTTGAGGTTTCCCAGAGAAGGACTAAAATTTTGACAACTGGAGAGGAGGCAAGAAGCCACTGAAAATCAGTGAAAATTATGTAGTGTCCTCCCTAGAAGAAAACGCGTAGAGGCATATAATTTCCGTAGAGTTTACCATGAATGCACAAATAATAATTATGGCAACAAGGAACATTCATTGAGCATTTACTTGCAGCAAGAGCAATGAACTGAGAGCCTTACTTGCATTTTATCATTTACTACTCTGAACAACCCTTTGAATTTATTATCGCTGTTATACAGGTGAGGATAATCAAAGTTGACTAACTTGCCCAAGTCATAAGTTTTGTAAAGACAGATTTGGGATTTCAATCCAGGTAGTCTACCCTCTGGCACTTAACCACTTACCCCAGTACCTCTAGGAATTCCTGGTATACTGTGGCTTGAACATTGAAGGCAGGAATTCTGGACTTGGCTGCAGGTGCAGGCCTATGTGATTTGGTATTTCTCTTCTGCAGCATTTTATGTAAGAGCAGAAGAGGTTGAGATGATCATTGAGGAATAGTGTGGTTGCCCTGGTGAGTATAAGACAGTGCTGTGAAGCAGACTGTACCTGAGAAAACGGAATTCTTGACACCTGAGAATATTGGTAATCTTGATGAAATGGAGAGAGTATTAGGAGACCAGTAGGGCTGAAGTGATTGAGATAGGATAGAAGGACAAAATTAAAGATCTAGAAGTTGAAGCAGGACTTTGTAATAACAAGCCCAGAGTGTGGCTTGAAATGGTGATAGAAAAGAAGAAAACTTAGGAAGATGAATAACAAATCAAAATAGTTGATTGGCCACCAGCATTAGTGCTAGAGTTTTTATGCTTTTACAGAATTAAGCCCTTATAATAAAATTATAGTGCCTAGTGATGGGGGTGTTGTTCTTGACCATTAAACCAAACCTGGAATATTTCAGTGAGTTCAGGTGCAGATTGGAACTCAGAGGTGTCCAGAGTAGTCGAAAGATTAGAAATCATTTCATATGAGAAATGAGAGGAGGAACTAGTTTAACTTAGCGGGTAGGAGGGACTTAAGGTATTTAGCGAACTGCCATGTGGGAAAGGGAGCTGCATTATTGCAGGTGATCTGAAGGGCAGACAGAGGTTGGGTGGAAATTACAGGGAAGCAGACTTTGGCCTGGCAAAGTGATGGTGCTCAGAAGTGAAAATGGCGATGACTGGCAGTGGTACAGCAGTTGGATGACAGAGGTTAGAAGATATTGTTGTATTGGGTGGAAATGTCACTTGAGGTGATTATTGCTTGAGGCCCCTTATAACTTCAAGATATCACTTTAAGTCATCAAGAATGATGAGGAGGGGGCTTCCTACGTGGCGCAGTGGTTAAGAATCTGCCTGCCAATGCAGGGGACATGGGTTCAGTCCCTGCCCCAGGAAGATCCCACATGCTGCGGAGCAACTGAGCCCGTGCGCCACAACTATTGAGTCTGCACTTTAGAGTCCATGAGCCACAACTATTGAGCCCATGTGCTGCAACTACTGAAGCCCATGCACCTAGAGCCCATGCTCCACAACAAGAGAAGCCACGGCAATGAGGAGCCCGCGCACCACAACGAAGAGTAGCCCCTGCTCACCGCAACTAAAGAAAGCCCATGCACAGCAAAAAAGACCCAACACAGCCAATAAAATAAATAAATAAATAAATTTATTAAAAAAAAAAAAAAAGAATGATGAGAGGGAGCCCCGACAAAGAATGTGAATGAGGTGTAACAGTAGTAATTTTCTAAAATAATCTGAAATCCTAATAATCTGTAGGTTAATCAAGGAATCAAATTGTAGAGCCCAGTAACAAGAGTAGCATACAGTCAAGTTTTGTATGTATATGGTATTGCAATATCCAGTAACATAAACTGATAGTTACTGAATGCTTGCTCTCTGCTAGGCATGCTTTTAAGAGCTTTATATGTAATAACTCACTTAATTCTCTGAAACTTTTAAAGTTAGGTTCTGTTCTTGTCCCCATTTTGTGGATGAGAAAACTCAGGCACAGAGCAGTCTACTTACTCAGGGTCACACAGCAAGTTTTGAAATTGGGATTCAAACCCAGGAAGTCTGATTTCATAGCATATGCTGCTAGACTGAAACCACAGTGGGTAGTTGGGTATAACTAAAGGGTAAGGTGCTAAAGGTTGAAATGAAAATGATTCCAGAAAGTTATGAAATCTTTTATGCCATGTAAAAATGGAAGCCACATCTGGATGTTAGAAATGAGATCAGGACTAGAGATGCAGAAACCATAGCACAGGGACAGAAGTTGAAGCTACTTAATAATTGAGAAACTACCCCTGTTGAGTGGAAAGATTGCCTAAAAATCAGCATTTAAAGGATGGGCAGAAGAGAAGGAGGCTGCAAAGGAAATTTAGTGGTCAAAGACGTAAGGAAAATCAGGAGAGAGTGAAACTAGCCCGAAGAAGTGTGTTTTAGGAGGTAAATGATGTCAGATGCTGCTCAAGGGTTAAAAAGAGGAATCCCAAAGTGCACTTGGAGGTCTTTAACCTACAGTAGCAGGTGGAGGCCCAAACCAGCTTGCAGCAGGTTGAGAAGCAGTGCAGGTGAGAAGGTCTGTGCTGAGATTGTGGTTATCTCTTCCAGAAGCTTAACTGACAGGGAGGCACTGGGATCTGAGAAGAGACACTCAGGAGGTACTTGAGTGTTTACATTTTGATGGGAAAAAACTAAAAGTGAGAAAGAGATTGCAGATGGAGGCAGGAAGATACTGAGTGAGATTTCTAAGAGGTTCTAAGCAGACAGAATCCAGAGCAGTCTTTCTCAAACTTTTCTGGCCACAACCCTCAGTAGGAAATAAATTTTATCTTTGCTATCTGATACGAGTACGTATGTACACATTACTGAAACAAGTTTCTTATAGTAATAATTATCCTTACTACTTGTGATGTCGTTTATATTGTCTTTTATTCCAGTCTGTTGTTGGTGTGGGTTTTGGTTTTTTTTTTTTTTGGTGGGTGGGTGGGGGTTCTTTTTGTTTTAATGATCTGCTCAATTTCTTGACCCATCTGCAGGTTTCAAATGCTGACATAGAGTACAGGTAGAGGGGATTGGTTTTATTAAAGTGGAACCAACTCTTCAGTGTGGCAGAGGAAAGGAAGGGTAAAACTAATACCCAACAAATGAAACAGGTTGTAATAGGATAAAAATTAGTGTCCCTTGTCTTGGCTGCATCCTGCACAGCAAACTTTTCTATCTTCCAATGTGGCTCTTGGCATATTTTAGTACTGTTGTAGGCCATTGTAACAATTATGCAGGAGGTATTTAGATGTACCTTCTAAATCTTCAGTGGCAAGTGTTAAGACAATTATGAGGCCATTTAGGCCAAAAATATTCACTGTACAATAAGTCCCCTACATACAAACCTTCAATTCGCGAACTTTCAAAGATGTGAACATGCGTTTACGTGTCCAATTATGTAAGTTAGTTCACAGTGTCTGGTGTGCATTGTCATGTGCGTGCATCCTCTACAAGTGGTTGTGCTTTTGTGTACTTTACAGTACTGTGTGGAGTACAGTAGTACAGTATCTTTATTTCAAGCCCAGGGTGTCTGGAAGCAAGCATAAAAGCAGCAGTGATGTAGCTGGTACTGCTAAGAAGTGCCAAATGATAACAATGAAAACAAAAGTGAAAATAATTGAGAGCGTGGAGCAAGGTGAAAAGATGGTAAATGTCGCTTGTTCTTATAACATGAATCGTTCAACCATTGGCACGATTCTAAAGAACAAGGACAAGATCATGGAACACGTGAAGTTGACAGTAATATCAAAGAAGCATGGAAAAGTGATGGAGGAGATGGAGAAACTTGTCAGTGTGTGGATGCAGGATCAGCATCAGCATCAAGTCCTGCTCAACTTAATGCTGATTCAAGAGAAAGCTAAACGCCTTTATGAAGACTTGAAGAAGAAACACAGCGAGGAGTCAGAGGGCACATCTTTTAATGCCAGCCATGGCTGGTTTTATCGGTTCAAGGCTAGAGCCAACCTTCACAACATAAAAGTAAGTGGCAAGGCAGCAAAGTGCAGATAAGGTAGCTGCCCGGGAATTTCCTGAAACACTTCAAGAAATTATTGATGAAGGCGCATATATACCTGAGCAGGTTTTTAATATGGATGAGACGGGACTGTACTGGAAGAGGATGCCAGACCGAAGTTACATCAGTAAGGAGGAAAAGTTGATGCCAGGCTATAAAGCAACAGAGGATAGGCTAACTCTGTTGTTTGGTGGCAACGCTTCCGGTGATATGAAGCTGAAGCATCTTTTAGTTCTATCATAGAACCCAAGAGCCCTTAAAAACATAACCAAGGGCTCTCTTCCTATCTGTGGAAGAAAGCCTGGGTTACACAGGCCATTTTCCAAGACTGTTTTTTTCACCACTTTATCCCAGAGGTAGAGAAAATACTGCTTGGAGAAGGACATCCCATTCAACATTCTTTTGCTGCTCGACAATGCTCCGGGCCTCCCCACATTCATGGACAATTTTCATCCCAGCGTCAAAGTAGTGCATCTGCCACTGAATACTATGTCGCTCATCCAAACTATAGACCAGGAGTTATAGCGACTTTCAAGAAATATTATTTATATCACACTTTTCATCAGGCAGTAAAGACAAGTGATGAATCCGGAACAACTTGGCGACAATTTTGGAAGGACTATAACATCTTACAAGGCAATAAAAATATTGACTTCTCTTGGCATGAGCTTATGGCCATCACCACGAATGGGGTTTGGAAGAACCATTACCCACAGTTTGTTCACAATTTTTGTGGATTTGAGAAAGTTGAGAAGTCCAAAGAGGTCTTCAGCAACTTAGTGACACTCAGCGAGAAGATCTGTAGCTAGATCTGCAAGAGGATGACTTCATCGAACTCCTTGCTGTGCAACACGAGGAGCTTAGTAATGAAGACCTGATGGAATTGGAGGCCCAGAGAAAGGACGAACAGAAACAAGAGGAAGAAGTGGCTGAAGAACCAAAGAGCTTCACGATGGAGGAAATAGCAAGGGAATTTTCTTTGAGGAGGCACTGTTAGTTTTTGAGGCATAGGACCCGAACGTAGAATGGTACATGAAGGTTGTAGCAGCTGTTCAGGATGCAATCCAGTGCTATCATGTCATCTGTGATGAGGAAAAAAGAGCTACTACCCAGGCATCACTGGATCATTTTTTCAAAAGGGTAGATAGAGTTTAATCCAGCAAGGAACCTGTGCCATCAGCGTCAGGCGTGAGTGAAATTGCAGCTTGCCCTCTGTCTCCTATTGCTGATGATCCTTCCGCTCTACCATCTCCCACCTCCTCTAGTCAGTAACTCTTATTGCCTCTTCACTCGATGCCAGCCTGTATGTGCCAGCTGTTTGTACTACTGTACTTTTCAAGGAGCTGTACTGTAAGATTTAAAATGTTTTCTTTGTTGTTTTATTTTTATGTGTTATTTGTGTGAAAAGTATTATAAGCCTATTACAGTATAGTACTATATAGCCAATTGTGTTAGTTGGGTACCTAGGATCACTTTGTTGGACTTATGAACAAATTGGACTTAAGAACGCACTCTTAGAATGGACTTCATTTGTATGTAGGGGGCTTACTGTATTTTATTCACATAGCAATTTTAATTCGACATTAGAGAGGCCCTAATTCAGATCCTCTTCATCTCAGTAACTTTGCAGTGGCCTTATAACTTGTTTTCTTGCTCCCAGGTTTTACACTTTCAAATTCATTCCCCCCAGTGTGCCAGGGTCTCCTTTCTAAACACATATTTGGTTATCTTAGGCATACTTGAACCCAAGTTTGAGAAATATGGGACTTTGAGATTATAGGCAAACTCTGTTTTGTGATTTTCAAGAACCTTTGCAATTGTCTATCTTAGTCTGCTAGGGCTACCATAACAAAATACTACAGAGTGGCTTAAACAACAGAAATTGATTTTCTCATAGTTATGGGGGCTGGAAGTCCAAGATCAAGGGACAAGCAGGGTTGCTTTATGGGTGAGGCCTTTCTTCTTGGCTTACAAATGACTGCTTTTGGCTGTGTCTTCACATGACCTTTTCTCTGTGCATGTGCACTCCTGGTGTGTCTTCCTTTTTGTAAGGACACTCGTCCTGTTGAATTAGGGTCCCACCCTTGTGACTGCATTTAATCTTAATTACTGCCTTAAAGGTACTATCTCTAAATACAGTCACATTGGGGGTTAGGGCTTCAATATATGAATTGGGGAAAGCACACAACTTAGTCCTTAAACAGGCTCTTGCCCTTCTTTATAGGTTGATTTCCTACCATCCTTTCCCTCTAACAGCTGTATACTTCAGCTTTACCATGTCCCCAGTATTCTCCCCAACAGTGTCAGGTGCTGTGATACCTCATGTACTTGTACCAGCTGTTCCATTTGTCTAGAGATAAACTTTCTCTCCTTTTCCCAAAGACAGGTTTCTAATCAATCTTCAGGGCTCTACCCAGTATTAGCTCTCCCACTTTCCCTGTCATCCTCCTGCATCTCCCCAGTTTCTCCTTACGTAAGTGTTGAACATGCTTCCTCTATATTCCTGTAGCACTTTGTGAATACCACGGTGCTCATAAGTGTGTAATGAGAGTGCTTGTCCATTTTGCCTTGCAGATTATACCTTCCTCAGGGTCAGGATTTGTGTCCTACTTAGGTGTGTATTTCTTCTTTGGCAATAATAAAGAGTCAATAAATCGTTTTTTTAATTTTTTTAATAAATAATTATCTGTGAACAAATGAACATTTTTCAGAATTAAAGATTTGATCCTAACTATGTGATAAAGTAGATGAGCTTATAGTATTAAGCAGGTATAGAGTACAGAATGTTGTTGCTTATTACTGAGATATTTCACAATCTGTGTTTCTAGGATTGAGTTCTCAAAACAAAGAAATCGTTGGTTCATACCTGTGAAAAGCAAAGATGGTGTTTTGTGATTTGTATTTGTTTGTTTTTAACCGCAAGCGAGAACTTATGTTGTGAGCTTATTGAAAGGAAAATTTGCTTAGAAGACATTTACACAGGAGAATGGGAACCACAAAATCTAAGGGAAGCGTCAGAAAAATGATAAAGTACACAGCAAAACATTTCTTGAGAACCAGTTACTCTGCTCCTTCTTTTAAACTTATCTTTTATAAACCTCACAACAACCTGCGAGGTAGGTAATATTAATCCCCACTGTATAAAAGAGGATGCTAAAGCTCAGGAAAAAAAGACCAAGTAGCCAATTAGGGAAGTTAGATATCAAACCCAGGTCTTCTAACAAAGCCTAGTGTACTTTAATCTCATTTCATGGTGTAACATTGTCAGGTTAATAATGAAAGAAATTGACTTTTCCCTCTTTGCCTGGCATTGGTAAACAGTCAGTGGTTCTTTGCCAGGCTTCAGTATGCGCAGTAAAGTAGTGGCAAGGGGACAGTGAACTGGGCATGCCTGAATATGACTAGTGGACTGTAATTTGTATAAACTTTCTGGGGGGCAGTTTCAGTGTGTATTTGTAACCTTAAATGTATACCATTTGACCCCTTCTAATTCCCCTTCTAAGAATATAAGGATTTGTAAAGATTGTTGAACAGAATTTTCTTTAGATACTTTAATAATAGCAAAGAGAAAAAAACAGTTCACATGTCAACTAGAGGACTATTTGTACAAATGATGGGATATCTGTGGGAGGCAAAACCATCATGTCATTGTTTACTTTTTATTTTTGGAAATCCTTTTTTTTTGAGTCTTTTGGAAATCTTATTTTACGGTATACCAATTTTATAGAAACATAATCACGATTATAAATTTGGCATTCTCTTTCATTCCATTTCCCTGTAGGAAACAGAAGGCACATTCAAGATAGGGTAGTTCTGGGGCATGGGGTGCCTAAAAGGGTTGTTTACAAAGATGTAAGCAGATCGTAGGAAAACCACAAGGAATGATGTAGTATTTGGGGGCCAGAAACAGTTTGGGCTGTTGTGACCTGAAGGGCCAAAAACAGGGAGAAAGACTCATTGAGAGAGGGCCACCTTGAGAGGAGCTGTGACCTTCAGTAGAGGAATGCAGCCTGCCCAAGGCAACTCCTGCAAGAATATATATCTGCATCTGCTCTCTTCCATCCCTTTGATCTGCTAGGGCTCCCCACTAGCCCAACTCAACTAGAAGCTAGAAGGCAAGATCAGGCTTCTGGGGCAAAACATGGTAGAGAGGGGTGGACACTGGATTTGGAAAGGAAACAGAAGATGTTCAGGCTCTATTAATTGAACGCATATATATTGAGAGCCTGCAGTGAACGAAGCACTATGATAGGAGTAGACGTATTGCAATGAAGAAGTAGTAGTCTCTGCCCTCACAGAGCATCTTCCTACTGAGAAGCCAGGATAATTGAACAAAAAACCTAATAATTGCAGTGAAGAGTGTTTTATTATGGTAGGGAAAGTATGGTATGCCATGGGAGCAGAGAAATTTGACCCCATCTAGAGGGTAGGAAGGAATCCCCAAAGGAAATGATTGTTAAACTGAGACCTGAAAGAGGAATCAAAGTTAGCTGTGTGAAGGAATGGGTAAGAAGAGAATGTTCATGGCAGACAGAATAGCCTGTGCCAAAGTGTTAAGGTTAGAGACTGTATAAGAACTGAAAGTTGTTAAACATTGTAGCCATTTTCATCAAATATTTTGAAGTGTAGACTTCAGTGGGCGAGATGCTATGCAGTAAGTTCTGTAAGGCAGCATCATTGAATACAGGGAGAGAATAAAGAGGAGACGGGCTTGTTGCAGAAGTGATGGAGGGTCTTATGTACTGTGTTAAGGAATATGTTATTTATTGTTTGGGTGTAGAATAATTTTAAGCAGATAAGTGACTTATTGAAATGTATGTTTCTAGAAAGATTACCTAACCTACAGTGCAGTTAATGGGGGCGGGGCAGCAAAACTGGAGATAAGAAGGCTAATTTAAATCCTGTTGCTAGTTGAGAAATGATGGTGTCCTGAAGTAGGGTGATGGCACTGTGTACTGAGAGATGTGGATGGGTCCAGGAGAGACTTGTGATATAGAATCAACAGGACATCTTAACTGGTAAGAAGTTGTCAAAGGAGGAGTGTTCGTGGATGGTTCCCAGGTTTCTGTCTTGAGCAGCTGTGTAGATGGTAATGCTGTTTATTGATCAATACAGATCAGCAGAATAAGAGCAGCTTCAAAAGGGATGGGGAAACTAGTTCAATTTTGGATATGTTCAAGCTACAACTTTTGTTAGTTGCATTTATCTATGTAGATCTGAAGATAAGCAAAAAGGTCTATTCTAGGTATAGAGAACTAGCATTTATATACACAGACAAAAAAAGAAAGGAAGGAAATATACCACAGTAAGGGTTGTCATCTCAGAGTGGTGGCATTGTGGGTGGTTTTTATTTTCTTTATTCCTTTCTATATTTTGTGAATGTTCTACAGCATACATGTTTTGCTTTTCAGAAAGCTATTTTTAATGATTGTGTGCTAATTTAATATTTACTACATGGAAAAGGTTTTAAAATTATTTCAGTTGCAGATGTAAAGCATCTGAAAATATTCTTGGGTGAAGGATAACAGAAATAAAAATTTAAACATTTTCCCTAGGGCTGCTTTGTTTTATTTTATTACAAAAGGTGTATGTCATCTTTGTTTATTTTTTACATCATCAAATTTGTATTGTTGAATTCTCTTTATCATTCTCCCCCAACAACCACTCACAGCCAGTCTTGTTCCTTGCAGATAGCTACTATTAACCATATGCATTGTTTCAATCTGTTCCTTTTATAGCTCAGTCTTTCTAAATATTTAAAGTAGTCCACAGTATAGATGTATCATAATTTATTTAAACATTTCGCTATTGGTGGATGTTGAAATTACTTTCACCTTTGCTGTCACAGAAGATGCTTCAGTGAACATCATTCTGTGTGTATATTTGTAGATTTGGGGCTGTATTTCTATAGGATATATTTTTAGAAATGGAACTGCTAAGTCCAAGAATAATTGCATTTGAATTTTTATTAGATAGTGTTAAACTGCTCTCAAAAAGGCCATTAAAGTATCTATTTCCATACACCCACACCAACACTGGGAATTAACAAACCTTAAAATTGTTTTCAATCTGGAAGACAAAAAAAAAAGCTACCTTCTGAATTTGTATTTTATTGGTAAGGTTGAAAACTTTTTCAATGCCTTTTTTTAATTGAATAGTTGATGTACAATGTATGTTACAGCTGTATGATATAGTGATTCACAATTTTTAGAGGTATGCTCCATTTATACTTATAAAATATTTGCTTTATTCCCCATGTTGTACAATATATTTTTTTAATATTAATATTTCTTTAAAAATTTTTTTTATTTTAATTGGAGTGTAGTTGATTTACAACTTTGTGTGAGTTTCAGGTGTATAGCGAAGTAATTCATTATACATACACATATATCTATTCTTTTTCAGATTCTTTTTCCATATAGGTTATTGCAGAGTATTGAGTAGAGTTCCCTGTGCTATACAGTAGGTCCTTGTTGACTGTCTTATATATAGTAGTGTGTATATGTTAATCCCAACCTCCTAATTTATTCTTTCCCACCTTTCCCTTTTGGTAACCATAAGTTTGTTTTCTAAGTCTCTGAGTCTTTTTCTGTTTAGTAAATAAGTTCATTGGTGTCATTTTTTTAGATTCCGCATGTAAATGATATCATTTGAAATTTGTCTTTGTCTGACTTACTTCACTTAGTATGGTAGGTCCATCCACATTGCTGCTAATATGGCATTATTTCATTCTTTTTTGTGGCTGAGTAATATTTCAGTGTGTGTGTATGTGTCTTTCTGACTTCACTTAGCACGATAATTTCTAGGTCCATCCATGTTGCTGCAAATGGCATTATTCCATTCTTTCTTATGGCCAAGTAGTATTCCATTGTACATATTATACTACATCTTTATTCATTCATCTGTCAATGGACATTTAGTTTGCGTCCATGTCTTGGCTATTGTAAATAGTCCTGCAATGCATGTATCTTTTCGAATGGGAATTTTCTCTGGATATACAGCCAGGAATGGAATTGCTGGATCATATGGTAGCTTTATTTTTATTTTTTTACAGACTCTACATACTGTTCTTCATAGTGGCTGTAACAATTTACATTCGCACCAACAGCGTAGGAGGGTTCCCTTTTCTCCACACCCTCTCCAGCATTTATTGTTTGTAGACTTTTTGATGATGGCCTTTCTGACTGGTTTGAGGTGATACCTCATTGTAGTTTTGATTTGAATTTCTCTGATAATTAGCAGTGTTGAGCATCTTTTCATGTGCCTGTCAGCCATCTGGATGTCATCTTTGGAGAAATGTCTATTTATATCTTCTGCCCCTTTTTTGATTAGGTGGTTTGTTTTTTGACATTGAGCTACATGAGCTGTTTGTAAATTTTGGAGATTAATCCCTTGTCAGTTGCATCATTTGCAAGTATATTCTCCCATTCTATGGATTGTCTTTTCATTTTGTTTGTGGTTTCCATTGCTATACAAAAGTTTTTAAGTGTAATTAGGTCTTACTTGTTTCTTTTTCTTTTTCTTTTTCTTTTTCTTTTTCTTTTTCTTTTTCTTTTTCTTTTTCTTTTTCTTTCTCTTTCTCTTTTTCTTTTTCTTTTTCTTTTTCTTTTTCTTTTTCTTTTTCTAGGAGGTGGATCCAAAAAGATACCACTGCAATTTATGTCAAAGAGTGTTCTGTGTTTCCCTCTAAGAATTTTATAGTATCCGTTCTTAAATTTAGGTCCTTAATCCATTTTCCGTCAAATCTGAATGAGATCCTTGCTGGGTAGAGTATTCTTGGTTGTAGGTTCTTCCCTTTCATCACTTGAAGTATATCGTGCCACTCCCTTCTGGCTTGCAGAGTTTCTGCTGAGAAATCAGCTGTTAACCTTATGGGAGTTCCCTTGTACGTTATTTGTCGTTTTTCCCTTGTTGCTTTTAATAACTTTTCTCTGTCTTTAATTTTTGTCAGTTTGACTACTATATGTCTTGGCATGTTTCTCCTTGGGTTTATCCTGCCTGGGACTCTGCACTTCCTGGACTTGGGTAGCTATTTCCTTTCCCATGTTAGGGAAATTTTCAACTATAATCTCTTCCAATATTTTCTCAGGTCTTTCTCTCTCTCTTCTCCTTCTGGGACCCCTATAATGTGAATGTTGGTGCGTTTAACATTGTCCCAGAGGTCTCTTAGGCTGTCTTCAGTTCTTTTCATTCTTTTTTCTTTATTCTTTTCCACATCAGTGATTATCACCATTCTGTCTTCCAGGTCACTTATTCGCCCTTCTCCCTCAGTTAATCTGCTGTTGGTTCCTTCTAGTGTATTTTTCATTGCAGTTATTGTGTTGTATATCTCTGTTCTTTAATTCTTCTAGGTCTTTGGTAAACTTTTCTTGCAACTTTTCAATCTTTGCATCCAGTCTTTTTTCAAAGTCCTGGATCATCTTCACCATCATTATTCTGAATTCTTTTTCTGGAAGAGTGCCTGTCTCCTCTTCAGTTAGTTGTTTTTCTGGCGTTTTATCTTGTCCCTTCATCTGGTACAAAGTCTTTTGCCTTTTCATTTTCTCTGTCTTTCTGTGGCTGTGTTTTTCAGTTCCACAAGATGAAATACTGCTGATACTGCTTAATTCTGCTGTCTGCCCTCTTGTGGAGGAAGCTATCTAGGAGGCTCAAAGTGGGTGCTTCCTGATGGGAGGGACTGATGGTGGGTTGGGCTGGGTGGGTGGAGCTCAGTAAAATTTTAATCCAATTTGGTGAGCAGAGCTCAGTGACACTTTGATCTACTTGTCTGCCAATGGGTGGGGCTGTGTTCTCACCTTGTTTGATGTTTGGCCTGAGGCGACCCAGCACTGGAGTTTACAGGCTCTTTGGTGGGGCTAATGGTAGACTCTGGGAGGGCTCACGCCAACGAGCACTTCTCAGAACCCCTGTCGCCAGTGCCTCTCCTCAGTGAGCCACAGCTGCCCCCCACCTCTGCAGGTAATCCTCCAACACCAGCAGGTAGGCCTGGTTCAGTCTCCTATGGGGTCACTGCTCCCTCCCCCTGGGTCTTGGTGAGCACACTTTTTTGTGTGCCTTCCAAGAGTGGAGTCTCCATTTCCCCCAGTCCTGTGGAGGTCCTGCAATCAAATCCCGCTGGCTTTCAAAGTCTGATTCTCTGGGGATTCCTCCTCCTGTTGCTGGACCCCCAGGTTAGGAAGCCTGACGTGAGGCTCAGAACCCTCACTTTAGTGGGTGGACTTCTGCGGTATGACTGTTCTCCAGCTTGTGAATCACCCACCCAGCATTTATGGGATTTGATTTTAACACGATTGCACCCCTCCTACCATCTCATTGCGGCTTCTCCTTTGTCTCTGGATGTGGGGTGTTTTTTTTTTTGGTGAGTTCCAGTGTCTTTCTGTCGATGACTGTTCAGCAGTTAGCTGTAATTCTGGTGCTCTTGCAAGAGAGAGTGAGTGCATGTCCTCCTACTGTGCCATCTTGATTCCTTTCCCTTTAATCCATTTTGAGTTTAGTTTTCTGTATGGTGTTAGAGAGTGTTCTAATTTCATTCTTTCACATGTGCCAGTCCAGTTTTCCCAGCACAACTTATTGAAGAGACTCTTCTCCATTGTATTTTCTTGCCTTCTTTGTTGTACATTACTTGACCATAAGTGCATGGGTTTATTTGTGGGCTTTCTATCCTGTTCCATCGATCTGTAAGTCTATCTTTGTGCCAGTACTGTACTGTTTTGAATACTGTAGCTTTATAGTGTAGTCTGAATTCAGGGAGCCTGACTCCTCCAGCTCTGTTTTTCTTTCTCGAGATTGCTTTCGCTGTTTGAGGTCTTTTTGTGTTTCCATACAAATTTTAGGATTTTTTTGTTCTAGATCTGCAAAAAATGCCATTGGTAATTTGAGGGATTGCATTGAATCTGTAGATTGCCTTAGGTAGTGTAGTTATTTTGACAATATTAATTCTTCCAATCCAAGAACATAGTACATATTTCCATCTGTTTGTGTTATCTTTGATTTCTTTCATCAGCGTCTTAGAGTACAGGTCTCTTGCCTCCTTAAGTTTATTCCTAGGTATTTTGTTCTTTTTGATGTGAAGGTAAATGGGATTGTTTCCTTAATTTCTCTTTCTGATCTTTGGTTGTTAGCATAAAAAAATACAACAGATTTGTGTGTATTAATTTTGTGTCCTGCAATTTTAGCAAATTCATCTATGAGCTCTAGTAGTTTTCTAGTAGCATCTTTAGGATATTCTATGTATAGTATCATGTTATCTGCAGTGACAGTTTTACTTCTTCTTTTCACATTTGGATTCCTTTTATTTCTTTTTCTTCTCTGATTGCTGCGGCTAGGACTTCCAAAACTATGTTGAATAAAGGTGGCAAGAGTGGACATCCTTGTCTTATGCCTGATCTTAGAGGGAATACTTTGAGCTTTTCACATGTTAGCTGTGGGATTGTCATATATGGCCTTTATTATGTTGAGGTATGTTCTCATTAACCCACTTTCTGGAGAGTTTTTATAATTGGGTGTTGAATTTTGTCAAAAGCTTTTTCTGCATCTATTGAGATGATCATATGGTTTTTATTCTTCAGTTTGTTAATGTGGTGTATCACACTGATTGATTTGCAGATACTGAAAAATCCTTGCCTCCCTGAGATAAATCCCATTTGATCACAGTGTATGATCCATTTAATGTATTGTTGGATTTAGATTGCTAGTATTTTGTTGAGGATTTTTGCATCTATGTTCATCAGTGATATTGGCCTATAATTTTCTATTTTTTTGTGGTATCATTGTCTGGTTTTGGTATCAGGGTGATGATGGCCTCATAGAATGAGTTTGGGAGTGTTCCTTCTACTGCAATTTTTTGAAATAGTTTCAGAAGGATAGGTGTTAACTCTTCTCTAAATGTTTAATAGAATTCACCTGTGAGGCCATCTGGTCCTAGACTTTTGTGTGTTGGAAGATTTTGAATCAGTTTCAGTTTCAGCATTTGTAATTGCTCTGTTCATATTTTCTATTTCTTCCTGGTTCAGTCTTTTTCTTTTTAATAAATTTATTTATTTATTTATTGGCTGAGTTGGGTCTTCATTGCTGTGCTCGGGCTTTCTCTAGTTGCAGTGAGTGGGGGCTACTCTTCATGGTGGTGTGTGGGCTTCTTATTGTGGTGGCTTCTCTTGTGGAACACAGGCTCTAGGTGTACAGGCTTCAGTAGTTGCAGCATGTGGGCTCAATAGTTTTGGCTTGCAGGCTCTAGAGTGCAGGCTCAGTAGTTGTGGCACAATGGGTTTAGTTGCTCTGTGGCATATGGGATCTTCCTCGGACCCAGGCTCAAATCCGTGTCCCCTGCATTGGCAGGCAGATTCTTAACCACTGTGCCACCGAGGAAGTCCCTTCCTGGTTCAGTCTTGGGAGATTGTACCTTTCTACGAATTTGTCCATTTCTTCCAGATTGTCCATTTTATTGGCATATGCTTGCTTATACTAGTCTCTTATGATCCTTTGTATTTATGTGGTGTCTGTTGTAACTTCTCCTATTTCATGTCTAGTTTTATTGATTTGAGCCCACTTCCTTTTTTTCTTGATGACTCTGGCTAAAGGTTTATCAATTTTGTTTATCTTCTCAAAGAACCAACTTTTAGTTTTATTTTTGCTCTGATCTTTATGATTTCTTTCCTTCTGCTAACTTTGGGTTTTATTTGTTCTTTCTCTGTTTGGTTTAGGTATAAGGTTAGGTTGTTTATTTGGGGTTTTTCTTGTTTCCTGAGGTAAGATTGTATTGCTATTAAACTTCTTTCTTAGAACTGCTTTTGCTGCATCCCATAGGTTTTATTTTTTTATTTATTTTTTAAGATTTTTAAAGTAAACTTTTTATTCATTTACTTATTGGATACATTGGGTCTTTGTTGCTGCACACGGGCTTTCTCTAGTTGCAATGAATGGGGCTACTCTTTGTTGTGGTGCCTGGGCTTCTCTGTGCAGTGGCTTCTCTTGTTGTGGAACACACGTTCTAGACACACAGGCTTCAGTAGTTGTGGCACGTGGGCTCAGTAGTTGTAGCTTGTGGGCTCTAGAGTGCAGCTCAGTAGTTTTGGTGCATAGGCTTTTTCTCCGCAGCATGTGGGATCTTCCCAGATTGTGGATCAAATTAGTGTCCCCTGCATTGGCAGGTGGATTCTTAACCACTGCACCACCAGGAAAGTCCCATAGGTTTTACTTAGATCATTGTGTTTCTGTCTTCATTTGTCTCTAGGTATTTTTTGATTTCCTCTTTGATTTCTTCAGTGATCCATTGGTTGTTTTAGTAGCATATTGTTTAGCTTCCATGTGTTTGTGTTTTTTTAGTTTTTTTTCTTGTAGTTGATTTCTAATCTCATGATGTTGTGGTCGGAAAAAATGCTTGCTATGATTTCAACTTTTAAAAATTTACCAAGGCTTGATTTGTGGCCCAGCATGTGGTCAATCCTGGAGAATGTTCCACATGCACTTGATAAGAATGTGTATTCTGCTACTTTCACATGGAAAGCTCTGTAAATATCAGGTCTGTCTGGTCTAATGTGTCATTTAAGCCCGTGTTTCTGTCTGGTTGATGTGTCCATTGATGCAAGTGGGGTATTAAAGTCTCCCACTATTATTGTGTTACTGTCATTTTCTCCTTTTATGGCTGTTAGCATTTGTCCTATATATTGAGATGCTCCTATGTTGGGTGTGTATGTATACATATATATATATGTATATATGTATATGATTGTTATATCTTCTTGGATTAATTCTTCGATCATTATATAGTATCCTTCTTTATGTTTTCTAACAGTATTTTAAAATCTATTTTGCCTGATATGAATATTGCTACTCCAGCTTTCTTTTGATTTCTGTTTGCATAGAATACCTTTTTCCATCCTTGCATTCATTCTGTATGTGTCCCTATATCTGAATTGGGTCTCTAGTAGACAGCATATATATGGATTTGTTTTTATATCCATTCAGCCAGTCTTTGTCTTTTGGTTGAAGCATTTAGTCCATTTACATTTGAGGTAATTACCAACATGTATGTTCTTATTGTCATTTTGTTAATTATTTTGGATTTGCTTTTGAAGGCTTTTTTTCCCCCCTTCGTCTCCTTTTTTGTTATCTTCTCTTGTGGCTTGATGACTATCTTTAGTGTTGTGTTTGGATTCCTTTTTCTTTTGTGTGTGTGTATCTATTGTAGATTTTTGGTTTGTGGTTACCATGAGGTTTTGCTATAGCAGTCTTTATATAATATATATACAATATTGGTTTAAGTTGCTGGTCTCTTCCAACATTTCCAATATCCTGAACTTTTACTCTCCTCATGATTACTGGTTTTGATATCATATTTGTGTGTGGGTGATTTCCTACCTTTACTTTATGTTTTCCTTTCCCAGTAAGCTTTCCATTTGTAATTTTCTTGTTTCTAGTTCTGGGCTTTTCTTTTCCTTCAGCGTTTGTTGTAAAGGTGGTTTGATGGTGCTGAATTCTCTTAGCTTTTGATTGTCTGTAAAGCTTCTGATTTCTCCATTGAATCTGAATGAGATCTTTGCTGGATAGAGTAATCTTGGTTGTAGATTTTTTCCTTTCATCACTTTAAATATATCATGCCACTCCCTTCTGGCCTGCAGAGTTTCTGCTGAAAAATCAGCTGATAACCTTATGAGGATTCCCTTGTGTGTTATTTGTTGCTTTTCCCTTGTTGCTTTTTATATTTTCTCTTTAATTTTTGTCAATTTGATTAATATGTGTCTCAACATGTTCCTCCTTGGGTGCTTCCTGAACTTGGGTGACTGTTTCCCATGTTAAGAAAGTTTTCAGGTATTATTTCCTCAAATATTTTCTCAGACCCTTTCCTCTCTCATCTCCTTCTGGGCCCCTATATTGCAAATACTGGTGTGTTTGGTGTTTTCCCAGAGGTATTTTAAACTGTCCTCATATCTTTTCATTCTTTTTTTTTATTTTGTTCTGCAGCAGTGATATTCACCATTTTGTCTTCCAGCTCACTTATTCGTTCTTCTGCCTCATTTATTCTGCTATTGATTTCTTCTAGTGTATTTTTCAATTGTTACTGTATTGTTGAACTCTGTCCCTTATCTCTTCTAGCTCTTTGTTAAACATTTCTTGTATCTGCATGATCTGTATCTCCATTCTTTTTCCCAGATCTTGGATCATCTTTACTATCATAATTCTGAATTCTTTTTCAGATAGATTGCCTATCTCTGCTTCACTTAGTTGTTATTCTGGGGTTTTGTCTTGTTCCTTCACCTGGAGCGTGTTCCTGTGCCATCTCATTTTGTCTAACTTTTGGTGTACCACAGGCTGCAGGTTTATAATTCCTCTTGCTTCTTGTGTCTGTCCCCTGGTGGGAGAAGCTGGTCTAAGAGGCTTGTGCACGGTTCCTGGTGGGAGGGACTAGAGCTTGCCCTCTGGTTGGTGGAGTTGAGTCTTGTCCCTCTGGTGGGCATGGGCATGTCAAGGGGTGTGTTTAGATGTGGCCACAGGCTCTAGAAGACTTTTGGCAGCCTGTCTGCTGATGGGTGGGGCTGTGTTACCACTCTGTTGGTTGTTTGACCTGAGACATCTAAGCACTGGAGCCTACAGGCTGTTGGGTGGGGTCAGATCTTGGTGTCAAGTTGGCCACCTCCAGGAGAGCTCACATCAGTGAGTACTCCCTGGTTCTTCTTCCACGAGTGTCCTTATCCCCACAGTGAACCACAGCTGCCCCCTGTTTCCCATGGAGACCTTCCAAGACCAGCAGTTAGGTCTGGCCCAGGCTCCTGTGAAGTCACTTCTTTTTCCCTGGGTCCTAGTGCACACAAGACCTTCTGTGTGCCCTCCAAGAATAGAGTTTATGTTTCCTCCAGTCCTTTGGAGTTCCTGTGATCAAACCCTGCTGGCCTTCAAAGCCAAATGCTCTGGGGGCTTCTCCTAGTGCCTGACCCCCAAACTGGGGAGCCTGACGTGAGGCTCAGAACTCTCATTCCTGTGGGAGAATCTATGCGATACAGTTATTTTCTTGTTTGTGGGTCACCCACCCAGCAGGTATGGGATTTAATTGTATTGAGAATACACCCCTTCTACTGTCTTGTTGTGGCTTCTTCTTTGTCTTTGAATATAGAATATCACTTTTCATAGGTTTCAGTCTGTTTTGTCAATGGATGTTCAGCAGTTAATTGTGATTTTGGTGTTTTTGTGAGAGGAGGTGAGCTCAAGTCCTTCTACTGCACCATCTTCTATTAATATTTCTTTAACTTTCAGCAGGCTGCCTTAGAGCCTGTGGCTCACTGCCTGCTGACTGTGCCCTCAGCCCCTGGGACCATGGCAGAGAGCAGACCTCAAGACTCTTTCAGCTAATTCTTTAAAGCTTATATAACAAGGTCCCCTGCTTCAGCCACTCCTTCAAGAATACTGAATAGTGTTAGGAGTTCTGGCTTGCTGAGGTTTTCCAGATTCATCCTGTAAGCCTGATAATCAGCAGTTACACTTTAGTCTTTAAGCATATTCTTAAGGCTTTATTCAGTTAAAATTTGGGGAAATTGACAAATATATTTAGAATGCCATCAGCATGGTAGAAGAGTATTCAGTACTATTTCTGGCACTCTGGGCTCTCCTGCCTTCACCACCCACTCCATCCAGAGCTCCGCAAGGCCATGCCCCTCAACCTACAGTATATTCTTACAGCTTATTCTATACCTAATAGTTTGTGCCTTTTAATCCCCTACCCTTATATTGCCCCACCCCCTTCTCTTTCCTCACTGGTAACCACTAGTTTGTTCTCTATATCTGTGAGTCTGCTGTTTTTTTATAGTCACTAGTTTGTTGTATTTTTTAGATTCCACATATAAGTAATATCATACAGTATTTGTCTTTGTCTGACTTATTTCACTTAGCATAATGACCTTCAAGTCCATCCCTGTTGCTGCAAATAGCAAAATTTTTTTTAAGGCTGAGTAGTATTCCATCTTGTATATATATTGTACCACAGCTTCTTTATCCATTCATCTGTTGATGGACACTTAGGTTGCTTCCGTGTCTTGGTGATTGTAAGTAATGCTGCTCTGAACATTGGGGTGCACATGTCTTTTCAAATTAATGAGTGTTTTTGTTCTCTTACCCTCCCCCCCCCACCCCCCCCCACCCCCCCCAGATATATACCCAGGAGTGAAATTGCTGGGTCATATGGTAGTTCTGTTTTTAGTTTTTTTGAAGAATCTGCATACAGTTTTCCACAGTGGATGCACCAATTTGCATTCCCATCGACAGTGTACAAGGGTTCCCTTCTCTTCATTCACATCTTTCCTGACATTTGTTATTTGTGTTCTTTTTGATGCTAGCCATTCTGATGGGTATTAGGTGATATCTCATTGTGGCTTTGATTTGCATTTCCCTGATGATTAGCGATCTTGAGCATCCTTTCATGTGCCTTGGTCATCTGCATTTCCTCTTTGGAAAAATGTCTATTCATGTCTTCTGCCCATTCTTTGGGTGCTTGGTTTTTTGTTGTTGAACTGTATGAAGTGTTTGTATATTTTGGAAATTAAACCCTTGTTGGCCACATCGTTTGCAAATATTTTCTCCAGTCCACAGGTTGTCTTTTCATTTTGTTTGTCATTTCCTTTCATCTGTAAAAGGATACAAGTTTTGATTAGGTCCCATTTATTTATTTTTGCTTTTATTTCTGTTGCCTTGGAGACTGACTTAAGTAAACATTGGTACGATTTTATATCAGAGAATGTTTTGCCTATGTTGTATTCTAGGAGTTTTATGCTGTCACGTCTTAAATTTAAGACTTTAATCCATTTTGAGTTTATTTTTGTATATGGTGTGAGTGTTCTAATTTCACTGATTTGCATGCTGCTGTCCAGCTTTCCCAATACCACTTGCCAAAGAGACTCCCCTTTTTCCATTGTATATTTTTGCCTCCTTTGTCAAAGATTAAGTGACCATAGGTGTGTGGGTTTATTTCTGGGCTCTGTATTCTCTTCTGTTGACCCATATGTCTGTTATTGTGCCTGTGCCACAGTGTTTTGATTACTGTAGCTTTGTAGTAATGTCTGAAGTCTCTGAGGGTTATTCCTCCACGTTTGTTTTTTTCCCTTGGGATTGCTTTGGTGATTTTGGTTCTTTTGTGGTTCCGTATGAATTTTAGGGTTATTTTTTCTAATTTTGTGAAAAATGTCATGGGTAATTTGATAGGGCTCTCATTAAATTTGTAGATAAGGCTATTTTAACTATTACTTTTTCCAACCCAAGAGCATGGGATATCTTTCCATTTCTCATCCTCAATTTTCTTTATCAATGTTTTATAGTTTTCAGTGTATGTCTTTCATCTCCTTAATCAAGTTTATTCTTACATATTTTATGTATTTAAAAAAAAGTTTCAGATACATATATTTTTTTCATATCCTTTTCCAATATACATTACAAGACATTGAATATAGTTACCTGAGCTATACAGTAGGTCCTTGTTGTTTATATCTTCTATACATGGTAGTGTGTATACATTAATCCCAAACTCCTAACTTATTCCCCCCCCCCCCAATCCCCTCTGGCAGCCACAAGTTTGTTTTCCATGTCTGTGAGTCTATTTCTGTTCTTTAAATAAGTTCATTTATGTCATTTTTTTGGATGCTACATATAAGTGATACCATATGATGTTTGTTTTTCTCTATCTGACTTATTTCACTTAATATGATATTCTCTAGGTCCATCCATGTTGCTACAAGTGGCATTATTTCATTCTTTTATATGGCTGAGTAATATTCCATTGTATATATGTAGCACATCTCCTTTATCCATTCATCTGTTCAGAGACACTTAGGTTGCTTCCATGCCTAGGGTATTGTAAATAGTGCTGTTAAGACCATTGGGGTGCATGTATCTTTGTGAATGAGAGTTTTCTCTGGGTTTATGCCAAGGAGTGGGATTGCAGGATCATAAGATAACTTTATTTTTCTAAGAAACCTCCGTACCATTATCCATAATGGCTGTACCAATTTACATTCCCACCAACAGTATAGGAGGGCTCCCTTTTCTCCACACCCTCTCCAGCATTTATTATTTGTAGATTTTTTAATGATGGCCATTCTGACTGTGTGTGAGGTGGTACCTCATTGTAGTTTTGATTTGCATTTCTCTGATAATTAGCAGTGTTGAGCATCTTTTCATGTTGCCTGTCAGCCATTTGGAATGTCTTCTTTGGAGAAAGGTCTATTTAGGTCTTCTGCCCATTTTTTGATTAGTCTGTTTGTTCTTTTGATATTAAGCTGTATGAGCTGTTTGTATATTTTGGAAATTAATCCCTTGTTGGTTTTATTATCTGCAAATACTTTCTCCCATTCTGTGGGTTGTCTTTTTGTTTTGTTTATGGTTTCCTTTGTTGTGCAAAAGGTTTTAAGTAAGTCCTATTTGTTTCTTTTTGTTTTTATTTTCATTACTCTAGGAGTTGGATCCAAAAAAAATATTGCTGTGATTTATTTTAAAGAGTCCTCTGCCTGTTTTCCTGTAAGAGGTCTTACATTTAGGTCTTTGATCCATTTTGAGTTTATTTTTTTGTTTGTTTTGTTAGATATGTTCTAATTTCATTCTTTTACATGTAGCTGTCTGATTATCCCAGCACTACTTATTAAAGAGACTATCTTTTCTCCAGTGTATATTCTTGCATCTTTTGTTTGTAAATTAATTGATCATAAGTGAGTGGGTTTATTTCTGGACTTTCTATCATGTTCCATTGGTCTATATGTTTGTTTTTTACTAGTATCATAATGTTTTGATTACTGTAACTTTGTAATATAGTCTGAAGTCAGGAAGTGTAATTCTTCCAGCTCTGTTCTTTCTCAATATTGTTTTGGCTATTTGCGGTCTTTTGTGTTTCTGTACAAATTTTTAAAAATTTTGTTCTTATCCTGTGAAAAGTGCATTGGTAATTTGAGGGACTGCATTGAATCTGTAGATTGCTTTGGGTAGTATAGTTATTTTGACAGTGTTAATTCTTCCAGTCCTTCGAATATGGTATATCTTTCTATCTGTTTCATTTTCAGTTTCTTTCATCAGCATCTTACAGTTCCTTTGCTTCCTTAGGTAGGTTTAGTCTTAGGTATTTTTTGTTTTCGATGCAGTGGTCAATGGGATTGTTTTCTGTATTTTTCTTTCTTATGTTTCATTTTTAGTATGTAGAAGTGCCACAGATTTCTGTATATTAATTTTGTATTCAGGAATGTCACCAAATTAATTGATGAACTCTAGTAGTTTTCTGGTAGTATCTTCAGGATTTTCTATGTAGTATCATGTCATCTGCAAACAGTGACAGCTTTACTTCTTCTTTTCCAGTTTGAATTCCTTTTATTTCTTTTTCCTCTCTGATTGCTGTGGCTAAGACTTCCAAAACTATGTTGACTAAAAGTGGTGATAATGGACATCCTTATCTTGTTCCTGATCTTAAAGGACATGCTTTCAAGTTTTCACTGTTAAGTATGATATTAGCCATGGGTTTGCCATATATGGCCTTTATTATGTTGAGGCACGTCCCCTCTGTGTTCACCTTCTGGAGAGGTTATTTTTTTAATCATAAATGGGTGTTCAATTTTGTCAAAAGTTTTTTCTACATCTATTGAGATGATCATATGGTTTTTATTCTTCAGTTTATTAATGTTTATCACATTGATTTGTAGGTATTGAAAAATCCTTGTATCCCTGGGATAAATCCCAATTGATCATGATGTGTGATCTTTTTAATGTATTGTTGCATTCTGTTTGCTAGTATTTTGTTGAGGGCTTTTGCATCTATGTTCATCAGTGATACTCACCTGTAATTTTCCTTTTTTTGTGATGTTTTTGTCTGGTTTTGCTATCAGGGTGGTGATGGCCTCATTGAATGAATTTAGAAGTGTTTCTTCCTCTGCTGCTTTTTGGAACAGTTTCAGAATGATAGATGTTAACTCTTCTCTAAATGTTTGGTAGAATTCATCCATGAAGCCATCTGGTCCTGGACTTTGTTTATTAAGTGTATCTTTTCCTTGGAAGAGTTTGAGAAGGATTGGTGTAAGCTCTTTGTACGTTTGTTAGAATTCCCCAGTGAAGTCACCAGTTTTGGACTTTTGTTTGCTGGGAGGGTTTTTTGGTTTTGATTTTTGGTTTTTGGTTTCTTTCTTTTTTGGTTTCTTTCCTTTTTTTAAAATTTTCACTTCTAGTGATCATTTTGTTCAGAGTGTCTATTTCTTCTTGATTCTGTTTTTGGTGGGCTGTAAGTTTCCAGAAACTTGTCCATTTCTTCTAGGTTGTCTAGTTTGTTGGCATGTAATTGTTTGTAGTATTCTCTTATGGCCTTTCATATTTCTGTGGTGTCGGTTATTTCTCCTTTCATTTCTTAATTTATTTGGGTCCTCTCTCTTTTCTTCTTGGTGAGCCTCTCCAGAGGTTTGTCAATTTTGTTTATCCTTTCAAAAAAGCCAGCTCTTGGTTTTATTGACTATTTCTATTGTTATTTTAACCTCTAAATTTATTTCTTCTCTTATCTTTGTTAGTTCCTTCCTTTTGCGAACTTTAGGTTTTGCTCATCCTTTTTCTTTTAGGTGGTAGGTTAGGTTATTTCAGATTTTTCTTGCTTTCTGAGGACCACCTATGTTGCTATGAGCTTCACTCTTAGGACTGCTTTTGCTGCATTCCAAGGATTTTGTATGGTTGTGTTTTCATTGTCATTTTTCTCAAGGTATTTTTTAATTTTTTCTTTGATTTCATCGTTGACCCATTGGGTTGTTAATAGCATGTTATTTTAGTCTCCATGTAATCATGGTGTTTTTGTTTTTTTGTTTTTTTTTTTTTTTTTTTCATTTCTTTATTTTCCCTCACTACTCTTTCTGTGGTTGATTTCTAATTTCATGCCTTAGTGGTTAGAAAAGATGCTTGAAATAATTTCTATCCTCTTAAATTTGTTGAGGCTTGTTTTGTGTCCTCGTATGTGGTCTGTCCTAAGGAATGTTCCATGTGTATTCTGATATACACATGCTTGAAAAGAATGTGTAATCTGGTTTTTTGTTTTTGTTTTTGGATATAATGTCCTGAAAATATCAGTTAAGTCTAACAGTTCTGTTGTGTCATTTAGGATCTCTGTTGCGTTATTGATTTTCTGTCTGAAAATCTGTCTATTGACGTCAGTGGAGTGTTAAAGTCTCCTACTGTTATTGCATTCCCAGCAATTTCTCTCTTTTATTTGTTAGTATTTGTTTTATGTATTTAGGTGCTCACATTCGTTGCATGTATATTAACAAGTGTAATGTTCTCTTCTTGTATTGATGCTTTTATTATTATATACTGTTCTTCAAAGTCTGTTTTGTCTGATACGAGTATTCCTACCCTATTCTTGTCATTTCCATTTACATGAATATCTTTTTCTACGCCCTCACTTTCAATCTATGTGTGTCCTTCACTTTAAAGTGGGTCTGTTGTCGGCAGTGAATTGTAGGCTCTTGTTTTTTTAATCCAGTCTGCCACTCTGTGTTTTGATTTAAGCATTTAGTTCATGGACATTTAAGGTAAATATTGATAGATAGGGATTTATTCCAATTTTAAACCTTGTTTTCCAGTTGGTTTTGTATTTCTTCTCTATTTCTTTTCCTTTTTTGGTTTTTTTTTTTTTTTTTTTTTTTTATTGTGCTTGAGTTTTCCTTTTGGTTTTTGTGAGTCTGTTGTGTTTTTGATTTGTGGTTGCCCTGGTTTTCAAGTATGTTAATCCATTACTATATACTGGCTCTAGATCCATAGTCATATAAATTCAAACACATTCTGAAAAAATCTACACTTTCTTACTTCCCTTCCCTACATTTTATGATTTTGATGGCCTTTTTAAAATCTTCATGTTTATCTGTTTGTAGTTTTAATTGCTTTCACAAAAAATTTTTTTACTCAAGTGATTTATTTTCCAATTGTGATTCTCTATCTTATAGATTCTTGCTTATTTTGTTTAGACAAGACTTTTCAACATTTCTTTTAAGATAAGTTTAGTATTGCTATTTTTTTTTTTAGTTTTTGTTTGAGAAATTTTTTATCTCTCCTTATATTTTTTTATATAAATTTATTTATTTGTGTATTTATTTTGGCTGTGTTGGCTCCTTGTTGCTGCACGTGGACTTTCTCCAGTTGCAGTGAGTGAGGGCTACTCTTCATTGCGGTGCAGGGGCTTCTCAGTGCAGTGGCTTCTCTTGTTGTAGAGCATAGGCTCTAGGTGCATGGGCTTCAGTAGTTGCAGCACATGGGCTCAGTAGTTGTGGCTCACGGGCTTAGTTGCTCTGTGGTATGTGGGATCTTTCTGGGCCAGTGATTGAACCCATGTCCCCTGCATTCTCAGGTAGATTCTAAACCACTGTGCCACCAGCGAAGTCCCTCTCTCCTTGTATTTTAAAATGATAATTCTGCTGGGTACAGTATCCTAGGTTGCAGGTTTTTCCATTTTAGGACTTTGAATATATCTTGCCATTCCCTTCTGCCCTGCAACACTTCTGTAGAACATATCTTGCCATTCCCTTCTGCCCTGCAACACTTCTGTAGAAAAATCAGCTGATAGCCTTATGGGAGTTCCCTTGTAATTAACTTTTTTGTTTTTCTCTTGCTGCTGTTAGAATCCTCTCTTTAATTTTTGTTGTTTTAATTATAATATGTCTTGGAGTAGGTCTGTTTGGGTTCATCTTGTTTGGGACCATCTATGCTTCCTGTACCTGGATATCTGTTTCCTTGGGTTAGGTTTGGGAAGTTTTAGGCCATAATTTCTTCAAATACATTTTTGAATACCTTTTCTTTTTCTTCCTCTTCTGGGATCCCTATTATGCATAGATTGGCACACTTTAAATTATCCTGTAGGTCTCATATATTGGTTTCATTTGTCTTCTATCTTTTGTTCCGATTGGGTGATTTTCATTATTTTATCTTCCAAATCACTTATTTGTTGTTCTGCGTTATTCAGCTTGCTATTTATTGACTTTAGTTCAGCTTTCAGCAAAAGAGTTTTCTAATTTTAATTGACTTCTCTTTATAGTTTCTATTTTTTTTGCAGTAATCTGCATTTCTGTTGGTATCCTTTCTTAATTCCTTTAGTATTTTTATTACCTTCTTTTTGAACTTAGGGTCTAGTAGACTGAAAAGGGCCATTTCATTGTTCATTCTTTCAGGGGACATCTCGATCTTTTAGTTGGCTGTGGTTTTTATGTTTCTTCATTTTACTTATATTTCACTGACTCTAAGAGTTTAGGAAAAACAGTTATCTACTGTGGTCTTGAGGGGCTGTTTTTATGTGGGACTATCCTTGTGTAGCCTGCCTGAGTCTAATATTTTTGGTGCAAGGGTTGTTTTTAGTATGGCTGCCTGCTGCTTCTTATCTCAGTGTGTGCTGGCTGTTATCCCCTTGATGGGGGTGTGATTGTTGTGGTAACCAGAGCCTGCACTGGATGGTGAATGGGACCTCATCTTTGCTCTGTGGTTGTCACAGCCCTGTCAGGGGCAGGGTTTGCTTCCCCAGTTGTTGGAGTACAAGCCCCCACATTCAGTTCTAAGCTACAGTGTGAGGTAGGTGGGATTGGAGTGCTGCTGCTGGGAGAGGAGTCATTGAGTATTCCTCCCTAGGAGCTGTCCACCAGGAAATGCACTTTGTGGTGTCGCCTGTGTGGGCTCGCAAAGTACACTGTTGTTGGCACTGCCATCAGCCCCATCTCAGTTGTGGGAATGCAGGCAGTTGGCCAGGATGTCCCTCAGGCACTGTGCTCACAAAGCCGCCAGCACAGATCCACTGAAGTCCAGCACCAGGATCCTCTCATGGGAGCTATGGAATCAGCCCAGACCCCAGCCCCACCTCCACATGCAGGTGTCCACAAAGCCCACCAATCCTAACACCAGACCTGCCCCAGCCATGGGAGTGCCAGTAATCTGCTCCAGTGTCCTTCAGGTACTACACTTACAGAGCCACCAGCCACATAAATCCACACAGCTGCTGGGACATGGCTCCGATTTCAGCCCTGCTTGTGAAGTCTCCATCACTGGGGATCTGCTCAGATTTTAGCCTCATCTCTGTGTGTGGCCCACCTGCTGGTGCCTGTGCACTCCTAGAGCTCCTAGAGGTGGAGCTACACCTGCTGTGAGCACACTGAGAATGAGGCTGCTGTGGTGGGGCCTTCACCCCTCACTTCGTGTGTGTGTGTGTGTGTGTGTGTGTGTGTGTGTGTGTATGAACAGTGGGGCTCCTATGGTGGATCCAGGCTCTGCCCAGCACACACCCAGTTGTGGCCCCGATTACACTTCCGTCCCTTCAGGCAGTCTTCATGCACCCAGCCCCAGTCCTCTCCCCAGGTTTGTTCACGCCAGCCTGTGTTTCAGCACCCCGCCCCTGCAACAAGGTTTGTTTGTCTTTTTGATGTTGAGTTGTAGGAGCTGTTTATACATGTTGGATATCAATCCCTTATCAGTCATATCATTTGCAAATATTTTCTTGCATTCAGTAGGTTGTCTTTTCACTTAATCAATGGTTTCCTTTGCTGTGAAGAAGCTTTTAAGTTTAATTAGATCCCATTTGTTTGTTTTTGCTTTTATTTCCTCTGTTTTAGGAGATGGATTCAAAAAAATATTGCTACAATTATGTCAAAGAGTGTTCTGCCTGTGTTTTCCTCTAGGAGTTTTATGGTATCTGGTCTTACATTTAGTTCTTTAATCCATTTTGAGTTTATTTTTGTATATGGTGTTAGAGAATGTTCTAATTTCATTCTTTTACATGTAGCTATCCAGTTTTCCCAGCACACTTATTCAAGGGATTGTCTTTTCTCCATTGTATATTCTTGCCTCCTTTGTCATAGATTAATTGACCGTAAGTGGGTGGATTTATTTCTGGGCTCTCTATTGTGTTCCATTTGACTGTGTGAAGTTTTCTATGAATCAACAGCTTATGTAATTTACCCATAAATTTTTTAGGCTGTTTTTCATTTTCTTACTGATTTGTGAATCCTTTTTGTGAATTAGGTATATTAACTCTAAACTACAAATTTTTTTCAATCTTTTATTAGGTTGTGGGGTCTTTCATGAAATAGAAGTTATTTAAAATAAGCGTTATCTTTTAAACTTCCAAAACAGATTTAAATTCTCCTTATTTAAGAAACAGAATGTTTTATTAATTTAGAACTTTTGAGAGTAAGAAAACTGTGGTTGGGATTTTCTACTTTCTATTCTGATTTTGGTTGTATGTGTGTGTGTTGGGACAGTAGCAAGAGAATTTCCAGAAAGTTTTATCCTATTCTCTACATTTTCTTTTTTGTCACTCCTCACATCTTTTTTTTTTTTTTTTAATTTTATTTTATTGGCTGTGTTGGGTCTTTGTTGCTGCACACAGGCTTTCTCTAGTTGCAGTGAGTGGGGGCTACTCTTCATTTTGTGGTGCGCGGGCTTCTTATTGCAGTGGCCTCTCTTGTTGCAGAGCCCAGGCTCTAGGCATGTGGGCTTCAGTAGTTGCGGCACATGGGCTCAATAATTGTGGCTCACAGGCTCTAGAGTGCAGGCTCAATAGTTGTGGCGCACGGGCTTAGTTGCTCCGCGGCATGTGATATCTTCCTGGGGCAGGGATCAAACCCGTGTGCCCTGCATTGGCAGGCAGATTCTTACCCATTGCACCACCTAGGAAGTCCCACTCCTCACATCTTTATCCAAGTTTTTTTGAGGACATACTAGGCACTTAAAACTTAGATAAATGTATGACTGTATTAATTTAAAAATATCAAATCCTGGAAAAAAATTTTATCTACCAAAAAAATGTTTTTCTTTTGAATTTACCTCCTTTCTGTGACTGATTGTGTGATATCTATATGTTTATATATAATTCAGAGCTAGAACTTTGTTCCCACCTAACTCTGTGTATCCTTTACTGCAGTGAGTGATGGATTGGAACTGAGACCGAAATATAAAGGAATTTTGCATTGCTTGACCACCATTTGGAAACTTGATGGACTACGGGGGCTTTACCAAGGAGTAACCCCAAATGTGTGGGGTGCAGGTTTATCCTGGGGACTCTACTTTTTCTTGTGAGTAGATCCGAGAGATTTTACAATAGTAAATGAAAAAGAATTTTTGTTTTTAATGATTTTTTTAAAAATCAGTTGGTGAAGCAGGATGAGTCATTTAATCAGTTCCTTTGAGTTGGAAGGGCTTGAAAGAGCAAAATGGCTTATTAGTTTCATCATCTGTAAGCTATTATCAGAGGCAGAGAAAAAAATTATTAACAGGAAGAAAGTAAAATGATGAGATGGAGAAACACTCTTCCAGAAACCATTTCTATGAGATGGATTCAGGAAGATGGCTCCCCAAAATACATTATTCATAACGAAGTTGGAAAAACAGAAGAGGACAGACCTTAGAGTCCCCATAAGAACATGCATCACAGGACAGCCCTACCAGAACAGAAAACCAAAGCCAGCACATGACTGAGAGAGTCTGAGGCATGTTCCTTCTTACCTCCTATTTGACCTGCTCCTTCACCTTCATAGCTCATTCATTTCCTCACGCCTTCACTGTCAGGTATCATCACCATCTGTAATAACTGCTATTGGATCCTTACTGAAGAAGCCGCAGAAAGCACCTGTGGCAACCATATTCAAGTTATTGGGTATACAAGGGTGTGGAAACAAAGCATTATCACATTGCAGTGGAGGAGTGCATGCTGCCCTAAGCTTGCCTCTGATATTTGAAACTGAATCCATGAATGGGGAGGCTTTTGTTTTAATACATGGCATTTTTAGGAAAACATCAATACCTGGTATATTTGCCTTCTTCTCTTTTATGTCCTATATTTTACTTGATCTCTCGTAATCTTATGGCAGTATCCAAACCAACCTTAAAATATTTTCTAAGTGAAATCAAAATAAAAATCAGCCTCAATATTGTTTAAATATTTTTCCTATTTTTCGTTGTAAGACATACTTAGATGGTTGAAACTGTATGTATAAAATTTGTTCTGTTAATAATTTCAGTTGTGTGGATTCTTTGAAGAGAGCTTCTAAGGGAAGCCATATAAGGTTTATGTGTTGAAATTACAATAAAACAGTATACTTGTTTTATGATAAAATGGATTGGTCAAGTTTGGAAAGATTTATTTAGTTGAAGTCTTCTTCCTGGAGGAAAGTAGAAATTGGAGTCAAACAAAAAAAAGGTGATTTAACTCCCTTACTCAGAAGCATTTTGTGGCTGTTTTCTGCCAAGTAAAGCATAAATGTCCATGTGGCTCACTTTGCCCTGTCTTCCCATCCATCCCTATAACGTTTGCTCATGCTCGTTTCCCTATTGAAACTGCACCTGTCTGTCCATACCCGGCTCAGTGTGCTGCCTCCTACACAAAGCCTTCTCTAATCTCAGTAATAGTTTCTGAATCTCTTATTATACTGTTATTTTTTGTTATGATTTCTTGTGTGCCACTATGGTCCTTGTTAATCTGTTAGATGGGATCTGTGGAGTGTTTTATATATCAGAATTGCCAACCACAGTATCTGAACATAGGTGTTCAGCACATATTTGTTAGCTGCCCTTTTTTTTTTGTCTGCCCAATTGCTGTACCACCCTCTGCCTTCCAATTTTCCCGTTTGCTGTTTTTATTAATGATTGAGCATGTGATGAAAATATTTTACTTATGTATTGCCAGCCTTACACATTTGGGGGGAGGGATGGTATAGTCTTACAGTAAACCATTTCCAGTAAATCCATTATTTGAAAAAGGTCTTGTTTTGTAGTTGAATTATGCATTGACTTCTACTTTTGAGGTATTGTTAAGTTACCCACACTTTAAAATAGAATTTACTGGTTTATGACACCCATTCAGATATTTATCCAGCTGTTCATGTTTAATTCTTTTAGTTACAATGCCATCAAATCATATAAGACAGAAGGAAGAGCTGAAAGGTTAGAGGCAACAGAATATCTCATCTCAGCTGCTGAAGCTGGTAAGGCAGTGTGTGAAATATAAAACATCACTTCCAACTTGATTTTCACTTTTGTTCTGTATTTGCCTTTTTTTCCTCTGAACACCTGAGTTTAAATATACTCATCTAACTAGAGTAATCAGTTATCACATGAAATTTCTTAGAAGGTGGGTATTCTGATGGATTACTCTGGATAGATTTCAAGAATTTTGCTTGTCACAAAGGGAACATTTAGAAAGATCATGACCTTCAAATGATTTAAGATGGTTTGGTATAGTGTTTCTTCAATTAAAGTATAATTTCCATTTTCGAATTAAACAATTTAGTATCCTTGTTTAATTGCCTCATGTATAACATTCAGAAGGAAAAAACAAAGTAGACTCATACGTCTTTGTAACTCCTACTTTGATAGCTTGTCACCTTGGGTTTTTTTTTTGTTTTTGGCCACTCCGCATGGCTTGTGGGATCTTAGTTTCCCAACCAGGGATTGAACCCAGGTCTCAGCAGTGAAAGTGCTGAGTCCTAACCACTGGACCACCAGGGAATTCCCCCCCTTGGTTTCTTAATGTTTACTGATTGTTTTTTTTTTTCCTTTAAGAACTTTTATTGAGATACAGTTGACATACAATAAACTGCATCTATTTAAAGTGTACAGTTTTACTGATTGTTTTTTAAGGCAAGAATTATCTTGCTCATTTTTTAATACCTAGCTGCTAGCAGAGACCTGGCTCACAATAGAACTCAATAAATAGTTGCTGAATAAAGGACTGCTTAGGAAACTTGGCAAATGAGAAACCTAACGAGGTGATGATTTTTTTTTTAAACAATCATCACTTTCTGTAAAGAATGTAAATATTACTTTTGACATTACGTAGTTGTTTAATTTTCAAGGTGTAGAGGCTACTTTGAGTGGGTTTGAGGACGATCGTGATGAAGTTGGAGTGAATATACACATGTACATGCACAGTTGATTGAGGTGCTGGATTCCTGGTCCTTCAGCCCCTCTAGGTTGTACTGTATCCTCCTCCTAAGTACATGTATCTCATCAGCATCTGCTTCCCAGGACATCTGTCTGTTCCCCACACTAGGCCACTTTGTTTAGGAGCCAGGACATCTTTACTATCCTTACACATCAAAGGAAAAGTGTTTCACATTTTCATCTCCTTTTTATTTCTCACTAACCACATGGGGAACTTTTTAAGACCACCAAGAACTATGTCTACCCATTAACCCTAGGTCCGTGCCTCAGGGACCACATCTTGCTATTGCAGGTACAGCCCCTGGGCACCCGCATTCTTTATATAAACAGACTGTTCTTAATTCAGATTGTCAGAAGTGAGAAAGTACCTGAATACTGAGTGATATTATTTAAATCTGATTTCAGGAGCCATGACCCTCTGCATTACCAACCCATTATGGGTAACAAAAACTCGCCTTATGTTACAGTATGATGGTGTTGTTAATGCCTCACAGCGGCAATATAAAGGAATGTTTGATACACTCGTGAAAATATATAAGTATGAAGGTGTGCGTGGATTGTATAAGGTAATGATTATTATCAATTTTTTTTTTATAAATTTATTTTATTGGCTGTGTTGGGTCTTTTTTGCTGTACACGGGCTTTCTTTAGTTGCGGTGAGTGGGGGCTACTCTTCATTGTGGTGTACGGGTTCCTCATTGCTGTGGCCTCTCTTGTTGCGGAGCATGGGCTCTAGGCTCATGGGCTTCAGTAGTTGCAGCACATGGGCTCAATAGTTGTGGCTCACGGGCTCTAGAGCACAGACAATGGTTGTGGCGCACGGGCTTAGTTGCTCCAAGGCATGTGGGATCTTCCTGGAGCAGGGATTGAACCCTTGTCTCCTGCATTGGCAGACAGATTCTTAGCCACTGTGCCACCTAGGAAGCCCTATCACTATATTTTTAATAGCTGACAATTGGAATTTCCCTTGGCTCTATTGTCTGAGTTCTCAGGACTGACCACAGGTCATTCAGAAGAAGCCAGACTTAGGCAAGGAGCAATTTAATGAAAATCAAAATCTGTATTGAAATTGTACTTTAAACTGTTTATCCTCATTACCATAAGAAGTATCATCATGACACTGGTGGGTGTAAGAAGGACTGTCTAAAACTTTGTTTAGTAGCTGTTTCTCTAAATCATACATTGAGGTCACTCATTCCTTACTCCCCTCCCCAGAAGCTGTGGTCCCTAGGGAACTTGCTTAGTTTAACATTTTTTTTTCTCCATTTGTTCCTTTTTAGGGGTTTGTTCCTGGGCTATTTGGAACATCACATGGTGCCCTTCAGTTTATGGCATATGAATTGTTGAAATTGAAATACAACCAGCATACCAATAGATTACCAGAAGCACAGTTGGTAAGATGATTCTTGAAAAAACACTGGTATTTACTTTTATGGGCATTTCATAGATGGAAATTTTGTCATATTTACTTTGGTAATATTGCTATGATGATGAGTACCAACTCTGCCACTAATTTAATTTATACTTAAATACTTTACAGTTTAATGACACACAATGGTAAAAAATAGAACCCCATTGCACAGAGCTTGTTTTAAGAGGGGAAACAGTATTTTTCACTTATGGATCCACTTCAATGTTTGTTTTCCTGTGTAATTTTTACTTCTATATTTTTAAAGAAACCCTGTCTACAGGAAAACAAAATTTTTTTTGTTTTTTTTGTTTTTTTTTTAAGAACTTTTATTAAGATATGATTG
Organism: Hippopotamus amphibius kiboko; assembly: GCF_030028045.1. NCBI lineage: Eukaryota > Metazoa > Chordata > Mammalia > Artiodactyla > Hippopotamidae > Hippopotamus > Hippopotamus amphibius. The sequence goes on along the minus strand of NC_080190.1, from coordinate 140,642,451 downwards.
ACATACAGTAAAAACAAATGTTTTATATTGTCGTTTTAGAGCACAGTAGAATATATATCAGTGGCAGCACTATCCAAAATATTTGCCGTGGCAGCAACATACCCATACCAAGTTGTAAGAGCTCGTCTGCAGGATCAACACATGTTTTACAGTGGTGTATTGGATGTAATCACAAAGACATGGAGGTAAGAGCATGTGGTATATCAAAATGGCTCTTAGTAGGTACCTTGTAAATCTTAAAATGTCCAGTTGACGTTAGTTTTGTAGTACTGACCAGTGTCTGTGGTGAAAACATGGCTGATGGAACCTTCCTCCCAATATCCAATTTACTCCATAGAGAACCATGAAACTCAACTTCTTCATTTATAAAATTTGAATATCTAGGTTGACAAAGTTGTTTACAAAAATCAAATGAGATCTGTGAAAGTACTGACAAATTAAATAAAATTTAGGTGTCATAAGATATTTGAATGGCATTGAACATAGGAAGACATAAAAAAAAAATCTAGTTTAGTACAATTAAGAAGGCCCCACAGAGTGGGGCGGCAGGGGGAGTCACATCCTCCTGGTTTGCCATCTTGACTCATTAGGAAGAAATGAAAAAAATACACTAAAAGGAATCAATAGCAGAATAACTGAGGCAGAAGAATGAATAAGTGAGCTGAGAGATAGAATGGTGGAAATAACTCCTGAGGACCAGAATAAAGAAAAAAGAATGAAAAGAATTGAAGATAGTCTCAGAGACCTCTGGGACAACATCAAACACACCAGTGTTTGAATTATAGGGGTCCCAGAAGAAGAGAAAGGGTCTGAGAAAACATTTGAAGAGATAATAGCTGAAAATTTCCCTAACATGGGAAATAGCCACCCAAGTCTGGGAAGCACAAAGTCCCATACAGGATAAACCCTAGGAAGAACACACAAAGACACATATTAATCAAACTAACAAAAATTGAATTCAAAGAAAAATATTAAAAGTGGCAAGGGAAAAGCAACAGATAACATACAAGGGAATCCCCATTAGGTTATCAGCTGTTTTTTCAGCAGAAACTCTGCAGGCCAGGAGGGAGTGACAGGATATTCTTAAAGTAATAAAAGGGAAAAACCTGCAACCAAGATTACTCTACCCAGCAAGGATCTCATTCAGATTTGATGGAGAAATCCAAAGCTTTGCAGATAAGCAAAAGCTAAGAGAATTCAGCACCACCAAACCAGCTTTACAAAAAATGCTAAAGGAACCTCTCTAGGCGGGAAACACAAGAGAAGAAAAAGACCTAAAAACCCAAATCCATTAAGAAAATGGTAATGAGAACATACATATCAATAATCATCTTGAACATGACTCAGAGCAACTAAGCCCAAGTGCCACAACTACTGAGCCTGCACTCTAGAGCCCAAGAGCCACAACTACTGAAGCCTACATGCCTACAGCCCCTGCTCCACAACAAGAGAAGCGACTGCAGTGAGGACCACAACTAAAAGTAGGCCCACTAGCGCCAACTAGATGAAGCCCACACAGCAACAAAGACTCAATGCAGCCCCCGCCAAAAAAATGTATTAAAATTAAAAAGAAAAAAAATCATCTTGAATATAAATGGATTAAATGCTCCAACCAAAACACACAGACTGGCTGAATGAATACAAAAACAACACCCATATGTATGCTGTCTACTAGAGACCCACTTCATACCTATGGATACATACAGACTGAAATGGAGGGGATGGAAAAAGATATTGCATGCAAATGGAAATCACAGGAAAGCTGGAGTAGCAGTACTTGTATCAAATTAGACTTTAAAATAAAGATTGTTACAAGACATAAGGGAGGACACTACATAATGATCAAGGGATCAATCCAAGAAGATATAACAGCTATAAATATATATGCACCCAGTATAGGAGCACCTCAATACATAAGGCAAATGCTAACAGCCGTAAAAGGAGAAATTGATAGTAATACAATAATAGTGGGCAACTTTAACGCCTCACACCAATGGACAGATCATTCAAATAGAAAACAAATAAGGAAACACAGGCTTTAAATGACATAATAGACCAGATAGATTTAATTAATATTTATAGGACATTCCACCTGAAAGCAGATGAATACACTTTCTTCTCAAGTGCACATGGAACATTCTCCAGGATAGATCACATCTTGGGTCACAAATCAAGCCTCGGAAAATTTAAGATAATTGAAATCATATCAAGCATGTTTTCTGACCCCAACACTATGAGATTAGAAATCAGTTACGGGGGAAAAAAATACATGGAGGCTAAACAGTGCACTGCTGAATAACCAAGAGATCACTGAAGAAATCAAAGAGGAAGTAAAAAAAACACCTAGAAACAAATGACAGTGAAAACACAATGACCCAAAACCTATGAGATGCAGCAAAAGCAGTTCTAAGAGGGAAGTTTATAGCAATTCAGTCTCACCTCAAGAAACAAGAAAAATCTCAAACAATCTAACCTTATGCCTAAAGTAAGTATAAAAGGAAGAACAAAGAAAACCAGAAGTTAGTAGGATAGAAATCATAAAGATCAAAGCAGAAATAAGTGAAATAGGAATGAAGAAAACAATAGCAAAGATCAATAAAACTAAAAGTTGGTTCTTTGAGAAGATAAACAAAATTGATAAATCTTTAGCCAGACTCATAAAGAAAGGAAGGAGAGGACTCAAATCAGTAAAATTAGAAATGGAAAAGGAGAAACACAACTGACACTGCAGAAATACAAAGAATCATGAGACTACTATAGGCAACTTTATGCCAATAAAATGGACAACCTGGAACAAATGGACAAATTCTTAGAAAGATACAACTTTCCAAGACCAGAAATTATTAGAAAATATAAACAGACCAATCACAAGTAATGAAACAGAAACTAATTTAAAATCTTCCAACAAAGATTCAGGACTAGATGGCTTCACAGGTGAATTCTATCAAACATTTCGAGAAGAGCTAACACCCATCCTTCTCAAACTCTTTCAAAAAAATTTCAGAGAGGAACACTCTGAACTCGTTCAATGAGGTCACCATTACCCTGATCGCAAAACCAGGCAAAGATGTCACAAAAGAAAATTACAGGCCAAATCACTGATGAGCATAGATGCAAAAATCCTCAAGAAAATACTAGCAAACAGAATCCAACAACACATTAAAAAGATCATACACTATGATCAAGTGGGATTTATCCCAGGGATGCAAGGATTCTTCAATATATGCAAATCAATTAACATGATACACCATATTAACAAATTAAAGAATAGAAACCACATGATCATCTCAATAGATGCAGGAAAAGTTTTTGACAAAATTCAACACCAGTATATGATAAAAAAAACTCTCCAGAAAGTGGGCATAGAGGGAGACTACCTCAACATAATAAAACCCACAGCAAGCATCATTCTGAATGGTGAAAAACTGAAAGCATTTCCTCTAAGATCAGCAACAAGACTAGGATGTCCACTCTTGCCACTATTATTCAACGTAGTATTTATTGAAAGTCCTAGCAATTGAATAAGACTCCCTGACTTTAGACTATTCTGCAAAGTGTACGTAATCAAGACAGTATTGTACTGGCACAAAAGCAGAAATATAGGTTAATGGTACAAGATAGCCCAGAGATAAACCCACGCATATATGGTCACCTAATTTCTCACAAAGGAGCCAAGAATATACAACGGAGAAAAGATAGCCTCTTCAATAATTGGAAGTCCACAACACTCAGAAGAAAAATAAAAGGAGTACAAATTGGAAAAGAAGTAAAACTGCCACTGTTTGCAGATGACATGATACTATACATAGAAAATCCTAAAGATGCCACCAGAAAATTACTAGAACTAATCAATGAATTTGATAAGATTGCAGGATACAAAATTAATGCACAGAAGTCTCTTGCATTCCCATACACTAACAACAGAAGATCAGAAAGAGAAATTAAGGAAACAATCCCATTTACCATTGCAACAAAAAGAATAAAATACCTAGGAATAAACCTACCTAAGGAGCTAAAAGACCTGTACTCAGAAAACTATAAAACACTGATGAAGGAAATAAAAGATGACACAAATAGATGGAGAGACATACCATGCTCCTAAATTGAAAGACTCAATATTGTGAAAATGACTATACTACCCAAAGCAATCTACAGGTTCAGTGCAATCCCTATCAAATTACCAATGGCATTTTTCACAGAATTAGAACAAAAATTTTACAATTTGCATGGAAACATGAAAGACCCCAAATAGCCAAAGCAATCTTGAGAAAGAAAAACGGAACTGGAGGAATCAGGCTCCCTGATGTGAGACTATACTACAAAGCTATAGTAATCAAGACAATATGGTACTGGCACAAATACAGAAATATAGATCAGTGGTACAGGATAGGAAGCCCAGACAGTGATAAACCCATGTACCTATGGTCACTTGATTTGTGAGAAAGGAGGCAAGAATATACAGTGGAGAAAAGACAGTCTCTTCAATAAATGGTGCTGGGAAAACTGGACAACTACATGTAAAAGAATGAAATGAAATCTAACACCATACACAAAAATAAACTCAAGATGGATTGAAGAGCTAAACGTAAGACCAGACACTATAAAACTCTTAGAGGAAAACATAGGAAAAACACTCTTTGACATAAGTCACAGCAAGATCTTTTATGACCCACCTCCTAGAGTAATGAAAATAAAAACAAAAATAAGCAAATGGGACCTATGAAACTTAAAAGGTTTTGCACTGCAAAGGACGCCATAAACACGACGAAAAGACAACCTTCCGAATGGAAGAAAATATTTGTAAATGAATCAACAAAGGATTAATCTCTAAAATATATAAACAGTTTATGCAGCTCAATATCAAAAAAACAAACTCAATAAAAAAATGGGCAGAAGACCTAAATAGGCATTTCACCAAAGAAGACATATAGATGGCCAAGAGGCACATGAAAAGATGCTCAACATCACTAATTATTAGAGAAAAATCAAATCAAAACTACAATGAGGTATCACCTCACGCCAGTCAGAATGGCCATCACCAAAAAATCTACAAACACTAAATGCTGGAGGGAGTGCAGAGCAAAGGCAACACCTCTTGCACTGTTGGTGGGAACGTAAATTGATACAGCCACTGTGGAGAACAGTAGGGAGGTTCCTTAAAAACCTAAAAATAGAACTACCAATGACCCAGAAATCCTGCTACTGGGCATATACCTTCAGAAAACCATAAATCACAAACACATGTAATCCAGTGTTCATTGCAGCACTATTTACAATGGCCAGGTCATGGAAACAACCTAAATGTCCATCAACAGATGAATGGATAGAGAAGATGCAGTATATATATATATACAATGGACTATTACTCAGCCATAAAAGGAACGAAATTGGGTTGTTTGTAGAGATATGGATGGACCTAGAGTCTGTTATACAGAGTGAAGTAAGTCAGAAAGAGGAAAACAAATATATATTAAGGCATGTACGTTGAATCTAGAAAAATAGTACAGATGAACCTATTATCAGGGCAGGAATAGAGATGCAGATGTAGAGAACAGAAGTGTGGGCACGGGAGGAAGGGGGCAGTGGGATGCATTGGGAAATTAGGTTTGACATAAATACACTACCATGTGTAAAACAGATAGCCAGTGGAAACCTGCTGTGTAGCTCAGGAAGCTCAGCTCAGTGCTCTGTGATGACCTAGATGGGTGGGATGGGGCAGTGAGGGAGGTCTAAGAGGGAGGGGATATGTGTATACATATAGCTGATTCACTTCATTGTACAGCAGAAACTAACAACGTTGTAAAGCAATTATACTCCAATTTTAAAAAAGTTTAAAAAAAGTTAAAAGAAGGCCCCACGTCTGCTACTGGTAGCAGAACTTTTGCAAACACTTGTTTCCATGTATGGAAGAGATGCTTGTTCTTCAGCGTGGGAATGGTTAAACTGTTATAGGTAGACATGTTTCTTCTTAATTTTAAAAGATCAGAACAGAATATTTAAACATTTAAATTAGGTTCACTTCAGTAAATATGTATTGAGAACCTAAGGGAAAAGTTTCAAGGCTATATTCTAGTTCTGGGCATTAAGGAAGTAAGGTTTTATTTTTGTGTGTGCTATATTTAGTGCTGTCTAGCATTTTTATAAGTTATGAGATGTTTAATGCCTATGTTAGATCAGTTAATACTCCTACATGTTCATACATTTAGAGGCATTTGAAAGATGGTTATGTTTAAAGCGTTTTTCATTTCAGTTTGAGGTAACCCTGCCCTTTCTTCCTCAGTCCACAAAAGGAATTAAGCCCTGCAAATGGCTCATAAATTACATTATTTCAAGACATTGAAAACATGGACTCAAATCCCAGTGTGGTTTGAATACTGGCTCCATGCCCTATCAGTTAATCTTCAGGCTAGCTCTGTAGGAAATTAATTTTTCTCTCTCTCTCTCTCTAAAGGAAAGAAGGCATTGGTGGATTTTACAAAGGGATTGCCCCCAATTTGATCAGAGTGACTCCAGCCTGCTGTATTACCTTTGTGGTGTATGAAAATGTCTCACATTTTTTACTCTGCCTTAGAGAAAATAAAAAGTAAACTAAAAGAAGATAATTCCAGTATATCTGCCCAAGGCAGCAACATGCTTCTTTGTATTTGAGACATGAAACTCAGAAGAATACTGCACAGCAACATGGCTCATAATTGAACTGGGACTATAATCATTACAAGTCACAGAACTGCTAAGCCTTCACAATGTTTTTCTGGTTTTGCTTTCCCCATATGTATGGGACTTGGCTTCCTCTACCTGAAATGGCTGCTAGCAACACAATGGTAAAACTGACACCAAATGGAGAGGTTTGCAGATTTTCTTCATTTCGTTGTCCACGTAGAAGCTGATTTACAGCATTTACTGAATGGATTTGAAGAATGTGCTCCTTTTTCTGAACTCATTTGCCTGGATTGGCTTTAAAATCAGTTTCTGTGCAATAGCAAGAAAATGGCTTCTTAAAAGATGTCATTGCTGTTTCAAGGGTAAATTAAACTTTAAGGGTTTGCTGGAAAAGATGTTGCCCAAATCCTGACCATTTTTGAACTGGGAAAATTTGGTGGGGGAAAAAATCCACTGTAAATGTGCTTTTGTTTTAATTCAATTGGGATGTAGTTATGTACTTCTCTTAATTTGAGAAGGAATGACAACAGGTGTCAGATACATCAGTATTTTTTTTCCCAGAGGCTTTCATAATTTAAAATGTAATCCTGGATCACATTGTTATTTTTTGGCATAGGTACTTAGTGTCTTTTATATTTATAAAGTCTGAACTAGGATCCAGCTATGTCAGCCCTTAGTTAGCACATTTGGCTATAAATCACTTACTGGAGTTGCTAATAGATCACCTTATATAGATACTAGAATGACGGGTACGTTTGTTGACAAACTGTATGGAATTGAGAAGCTTTAACTTTCTACTTCAGATTTCAGATGTATGGGTCCAGATATATCCACTTATGGGGTAAGTGACCAATCTACATTGGCTGCTCAAATTCAGGTTGAAATACAAATTACACTAAAGGCCATTATTGATTTTACTTTTAAGTTACTATAATTTTCTATAAGTATAAAGACCTGCCCCAAAAGAATGCCAGAATGATACTAATATTTTTATTTACATAAATATCTATGAATGCTTTTTGCACTACCATCTGTTTGTTATAAATAAAATATTGTGGTTTTCAAAGCCATATTTAAATGGTTCTTTGCAAAGTGGTCTCTTTTTATATTTTGAAAATGGCTTTGTTTTAAAAATAAAGATGAAATAAGTACTTAATTGTATTTACTCTATCTCATTACATGCAGAGGAATGCATTCTAAATTAAATGTGATGTATTTTCCTACTTCTGAATTATACTGTTATTCATATGAAATCATGATACTAGTCCCTGTATGGAAAGACAAGTGGCAATTTATATTTGGAGTTTTAGGGGTAGTGCCATTATTTGCATGTTTCCTGTGTACCCCTAAATTAATAATGCATAATTCCTGTCCTCTAAGAGCATACAGGCTAGCAGGATGAATAAGCATTAAATAACTACACTTCTAGGTTAAGAACATGGAAGAAGATTTCTACAAGCCCTGCAAGAGTTCTCAGAAGAGAATTCTTTCCACCAAATCAACAGTTACAGCACTCCTTCCTGCTCTGTGCCATGTATGTTGCCAAGCATTGAGGATATAGCAGTAAATGAGCTGTACAACATTCCTACCCTTAGGGAATTTATTTTAGTGTGAATAATAAAACATAAATATGCATAATCTAATTTCAAGTATTAAATGCTAGAAGTAAAACTAAGGAGTCAGGAATAGTGTTGCTATGTTAGGTAGGACGGTTGGGGTCAGGAAAAGTCTCTTTGAGGAGGTAGTATTTAAAACATTTTGACATAAGTGAGGAAGCAAGCCACTATGAGATATTGACAAAAATCAGTCAATCTAAGAAATGGAAACGGTTATTTGAGCCAAATTTGAGGATCATAACTCAGGAAGAGTGTCTCAGAAAGCTTTGAAAAGTGAAGTAAAGGCATAGGTATAGAAGTTTGTTGAAACAGAAGGGTATACATTTAGATGATTTGTTATTGACAGTTTACACAATGCAGGTCTAAGTATCATTGTGGCCCTTTACAAGATCAAGAAAGAATACTATCTTTTAAGGAGTTGTCTTGATGCTGGGAGAATGTTGCTCTTTATGGTTGAGCAGGTATTTCAGCTGATGGGGGAGGTTTGGCTGATGCATAATGCAGATACAAAATGCATAGTAGTGGGGAGAGAGGTCACCAAAGGGCAGAGAAAAATTTGTTTAAATTTTTGTCTTGCCATAAAATATGAATTTTAATGATCAATGGGGGGAAATTGTGAAATAACTTTTCATTAGAAAGTATTAGGTGATCAAATATTTGGCCCCTCAAAACCAGGGTGGCTGCCTGCCTGCCCTAGGGTCTGTCATGTCCCTTGATGCCAGGTCCTAATAGCCTGATTCTCTCTTTCTGGGGGAGTTGTACTAGCAGGATGTTTGGCAAGGACTGACATTCAATTGTAAGTTGTCCAGTAAGACTTAAGCCAATTTTCCTCACGTGTGTTGTGTATGTCCGTTATTTTATATAGAACTACAGATGCGATCTATAGTTTCAAGTCATTTAGACATTATCTTAGTATGAGTAGGTGACACAGCATGAAAGGCAGGAAAATAAACTTATAAAGTTCCACAAACTAAATTGGTAGTAGTAGCCACATTATTAGCAAAGATTTAAGCCAAAATCATCCTGAACCAAACCATTTTCTTAGTATTTTCTCTAAAATGGGAAGAGGATTGTTCAGAGCAGAAATTTGACACTTCATAGGTCATAAGATAACAAATATCATAGCCAAATGGTCATGCCATTTGGAAAATTGATAGTAACCAGCATACTCACATTACAGATTGACAAGGGCTGTTTCCAAGGTAGCCATAGGTGACCTTGAGCTCAAGGGAAACCAGTTATTTTTCTTCTTAACCAACCTGGAGAGAGCCAAGGTCATAAACTTGTTCAATAAATCCATTGGATCCTGTTAGAGGCTACCCAATATTCAACATCTAATAAAAAAAAGGAGTATTATGGCCAGGTTCAGAACATGCATCATTAATTCACCACGTAAGAGGGTATCACTTAGTGATATTGGTGGTAATATTAGCTTCCATGGTACTAGAGTTTCTTTTAAAATAAAATTTCTAAGGACCATCCAATTAGAGCATCAGAGAGGAGAAATCCACCAAGGCAACCTGGGAGTACTGGACATAGGTAATTGGCCACAAACCTAGTAATTGGATTGATTTTTTTGAAACTTGCATGTGATTGAGCCCAAGAAATACGTTTGGTTCATTAGCAAAAATGTGAGCAGTTGTCAAAGTAATCAGTATACAGGCCAGCTCTGGCATCTTGGGTCAGCTGTCTACTTCTGATGTAGTCTCATCTTGGTCTGGTAGTGCTGGTTGTAGTCTAAGTCAGGTGTCAGAAACAGGAGTTGCAGTTCATTCAGGAGAAGCCTGATAAGGTCCCTTCCAAAGTGGCCAGAAAGAGTCCTTTATCTGATGTGTTTTTCAGTATGTGTAATCTCCTGGTTGCAGATCATGGCACATCTTGATCTTCTTCCAAAGTTAGATTACTGTGATAAGCTTCAGAAACAGTGTCTTTTTAAACTTAACAAGTAGTTATCTGGGAAGTGAGTCTTAGCCAGTAAATACAGACATCAATTATCGAAACTAGAATTCAGTATTCACTGAAACAATCTTTTTCTAAAAGTACCTTCATTTCTACCAATGATGCAGATACAAAATGCATAGTAGTGGGGAGAGAGGTCACCAAAGGGCAGAGAAAAATTTGTTTAAATTTCTACCAATATAGCCAAATTAAGAGTTATTTGTTTGCAAAATAAGTCTAGATAATTGACCACATAGCCTTTTAAATTCGGTGTGCTGGAATTTCTCATAAAGAATCTCAGATTGAACTTTAAAACCCTCAAGGCTAGGCAAGGCATACCAAAGGTATGTCATAGATTCCACCTGTGATATCTATAGATTTGGGTGATGGATTTAAGTGAAGTCCTCTCTTCTCAAGGTCTCCAAAGTACTTTGAGATTCCTGTACCTGTTAGGAAGTTGTCTTTCTTATATGCCTGATAAAGCTGCTGGGAACCTAAGAGTTTCCAAATTCTGGAGGGATCAGGTAGAGAGAAAAGATAGGTGTTTCAATTTTACTTACAGAGGTATAACTTAAAGGTTTCCTTATATCTGGAAAACAGATTAAAGACCAGTAATATTTAAGACAAAACCCAAAAATTATAACCATACTTAGTTCACCCAGTTCTATGTGACTAATTCTTGATCTTAATCTTCTCTTAAGTTATATAAAGCCATCCAGTTTATTAGAATTCTTTAATTTCTTACCCAGCTTAGCAGTATGATGTGAAAATCATCAGAAATCTATTATTGTCAAAAAGTACTTTCTGTGAATCTTCTTGAAGATGAAGCATTTTGCAAAAAGAGTACAATGATAACTGTCTTTAAATGACAAAAGACTTAAAAAGTCAAGGTTAAAGACCTGATAATAATGCAGTTGGAAAACTTGGTTATTGCTGTGACACACAAATTTAAGATAATTACTAAAATGATGACTATTATAATTTACCAGGACCTACCTTCTATATAATTTCTGGAATATATATATTAGTAACATTTACCCATAGGATACAATCTAAGAAGTTTTATCACCACTTATTTGACAATGTTTCCCATGTAGTTTAACATACCAAATAAGCCTAATTAGTTTAATATTCCTCTCTCTTATGATGGAATAAAAACAAATATTTTGAGGTGTTCCAGAGAAAAACCTCAAAATTAGCTAGAGATCAAATGAGCTTTATTTAGAATTTTATCTTTGGGAAGCCTGTCAAAAATATCAAGAAGTTTTAAAATACTTGGTCAAATAGGATCACAGGTCACTGTGAAACAATACCCATTCACTTAACCAAAGTGACAATAAAAGATCTCACTGGCAAATACAGATATCTTAAACACAAAGAAACTCATAATCTATTATCAAAAACAGTTCAATATTTTAAGAAGGGCAGTAGCAAGAACTATAATCCTGCAGCCTGCAGAACAAAAACCACAATCACAGAAAGACAGGCAAAATGAAAAGGCAGAGAACTTTGTACCAGATGATGGAACAAGATAAAACCCCAGAAAAACAATGAAATGAAGTGGAGAAAGGCAACCTTTCAGAAGAAGAATTCAGAATAATGATAGTGAAGATGATCCAGGACCTTGGAAAAAGACTGGATGCAAAGATTGAAAAGATGCAAGAAAAGTTTAACAAAGACCTAGAAGAATTAAAGAACAAACAGAGGGCTTCCCTGGTGGTGCAGTGGCTGGGAGTCTGCCTGCCAGTGTGAGGGATGCGGGTTTGAGTCCTGGTCTGGGAGGATGCCACATGCCATAGGGCAGCTGGGCCCATGTGCCACAACTGCTAAGCCTGCACTCTGGAGCCCGTGGACCACAACTACTGAAGCCCGCAAGCCTAGAGACGGTGTTCACAACAGGAGAGACCACTGCAATGGGAGGCCCACGCACTGCAGCCAAGGATGGCCCCCACTCCCCACAGCTAGAGAAGGCCTGTGTGCAGCAACAAAGACCCAACACAGCCAATATAATAAATAAATAAATAATAATTAATGCAAAGACAAAAACCCTACACCTTAAAGAACAAACAGAGATAAGCAATACAGTAACTGAAATGAAAAGTACACTAGAAGGAATCAATAGCAGAATAACTGAGGCAGAAGAATGGATAAGTGACCTGGCAGACAGAATGGTGGAAATCACTCCCACAGAACAGAATAAAGAAAAAAGAAAAGAAATGAAGACAGACTAAGAGACCTCTGGGACAACATTAAATGCACCAACATTCGCATTATATGGGTCTCTGAAGGAGAAGAGAGAAAGCACCTGAGAAAATATTTGAAGAGATTATAGTTGAAAACTTGCCTAACATGAGAAAGGAAATAGGCACCCAAGTCCAGGAAGTGCAGAGAGTCGTCCCAGGCAGGATAAACCCAAGGAGATTAAATGCTCCAACCAAAAGACAGCCTGGCTGAATGGATACAAAAATAAGACCCATATATATGCTGTCTACAAGAGACCCAGTTCAGACCTAGGGACACATACAGACTGAAAGGGGATAGAAAAAGTTATTCTATGCAAATGGAAACCAAAAGAAAGCTGGAGTAGCAATATTCATATCAGATAAAAAGACTAAAAGAAAGAATGTTGCAAGAGATGAGAAAGGACACTATATAATGATAAAGGGATCAATCTAAGAAGAAGATATAACAATTATAAATATATATGCACCCAATATAGGAGCACTTCAATACATAAGGCAATGCTAACAACTATAAAACAGGAAATTGACAGTAACACAGTAATAATGGGGGACTTTAACATCCCACTTACACCAATGGACAGATCATCCAGATAGAAAATTAATAGGGAAACACAAGCTTTAAATGACACAATAGACCAGATAGATTTAACTGATATTTATAGGACATGCCATCCAAAACCAGCAGATTACACTTTCTTCAAGTGCACATTGGAACATTCTTCAGGATAGATCACATCTTGGGTCACAAATCAAGCCTCAGTAAATTTAAGATAATCAAAATCATATCAAGCATGTTTTCCAACCACAATGCTGTGAGATTAGAAATCAATTACAGGAAAAAAACCATAAAAAACACAAACACATGGAGGCTAAACAATACACTACTAAATAACCAAGAGATCACTGAGGAAGTCAAAGAGGAAATCAGAAAGTATCTAGAGACAAATGTCAATGAAAACATGATCAAAAACTTATGAGATGCAGCAAAAGCAGTTCTAAGAGGGAAGTTTATAGCAATACAATCCTACTTCAAGAAACAAGAAAAATCCCAAAGAAACAATCTAATCTTATACCTAAAGAAACTAGAGAAAGAACAAACAAAACCCAAAGTTAGTAGAAGGAAAGAAATCATAAAGATCAGAGCAGAAAAAAATAAAATAGGAATAAAAAAAACAATAGCAAAGATCAATAACAGTAAAAGCTGGTTCTTTGAGAAGATAAACTAAATTGATAAACCTTTAGCCAGACTCATCAAGGAAAAGAGGGAGAAGACTCAAATCAATAAAATTAGAAATGAAACAGGAAAAGTTACAACAGACACCACAGAAATAAAAAGCATCGTAAGAGACTACCATAAGCAACTATATGCCAATAAAATGGACAACCTGAAAAAAATGGACAAATTCTTAGGTATAACCTTCCAAGACTGAATCAGGAACAAATAGAAAATATGAACAGACAAATCACAAGTAATGAAATTGAAACTATGATTAAAAATCTTCCAACAAACAAAAGTCCAGGATCAGATGGCCTCACAGGTGAATTCTATCAAACATTTAGGAAGAGCTAACACCAATCCTTCTCAAACTCTTCCAAAAAATTGCAGAGGAAGGAACACTCACAAACTCTATGAAGGGACCATCACCCTGATACCAAACCAGACACAGATACTACAAAGATGACACAGATGGAGAAAAATACTATGTTCTTGGATTAGAAGAATCAATATTGTGAAAATGACTGTACTATCCAAAGCAATCTACAGATTAAATGCAATCCCTATCAGATTACCAATGGCATTTTTTACAGAACTAGAACAAAAAATCCTAAAATTGGCATGGAGACAAAAGAGACCCCAAATAGCCAAAGCAATCTTGTGAAAAAAATAATGGAGCTGGAGGAATCAGACTCCCTGACTTCAGACTGTACTACAAGGCTACAGTAATCAAGACAATATGGTACTGGCACAAAAACAGAAATATAGATCAGTGGAACAGGATAGAAAGCCCAGAGATAAACTCATGTATCTGTGGTCAACTAACCTATGACAAAGGAGGCAAGGATATACAATGGAGAAAAGACAGCCTCTTCAATAAATGGTGCTGGGAAAACTGGACAGCTACATGTAAAAGAATGAAATTAGAACACTCCCTAACACCATACACAAAAATAAACTCAAAATAGATTAAAGACCTAAATGCAAGGCCAGACACTATAAAACTCTTAGAGGAAAACATAGGAAGAACACTGACATAAATCACAGCAAAATCTTTTTTGACCCACCTGCTAGAGTAATGGAAATAAAAACAAAAATAAACAAGTGGTACCTAATGAAACTTCAAAGCTTTTGCACAGCAAAGGAAACTATAAACAAGATGAAAAGAGAAACCTCCAAATGGGAGAAAATATTTGCAAACGAATCAACAGACGAAGGATTAATCTCCAAAATTATAAACGGTTTACCCAACTCAATATAAAAAAAAAAAAACCCAATCAAAAAATGGATGGAAGAAAAAAAAAATGGGTGGAAGACCTAAATAGGCATTTCTCCAAAGAAGATATACAGATGGCCAAGAGACACATGAAAATCTGCTCAACATCACTAATTGTTAGAGAAATGCAAATCAAAACTACAGTGAGGTATCACCTCACACCAGTTAGAATGGGCATCATCAGAAAATCTAGAAACAATGAATGCTGGAGAGGGTGTAGAGAAGAGGGAACCCTCCTACACTGTTGGTGGAAATGTAAATTGATACAGCCACTATGGAGAACAGTATGGAGGTTCCTTAAAAAACTAAAAACAGAATTACCATATGACCCAGCGTTCCTACTACTGGGCATATATCCAGAGAAAACCATAATTCAAAAGACACCTGGACCCCATTCTTCATTGCAGTACTATTTACAATAGCCAGGTCATGGAAGCCACCTAAATGTTCATTGACAGATGAATGGATAAAGAAGATGTGGTACATATATACAATGGAATATTATTCAGCCATAAAAATGATTCATCCTCAGACACTTCTGCTAGGTCCTTAGTCGCCTGAGATGCCTTGTGGCCAGAAGGAGCAATATGTCCCTTTATTCTTCTAAGCTGAATAATTCAATCTCTCATTTCAGTAGTAAAAGTTTTGTTTGGACCATGTCTCATTTTTTAAAATTTAAGCCAAATTCAACAAAAACCCAGCCACCTATGTTTCCCTGGACCTCTTGCCCAAACCCCCTAGGCCCTGCGTAGGAAATGCACCTGTGCCCCTTAAGATTCCAAGTCTTAAGTGAAAACCAGCCCAAATAAAATGTTGAGGATCCATCATCACCCAAACAATGAGATCCAAATATCAGGAGAACCCACCGGAATACCTGAGGAGTACCTAGAAGCTGGTAGGGCTCAATGGGTCCATGCTGGTACCCAGCACTGGTTCTGGGTAGGCTCCATGTGACCTCTGTTGGGTGTCTGATGTCCTGACAACTATGCCAAGCATACATCAACAAAAATTAAATCAGTCAACCTTTTAAGAGATGGAAAATTTTATTCAAGCCAAATCTGAGGATTTTAACCCAGGAAGAGCATCTCAGAAAGTTCTGAGAATGGTTCACCCATTTTTTAAGTCAAGGCACAGTTATGTAAGTTTTTTGAGACAGCGGGCTGTACGTTAAGTGATGTATTATTGACAGTTTACACAATCCAGATGTAAGCATCATTGTGCCCTTTACAAGATCAAGAAGGAGTACTATCTTTTAAGGAGTTGTCTTGTTGATGTTTGGAGAAATGATGCTCTTTATGGCTGAGCAGGTATTTCTGCCGATGCGGGAGGTTTGGCTGATGCATAATGCCGATACACAATGCATGGTAGTGGGGAGAGAGGAGGCCAGAGGGCAGAGAAAATTTCTTTATATGTCAGTTTTTCTTATCTAGCTATAAAATATGAATTTTATTTCACAAAGGAAACACTCTCAAGGCAGAGAGAATAAGGAGTAAAAAGGCCCTGAGACACGAATTAACCTGGCCAGAAAGGAGGTTGAAGTAGTAGTCATTACACTATGGTGGGGAAGAGTGCAGGCTGGGAGCCAGACTGTCTGGCTTCAAATTTCAGCTTTCCCATTTTCTGTTTGACCTTAGGCAAATACTTTACCTCTTCCTGCCTCAGGTTTCTTCCTCTGTAGAATCAGTTCCTCTGTAGCCATGCCTGAGATGGGAATTCTTGGGCAAGTATTTGAGGAAGTGCCCTTAGAAGAAATCTATAAGGGAGTAAAGAAAACAGCATTTGGCATGGGAAAAAGAGGTTTCAGAAGTTCACCCTCAGCCTGACCCAGCAGGGCACTCTGCAGTATGAATGGACCACAGAGGTTGTCCTGCCCAGAGTTGAGGGGCTGGGCTATTATGTCCCCATATTGGGCAGTCCTTGACGACCTGTGGTGTGGGGAGGAGGAGTTGGGGAGGGGTGGCTCGGTGCCTCTCTTCAGCCAAGGGCAATCCCCCAAGTAAAATGGAGGTATGAGCTGTTAGCCTACACCTGCAGCAGCTGGGCTGTGGGTGCACCAGTCCTGTAGAAGGGATTTGGGTGGGTGATCAACAGCATCCACTGCATATTAAAAGTATGTAGCTCATAGGATTAAATGGATTAATTCAAGTAAAGTTCTCAGCACAGTCCCTGGGCCAATAAACATTAGCAGGAGCCAGATCTTACAGGCCATGGTGAGGGGTTAAGATTGTATGAGAGATCATTCTAATGGTTGTATGGAGAAGCAGGTAGAAGACAGGCAAGATGCAGGGAAGCTAGTTAGAAAGCTTTCGCAAGTATTCGGTCAAGAGCTGGTGATAGAGTATGGACCTGGTTAATGGAGTTGGGGGTAGTTTAAGTTTGGAGGAAACTAGGGTTTGTGGAGGGAAAACAGTTAAGCTGAGCCTTGAAGGAAGATATTGCCAATGAAACCTTGAGGGAACCGTGGAGAAAAACACAGATGACACGTCTTGAGCAGTGAGTTGTCAATGTGGTAATGGAACGAGAAATGGAAGAGGCAGTTGAAAGATTGGGACCAGAAAGATGAGGACTTTCAGAGCCTTACTAAACCTGTTTGGGTTTTATTTGATTCATAAAAAGAACAGTGAGAGAATTTAATAGAATAGAGAGACATGGCTATGTCTTAGGAGTGACAGAGGAAGACCAACCAGATAAGAGGATTAAAGAGAGAGGGGTTATTAACCATGTAAATATTTTGGTAGGATGAAGATTAATGCCACTGATAATTTTAGGCAGAGTCAAATTGTAGCGGCTGAAGACAGATTGAAAGCAACTAAGCAACTGGGGAAAACTGCAAGTATTCATTTCACTATAGGCTCTTTCTTGGACTTCAGCAGATAAAAGTAAAGAACTTTAGCTTGAAAAAAGTACTAGGAGTCTAGGAGGGCATGAAGTAGGGGAGGTCGGCAAAGGGAAAACCAGAACATGATTGTAGGAGAATGCTTGAAGATTAAGATGCAGGACAAAAAAAGAAAAAAAAAAGAGCTGCAGGAGCTATGTACCAGAGAATGAACATAACTTACAGTGTGATCCAAGACAATGTTGGGAGCCATGCTTTGTGAAAAGAAGGCTATCAAAAGGGATATCACAAGTGAGTTCATGAGTCCTCAGAATGAGGATTTTCTCTTGAATGTGAACACTTTACTGAATAAAAAATCCTCTAGATAAAGTTAACACTTTTGTAGCAAGGTCTCTTTGGTGATTATAAAGTTACTTACAGAAATTCAATCATTTCACATTATTTTGCCTTTTTATTTTCTAATAATGTGTTAGGTTACATGCAGAAAATATGTGAATTTGGGGGTTAAAGTCTTAAATTTCTTTGAGTAAATGGGAAATAGACTCTGAAAGTACCTATAACGATACCTATTATATGGCTGCCCAGTATCTGTTTTCCTTCCTTCTTGGAGTAATAGCCTGAATTTCTTTGCAGAACCTACCCCTTCCCTCCATGCTCACCTTTGTCATTTAGATGGAAAATGGGCCTCACCTGCCCCAGAGAAAGGCCCTGATTCGTAGAGCCAACCTGAATGTGCCATCTGTGACTGTTTTGGAATCGGCACTATTACCTAAGTTGGTCCAATCAATGACTTAGACACTTTTGCTGCATATACAATACAGATGCTCTTTTTTTCACAAAAAGGATTCATGTAATTCTTAGAGTTCCTCAAGGCCAGTTTAGGGTTATGAATTGGAGGGGTGGTGGTGAGTTTGTCCAAAAATAGTCAACACCAGGGAAGTGACAATTAAAAATTGAAAGACACCAGGTCCTAAGTCACATTATATGAGGGTCTAGTCTCACTCCTAGCAACGTGTACCTCTGTAGTTTCAAAGGAAATTCATTGGTTCACTCTATTTAAGCCATTCTCAGTAAGGTTTTTCTATTGCTTGCTGTACTTGAAAGCTTCCTAGATGACAGAATCTGTGATCTAGACCCTAAAGTCTTATGTGTCACTTTTCCATCAGCTGCCAGGATGTTGGTGAACTCATCTATGGAACTAGATGTCATCTTTATGGAAACTGAGCATTTTGGGACCCTTACATATGTTGTACAGCTTCTTTAAAACATTTAGTTTTGAGAACCTTTTTTTTTAAATAATAACATTGTTCAGCTCACCATGAAAAGCGCAAGAGATTGACCAGTAGGACGTCCCAGGTTTCGCAGTGGTTAAGAATCTGCCTGCCAATGCAGGGTCATGGGTTCGATCCCTGGTTTGGAAAGATTCCACATGCCCCCGAGCAGCTAAGCCCGTGTGCCACAACTACTGAGCCTGTGCTCAAGAGCCCGCTAGCTACAACGACTGAGCCTGTGAGCCACAGCTACTGAAGCCCGTGCACCTAGAGCCCGTGCTCCACAACAAGAGAAAACACTGCGCTGAGAAGCTCATGCACCACAACAAAGAGTAGTGCCGCCACCTCCCAGTCTCCACAACTAGAGAAAGCCTGCACGCAGCAATGAAGATCCAACACGGTCAAAAATAAAAAAAATAAAAAATAAAAAAAAGGACTGACCAGTAGACTTAGAAAAATAACAAAAATTTGCTTATAGCTAAAGGCCCAACTACACAAAAATTGGATTTGAAGGTTGTCCCTCATATTTTCTGACAGCAAATATTGCAGGATTGTTTTGTGTATATTAATGTAAATTTCAATATATGTTAGTTATGATATCAGCCTTGAGTAGAACAAGCCTAGAAAGGGATAAAAGCCAATTCACACTCAACTTGTCAAAAGAAACAGCAACAAGCTTCTTCCCTTAAGTGAAGCATGTTAACCTCTTCCCCACCCAGGTTCTAAAGTAATTCATAAGAAGACAAGAGATAAGTGGAACATGAAATATCTTTGTTCCTAATAACCCTTATTCTCTAATTTCAGCCTCCTATCTGTGTAAAAGAGGGCTTCCTTACACCAAGCTCCATAATCATACAGACATACACATCCGCCACATACAGCACTGGACCCAGACTATTTAACCATCTGCCCTCGTAAAACGTATGGAGAAATGGGGCCCAACGCATGCTTTCTGTGAGCAGCTTATTCACAGAGGGGAGAAAGTGCTACTCACGCTCACTTCCTTGCCCCAAACTTAAGCAAGTCATCACACCTCTATTAATCTAGGTCCAACCAGGAGACAGAACACTGTAAATTTAACCAGAATTGTTAAGCTATAATAGAGTGAGATAAATACAATTGGCCCTCTGTATCCATGGGTTCTGCATCCCCAAATTCAACCCACTGCAAGTCGAATTGCAGTGGGTTGAATCCTCAGATGCAAAATCCTCCAACACGGAGCCCTAGGGTACAGAGGGCAGACTGTACTACTCCATTTTGTGAGACTTCAGCATCCACAGAGGGCTGGGGTGGAGTGCAGGGAGAGCCTTAGAACCAATTCCTTGCTCATGCCAAGGGAAGACTACGTATTGAGAACTCTGAACACTACCCTAGGTCAGAGGGAGAGTACCCAAGGAAAGGCAAGTTTGGAAGAGGATCCCCTCTCTGGCATTCTGATGGAATAAGATTTACAGGCAGGACCAAAAAAAATTAAACAAAATTCTATTTGGGCCTTCTTACTCCCTAATGTGCAGTGTGCATCTGCATTATGCATTAACCAGAGCGCCTCAAAAGATGGGAGTGCCTGCTCAATTTTTTTTTTTATTCTGATGCTAGCAATGTAACCTCTTTAAAGGAATAGTGTTTTTTCCCAGCTCTGCAGGGGGTCACAGTGACTTGCTGCTCGCTTTGTATGTGCTTACCTGGACTATCTATCCTTGGTGAACTTTGTATAAAGTATCAGCATTTTTTAAAAAAATGTTTTAGAACTATTTTGGCTGAGTTGGGTCTTCGTTGCTGCACATGGGCTTTTCTTTAGTTGCAGTGAGCGGGGCTACTCCTTGTGGTACACGAGCTTCTCATTGCGATGGCTTTTCTTGTTGGGGAGCACGGGCTTCATGTGCACGGGCTTCAGTAGTTGTGGCATGCAGGCTCAGTAGCTGTGGCTCGAGGGCTTAGTTGCTCCACGGCATGTGGGATCTTCCCAGGCCAGGGATCAAACCCGTGTGCCCTGCATTGACAGGCAGATCCTTAACCACTACACCACCAGGTAAGTCCCCAGCTTGTCATTTTGAATGTGATTCTTTGTCTCAGAAATGTATGTGTTTGTGCCTTCGACTTCTAACAGGTAGAACAGTTCTCAGAGCTTTCTGAGAATCTGCTTCCCAGGCTATAATCCTCAGTTTGGCTTGAATAGAGTTCCCTTTTTCTTAACTTGATAGTTAATTGAATTTTTGTTGACACCTCACTGGAGAAGGTGCAGTGGCAGATGACCACTGGCTAGTGAGAAAGTTTGCTGGGTTGCATGTGCCAGAACTGGTTTAGAGTCATCTGATAAACAGGAAACAATCACCTAGGACACAGGCAAGCCAAAGCATGTAAGCATGTTCCTGAGGAAGCTGGGATGTTTCTGCAGCTGCCAAGCCGCAGCAGACATTGTCCACCTTGGAAAAGTCTCAGAAACAACCCTGCAGGAGGCAGGAAAGTCTGGACTAGTCATGCTTGGGAGTGTGTATGGTGGGGGCCAGGGGATTGTCACAGCATGAAACCAGAGGCACGTGGTGTGCCTCTTAAGACTGCAGCAAGGTGATCACCAAGCCTCCTGGGCTGGGGCTACAAGGCAGTCGGAGGACTGGGCATCCTGGGTATGCGATTGGAGGATGAATTTGGAGCTGGGAAACAAAAAGTTCACATGCAGCACAGTTGACCCCTTTGACTGCTCAGCTTTCATACACACCATTCTACACACATTTCAATGCCTGCACAAAGTAACTACATTTTAGCAAGAAACAGCTCACTCTCTGATAAGGGAAGTTCTTGCCCTTCCCCCAAGTAAGACACAAAGCTAACAGTCATTGAATCTGTTGCTGCCTATGTTAATTAGGCCTCATTTTCAGTCTCGCTCCCACTAAAGACTACATTGTAAAGTTGACCTCCACCTAGTTTTATATAAAATTTAAGTGAGAAGTTAGAACAAACACATACCTATAACAGTAAATATGCAAAGCTACCAGTCCTGCTTTCTGTAGTTCGTGAGGTCAGAGTTGTTGTCTATAGTTTCCACCTTCACCTACTTACTCCCTATTTTCCTTGCCCACAGCCAGAACCCACAGCTCCAGATTCTTTACTGGTAGAATGATTCAATCCTTCCCTTCTGAAGGGTCTGAATCCTCAATTGTCCTGCCTTTTTCCAGTTCCTATAGCTTTCCATTGATCTTTACTGTTGGCAAGGCAGTACTGAGAGAAACCTCAGAAAATCTCCTGGGTTCCAGACAGAATCCTCCTTGCTTCCATTATAACAGCAACCAATTTCCTTTGGTAATTGGGATCATGACACCAGATTAACCATTTTCACCTGTTGGTTCAATGGTATAAGGAGTGTAAGATGGCCAGGTAGCAGTCTGTGGTAGGCATGATTCTAAGATGGACCCCACAATTCCTGCCCCCTTAGGTAAACACTATTGTAATTTCCTTTAAGCATTGTAGGAACCTGTAAGTACAACTGGGTATCACCTCCATGATTATATAACAATATGGCAAAAGGAATTTTGCAGGTGTAATTGGGGTCCCTAGTCAGTTGACTATAATCCAAAAGGAGATTATCCTGGGTGGGTCCAACCCACCTAATCAGGCAAGTCTTTTAAAAGCAAAGGTTTTATTCTCCAGGATAGATCACAAAACAAGTCCTGGGAAACTGAAGATTAAAATCATATGTTAGGCTGCACCCTTGGGCACAGCCTTGTAGTTGCCCAACCTCAAGACTGAAGAAAGAGCCTAGGGACAGCAACAGAGACATCAGTGACTTACTGGACAAGGGATCATACACACTTGAAGCAAGGTCCTGCAGCAACATCTCACCGTGCATGGCAGACAGCAGGCAGGACATGGCAGCAGTCTTCACTACATGGTGGAGAAGGAGGCTACCATT
This sequence comes from Hippopotamus amphibius kiboko, assembly GCF_030028045.1. Classification (NCBI taxonomy): domain Eukaryota; kingdom Metazoa; phylum Chordata; class Mammalia; order Artiodactyla; family Hippopotamidae; genus Hippopotamus; species Hippopotamus amphibius. Next base: position 140,619,488 of record NC_080190.1, on the reverse strand, counting down.
TACAGGGGGAATTGACATCAGGTTGGCTCATCAATTACCAGGGAAGCCAGCAGCTGGGGCAGGGAGCAAGCACGTAGGCAGTTGCTAATTAAGCCCTATAATTAAGAGGATTGGGTAGTCATGTGAGTCAAGCAGGGACTGGTCAAGCAGGGGATATACAGAGAACAAGAGGACAGCCATCTTGAATGGCCTGGTCATACACTCCAACCTTATGTACCCTGTATGACCTCTATAACCCACACCTCTTCTGCAGTATTCCTGAGGACAGGTAGATAGAGGTGCACTGCAACCAAATACCACAAATGCAATATAGACAGTCCAAGAGATGGGCAAGCTTTGGAGCCAGGTGCTTATCAAGTCAATTTTCCTTGGCATTTCAGAGGATGACAGTGGCATTTCACTGTAGACCCAGCAGTCAAACTCATTTCTCAGAGAGGCCACCATTGTCTCCCAGTCCACAAAAAGATTCCCTTCACTCAGAGTAGGAGGAGATGCATGTTTAACAGATACAATACAAGAAAGATCATGACTGTTAAAGCAAAATACAAGCAGTAATATCATTCTAGACAATGCCACCCTTGCCTAAGGGTTTTGCCCTGGCCTGCAATACCATACCACCTGCCCACCCTCACTGCCATACTGGCAAGGTGGCATAACAGACCATAGGGTTAGTATCATGGTGCCTTTCTCTAGTAGGGGGCCTACATTAATTACCTTAGTAGTCTTGGGTGGGGCTGGGTAGAAGACAAGTGAAATCTGTAAGTCCCTTTCTTATATTATTCCCCAAAGGGGCAGCAAACCCAAACCACTGGGGACTTGCCTACCAGTCCCAGGGGCTATTTATAATATGTTCCCCTGAGGGTAGATCCTGTCTCTGAATTAATATCCCTAACACTTGTGTCTGTAATTGTTTAGGGGTGGTAGGCTGGTGTATGCTTGTATTTTGTAGGTAATCCAGGTCCTTGCATTTTGTCTGTATTCACAAGCCACCCCTGTGCAGTCAGCTGAACCAGTAGTATTGGGCTGCTACTTTTAAACTGGAAAAAGACTGAGCTTAACAGAATATTATCAACATAATGGAAGAAAAAGACATCTCTCATAGTACACAGCTGCCACAGGGCCCCACATGCTAGTGGACGGCCTCCTTGGCATCACCCCCACAACTTTCTGTTCCCCATCCTTACTTCCCAACATCTCAGCTCCCGGGAGTTTCCTTGGCCTCCTGGCTGTGCTCTGCAGGCCTGCAAGCCTTACAGTTGCCCACCTTCTAGACTGAAAAAAAATCCTGGAGATGGCAACAGAGACATTATTGATTTATTAGACAGAGAAACTTACACATCTGAGGCAAGGTCCTAGAGCAACACCTCACTGTGTGTGGCAGACAGCAAGCAGGACATGGCAAGCAGTCTTCACTACTCAGGGGAGAAGGCAGCTAACATTTATAGGGATAATTGACGTCAGATTGGCTCATCAATTACCAGGGAAACCAGCAGCTGGGGCAGGGAGCAAGCAGGTAGGCAGTTACTAACTAAGCCCTATAATTAAGAGGATTGGAGAGTCATGTGAGTAAAGTGGGGACTGGCTGATCAGGGGAGGTACAGAGAGCAAGAGAACAGCTGTCTTGAGGGCCTGACCATACGTCATAGCAGGCATCTTTTCTGATCACAATGCTATGAGACTAGAAATCAACTACAAGGAGAAAACTACCCAAAATACAAATACCTGGAAGCTAAACAGTATGCTACTAAACCACCAATGGGTCACTGAAGACATCAAAGAGGAAATAAGAAAATACCTGGAGACAAATGAAAATGAAAACACAACAGTCCAAAATCTATGGAATGCAGCAAAAGCTGTTCTAAGAGGGAACTTTATAGTGATACAAGTCTATCTCAGAAAGCAAGAAAAGTATCAAATCAACAATCTAACCTTACACCTAAAGGAATGACAAACAATACCCAAAGTTAGTAAAGGAAAGATATGAAGATCAGAGCAGAAATAAATAAAAGAGACTTAAAAAAATAGAAAATATCAATGAAACTAAGACCTGGTTCTTTGAAAAGATAAACAAAACTAATAAACCTTTAGCCAGACTGATCAAGAAAAAAAAGAGAGGTCCCCCCAAAATAAAATCATAAACAAAAAAGGGAAAGTTACAACTGACACCACAGAAGTACAAAGGATCATAAGAGATTACAATGAACAACTATATGCCAATAAAGTGGACAAACTAGAAATTTAATGGACAAATTCCAATAAAAGTACAATTGCCCCACTGAATCAGGAAGAAATAGAAAATATGAACAAACAAATGACCAGGAGTGAAATAGTCCGTAATAAAAAATCTCTGAGCAAACAAAAATCCCAGACCAGATGGCTTCACAGGTGAATTCTACCAAACATATAAAGAAGAGTTAACATCTATCCTTCTCAAACTATTCCAAAAAATTGCAGAGGAAGGAGTTGCTTCTAAATTTATTCTGTGAGGCCACCATCACCCCGATACCAAAACTAGACAAACCACAAGAAAGCAAAATTACAGGCCAATATCACTGATGAACACAGATGCAGAAATCCTCAACAAAGTATTAACAAACTGAATTCAACAACACATTTAGAGGATCATATGCCATGATCAAGTGGGATTTATTCCAGGGATGAAAGAGTTTCAATATCTACTAACCAATCAGTGTGACACACCACATTAACAAGTTGAAGAATAAAAATCATATGATTATCTCAATAGATGAAGAAAAAGCTTTTGACAAAATTCAACATTATTCATGAAAAAAAGGCCACCTGCTGAATGAGAGAAGATATTTGCAAAGACAAATATTGTTTGGTTTCATGTATATGTGGAATCTAAAAAACAAAACAAATGAACAAGCACAACAAAACACAAACTGAGTCATAGATTCAGAGAACAAACAGCCGGTTGCCAAAGGGGGTGGGGGTGGAAAGATGAGAGGAAAAGATGAGGGAGGTAAGTACAAATTTTCAGTTACAAAATAAATGTCATTGGTATGTGATATACAGTGTGGGGAGTATATTCAATAATTATATAATATCTTTATGTGGTGACAGTAACCAGACTTATGGTGATTCTTTTGAAATGTACAGAAATATCAAATCACCATATTGTACAACAGAAACTAACATAGTGTTGTAGGTCAATTCGATTTCAAAAACAGACAAACTTATGGAAAAAGAGATCAGATCTGTGGTTACTAGAGGTGGGGATTGAGGGTAGGGGAAGTGGATGAAGGCAGTCAAAAGGTACAAACTTCCAATTACAGAAATAAGTACTAGGGATGGAGTATACATGATAAATGTAATTAACACTGCTCTATGTTATATGCAAAGGTTGTTAAGAGAGTAAATCCTTAACCAGTAAATTCCTTCCTCATCAGAAGGAAAAAAAATTTTTTTCTACTTCTTTTATTTTATATCTATATGAGATCATGGATGTTCGCTAAACTTATTGTGATAATCATTTCAAGATGTATTTAAGCCAAATCATTATGCTGTACACCTTAAACTTACACAGTGCTGTAGGTCAATTATATCTCAAGAAAACTGGAAGAAAAAAAAAAGAGTTTCATAATATCCCATGCTGGCTAGGGCAGGGAAAACAAAAACTCTCCAACACTATTGACAAGAGTGAAAATTGTCACAACCTTTGAGGGTGAGTCAGTAATACATCAAAATTTGAAACATGCTTCTTCCTCTTAGACCCAGGATAATTTGCCCTACAGGCACACTTGCAGAAATGCCCCAGGACATACTGTGTGTGCAAGGAAAGTTCACTGCAGCATTGTTTGGAACAGTGGGAATGGAAAGCAATGTAACAGTCAGTCACTAGCGTCTAACTAAATAAATGATGATCTATTACTACAATGGAATGCTGTGCAGCTGTTTACAAGGAAGAGGTAAACATATATTTACCTCTTGGGAAGAGGTGCTTGGGAATCCCCTGGTAGTCCACAGGGTTAGGACTTCATGCTTCCACTGCAGGGGAGCATGGGCTCGATCCTTGGTCCGGGAACTGATTCCACATGCCCCATCAGCAGCCAAAAACAAAAAACGAACAAAAAAGCAAACAAAAAAAACATTCTTAATGTTAAATGAAAAATAAAAACATGTTTCAGAACAATTAAAAAAAGCAAAAGAGTTCTCTTGCTAGTCTGGAAGCAAAACAGCCATGTTGAGATAGGAGGGGCCACATGGCAAGACCTGAGAAGCATCTCCAGGCGCTGAGAGCCATCCCCAGCTGACAGCAAGAGAACAGGGACATTAATCACACAGCTCCAAGGCACTGAATTCTGCTAACAACCATGTGATCTATGCAGGGGACCCTGAGCCCCAGATGAGATTGCAGCCTCAGCCAATACTTTGATTTCAGCTTGGTGACACCCTGAGCAGAGGACTTAGCTAACCAGTACCTAGATCCCTGACCCACAGAAACCATGGGATAAAGACATTTCTGTTATTTAAAATACATAGTCTCCTCTTCCAATTCAGTGGAAGCATTGTTGTATCCCCTGGCGGAAGCATTCCCTTATTGGATACCAAGATCTCCAAACCAGCAGAGCTCAAAGTTGTCAGGACAGGAAGCAAAAAGTCTGCAAAGGGTTATTAGATGTGATAGAGAAGCCACTCTCACTTCTGCCACTTGTATCCTGGCTATAGGAGCAAGAACACCATGTAATGCTTTCTGATCCAAAGCATATACTGCACCTGTAGGACAGAACCCCATTCTTGCAGGATATTGTCTACCAACCTTGGTAAGCCATTTCCCCTAAATGAAAGGGGAACTAGATCATGCATGCTGCAGCGAAGATCCCACATACCACAATTAAGGCCCGGCACAGCTAAATAAATAAATATATAAACAAACAAATATTTAAAAGAATATATATATATAAAAGAAACAATGTTGTTTAGAATGTGAAGTGGTGGATAAGGCATTCTTGTGTGTCCATGGATGATAGTGCTAGCAGAAGCATTATGCGCAGGGAAGGCAAATCTGTATCCAGAATACATGTCTATTTCCGTGAGAACGAATCTCTGTCCCTCACGATAGAAGTCCAGTGTAATCAGCCTGCCACTAGGTGACTGGCTTGTCCCCTTGGGAATGATGCCATTTTAGGGACTCAATGTCGGACTCTGCTGTTGGTCCATTAGGCAGTCAGCAGTTGCTCTAGCCAGGCCAGCCTTAGTAAAAGAAATTACATGCTGTTGAATCCATACACAACCTCCATCCCTGCCACCGCAGCCTCTTTGTTTGTGGGTCTATTGAACTAGCACAGGAGTGCTGGGGAAAGAAGCTGACTCACATCCACAGTGAGTTATTTTGTCCATCTCATCATTAAGAGCCTCCTGTGCAGTGGATGTCCTTTCGCAGGCATTCACATGGGCCACAAATACCTTCACAGTCCATACCAATTCAGAGAGATCTTAACTAATGTTCTGGCCACCACTCAATATGTCCTTAATCCCAGTCCCCATTTGTCACAATTTTTACCCACCTTGGTTAACTTCTACCTATCTTCAATATTATTTCATCTAGACCCCTTCTCACCCACTTTTCCTTTCCAGGTTATTCGGAAGCAAATTCTAGACATCCTATCACTTTATCTTGAATATTTCTGTCTCTAAAAAAGTGCTATTTTAAAGTAACCTCAATACCACTTCGCACCAAAACCAAAAATCATTTGATAACAAATGTCTATCAATGTTTAAATGTCCTGAACTATCTCAAGCAACCATATAAAGTCCAAACCTTGAAATGAGTTAATATCTATTAAATCTCTTTTAATCCATGTTTTTTCTTTTGTTGCAGTATATTTGTTGAAGAAATCCTGTTGTCTTTCAAGTTTCCCATAGTCCTGATTTGCTGATTACAATCCTGACGTCAATTAACATATTCTTCCTAAAATTTAATGGTTATATCTGGAGGCTAAATCAGATCCAGGTTTGATTCTTTTGCAGAACAACTTCTTGGGTGGTGTTATGTGCTTTCCTTAGCGGGCATGTAGTTTTTCTCTCATTTTGGAATGTTATCAGTCATTGATAATCATTGCTAAAGCCCTTAAAACATGCAGGGTTGAAAAGGGTGATATCCTATCACTTTCTTCATTTGCTATCTATACCAATATATGATATCACTATAAAATACACACACACACACACACACACACACACACACACACACACAGAGTCTATAGAGAAATTTTCCTTCATCAACCATTTGGTTACCCATAAATATAGTTCATGTAGAGAAAGCAGAACAATTGCTTTGCCTTTTTTCCCAGATTTCAAACCATTCAAGTATCATCTTCATTGATGCTTAAATCGTATCATCTTTACCAGTGGGAACCAATCCATGTTGGCTCTTGGATCCTGCTGAGTTGTCATTCATAGTTGCCAAGATGTTCTGGGCTCATATTGTGCATTTCCTGCCCCAGAGCTGAGATCACCCATTTCTGCAAGGAGCCTTAGATCCTTTTAGTAGGAAATGGTATATAGAGATCACAATCTGGGCATTACTAGTTTGGTCATTATTTCTAGGTCTTCTCAGTAAACAAAGTTAGAGATTCTATTGTTATCATTTTATAGCTTTATTTAAGATAAAGTAACTTACGTGTTCATACTGACACTTCCAAGTCAAGCCCAGGATATGCATATCAGTCTTATATCTGACTTCCTTCATCATGAATGCTTTCTGATCACCTCAGCCAGAAGTGATAGGTCTTTCTTTGAATTATAACAACTTTTGTTGCAATCAGCATATTCGTCTTTGATTTATGTTATTTTTGTGTATATCTTAGTTTCCCTACCAAATGGTAATCACTTTGAGGCCAGAGTCCCCGTCCTTTTACTCTTTGTTAAATAAAGATAAAATTTCTAAAGTGCTCGTGTATTTCCTGATACATAAATATCTCTTTCTCTTTGAATCCCTCAAAATATGGAACAGGACTATACATGTACTAAATATAAAGTATGATTGTTAAGTGGATAAATACAAAATCAGGTTTTGTATTTATCCTCAACTTTCCAGATATAAAGTACCAGAATCCCTCATTTTAGTGGCAGTTTCATTAAAGATATTAAAGTTGTTTGAAATAAGTTTTATTTCACAGATATAAAATAATTCTGAACATTTACAACTTGTACAAAGACTGGTAGCTTTTATATTTTAAAAAGTGCTACACTAAGAGAACAGGAAAGAAATGAAGACCACAATAACATTCCAAATTATGGGTTCAGGGAATGGGAATATGAAGTAAGTAGTTTAATCAGCTACAAATCCCAAAACCAGTTTTGAGTGAAGGAAAATGAATAATACTGCATCTAAAAACAGTGTGAAATCACACTTTGGTCTGTAAACACGTTTAGTTTTGTTTTTTCATTCAGATGTACACATAAAAATTATAGAAGGTGTCACTAAAATGAACCATTCAAAGGTACAATACAAAAGAGGTAGGGAACAAAAATGAAAGGATTTATTTTGGTAGTTCTTCAATAATGATGCGAGACACTGAATTCCACCCCGTGGAGGCATCTCCTTTTGGGTAATCTGAGCAAGTTCCAACCCAGATAGCAATGTCCACTAGTCCGGCACCAATTCCTTCACAGAGTCCTTCCACTGCAAAACAAAGGTGAGAATTACAAATCTCTTTAGAACAAAAAGCAAAAACCTTTAGCTCAATTGTATAACTTCAGCAAGCTAGGTTAAATCTATTTAATGTACAGTGAATTAAAAATGCTAATATTTAATAAGGATCTCATAAAGATTAAGTTATTTTTTTCTTAAGCACATAAGTATTTTTTAAAGATGTATACATATCCATTCTATGAAATAAGCTTCACGGGGAATTTTCTTAGAGGTTTCAACCATAAAGGCAACTGTTTAGTTATAGAGATGACCTAAAACAAAAAAAGCAATTTATTTGACTAAACAAAGGAAGTCTACATTTTTAGAAGCCAAGACTTTGACATGATATGTAAGTCTTTTTTAAAGAAAGCCCCTTCCAACACTTACCTATATACACTTCACGGTATTCAACTAGGAAAAAAAGGACTTTTATAACATCAAAAGAAATTCTAGCATAATCATTATATCAGTCCCTCAATCTGGAATCCCATTTTACACAGAATTTCCTCACAGTGAAAAAAAGTAAGTAAATCTTGATTTTTCTCTTTGTTTTTATGCTTTACAAACATGTGCCTTTTCACAGGTCCTCTGGACTTTCACATACAAAATATATAAAACTTGCATTCCTTCTTATCAAGGCTCTTCTTCAACATTAAAAAAAAATTCCCCCAGTGTTGATTTTAATAGGCAAAAGGTACGACTCCTTTGATGTTTGTGTCAGGGGAAAAGGTTGGCAGATTGGCAGATTCTTTAAGGAAATGGGTCCTGACATATAAGCAGAGTAGGGATGACCGCATGTGACTGGTTAGTTTTCCTGTCTGATTGAGGTTAGTGCATTTGAGCTGAGCCAGGGGCTGCAGGCCTAAAGCAATCTGCTTCCACCAGCTGTGACATCAGTGAATTGAAGGCAAGTCCCTCTGAATCTAGGGGCCTGTGACTTGTTCAGGCCCCTTTCAAAGTTCGGAGAACTAAGCAATGCGTGCCCACAGTCCCATTTAATCTAGATTTCTCAGTATCATACTGGGTGAGAAAGCCTGGAAACCTGCATGTTCTCCCAAGGTCTTGCATCCATGGCCTAGAAATTTGTTCATTTCATCTCATAGGAGGTCAGACAAGCTTGGGTTTAGCATCAGCCTCACATGGGGAGAGTCAAACGGTCACGTCTTGGTCCTTAACAAATGAAATAATGTTTTTTGAATAAATGAACATTTTTGCTGTGATAAGGTAGTATTGCAGCTTATTAAGCACCTAAAATATGTAAGATTAGGGGTTCTCAACCTGTTTTCCTCCTAGATCCAGATAAGAAGATGACATCTTAACATATGTCAGAGAAAAAGATGGCGGCGAAGTAGAGGGACGTGGAATGCATCCCTCTCCACAGATGCATTGGGAATGCACCGAAGGACGCAATAATTCCCACAGAGAACCAGCTGAACACCAGCAGACGGCCTCGGACACCAGAAAGGACCGCAAGGATCCCGACATAACCGGTAGGGAGGCATCTACGATGGCTCAAAGAGGGTGAAGCAGCGGAGCTGTGGCAGACGGGAGGGAGTGAGAAACATACAGAGGGTCCGCACCGCAGCTCAGCATTCCCGGACCGAGATGTCGATTCACAGCTGAACAGAGGGGCCGGGAGCAGGAGCGTGGGAACCGGAGAGCTGGTTCAGGGTGAGAAACATTGTTGCCAGTAAGGTGACGGACCGAGAGGACAGGAGGGAAGAGGTCCGCAGCGAGGAGTGCCCGTCCCTGAAAGCTGCCCGGCCATGATGGCTGCTGGATGCTGCAGGCTCACGGGCGGGGCGGGGAGGAGCTGCGGGTGTAGCCTCTCTCTCTCTTTCGGTGCTTCTGCAACAGGCAGTGGAGAGATGCCCTGCGGGCCACCTAAGGCGCTCAGGGATAACAAGCACCCTCAGGCACTCTGGCAGGGCTAGATTAAAACCCCTTGGAACGCCCGCACCAGGGAGGCTGCTGAGAAAAGAAAAAAAAAAAAACAAAAAAACCCGAGAGAGGCCCAACTCTGAGACTTTCTGTTTACACCTGAGCCACTGGCATCCCTCTGCAACAGGCACCTCCAAGCCCGACTGAAACAACAGTGCGCCACTGCACACTCACTCCCAGGGAAAGGAGGCACTACTGTACCCTCTCCCTCCCCACAAACCAACACTTACAGACGAACAATAAAGGAAGCTCTGCTGGTCACAGAATAATGCAAAAAAACCCAAGGTGAGCAGAAGGACACTTACAGCTGAGACTCTAAGGAAACAGAAATATTAGTATCAATCCTATTGAATTGGTCCATTCTGGGATAAGTTCTGGATTTTTTTTCTCTCTCTCTCTTTTTTTTTTTTCCCTTTATTAATTACAATCTTAGTCCTAAGGGATATACAAGTTTTATAACATAATTTTTTAATGCTATTTTTTATTCTATTTTTATTTTTTTGCCTTTTTATATATTTCTATATCTAGCTAAGTTTTTGGTAGTATGGACAATATATCTCTCATACTTTCCTTTCATCCCTATCTTTTATACATTTCTATTCCTTTCTTTTTACTTGCATATTTCCAATCACACTACGCTCTTCTGTTCCCCTTTCTTCCAGCCATTTTAAGTGTATTTTATCTTAACATACTTATAAGCAACACTATCGATCTGCTCAGACTCCTTGCTCTATTCTCCAGATGATGCACTACCTTGGTATTTAATATTAGGTTTTTGTCTTTATCTTAGTTCTTAGTACAATTGTCTAATTTCATTCTGAGAATCTCCATTCTGTCTGCTGGTACTCTAGCTCTTTTCTATATTTGATCCTAGCTTACAAAATCTCCCTGTATTAGTGTTTGTATGTGTAAGGTGTTATTCGTTTGTTTGTTTGCTTTTGCTTTTGTCTCTGATTTGTTCTGTTTCAGTTGTCAATTTCTGTTGGGTTTCTCTTTGAATATCTGATAGCACACTGGGGTTCTGTCAGGTCTTTCCAGAGCCTTATGTCCTAATGGATTCAGTAATTGTGTGTCTTATACATGTATGTGTTTCTTAGACTTAGTATTTGTTTAATCCAATACTTGGACATTAGTCTGAGGCTTGGACAGTCCTCTATAAACACCTCTATCGCCAGGACAAGCAACCCCAAAAGTTTGGACAACCATGAGGAAACAAAGAAACACCATGCAGGCAAAGGAGCAGGAAAAAACCCCACAAGACCAAATAAATGAGGAGGAAATAGGAAAAATGCCTGAAAAAGAATTCAGAGTAATGATAGTAAAAATGATATAAAATCTCGATAATAAAATAGAGAAAGTACAAGAAACAGTTCATAAGAACTCAGAAAAACAAACAGCAATGGATAACAAAATAACTGAAATTAAAAATACTCTAGATGCTATAACCAGCAGAATGACTGAGGCAGAAGAACGAATAAGTGAGTTGGAAGATAGAATGGGGGAAATAAATGCCACAGGCAGGAAAAAGAAAAAAGAATAAAAAGAATAGAAGACAGTCTCAGAGACCTCAGTGATAACATTAAGCGTACCAACATTCGAATTATAGGCATCCCAGAAGAAGAAGAACAAAAAAAAGGGTCTGAGAAAATATTTGAAGAGGTTATAGTGGAAAACTTCCCCAACATGGGAAAGGAAATAATTAACCAAGTCCAAGAAGCACAGAGAGTCCCATACAGAATAAACCCAAGGAGAAATACACCAAGACACATATTAATCAAACTAATGACAATTAAACACAAAGAAAAAATATTAACAGCAGCAAGAGAAAAGCAACAAATAACATATAAGGGAAAACCCATAAGGATAACAGCTGACCTTTCTACAGAAACTCTGCAGGCCAGAAGGGAATGGCAGGATATACTGAAAGTCCTGAAAGAGAGAAACCTACAGCCAAGAATACTCTACCCAGCAAGAATCTCATTCAGATTTGAGGGAGAAATCAAAAGCTTTCCAGACAAGCAAAAGTTAAGAGAATTCAGCACCACCAAACCACCCTCACGACAAGTGCTAAAGGAACTTCTCTAAGTAGGAAACACAAGAAAAGGAAAACACCTACAAATACAAACCCAGAACAATTAAGAAAATGGTAATTGGAACACACATGTCAATAATCACCTTAAATGTAAATGGATTAAATGCTCCAACCAAAAGACACAGACTGGCTGAGTGGATACAAAAACAAGACCCTTCTATATGCTGCCTACAAGAAACCCACTTCAGACCAAGGAATACATATAGACTGAAAGTAAAGGGATGGAAAAAGATATTCCATGCAAATGGAAGCCAAAAGAAAGCTGGAGTAGCAACACTCATATCAGACAAATTAGACTTGAAAGTAAAGACTATTACAAGAGACAAGGAAGAACACTATATAACGATCAAGGGATCCATTCAAGAAGAACATATCACAATGGTAAATATTTATGCCCCCAACATAGGAGCACCTCAATACATAAGGCAAATGCTAACAGCCATAAAAGGGGACATCGACAGTAACACAATAATAGTGGAAGACTTGAACACCCCACTTACATCAATGGACAGATCATCCAAACAGAAAATAAATAAAGACACACAAGCTTTAAATGACACATTAGACCACCTCGACTTCATTGATATTTATAGGACATTCCATCCAAAAACGACAGAATACACCTTCTTCTCAAGTGCACATGGAACATTTTCCAGGATAGATCACATCTTGGGTCACAAATCAAACCTCGGCAAATTCAAGAAAATTGAAATCATATCAAGCATCTTCTCAGACCACAATGCCATGAGACTAGATATCAATTACAGGAAAAAAACTGCCAAAAATACAAACACATGGAGGCTAAAGAATTCACTATTAAACAACCAAGAAATCACTAAAGAAATCAAAGAGGAAATCAAAAAATATCTAGAAACAAACGACAATGAAAACACAACAACCCAAAACCTATGGGACGCAGCAAAAGCAGTTCTAAGAGGGAAGTTTATAGCAATACAGTCCTACCTCTAGAAACAAGAAAATTATCGAATAAACAACCTAACCTTACACCTAAAACAATTAGAAAAAGAAGAACAAAGAAACCCCAAAGTGAGCAGAAGGAAAGAAATCATAAAGATCAGAGCAGAAATAAATGAAAAATAAAGGAAGGAAACAATAGCAAAAATTAATAAAACTAAAAGCTGGTTCTTTGAGAAGATTAACAAAATTGATAAACCATTAGCCAGACTCATCAAGAAAAAAAGGGAGAAGATGCAAATCAACAGAATTAGAAATGAAAAAGGAGAAGTCACAACGGACACCTCCGAAATACAAAACATCATGAGAGACTACTACAAGCAACTATATGCCAATAAATTGGATAACCTGGAAGAAATGGATAAATTCTTAGAAAAATACAATCTTCCAAGACTGAACCAGGAAGAAATAGAAACCATGAACAGACCAATCACAAGTACAGAAATTGAGGCTGTGATTAAAAATCTCCCAACACACAAAAGCCCAGGATAAGATGGATTCACGGGTGAATTCTATCAAACATTTCGAGAAGAGCTAACACCTATCCTTCTCAATCTCTTCCAAAATATTGCAGAAGGCGAAACACTCCCAAGCTCATTCTACGAGGCCACCATCACCCTGATACCAAAACCAGGCAAAGATGTCACAAAAAAAGAAAATTACAGACCAATATCACTGATGAATATAGATGCAAAAATCCTCAACAAAATACTAGCTAACAGATCCAACAGCACATTAAAAAAATCATACACCATGATCAAGTAGGGTTTATCCCTGGGATGCAAGGATTCTTCAATATACGCAAATCAATCAACGTGATACATCATATCAACACATTGAAGGATAAAAACCATATGATAACCTCAATAGATGCAGGAAAAGCTTTTGACAAAGTTCAACATCCATTTATGATAAAAGCTCTCCAGAAAATGGGCATAGAAGGAAATTACCTCAATATAATAAAAGCCATATATGAGAAACCAAAAGCCAACATCGTTCTAAATGGGCAAAAACTGAAAGAATTCCCTCTAAGAACAGGAACAAGACAAGGGTGTCCACTCTCAACATTATTATTCAACATAGTTTTGGAAGTTTTAGCCACAGCAATCAGAGAAGAAAAAGAAATAAAAGGAATCCAAATTGGAAAAGAAGTAAAATTGTCACTCTTTGCAGATGACATGATATTATATATAGAAAACCCTAAAGACTCTACCAGAAAACTGCTAGCACTAATTGATGAGTTTAGTAAAGTAGCAGGATACAAAATTAATGAGCAGAAATCTCTTGCATTCCTATACACTAACAACGGAAGAGCAGAAAGAGAAATTAAGGAAACTCTCCCATTCACCATTGCAACCAAAAGAATCAAATACCTAGGAATAAACCTGCCTAAGGAGGCAAAAGATCTGTAAGCAGAAAACTTTAAGACATTGATGAAAGAAATCAAAGATGACACAAACAGATGGAGGGACATACCATGTTCCTGGATTGGAAGAATCAACATCGTGAAAATGACTGTACTACCCAAAGCAATTTACAGATTCAATGCAATCCCCATCAAATTACCAATGGCATTTTTCACAGAACTAGAGCAAGAAATCTTACGATTTGTATGGAAATGCAAAAGACCCCAAATAGCCAAAGCAATCTTGAGAAGGAAAAATGGAGTTGGTGGAATCAGGCTTCCTGACTTCAAACTATAGTACAAGGCCATAGTGATCAAGACAGTATGATACTGGCACAAAAATAGAAAGGAAGATCAATGGAATAGAATAGAGAACTCAGAAGCAAGCTCAAACACATATGGGCATCTTATCTTTGACAAAGGAGGCAAGAATAAACAATGGAAAAAAGACAGCCTCTTCAGTAAGTGGTGCTGGGAAAATTGGACAGCTACATGTAAAAGAACGACATTAGAACACTTCCTAACACCATACACAAAAATAAACTCCAAATGGATTAAAGACCTACATCTAAGGCCAGACACTATAAAACTCCTAGAGGAAAACACAGGCAGAACACTCTATGACATCCATCAAAACAAGATCCTTTTTGACCCACCTCCTAGAATCAGGGAAATAAAATCAAGAATAAACAAATGGGACCTCATAAAACTTAAAAGCTTTTGCACAGCGAAAGAAACCATAAACAAGACAAGAAGGCAACCCTCAGAATGGGAAAAAATAGTTGCCTATGAAACAATGGACAAAGGATTAACCTCCAAAATATACAAGCAGCTTATTCAGCTTAATACCAAAAAAGCAAATAACCCAATCCGCAAATGGGCGGAAGACCTAAATAGACACTTCTCTAAAGAAGACATACAGATGGCGAACAAACACATGAAAAGATGCTCAACATCACTCATCATCAGAGAAATGCAAGTCAAAGCCACAATGAGGTATCACCTCACACTGATCAGAATGGCCATCATCACAAAATCTGGAAACAACAAATGTTGTAGAGGGTGTGGAGAAAAGGGAACTCTCCTGCACTGTTGGTGGGAATGTAAGTTGGTACAGCCACTATGGAAAACAATTTGGAGGTTCCTTAAAAAACTACAAATAGAACTACCATATGATCCAGTAATCCCACTGCTGGGCATATACCCAAAGAAAACCATAATCCCAAAAGAAACATGTACCATAATGTTTATTGCAACACTATTTACAATAGCCAGGACATGGAAGCAACCAAAATGCCCATCAACAAATGAATGGATACAGAAGATGTGGCATAAATATACAATGGAATATTGCTCAGCTATAAAAAGGGATGAGATGGAGCTATATGTCATGAGGTGGATAGAACTACAGTCTGTCATACAGAGTGAAGTAATTCAGAAAGAGAAAGACAAATATTGTATGCTAACTCACATATACGGAATCTAAAAATGGTACTGATGAACTCAGTGACAAGAACAAGGACGCAGATGCAGAGAACGGACTGGAGAACTCAAGGTTTGGGGTGGGGGGCAGGAGGTGAAGGGGAAGCTGAGACGAAGCGAGAGAGTAGCACAGACATATATATAGTACCAACTGTTTCAATAGATAGCCAGTGGGAAGTTGTTGTATAACAAAGGGAATCCAACTTGAGGATGGAAGATGCCTTAGAGGACTGGGATGGGGAGGGTGGGGGGGACTCAAGGGAGGGTGGGGGGGGAGTTGAGGGAGGGAGGGAATACGGGGATATGTGTATAAAAACAGATGATTGAACTTGGTGTACCCCCCCAAAAAATAATACATTAAAAAATAAAAAAAATAAAAAAAAAAAAAAGAATTATCCACAAAAACTTGCTATGACCTACCATAATAGTGGACTCAAAACTAATCTTAGATCTCTAAAGATCTGAGGCACATTTTACAGCGTCATTCTTCTACATACCAGAAGAAGTGCGATGAATATTAATTGTCGAATTCAGTTCAGGGCTTCCTTGGTCCAAATAAATTATGGCTTCAATAGGAAGAGGTCCAGAACATTCAGCTCCATTGAATGTGAAATACCAACGCTGACAGCATGCGCTTCTGCATTTTAACCGAAGTGAGCCACTGAACAAAACTCTTAGGGCACTGTTTGATCGCATCTTTGTGAATGTACACTCCTATCACAAACACAGAAATAGGGTCAAATTAGCATTTTCAGTTTTAATTAAAATGATGCTTTCAAATTGTATTGTGAATTTTATTTAACTATTCTTTTCCCCAAACTGCATTTAAAAAGCTTAGTTTTTACAGATGGAAAGCACTTCTCTGCAAGATGGATAAGAGACTGATATTAGAAACTCTAGAAAATCGAATTATGGCTTTCTTAGAATTATTCACTCCATTGAAGGTATCTCAGTTTTTACCAAAAACAGCCAGTCTTCAGTATTTTAGACAGAAACAATCTATATAATTACTTTTCTTTTCATTCCAAAATTACTTCCTATGTTCTGGATACTATAGATACAGCAGTAAACAAAACAGAATCCCTGCCCTCATGGAACTTACATTCTAGACTAGCACTGCCCATATATATTACTCTTTCTTTCTTTCTTCTTTTCTTTTCTTTCTTTCTTTCTTTTCCTTTCCTTTCTTTCTTTCTTTCTTTCTTTCTTTCTTTCTTTCTTTCTTTCTTTCTTTCTTTCTTTCTTTCTTTCTTTCTTTCTTTCTTTCTTTCTTTCTTTCTTTCTTTCTCTTTCTTCCTTCCTTCCTTCCTTCCTTCCTTCCTTCCTTCCTTCCTTCCTTCCTTCCTTCTTTCCTTCCTTCCATACTTATTTATTTGGCTGTGCCAGGTCTTAGTTGTGGCATGTGGGATCTTTAGTTGCAGCATGTGGAATCTTTAGTTGCAGCATGTGGCTCTTTTAGTTGTAGCATATGGGATCTAGTTCCCTGACCAGGGATCAAATCCAGGCCCCCTGCATTGGGAGTGCAGAGTCGTAACCACTGGACCACCAGGGAAGGCCCTGACCTGTTTCTTTTTAAGCAACAGGAAACAGTATCAGGAGTAAAGCATAGGTGGCGTTTTTAGACTTTACCTATATGACACAATAATAAGACCCGGGGTTTTTTCCTCTAATTGGTCTTTGCAAAATTTGTTTGTCTACTGGCTCACGGTCCTTCTATCTTTTACCTGTAGAAGGCTCCCAAACTCATTCTGATCACTGCTAAAAGGAACTTGAAAATATATTGTATTAATAATTCAGAGTCCATAGGGAAAGTTTTCAGAGAGAACTCAGCCAGCAACTTTTGATAAACTATAAATAAGCAACCAATCTATCAACATCAAGTGCTTAAAGAAAGAAGTAGGCAATATTTTTAAAAAATGCTTTCTAGGAAATCACATATGAAAATATAACTTGTCATAGTCACCAAGCTACGGAAGCTATATGGAAATTCTACCACACAGAAATCAAGACAGTCTCGAACATTTTTATAGATAATAGAGCAGACATTAAAGAGCTGAGATGAGAAGCAGGGATAATCTACAGATTGCTACTGAGAACCTGAGAGTTTTATGAAAAATCTCTCCTATTTGCCTGGTGGTAGTAGTGGTTAATATCAAAGAATAATATATTGTGGATATGCAGTCATGTGGAGTTCATCAACAAAAGAAGAAAGAGGCTTGAAATAGCACCAGCTTCAACTCCATGCCATCCCAGTGGGCTTGTCAATTAGTTTGGAAGCAAACACTAATCAAAGTGATTGAGTCATTCAGCCAAATGCATTGCCAGACAGGCTATTTTGAGTAATTCTTCTCCCTAAATACTGCAGAATAATTTTAAATGGTCACTATAGTACATCTCTGGTCCATTCTACTTCTCTTAAGCTTAGCAATTTTGAGCTGGGCCTGCTACCCAGAATAAGGACAAATATCAATGGACTTCCTACCTCTAGATTATGCCAATCATGTAGTAATTTCTTGGAGATTTCTTTCTGCCTTTATGTCTGGAGCCACAGCAGAATTTCTTAGACTAACTTAAATTCACTGTAGGACAAGATTGGAAAGTTGCTTAGTGTCCAAAACAGACACCTATGCTCTCCCTTTTTGTTTCCATTTTTAAAAAAGAGTAAGTTAAGTATTATTAGGGTTAAAATAATATGGTGATATAGTTATCTCAGAAATACCTTTATAAAATTAATTCTGAAATATTATCAATTTTTTCATTAATTCTAAGTTAAAAGTCACATGGTACCCATTCCTGAATACTTTTTGTCTTTTAGTAAAAATAAAATAAAATCTCACCTAAAATTACCACTCAACTATGAAAACCTTTAAGTTTTACTTCAACTTTAAAATAATTCAGACTTTACTTACCGCAATTTTTCCAAGATCTATGCCATAATTCAGTGAACTCCATGAACATTGCTTATAGTTAGGCGTCCAGGACTCCTCAAAGACTTCCCTCAGGCATTCCCCCTTTTCTCCTTTGAATCCATCTCGACCTGGGATCCCAGGGGTACCAGGGATACCATTGGCCCCAGGGCTCCCATCTCGCCCAGGCACCCCTGCAGGCCCTTGTAAGCACATGCCATTATACTGCAACAGAAAAAAGAAAGGGGGAAAAACTCCCTTCACTTAAGATTCAAAGACTCAATGTGATTAGAACTGCATTTATTTTGAACCCTTGGGGTCAAGAATTCCTTCATACCATTTGCCCGTGTTCCAGATGAGTTATTTTTCATATATAAAGAATTGATTTTTAAAGTTCTTTCTTTTTTTTTTAAGGACTTTTATTGAGATATAATTGACATACAATAAACTGCATATATTTAAAGTGTACAATTTGGTATCTTTTTTCTTATTAGTAATGTATATATGGCAATCCCAATCTCCCAATTCATCTCACCCCAATCCCCCTCCCACACCCCGCTTTCTCCTCTTGGTGCCCATATGTTTGCTCTCTACATCTGTGTCTCTATTTCTGCCTTACAAACTGATTGATCTGTACCATTTTTCTAGATTCCGCATATATGCGTTAATATATGATATTTCTTTTTCTCCTTCTGATTTACTTCACTCTGTATGACAATCTCTAGGTCCATTCATGTCTCTACAAATGTCCCAATTTCATTCTTTTTTATGGCTGAATAATATTCCATTGTATATATGTACCACATCTTCTTTATCCATTCATCTGTCAATGGACATTTAGGTTGTTTCCATGACCTGGCTATTGTAAATAGTGCTGCAATGAACATTGGGGTGCTTGTGTCTTTTTGAATTATGGTTTTCTCTGGGTATATGCCCAGTAATGGAATTGCTGGGTCATATGATAAGTCCATTTTTAGTTTTTTAAGGAACTTCCATTCTGTTCTCCATAGTGGCTGTATCAACTGACATTCCCACCAACAGTGCAAGAGGGTTCCCTTTTCTCCACACCCTCTCCAGCATTGTTTGTAAATTTTTTGATGATGCCCATTCTAACTAGTGTGATACCTCATTACAGTTTTGATTTGCATTTATCTAATAATTAGTGATGTTGAGCATCTTTTCATATGCCTCTTGGCCATCTGTATGTCTTCTTTTGAGAAATGGCTATTTAGGCCTTCTGACCATTTTTTTATTGGTTTTTTTTTTTTTTTATTAAGCTGCATGAACTGTTTATACATTTTGGAGATTAATCCTTTGTTGATTAGTTTGCAAATATTTTCTCCCATTCTGAGGGTTCTTTTTTCATCTTAGTTATAGTTTCCTTTGCTGTGCAAAAGCTTTGAAGTTTCATTGGGTCCCATTTGTTTACTTTTGTTTATATTTCCATTACTCTAGCAGGTGGGTCAAAAAAGATCTTGCTGTGATTTATGTCAAAGAGTGCTCTTCCTATGTTTTCCTCTAGGAGTTTTATAGTGTATGGCCTTACATTTAGGTCTTTAATCCATTTTGAATTTATTTTTGTGTATGGTGTTAGGGTGTGTTCAAATTTCATTCTTTTACATGTAGCTTTCCAGTTTTCCCAGCACCATTTATTGAAGAGGCTGTCTTTTCTCTATTGTACATTCTTGCCTCCTTTGTCATAGATGAGTTGCCTGTAGTTTATCTCTGGGCTTTCTATCCTGTTCCATTGATCTGTATTTCTATTTTTGTGCCAGTACCATATTGTCTTGATTACTATATCTTTGTAGTATAGTCTGAAGTCAGGGAGTCTGATTCCTCCAGCTCCATTTTTTTTCCCTCAAGATTGGTTTGGCTATTCAGGGTCTTTTTTGTCTCCACACCAATTTTAGGATTTTTTGTTCTAGTTCTGTAAAAAATGCCATTGGTAATTTGATAGGGATTGCACTGAATCTGTAGATTGCTTTGGATAGTATAGACATTTTCACAATGTTGTTTCTTCCAATCCAAGAACATGGTATATCTCTCCATCTGTGTCATCTTTGATTTCTTTCATCAGTGTCTTATAGTTTTCTGGTACAGATCTTTTATCTCCTTAGGTAGGTTTATTCCTAGGTATTTTATTCCTTTTGTTGCAATGGTGAATGGGATTGTTTCCTTAATTTCTCTTTCCGATCTTTTGTTGTTAGTGTATAAGAATGCAAGAGATTTCTGTGTTAATTTTGTATCCTGCAACTTTACCAAATTCATTGATTAGCTCTAGTAGTTTTCTGGTGGCATCTTTAGGATTTTCTATGTATAGTATCATGATCTGCAAACAGTGACTATTTTACTTCTTCTTTTCCAATTTGGATTCCTTTTATTTCTTTTTCTTCTCTGATTGCTGTGGCAAGGACTTCCAAAACTATGTTGAATAGTAGTGGTGAGAGTGGACATCCTTGTCTTGTTCCTGATCTTAGAGGGAATGCTTTCAGTTTTTCACCATTGAGAATGATGTTTGCTGTGGGTTTGTCATATATGGCCTTTATTACGTTGAGGTAGGTTCTCTCTATGCCCACTTTCTGGAGAGTTTTTATCATAAATGGGTGTTGAATTTTGTCAAAAGCTTTTTCTGCATCTATTGAGATGATCATGTGGTTTTTATTCTTTAATTTGTTAATATGGTATATCACATTGATTGATTTGCATGTATTGAAGAACCCTTGCATCCCTGAGATAAATCCCTAAAGTTATTTCTAAAATTTTGGGATTTCTTTCCTATTCTTTTTTTTTTCTTTTGCACAGACTTTACACACACACACACACACACACCAAAGAAGAGGAAATGTTTTCATTTGATGGCTTTTTTTCTACTGCTCACTAAAAGCATACATAAATTTTAAATGGCTGTATTCCAAGGTGGACATAATTTGATATACTGCTTTTTAATTCTAACCCTAGATATTGTAAGGGGACTTGGATTTCAGAATTATACTTTTACAATTTTATGCAAACTATTGCACTATTTGGGGATTGTTATTTCTATTTTTTTCTATCATTAATATTATTGTAATGAAAATCTTTATCCACATAGCATTTTTCTTCTTTTGAATTATTTCCCTAAGATAAATTCTTAGACATATAATTATAAAACAAAATCTTAACTCAGTCTTCTTACACTGACAATATCTCTAAGTTGAATACACACACCTGCTTCGCCTCCTTGTTTTTATATGGAAGAAGTGTTACTAGGGGAACACTTCTGGCCTCCAACCCCACTCAGCCCTCCCTGCCAAGAAGGAGTAAATAACTTCACTGCAGGTGACCATTAGTCTTTAACAGGGTGGCAGTAATCTATCAGACTCTTAAGTGCTAGGATTCTGTCTGTTTTCCTTGGGGGGGGGGGGTGCAGTAGTATCATGTAGGAGTTGAATGATGGATTCTAGAGTCATATTCTCTGGATTTTAATCCTGGCTCCACCACTTATTAGCAATGTGAGACAGAACAAGTTATTCAACATTTCAATGCCTGTTTCCTTATCTGAAACATGGGGGAAAATAATATTCTTGCCTGTAGGAGATTTAAGTGAGATAATCATAAAATGTGCTAGCACAGTGCCTGACACACAGTACTGTCAGCCATGATTATTCTTATTTTTCCCTCAAGACATGTGAGGCAGTGGCCCAGGGCAAATGTGTCCACTCCCTTGAGCGGACCTTACCAGGGACTAGACCTGGGGAAGAGAGCATTAGCAAACCTGCCGGCTAACACACATAAGCCATAAGCCACACATGCCAATATCGTTGCATCGGTGGTAAAGCTGGATCCCCATCTGCCTAATTCTCGTGCCTATCCCTGAATTGGTCCATTATTAGACCCTTCAAACCCCAAACCCAATTCACTTAAATTTTCACTTTAACAATCCCTATTTGTATATGTGATCTAATACTATCATTCTGTATAAATATACTGTCCAATGAGAACAAAAAAATCAAGATTACTCATATATTAAAATAACTTCAAAGCTTATTTTTTAATTTCACCATCTATGATTGGGCATGGTCATAGTATAAAATTCAGTAATGACACTGCCTAGGAAAGATCCTTATGTATGTAGTGTTTGCAAATCAGTCTTCTCACATCACCAATTTGATCTTTATTTTGCCAAATGATTGTTGTGACTTTGACCACTGACATCTTCCTGACTTTAAGGAAAAAAAAAAAAAAGACACTTCTATTTATTTGCTGCCAGAGAAATAATAAGAAACATATTGAACAAAATTGCAAACGTATTCAAAGACTTGCTAAAGTATAAAACACTGTAGTTTGGTTTATTTTATACTTATTTTTCATTTTAGTAGATATACTTTAATTTTATTTGGTAGATTTAAATTGAAATTTAGTAGATATACTTTAATTTTCATTTAATAGATAAGTTACTTTCATTAGCAGATATATGCAATGTTTACACATAGATTTCAACTCGGAAGGGAGAAACAACAAAACTTCTGGTATTCTTTGACTTTTTTTTCACTATTATTCCCCTCAGAGCAAGATGTTACACAAAGTTTTATTTTTCTACATATGAGCAGTTCTCAATGGGAGACAATTTTGTCCCCCAGAGGATACCTGGCAATGTCTGGACACATTTTTGGTTGTCATAACTTGGGAGGGAAGGATTGCTATTGGCACCTAGTGGATAGATGGCAAAGATTCTGCTAAGAAGCCCAGATGCACAGCACCGCCCCCACAACAAAGAATCATCTAGCCCCACATGTCAACTGTGCCATGGTTGAGAATTTTTATTCACCTTTTGTCTAAAAACTGCATTTCTGAGACCACATAATTTTACTCAGTTTGGTTCCACAGATATTACATCTGTCTTTCACTTTGAAATGCTAACCCAGCACATGATTAGTACCAGGTAGGGGTTGCATAAATGTCTGCGGAATGACCTCTTTCTTTCACTGACCACCAGGGGGCAGAGCTTGCTGGACGCTTGAAAGGCAGGCTTTGAAAGCTCCAGTACAAAGAAGCTGCTTTATAGAATCTGTTGAAAACTTACTGACTGTGTGGATTCTTTTTCCCCCTGCAAAACCAAATCCAATCTACAGGATGCACCTGAGCCTGGCTGCACAATAAACTTTTCCAAGTCGGGCTAGAGTTGTGGGGAACCGCAGGTACTGTAAATCCTTGGAGGGAAAGAAAAAAAATTGCTAGCTTTAGAGGGAAAAGGGGTATTTTGTGTATCATAACTACAGATTCATGAAATGCAGACTGCACATGGACTACATTCTTTTGGTAAGTTTTAAACAATTTAGACCCTCAAAATAGAACTGTAGCCTGAACACATAGTCTGCTTTGTGGAGCAAAATTACATAGCACCACACCAAAAAGTGCAGTGTGGAATGGCAGGAATTTTCTTACAGAGCTTTTGAATCTGGGATAGAACTAGCTGCCAGGGAGCTTAGTGTATCAGCTCAGTTTACTATCGCAGCTTAACAAATTCGAAACAGTTTTTTTTTTTTTTTTTATCAATAAATGCCCCCTCTTATGTCCTGCAGTGCCTCTAACCCATATTTGTCTGCTTAAGGATCGAAGTTTATTATATGCCAAGGAATATGGTAATTTTGAAAGGATCATTCTTACTACAGGGCAACAAACCCTCTGGGTTTGTTGACTGTTAGAAGGAAAGAGCTTTAAGCAAACAGACCTTCCCATAGATTAGCCCCTCAGAAAGCACTTGGGCTATTTATTTGCTCTCCTGGAAACTGTCTTCTCCCTTAGTCGGGCTGTGATGCTCCTACCTGGTGGTCACAGGCTGAAGACCCAGGATGTCTGGAAGGGCTGACTGCCCATCTGTCTAAAGAGAAGCATGAAACGGGTCCTTGGAGGGTTAGTGCTGGGCCCCTTCATTTCCTCTTCTGATTGTAAACCCTCTGAACCTTTCCTGGCACAGCTGTGGTCATCCAACAAAGTAAACTGCAGCCCATACTCCCTAGGAAGATGACCCAACATGACTCACTGTCATCAAGTTACAAAGAGTTGGACGGATGCTGGGTGAGGGTTGTTATTCTCTCCCGCTGGCAGACGTGGCCACCAGCCCCAACAAAGGACACGTTGCAAGTCCCTGGCCCAGGCCCACCCAGGGGCTCAGCTAGTCCAAGGTCTCCCAGGCAGCTCCCTGGCCCACGATCTAACCTATGCAAGCTCCTCATTCTACTCTCGTTACAGCCCTAACCCTTTCCATCCCGGCGGCGGGGCGGGGGGGGAGGGGGTCAGAGGTCAGAAATTATCGGGCGACTCCCTGTACTTTGGAGCGTCCCACACGACCCCCCGCGCACCTCTGCTCCGCGATGACCCTCTCATATTAGTCTCCCCTGCGAGTTCCAGGACTCCACTACCCGCATAGCCCAGGTCCTTCTTTACCCGCGGACTCAGACAAAGCGAGACCCCCAGGCGCAAGCAAAACATACACCCCCCAGCCCCGGTCCCGGCTCCGCGGCGCTGTCGCCTCCGCCGGACTCACCAGGTCCACCACCTCCCTCTGCCGGAGCAGAGCCTTCTGCTTCCCCTTGGGGCTCTCGGAGGCGCTCGACGGCGCTCGCAGCTGCAGCAGCAGGAGCAGCAGGAGGCTGAGGAGCCGCTGCGCGGAGGCGGCGGCGGGGCCCTGGGGGCGCATGGCGCGCGGCGGCCCCGGGACGCGCGGAGCAGGAGAGGAGGAGGAGGAGGTGGCGACCCGGGAGCCGGGACGTGATCACAGTCTGGTCCCGCCGCCCTCCGAGGCCACCGCCGGCTGCATCAATGAGCCTTTCACCCGCATGCTTCCCTCCCCCCCCCTCCCTCCGTCACCCCCCTCCCGACCCAGGAGTTTCCATCCGGTAATAGGTTGGAGCCCCCACCTCGAGCCCGAAGTGGGGCGGGCCGACAGCCGGGCCCGCCCCTCCAGAGGCTGCTCTGGCCGCCGGGACCCTGCAAACCGCGTGGATCAGCCGCCTGCAGAGCCGGGAGAGGGGGTTGCCGTGGTCAGCGAACCACAGGTGGAGGTTTTGAGAACCGAGTGGAGATGGGACGGCTTTAATGAACACTGTGGAGGCACGTGCCTTCACCTGGGTCCAGAAACACCTGGGTGTAGCCTTGGCACCGTGGGCAAGCTCTTTTTTGAGAGATGACATTTTAGGGGGAGAAGGAGGAGGTGGGTAGGAATCATAGATAGCATCATGTTCTCCCAGGGACCCACGACCCAAATAATTCAGAACCCCTGCTTCGTAAAGAGTGCTAACACAATACTCCAGGAACCACGTAGTCTTGTACGCATACTCTCTGTCCTCTTGGCAATCCTGTGGAAGTTGATACCTCCTCTTTGTTCCAGTCACAGATGAGGAAACTGAGGCTCAGGTAAAAGTCCACTTTTGAGCAGTCACTCTTGACCTCTGATTGATAATTGCCTTTCTTTAACCCCCCTCTGTCCTCCTTTGTAAAAAAGCATCCTCAGAGACCCAGGCCACCCACCAGCTAGGGTCTGGCTGGAGCAGGAGTTCCTTTGTAGACCGCAGGCTGGAGTGAGGCAGGACAGAAGTCTTGCCACACCACTAACAACATGGAGGTTGCCGGCAAAATGGCGATGATGCTGAGATCAAATCCAGCTCAGCAGGGTTCTCTTTACAGACCCAGCCAGGTTCTGGCACGTTATGGTGGGCCCCACGATGGATATTAAAGACAAGGGACAGTCTGGTAGGGGAGCAGTTTAGGGCAGTTCTAGGAATGCTCACTCCTGAGCCAGTGCCTAATTCCAGGTAATCCCATTCCTGTTTGTCAGAAGAAGCAAACATCCAAATGGGTTCTAAAGCCAGGACTGGCTGCATAATATGTGGCGTCCAGTGCAAAATAAAAATGAAGGATCCTTTGTTAAAAAATGATTAAGAATTTCAAGGCAGTGTTAACAAAGCAATACACCAAGCATGGGACCCTTCTAAGTGCTGCCACACAGATTGCTCACCCATGAAACTGGCCCTGTGTAAAGCCGAACAGGTCCCAGCGGATGCACTTACGTAGCCAAACCAGTGTGGCGGCAGCAGTCTACAGGCTGGAGAGACGAGGGCACCACCAGAGAGTCTGTCTTCTATCCAAGCACAATTCTTGCTGCTGTTGCTGCTGCTGCTACTACCACCCAGTGACTTCAGATGATCCCTTTCTGTGTAAATTTGGGGTTGAGATTAGCAAGTAGCTAATCCTGTGTTAACATCCATGCATTTTTTAATCTACACATTCACATAGTTAATTAAATTACACTGTAAGATAAGTAAACCAGATATCGTTATCTGTATTTCAAAGATAATATATAATAATGTGTAAGTCCTTTATAGCATACAGAGTGCTTTCACCTACCCTGTTTCCCAGATCCTAAAATTCTCATGAAAGTACTCCCACTATGGGTTTACCTTTGCTCTCTCTATGCTTACTTCTATACCTCCGTGGGTTTGCAAAGTCATTTTTCCTACTACCTCTGGAATTTGAGGTTTCTTGGTTTCAAACTTAGACCCATTCTACCATTACAGATTTTTAGTTTCAGTCGGGGATTACGGATTAGTTTAGAGTCCTGGGTACTATTTTCAGAGTGATCTTTCCTGAAGATTTCCAAATGTTCTATATATTTTCTTTTCAAATATTTAACTTTTTTCCTATTGCACTATTTTGTTCATTTTAAAACTTTTATTATTTATGTTTTGGCTGCACCACGAAGTGTGCAGGATCTTAGTTCCTTGACTAGGGATGGAGCCCCTGCCCCCTGCAGTGGAAGTGCAGTCTTCACCACTGGACCACCAGGGAAGTCCCACTATTGAACTATTAATGCATTTCTTAGCTGTCATAAAAACTCCTTTAAGAGTGACATCTTTAAAATATTTAATCTTCCCATTTAGAGACATAATATAGCTCCCCATTTTTACAAATCTTATTTTATGCAGAGGTAAAATATTTCTTTGTATAGATCTTATGTATTCCTTATCGTGGCTACTATATTTTGCTGCTGTTGCAACTGGAATGTACACTTCCCCACTGATTGTATTATTGTTATATTATTGTGTAACAAATTGCCACAATCTTAGTGACTTAACACAACACAAATTTATTACCTCCCAGTTTTGTGGGTCAGGAGTCCAGCACAGGTTAGCGTCATACAAAGCTGAAGTCAAGGTGTCAGCCAGCTGAGTCCTCATCTGGAAGCTTGACTGGAGAAAGATGCACATCCAGGCTTCCTTGGGTTGTGGACAGAATTCATTTCCTTGTGGTTCTAGAACTGAGGTCCCTGCTTCCTTGCTGTCTGTTATCTGGGGACTATTCTCAGCTACTAGAGGCCACTGTCGGGTCTATGCCACATGGCCCCCTTCCACAGGTCCTCTGTCACACTTTGGATCTCTGGCTTCAGGAAGGGTGCAGTTCTTTGTAAGGGCTCACACAATTAAGTTAGGCTCACCCAGGCTAATCTCCCTTTTGAGTAAGTCAAAGTAAACTGATTAGGGAACTTAATTTCACCTGCGAAATCCCTTCCGCCATATAGAGGAACATAATCATGGGAGCGACATCCACCATAGTCACAGATTCGCTCATTCTCAAGTGAAGGTGATTATACACCATAGGACAGAAATCTTAGCAGTCAGCTCAGAGTTCTGTCTACAACATGTATCCACTGGCTATAGCTGGAAGCTTTTGATTTTTATCACTTGTTCCTTCTTATAACATAAAAGGTAACCAGTCTGGTAGGTGGCGAGCAGATCAAGATGGACAATAAAAGTGTTCTAATCACACCAGTGGTTGGAGTCAGCCAACAGAGTTCTATATTTCTTTTCTTTTTTTTTTAATATATGATTTTTTTAAATTTTATTTTTGTTTTTTAAAGTCTTTATTGAATTTGTTGCAATATTGCTTCTGTTTTACGTTTTGGTTTTTTGGCCTCGAGGCATGTGGGATCTTGGTTCCCCGACCAGGGAGCGAACCTGCACCCCCTGAATTGGAAGGCGAAGTCTTAACCACTCGACCACCAGGGAAGTCCCTCTATATTTCTTTCACAGGAAAGCAAACACAGGAGATTCTCAACTTCAAGATTGTTAAGCATTCAAATATCTCTCCATCACCCTTTGCATGTTAGGTGTATCTTTGATGCATCGGTTGATGACAAACATTTCAAAGTATCACATAATCACTGCCTATCAGTCAAAAATTTCATTTCAGCAGCATTCTATCTCTGTAAAAAATATTTGTGCAATTATTTGTTAATTTTTTCATATTTTCTAGAAAATAGCAGGAAAACAGTGATAGTAATGATAAGAGCTTTTAAACTTAGTATAGTTGAGATAAATATAGAAATAAATGGGTTGGAAGTGCCAACTTCTTAGAATCAATGGGACACTTACTGGAATTAAGGTGGAAGAACTTATGTATCAGTCAAGGTCTAGTCAGAGTAACATAAACCATACTGGATACTTCAACCAGAGGAGATTTAACACAGGAGATTGATTACTCAGATGTTGGAAAGCCAGGATGCTAAGGTAAACCAGACAGTTACTGAAGGAAGCATCTACAACACCTAGGGCTGGAATCCAAAAGGGAAGAGTCTCTGGGGGAAGTCCCAACTCCATCTTGGGGGTGCACAGTTGGTCTTAAACATCTGGGTGGAGCACTAAGTGCATAATATTTGGACCGCTATGGAGGTTATGCGCAGCTGGTGCTGGTACCTCTGAGGGAGTGTAGCACGGCTGCTTCCAAGAGAAGCTGGAGGCTAAAGCTGTAGCTATCCTCTGCTGAGTTACTCAGTACTTTTACCTGATACTATAAAGTTCTCAATATACATTAGCTATTATCATTTTTAATATAAAAGTAGGGGATTCTGTATAAAATTAAAGCATCCATGATTTAATAGATGACACTTAACCTATAGAACAGTTGTATCATTCAGGATCCAATTAGGAAACAGAAACCACCCAGAGTATTCAAAACAGAAGGAATTTAATGTGGGAAATTGACCACAAAGGCTAGACGCTCAACAGGGGACAGTGAAGCAGCCCCAGACTGGCCATAGCTATAAGCTGCTACCGCCCGTAAGCTGGAGAGACATAGGTGACCAGTCAAAGCTGGAGCCATACTGGGCCTGTTCACTGGAAGCTGGAGTCGAGGAAGAGATGAGGCCACTACCGGAGAAGGAAGATGATCAGTATGCTGGCTTCTCCCCTTTTGCCACCCTCCAATCTCTGATGGACCAAACCCAGTTAGAGGAAAAGGAAGAAAGGAAGGGAGGGAGGAAGAAAAAGAAAAGTAATGATATTAATAAGAGCCTGGGAAACAGACAGGAGCCTGAAAACAGCCTGCAGAAATCAGCCTCCTGGGATACAGAGCAGGACAGGAGGAGCACAAAGAATGGTACTGAGGGCAAACAGCACGGATAAGTCCTGAAACAGGGGTCTGATTCCTCCCTCCACTGGCTCAAGTTCACACATGCAAACACGGTCAGCAATAACATTCAACAATGTGGTGGCTTCATCTGCATTCCTAAATCCCTAGATTACCAAACTGTTCAAATTTGTATTTAATGGTTAATCTACACACATTCTGCACTGACAGACATTTCCCTTACCAGCTCATGAGTGACTGGAATTTTTATAGTGATGGAAAATTATAGAACTGAAATCATTGATGAAAGATGAGTAAGAGTCCCTTGCCCACAATTGTGGCAAGTATATTTTACGTGCATCCTGTTTTATTCATTCATGGGTCTACAACTAGAAGCTGGCATCCTTTGCAGTGCTTGGGGGCAAGTACTGGTCTGTGTTAGACCAGAAGAGTTACATTTCAAGTTACATTTCATTTATTCTGAGTCATAGTCTGCTACATGCTTTCTACTAGGGTAGTCTTGCATTTCTCCTTGAATTTTCTTCCTTTTTCTTATGTTACCAGAAGCTGTACACTTTCTTTCCCTCTTCATTATGCCCTGTGTACAGAGGTTTTGAAATCAGCATCCTCTGAACAGACTCTGCATTGTAAGAATTCCTCAGAAAATTCTTCACCATGGAGATCTGTGTTTGAAAATGGTCAAGATTAAAGACGTTTCTGGGCAGTTCAGATGACTCTTCGCAGCCTGCGTCTCTTTCAAGGCACAAAGCACTGTCTGTTTTATGATAAAAGAAAGCCAAAGTAAGCAGGATATTTGGAATTACATCTTAAAACATTTAGGTTTACAAAATACATCCAGGTCTCCTGTCTCCCTCCACAGATCTCTAGCCCCATCAGCTAAAACGTGGTTTCTGGTATTTTTTTTTTCCTTCTCATCCTCCCCTGATATGATTGCCTTGTTGATATAAAAGTTAGACCATTGCAATGGAAATAGAAATAAGCCAGTAATATTAATCTCCGTCCTCACCTATCAGAGTTTTTAACAAATGACGAAGCAAGCTGAATGAAGTTTTACTTCTCCCAAAACTGTCCAATAGAGGATGCTAAACAGTGACAAAATGGGAATTGACTGGACAGATGAGAGAAAGACATCAAGAGGTTTGGATACAAAACACGAAATGGGTAAATGTCCAAAGAAAAAAGTTAATGGAATAATTCACTGTCAACTGTGGCATAGAAGTTAGTGGTTATAAGACTTGCTACCCACTGTGCAGAATTTAAAATTAAGTCTAGGCAAACTCCCTTCCCATGTTTCTTATCATGATTTGAAAATAACCTTTGGCAATATTGATAATACTTTGGCAGTATTATCAGAATCATTAGAATTACAGAATTATCTGTATTATCAGAAACATCCGCTTACCACTTTTCCTTCTAACCCTTGGCTAGATTAATGATTCCTATTTTTATAGACACTGCCCTCTCCAATTCATTTATGGATTCTATAGAAAGCATGTTTGAAATTTATAGATGACCCAAAGCTGGAAGAGATAGCTCAAGCTGTTTGCATTAAAGCCAGATGGGAAAGATCACCTTTGCAGCAGTGTCTGAGAAAAAGATCAGGGAGGATAGATAGGCCTTGGGGTGAGGGGAGCACGGCAGAATGAGCCACTTGCTAAGTGAAAACCAAAGAATTGTTATATAGAAGAAAGTCATCTGACACTGAATAATGAGAGAGAATAAAAAGTCTCACATATTCATTAAATAGGTATAAATGTCTACTGACCCCAACCATACACAAATTTTCTTTCGGACTTAAATTCACCAATTAGATGCTGCCGCTAGTTGTGTGTGACTCCCATACCAGGGGTGATGAGAAATGCCCTGGAGCTTGACCCCCTCAGGGTTTCCTTGTGAAATCTCTTCATTAGGTAACTGGAGTCTTTGGCATGGAGTGATCACTTAAAAATTAAGTGCTGGCTCCTTTGAGCATCACAGGAAATTTGTACTCATGTCCTCGTCCTTCCTACCACTTCTGTTTAGGTAGAATTCTTCTAAGAGCCAGGTCACATCCTCAGCATCTGCTTGATATGTCTCTAGGAGCTTCTGCTTCTTGGTAAGCCTTTATTAAGAGTCTGATGACATGTCAAGGTTGTGTGTGGAATGTGAGATTCCTAGGCTATCTCCCAGTCCTCTTACCTCCCCAGCCCATATTCATGCACATAGACAAAGGCGAAGTCCTGAATTTCGGCTCTGATTATAATTATATGGCTCCATATATCACAATTATCAAGGCCGGGATTTTGTGGCTACTATAAACCAAGGTAATCTTAGTGGCATTATAACCACTATAAGAAACAAATCCATTAACAGACATACACTGTCTTGCATGGTGAAGAACTTGCTGGAGTACTGTATTCTCTTCTAGATATGTTTCAAGAGGAACATGGGCAAATACAGCACAGGAATTTTTCAAGTAGCGTGAGCATGATTGTAAGGGGGTTTAGAAACCATCTCGAAGAAGGAACAGTTGAAAAACCAGAGCATGGCGGCCGAAGAGGCGATAAGATGCAAAAATCTGAAGGGGTGTCACAAAAAGGAGAGAAGAGCCCTGGTCTATTGTACTAAGAGGGTGGCATAAACTTCCCTGAGAGTCACTGCTGCATTCCAGGAAGTGCTGAGTGGAAGTGATTGTTGAGGATGATGCTTTCATTGCAAGAGACATCCAGGTGTCCTGGCTGTGAGTAGGCAGGAGCAGAGGTGCTATCAGAACATGCAGTGGTACCTCTGTGAGGCCTCCTATTTGGGGATAGTTTGCATAGGGCATTTGCAGTTGATTCTGGAAGACCAAGACTACATTCTGGAAATAGGCATGTGGACAAAGCATCCCCCAGCCCCTGACCTCTCTGCCAAATTAGGCTTTCACAACTGTCTAGCTAGAGACCCAGCCCTTACTTCTTCTGGTCTGCTATTTCCTTTACCTTTCCACTCTATTTTTAAAGTACAGGACTTTATTAAACTGTGTTTTTGAAACTCAACTACATTTTAAAAGCCATTCCTTTCCGGTTCAAGGAGAGGTAGACTTTGGATTTCAGGACACATGCTGCGCAGTAAAGATTTCTTAACTGAATAACTAAATGTAGATTAGCATTCTTCCAGAGGCAGAAATGTGAAATGACCCTGTTGTGTGTTCCCTTTCAAGGGTGAGAGCATTCTTTCCTGAGTCCTTCCTGCAGACTTTCTTCCAGTCTCCTTGGCCAGGATTGTCTCACATGCTTGTTGCTTAAAACTAATCTCTTTGGCAAGAGACCTTAGCTCCATGGGGCTAAAAAGAGACTGTACCTCCCCTGGAGGACATGGCTTCTTGGAGGACAGTGAACAACATTTGGGTTCTATTAGCAAGGAAGAAGGGTGAGTGGCAGGCATAGCTGGTTGACTATTGGATAGACATCTGACAGTCTCTTCCACAAAATAAGATAAAATAAAATCCTCACAGTGATAATCTTGCCATTTCCCCCTTCCTGTCAACCTCAGGAAAGTCCTTGGTTTATTTATCCAAGCTGCCATCAGTCATTTCAGTTCTGGATATCTTTTGGAAATGGGAGATTCCTGGATTTAGGACAAAGCACCAGAAGAAGTACACCCTTAAGTTCAAAGGATGTATCACCAAGTTCCATTCATAGATATTAACCCATGGTGTCTACTCTCTTCTTGTACCAGTACTTTTTCTAGTATACAAGGGCTAATCAGAGAATGAGCTCTATTTTTAGGGAAATAGCACCATCCCAATGTGGTTGCAATGGAATATTCCCGAGAAGATCCATTTTTATGAGTGTTCTATGCAAAGTCCAAGAAGCTTGCACACATTTTTCTGCTTACTTAGTGTCTTGTCTATAATATTTGCTTCCCGCCTCCACAGTAATTCTAATCTCAGTGGAATGCGCTTTTTTCCTCTTGGGGTGGTCATCAGTGGTGGGGGGGGGAGCACTTTCCAAAGAGCCTGTGTAAGTCTGGGAGATGTCACTGACACATGAAGGTTTTCTGGTCATTCTTCCATAGGCATGTTGCTATCTCTTCATAATGCCTCAGATGAAACAGGCTCTCTCCTGATTGGTATAAATGCAGTTATTAGGCATTGTTTTCCAAATTGCTGTTGGTGATTGCTCTCATGCCCCTGTTATAATAATCACTATTGTACTTTAGCTCACCGGTTGGTTGTTTCCACACTAGTATTTTTTTCCACTGATGTGGTCGTTATTTCCACACCAAAGAAGAAAGTATGAATCCTTGGGATGTTTTCTCCACTTACAGAGTTCTCCACCAATTTATCTATTTGGAAGAGGTATAAGATGATTGCTGCATTCCTTCTTCTAGTCTGCTTGCTGTAGCTCAGTGCATTAGTAAAAATATGTATATGCAGTTTATAAGTTTACAGATTAATAGTTCTCAGTAAAATATCTGCCTAAGTGATCATCACCTTTCATAAAATATCTTTTAAGTGTATGTAGATAGAAAATTTGAGTTTTAATTAGATCAAAAATTCATGGTAAGTGCTTAGAGGGGATAACACACATTGGCAATTAACATTTTATGTCCTTCAGTATTGTCTAATTTTTTTTTATAACCATATTTTTGGTTCCCCCAAAGAGTGCCAAAATGGCAGGGATTCTATCTGACATGCCTTTGTATCAAAAAGATGTTTACATCATATGTCATCAGAGAACTGCAAATTAAAACAACAGTAAAGTATCACTACATACCCATTAGAATGGTCAAAATCCAGAACACTGACAACACCAAATGTTGATGAGGGTGTGGAGCAACAGGAACTCTCATTCATTGCTGATGGGAATGCAAAGTAGTACAGTCACTTTGGAAGACAATGTGGTTGTTTCTTACAAAACTAAACATATTCTTACCATATGAGCCAGCAATTATGCTCCTTCATATTTACATGAGTTTAAATGGGTTGAAAACTCATGTCCACACAAAAGCCTGCACATAGATATTTATAGCAGCTGTATTCATAATTTCCAAAACTTGGAAGCAGCCAAGATGCTCTTCAGTAGGTGATTCCAAGCAAATGACACTCTAGAAAAAGCAGAACTATGGAAACAGTAAAAAGATCAGTTGTTTCCAGGAGTGTCAGTGTTGGAGGAGGATGGACGGATGAATAGGCAGAGCACAGAGGATTTGGGGGACAGTGAAACTATTCTGTATGATACTATACTGATGGATACATGACATTATTTATTTGTCAAAACCCATAGAATATATAACACCAAGAGTGAACCCTAATGTAAAGTATGGACTTTGGGTGACAATGGTGTGACCATGTAGGTTCTTCAATTGTAACAGATGTACCACTCTGGTGAGTGATGGTGATAATGCGGAAGCCTATGCATGTGTGTGGGGCAGGCAGTATATGGGAAACCTCTGTACCTTCTGTTCAACTTTGCTGTGAACTTAAAAGTGCTCTAAAAAAAAGTCTGTTTTTTTTTTTTTTTTTAAGGGTATGATTGGGTAGAATAGTACTGTGTGGAATAAGGTCTCCATGAATTTATGGCTCTAGGTCATTATTTGAACAAAGGTTTCCTAGAATTTTCATTTTCACTGTTGCAAAAATCACTTTGTGGAAAGCAGATCTGTATGGAGTGGCATTTCTCTAAGTATGTACAAAAGAGTACAGGAACTCAGGACATAGCCGAAAGCTTTAAACGTTTCATCTAAAGGCTCTGTATCTGTTTTATTTTTTTCTCACCAGACCTCAGATTGGGAAAAGGTTTCAGCTTATCAGTTATTACTCTGCTCTGCCATCCTTCCCCCATGTTTACAGCAGAATTTTCAAAGATTTCATACTGAAGGTTGAAGTCCCTGCAGGCATAAACCACGTTTCCTCAGCCAGCTGGTTACTGCTGCCTCCCCTGCTGACTCCTGACCATCAATGGTCCCCAGATGTGCTCACTCCACATAAACCCTACCATGTCCTCTTATTTGCAACTCAGTTTGCAGTATAAACAAGCTCACATTCAGTCTTATTGGGTGGAATGATGTAATTCTAGTTGAGATCATCAGAGGTCTGATATATACATTCTTATAATATTTCAAAAAACATGTATTGAGCATCATTTGTGTGATAGACACTCTGTGTTGGGGGCTATGTATCACCCCCAAGGAGCTGATTCTTATATCAGTTAAGATGCTTTCAGCAGCAGGTAACAGAAAATTGGCTTTTCCTTATTGAAAGCCAATTTTCCTTAAATTTGTGGCTTAAAAAATAAGGAAACTTCTTTTCTCTCTTAACATGAAGTTCAGAGGGAGCGCTGTTCCATGTGACTCAACCACATCATCAAAGATTCAGATTTTTTCCATCTTTCTGTTCTGCTACTCTTCAGATTTTGGCTTTGTCCTCACATCATCACCCACCCTGGGGAGACAGCCAGTCTAAGCGTCCCTGCTAGATGCAACAATGTCAAGAGGAAGAAAAGGACCATTTCTAGTGATACCTCCTTTTTAGGAGGAAGAAAATCTTTCCCAGTAGCTCTCAGCCCTTTTACATCTCACTGGCCAGATGGGGGTCACATACTCAACCCTAAAATATGTGACCTTAACCAGGGAAAGATAACCACGATAGATGTCAGTAAATCAAAAAAATCTCCAAGTAGAATAGAATTGCTACGTGAGTAAATTGGGGTAGTTGGTAATTAAAACGGATGTGGGAATGAATGTTGAGTTGGTAACCAACAGCTTCTGGTTGAGGACACAGGTATGTATAACAGGATGTTAAAGATGACTCTTCCCTTTCCCTCAGAGCTCTGGTTTTTTTTTTTTTTTTTTCCCTCAGAGCTTTGGAGGAAGCCTGAGTAGAGGACACATCCCCGCACATTCTATAGAGAGATGCTAAAAATGCCTGTAATACAACCCTTGACCCCTTAGGAGGCCTAGCCTCATACTCATCCCCTTCAGTCGATGTACTCTTTGTGTACTCATGGCACTGGCTGCCTTTGCTCAGCATAATATTTTTGAGATCCATCTATTATCACAAAATCAAAAGCTTTGTTTCTTCTAATCACTAAGCAAAATTCCATGGTTTGCTTATCCATTTATCAGAGATTACACCCCATCAGCATTTACAGTTTAGGATAAGTAAGTGCATCAGTTCCTTTCCAGAGAGCAGGATTTGACCCCAGAGGCTGGAGCTCTGGGGTGTTCCCAGTGCAGAGTGATGACCCCCAAGGCCAGGAATGTGCTGAGAGCAGACGACAGTGTGCCAATGAGCTGTTTCCATGGGTGGAGGGAGCCCAGATGCAAGTCCCACGGGAGCTGCTTCCATCGGTGGAGGGGGCCCAGATGCAAGTCCCACAGGACTACTGGGGATTCCCTAAGAAGGTGAGAAGGTACAGATTTCCCTCTCTTTATAACTTGTCACCAGGGCTCCTTTTGTTCTGAGATTTTTGGACTTTGCATAAGCAGCAAGAATCCAAGTTACACCATGGGCTCCTGCAACGGAATTTTCCCCCTCCTGCCTGACAGAATCCTGGAAAACAGAAGGCAGAGGGAGACAGGGAGGTTCCCCTCCTGTCTCAGCCCAACAGGGTGCATTATTAGCACACTCTTGGCCTTGAAGTTAGGAGTCACATCCAGTATATCTATTTCAATTCCAATTTTCTGTTGGTGTTACAGTAATCCTAGACCACAGCACATCCAGAACTATGAGCTAAACATCTAATTCCTTAGTATATTTAACTCATGTGGTTATGAGTCACTGTTAATACATTCAACAGATATGCCGGTCTCCAAGCTGAATATCCAAAGTCAGGGTTTTAATTGCTTTTCTTAGTGATTTGCTCATGTCTGCATACCAGCCATTAGGCTTGGCTGACCAAAGCCATCTTGAAATATTTAACTTAGAATTCGGTATAGGACTAAAACATATCAACTACTTCTGAGATCTCTATCCAGAGACACAGATCACTCATCAAAGTCAAGTCCCAAACCAAGTTATAGTAGGAAGTAAAACCAACTATGTATTTTATACATTAATATTATACATGGAATGAATAAAAATTTACATGTCATGTAGGAAATTTTTATGCATATAGAAACAAGCATATTGTGTCTTTTACAAAATTGAAAAAAAAAGGAATATTCATTTGTTGAGCAATAATTTTTTCTTTTCTTTTTTTCAGCTGCACCATGAAGCTTGTGGGATATCTTAGTTCCCTGACCAGGGATTGAACCTGGCCCACCCAGCAGTGGAAGCTCGGAGTCCTAACCACTGGACTACCAGGGAATTTCCTGGTAAGCAATAATTTTGAAAGTTCTAGAATAATATTGAAGATAATGAAATTCATGGAGCTGCTTATTTTTGTATTGAAATATATCTTGAACTACAATATACCTTTATTTACCTGAAATGTCAAATTAGTTAAAGAAGTGATAGGAGTTAGCAAAACAGGCTGTTCTTTCTTACCAGTTTGAGCATCGCTTCACCAATTTTGAGGGTGGGTGGGAAATAGCACATGCTCCTTTTGAAATCAGACAACACCGTGTCTAAAGCAGAAAGTGAAAGCTTTCCCTATGTTTAACCTTCACCAAAATCTCACTCCTCTAAAATAACCATTTTTGTTTTTTTTTCTTTCTCTACAACCAACAGGGTGACAGCTGCTGGTATCTGGGTGATGGGGTATGGTCTGCCATCCCAACTGCCTTGGAGACCTCATCATGGCTCTGGCCTGGTCTTTGCCCTATGCTGGGTGGTTTGGGTAGGCACAGGGTGGGGGCTACATGTGTGTGAGGGACAGAGGTACAGTGGCGACCACAGGATGCTTAGTCTGAGTATGGAATGGAGAACAGGGATACACCCCAGTGGAGGGAGCAGTCATGGAGCTGGGGATTGATTCAGTGCATGGCTGGGTCCGCCCTCCCTGCCAACCTAGCACAGCCAGCACCTCCCTGCAGACCTTGGACCTTTCACCACCTAGCCCTGATGTCCCTGGGCGTCATTAGGTGTGGAAACCTTTGTTAACTGGGGGGCTGACTGAGTGATCAGAGAGACCTCCCTCCCCTGAGGGGTGTCCTA
Source organism: Hippopotamus amphibius kiboko (assembly GCF_030028045.1). NCBI lineage: Eukaryota > Metazoa > Chordata > Mammalia > Artiodactyla > Hippopotamidae > Hippopotamus > Hippopotamus amphibius. Next base: position 140,580,566 of record NC_080190.1, on the reverse strand, counting down.
TCTGTTGCCCTACTTCTACCAGTCATTAAACATACTCACACTACAGATGTGAATAAAAACTAAACAGGATTATTGTATACATATATGACATTGTGACACACTAAGAAATGGATATTGAGTCTTTGTCTCCATTTCTGGCACAGGACCCCTAAAACCCTAGGATTTTCCAAAGTGATAAGAGCAATAAAGATGTCTTAATATTCATAATAAACTGCTTTCAACCACACCTGAGTTTATGTTAATGAGGTGACTTTAAGAAAGCACCTATAGAGAAGAAAGATGGCGGTGAAGTAGAAGGAGGTGGAGTGCATCCCTCTCCACAGATGCATCAGGAATACACCAAAAGATGCAATAACTCCCACAGAGAACCAGCTGAACACCAGCAAACGACCTCAGGCACCAGAAAGGACTGCAAAGATCCTGACATAACTGGGTAGGACAGAGGGGAAAAAAAGGAGAAAGAGGAGGAGAAGAAAGGAAAGGGACAGGTCCCACACCCTGGGGCAGGGGGATCTGAAACAGAGGGGAGATTGCCGAATTCAGGGAAACATCCCTTATCTGATGGGGAAACCCCTTCTCCAATGGGGAATTTCCCTGGGTTAGAAGGGAGGCATTTGGGACTGTTCAAAGAGGGTGAAGTGACTGAGCTGTGGCAGATGGGAAAGAGTGAGAAACACTCGGAGGGTCCACACCACGGCTCAGCATGTCCAGACTGAGATGTCGGTTCACAGCTGAACAGGGGGTTTGAGAGCTGGAACGTGGGAACCGGAGAACTGGTTCAGGGTGAGAAACATTGTTGGCAGTGGGGAGATGGACTGAGAGGACAGGAGGCAAGAAATCCGCAGCAGAGAACGCCTACCATGGAAAGCTGGGTGGCCATGGCAGTGGCTCAATAGCGCTGACTCACAAGTGGAGGGAGGAGCCGCAGGTGTAGTCTCTCTCTCAGCGCCTGCGACGGACAAATGAAAGACCCCTCTGGGACTGGCTAACACACTCAGGGATAACAAAGGCCCCCGGGTAGGGCTGGCCTAGAGTGCCTGCAGCCGAGAGCCAAAAGTCCATAGAGTGGCCCAGCTCTGGAGCCATTCTGTTTACACCTGAGCTACCGGCGTCCCTCTGTAACAGGCACAGCCACAGCTGACTAAGCTGCTGTGACCCAGGTAGGGCGCCCTGGCGGAGTCGTAGCAGCGGGTAGGAGCTGCGGTTGGAGTTGCTCTCTCGGCCTAAGCCACTGGTGTCCCTCTGCAACAGGCACCGCCCGAGCTGCCTGAGCTGCTGCAACCCAGGCAGGGTGCCACTGCTCACTCACCCCCAGGGGAAGGAGCCACTATTGTACCCTCTCTCCCCACACACTGGCACATACAGATGAACAATAAAGCTGGTCACAGAGTAATACAAAAAGCCCAAGGTGGTTAGAAGGACACTTACAGCTGAGACCCCAAGGAAACAGAAATATTATTATTAATTCTATTGATCTGGTAAATTCTGGGGTCAGTTCTAGTTTTTTTTATTATTATTATTTTATTAATTATGATCTTAGTCCTAAGGGATCTACACATTTTATAACATATTTTTTAAATTCTGTTTTTTATTCTATTTTTATTTTTAGCCTTTTTATATATTTCTATTTCTAGCTAAGTTTTTTGTAATGCTGACTGTATCTCTCTTACCTTCTTTTCATCTCTATCTTTTATACATTTCTATTTCTTTCTTTTTCTTTTCATATTTCCAGTCACACTACACTCTTCTGTTGCTCTGTCTTCTACCCTTTTTTAGTTTATTTTATCTTAAGATACTTATAAGCAATATTATCAGTCTGCTCTGTTTCCTTGCTTTATTCTCCAGATGATACACTGCTTTGGTTTTTATTATTAAGTTTGGTCTTTATCTTAGTTCTGATTATAATTGTCTGATTTTGTTTTGGGAATCTTCAGTCTGTCTGATTGTACTCTCGCTCTGTATTATATTTGATCCTAGCTTTCAAAATTTCCCTGGATATGTTTGTGTTTTTTTTTAATTAATTATGATCTTAGTCCTAAGGGATCTACACATAACATTTTTTTATCCTTTTATTCTATTTTTTCCTTCTATTTTTATTTTTAGACTTTTTACATATTTCTATTTCTGTTTTTTGTAGTGCTAACTTTATCTCTTTTACCCTCTTTCCTTCTCTACCTTTTATACATTTCTATTTTTTCTCTCTTTTCTTTTTCTTTTCATATTTCCAGTCACACTACACTCTTCTGTTGCCCTGTTTTCTATCCTTTTTTAGTTTCTTTTATCTTAATATACTTATAAGCAACATTATCGGTCTGCTCTGTTTCCTTGCTTTATTCTCCAGATGACACACTGCTTTGGTTTTTATTATTAGGCTTTGTCTTTATCTTAGTTCTAAGTATAATTGTCTGATTTCGTTCTGAGAATCTTCAGTCTGTCTTGTGGTACTCTTGCTCTTTATTATATTCGATCCTAGCTTTCAAAATCTCCCTGGATTTGTGCTTGTGTGTGTGTGGTGTTTTTTGTTATGTTTTGTTTTGTTTTGTTTTTGTGTTTTTGGTTTTGAATTTCTGTTGGTTTTCTCTTTGATTGTCTGATGGCATACTGGGGTTCTTCTGTCAGGTCTTTCTAGTGCTTTATGTTCTATTGGATTCAGTATTTGTGTGTCTTATACATGTATGTGTTTCCTTGACTTAGTATTTGTTTGACTCAGCACTCTGCCATTAGTCTGGGGCTTGGACAGTCTTCTTTAAGCCCCTTTATTGCCAGTACAAGCAACCTCTGAAGTCTGGACTACTCCATCAGAAGTCAAGTAGGAGGCTCTGGGAAGGGAGCAGTGAATCCAGGATGCTAGACTACTAGGGAGTCCTCAGACACAGGGAAGATTAACTGGAGAGAAATCTCACAGAGCCCTGTATCAGAGTCTAAGACTCAGCTTTGTCTGACTGTCTGCAACGGCCAGTGCTGGACACCTCACACCAAACTACAAACAAGACAGGAACACAAACCCACCCATCAGCACCCAGACTACCTAAAGCCATATTAACCTCACAGATACCCTAAAACACACCACCTGACACGGCCCTCCTCATCAGAGAGAAAAGACACAGAGCCACACACCAGAAAGCAGACACCAGACCCCCCCACCAGGAAGCTTACTCAAGACACTGGACAAACTCCACCACAGGGGGCAGAGGGCATAAACCAGAGGAATTACTACCAGGCAGCATAGGGAAAGGAGACAGCAAATACGATAAATTAGACAAAATGAGAAAACAAAGAAACACCATGAAGGCAAAGGAGCAGGAAAAAAATCCACAAGACTAAATAAATGAAGAGGAAAGAGAAAAATTACCTGAAAAAGAATTCAGAGTAATGATAGTAAAGATGATCCAAAATCTCAACAACAAAATACAGAAAATACAAGAAACAGTCAATAAGGACTCAGAAGAACTAAAGAGCAAACAAACAGTAATGGACAACAAAATAACCAAAATTAAAAATACTCTAGATGGTATAAACAGCAGAATAACTGAGGCAGAGGAATGAATAAGTGAGTTGGAAGATAGAATGGGGGAAATAAATGCCACAGAGCAGGAAAGAGAAAAAAGAATAAAAAGAATGGAAGACAGTCTCAGAGACCTTGGTGACAACATTAAGCACACCAACATTCAAATCATAGGCATCCCAGAAGAAGAAGAAAAAAAGAAAGGGTCTGAGAAAATATTTGAAGAGGTTCTAGTGGAAAACTTCCCCAACATGGGAAAGGAAATAATTAACCAAGTCCAAGAAGCACAGAGAGTCCCATACAGAATAAACCCAAGGAGAAATACACTGAGGCACATATTAATCAAACTAACGAAAATTAAACACAAAGAAAAAATATTAAAAGCAGCAAGAGAAAAGCAACAAATAACATATAAGGGAAAACCCATAAGGATAACAGCTGATCTTTCTGCAGAAACTCTGCAGGCCAGAAGGGAGTGGCAGGATATACTGAAAGTCCTGAAAGAGAGAAACCTACAGCCAAAAATACTCTACCCAGCAAGAATCTCATTCAGATTCAAAGGGGAAATCAAAAGCTTTCCAGACAAGCAAAAGTTAAGAGAATTCAGCACCACCGTGCGAGCCTTACAACAATTGCTAAAGGAACTTTTCTAAGTAGGAAACACAAAAGAAGGAAAAGACCTACAAAAACAAACCCAGAACAATTAAGAAAATGGTAATAGGAACACATGTCAATAATCACCTTAAGTGTAAATGGTTTAAATGCAAAAGACACAGACTGACTGAATGGATACAAAAAACAAGACCCTTCTATATGCTGCCTACAAGAGACCCACTTCAGACCAAGGGACACATATAGACTGAAAGTAAAGGGATGGAAAAAGATATTCCATGCAAATGGAAGTCAAAAGAAAGCTGGAGTAGCAACACTCATATCAGACAAATTAGACTTTAAAGACTATTACAAGAGACAAGGAAGGACACTACATAATGATCAAGGGATCCATCCAAGAAGAACACATCACAATGGTAAATATCTATGCCCCCAACATAGGAGCACCTCAATACATAAGGCAAATGCTAACAGCCATAAAAGGGGACATCGACAGTAATACAATAATAGTGGGAGACTTGAACACCCCACTTACATCAATGGACAGATCATCCAAACAGAAAATAAAGACACACAAGCTTTAAATGACACATTAGACCATCTTGACTTAATTGATATTTATAGGACATTCCATCCCAAAACTACAGACTACACTTTCTTCTCAAATACACACAGAACATTTTCCAGGATAGATCACATCTTGGGTCAGAAATCAAGCCTTGGTAAATTCAAGAAAACTGAAATCATATCAAGCATCTTCTCTGACCACAATGCCATGAGACTAGATATCAATTACAGGAAAAAAACTGCAAAAAACACAAACACATGGAGGCTAAACAATATGCTATTAAACAACCAAGAAATCACTAAAGAAATCAAAGAGGAAATCAAAAAATATCTAGAAACAAATGACAATGAAAACACAATAACCCAAAACCCATGGGACGCAGCAAAAGCAGTTCTAAGAGGGAAGTTTATAGCAATACAGTCCTACCTCAAGAAACAATAAAAATATTGAATAAACAACCTAACCTTACACCTAAGAAAGCACCTAAGGGTGGGAAGGGAACAAACCACAAGATTAGAGGGTTGGAACTTTTAGTCCCACCCCTTGATGTTGGAGGAGAGGGAGAGGGGCTGGAGGTTGAATCAATTACCAGTGGTCAATGATTTAATCAATTCTGACTACACAATGAAGCCTTCAAAAAACTCCGAAAGGATAGAATTTGGAGAGCTTCTGGGTTGGTGAACACATGCAGATGCTGGAAAAGTGGTTGCTCAGAAAGTTTGGAAGCAGCACTTGCCATCCCACATACCTCGCCCTATGTACCTCTTCATCTGGCTAGTCATCTGCATCCTTTATGATATCCTTTATAATAATATAAATTATTATATTTATATTATTGTACATGTAAGTTAATGTTTATCTGAGTTCTTGAGCCACTTAAGCAAATCAGTTGAACCTGAGGAGGGATCGTGGGAACCTCAGTCTATAGCTGGTGTGTCAGAAGCATGGGTGACCACCTGGACTTCTGATTGGCATCTGAAGGTGGAAGGCAGTCTTCTGGGACTGAACCCTTAACCTGTTTCCATCTCCAGATAGATGGTATCAGAACTGAATTAATTGCTTTGTGGTGTTGAAAATATACACACATTGGAACATATTTTCTATAACCTACTTTTTTCACCAATGATACTTCCTAGACGTCTTTCCTTATGAATATTTATAGTTCCTCCTTATTCTTCATAATATTTTCACAGTATTCCATTGAATGGAATGAATTATATAACCAGCTGTATATCTGTAGACACTTAAATGATGCTTCAGGACTTCTCTGGTGGCACAGTGGTTAGAATCTTCCTGCCAATGCAGGGGACATGGGTTTGAGCCCTGGTCTGGAAAGATCCCACATGCCACGGAGCAACTAAGCCCGTGCATCACAACTACTGATCCTGTGGTCTAGAGCCCGGGAGCCACAACTACTGAGCCTGTGCACCACAAATACTGAAGCCTATTCACCCTAGAGCCCAAGTGCCACAACTACTGAGACCACATGCTGCAACTACTGAAGCCCACGTGCCTAGAGCCCATGTTCTACAATAAGAGAAGCCACTGCAATGGGAAGCCCGTGCACTGCAATGAAGAGCTGCCCCCACTTGCCACAATTAGAGAAAGGCCGCGTGCAGCAGCAAAGACCCAATGCAGCCAAAAAAAAAAAAATTTTTTTTAAATAAAAAATAAAAAAATAAATGATGCTTCAATTAATATCATTGAATCATATTCTAGTATAAAGCTTATCCCTGTCTGAATTTACCTTGTTTGTTTTACTCAGTTACTTGCTTATAGTCTGACACTGCCTGGGATACGAGCTCCATGAAACCAGGGGCTTGTCTCTTGTTCCTCATTATATTGCTAGCACCCAGGACAGTTAATATTACTTGTTATTTCTGGGAGCACTTGGACATTTCTAATTTCTAGATCGTGGAGGGAGGTGGCTACTTCGGGCCTCTGACTGCCTAGTTCCCTCACTTAGCCACTTAGTACTCTTTTCTGCCTAAGCAGGGCCCTTTGGAGATTTGCTTCCTAAAAGTTTCAAATCTTCCCAGTTTGAAAATTAGAAACCAGTTCAGGTCTCTGGAATTCCACCCCCACTGCAGCTCCTTTCCTCTTTGCAGCTTATCACGCTGCGTGGGGTGGGTGTGGAGCCAGGACACGTTCAGTCACTCATATCTCTAGACCCCTTTGTTCTTGGTGGAAACTGATGGCTAATTTGCCATCTGTGTATCTTCTTGGGTGAGGTGTCTGTTAAGGTCTTTTGCCCATTTTTAAGTAGGATTGTTTGTTTTCTTATTTTGAGTTTTAAGAGATCTTTGTATATTTTGGTTGTCTTTTATGAGATGTATCTTTTGCAAATATTTTCTCCTAGTCTGAGGCTTGTCTTCTAATTCTCTTGACTGTCTTTCATGGAATGGAAATTTTTGATTTTAATGAAATCCAGCTTATCAGTTATTTCATTCATGGATCACACCTTTAGTGTTGTATCTAAGAAGTTATCTCCTAACCCAAGGTCATCCAGGTTTTCTCCTATGTTATCTTCTAGGACTTTTATAATTTTGTGTTTTACATTCAAGTCTATGATCCATTTTCATTTTTATGAAGGGTGTAAATTCTATGTTTAGGCTCATTTTTCCCTTCCTCCCTCCCTCCCTCCCTCCCTTCCTTCCTTCCTTCCTTCCTTCCTTCCTTCCTTCCTCTTTTTCTTTTCACGTGGATGTCCAGCAGTTCCAGCAGCATTGTTGAAGTATGCAAGTTTCTTCAATTTTTACTTTTACCTGGTCAACTCTGATTTGCAACACAGGGTTTCAAGAAAGCAAAGCCTGTCTTTTTCCATTTGATTTACCAAAATCTCCGTGGCTTGTCTGAATGGTTCCTCGTTTAGTTTTACCTCCCTAATTTTCAAGACAGCATGCTAAATTTTTGTGTTTGGAGTCTCTACTAAATGATACCTACATCTGAAAGCAATTGAGAGATTGACACAGAAGTCAGACAGAATTTTGTTGACATTAAGCCCCCACTGGAGAACGTGGCTTAATGTGAGAGCCATGTGGACTTGCTTGTGCTCCTTGCCTCCTGATCCTCTGAAGTTTAGACCTTAGAACAGGTCACGCAAGGGAAAATTGGAGCTTGCAGAACAGACCCATTTGCCTGAGTATGCATGGTGGAGCCTTGATATGGGGTTTTCTTAGAGGTTACTAAGTGGTATTCCAGAAGCTTACATTCACTCCCATCACCTCCCCAAACCCTCCCCCCACACATACATGTTTAATATTTATCAATTTTAAAACCTAGAATGCCAAGAGCACCCTTTGCTTTGCTTTCGTAAATAGGCTTTTGTAACCAGGAATTGGCCCTTTTTCCAAATCCAAAGTGTTACGAAATAAGTGTCCTAGCAAAATATTTTTAAAAATAAAGTTGTATTGTTGTCATGGACCCCCGTTCTTTGTATAAGACACATAATGTTAACTCCTTGGTGTATTTGGAGTCCATTGCATGAGGACCTTGCCTGCAGCCTGGGGTCCGGACAATGGCTGACTTTGGGACCTCACCCCCACGCCCTGGAAATGACAAGGAGGGACTGTAGCACATGCCTCTTAGGAGGAACACAATCCAACTTGGACACCAGCCTCTACTTTTGCAGAAACCATAAAACTGATCCAAAACATGCAAACAAAATAGCTACTGGGAGTCCCTGAGATCAGGTCTATAGTGTATGTGTAATCTTGCCAAAACATAACGTACATTTTCTTGAGGTGAGTGGCAGACTCAGCAGTGGGAGGCTCTGATGTGTCCCAGGCCACAGCTGGGCCTCTTCTTTGGCTGATGTATATTGTACTCCTATTGGCACATTTTGTCCTCTTGGTTAAAAGTAATGAATCTTTGGTTTAAGTGTCAGATGGTTAAAGATGTTGTTTTTGCTCCTGGCAAACATGTTAGGAGGAGAAGTTGACTCACCTGGTCTGGAGGGAAAGGACCATGTCAATTGCTAAAATCAAGACCTAATGCCTTAGCGGTTTAGGCAGCAGGCAGGTACAGACAAGAAACTTATTCCCTTCACAGTCCAGCCTAAGTTTGGAACTAACCAACCAGTTGGGAACTGTTGATCAAAACTAGGTGGTCCCGAGAGGACCTAGCCAGGGCTGCCAGGGCAGAGCCAGCCATAAACCCCCAACTTCCTTCTCAGACCTGTGGGCCCCGATCCCTCAGCCCAGAACTCAGGAGCCTGGGCCAACTGCATGGCTCTAAGGGGTGGGTGAATACACGGGGGGCATTGCTAGAGAAAAGCAGAGGTCTGCCTTCTTCATAAAACCACAAATGCCTTAGACTCTCCCTGACCTTCAGATCCCAGATTCTGGCAATCACTTTTGACCAGTTTTTCAACCTGAAATTCATGAACACAGAAACAAATTGTATGTTGAATTACCCACTGCTGGGACACTTGGTGGGGGGGTGGTCTGGGCGGGGGGGGTGCTGGTAGATAGAAAGGATTTGCCATTGTGGTTGTTCAGCTGAATTCAGCCTACTGCAGCCTCCCTTCCTTTCCTTGTGTCCTCCCACGTCACACCCTGGGGGGCTGGTCCTCTGGCTCCTTTGTCTCCCAGTGCTGGATCAAGTCAGCAGGCCTAAGCTTTATATTTGTGGGGATGAGAGTAGAATCTGGGGAAGGGACTGAAGCACAGATGTTTCCAAACCCCACATGCTGATTGCCAACTAAAAGAAGGTTGTTTCGGGGACAGAGAGAAGCACCGGAGGGAGGAAGCAAAGGGAATTTGAACTGGATGAGCTGGTGGCCTTTCGAGATGTCAGTGGTGTGGGCTGCCCCTCCCTGGCCTGCAGGCGTGCACATTAGTGACACAAGGACCCTTGCATCCAGGTGTAGCTGGACCCACTGTGTCTCCATTAGCTAGACATGTGCTTAGTAGATCTTTTATTTAAAAATTAATTCTTGGTACTTCTCTGGTGGCACAGTGATTAAGAATCCACATGCTGATGCAGGGGACATGGGTTCGATCCCTGCCCCAAGAAGATACCACATGCCCCGGAGCAACTAAGCCTGTGTACCACAACTACTGAAGCTCACGTGCCTGGAGCCTGTGCTTCACAGCAAGAAAAGCCACGGCAATGAGAAGCCCGCGCACCGCAATGAAGAGTAGCCCCCGCTCGCCGCAACTGGAGAAAGCCCACATGCATCAACAAAGACCCAACACAGCCAATAAATAAATTAATTCTTAATTATTCCATGTGATATATTAACAGATCTTCCTTATAAAAATCTAAACATTACAGATCAGGCTAAAGTCTGCTTTCATCATCTCCTATGATGCTGATCCCCTCCACAGAGATAACCCATGTTACCACATGTTCCAGAGTCCCTGCTTATGTAACTAGAGAAAACATACAGCATTAGTCTGTGGGGTGGGGTGGTTCACATACAAGCTGTTATTCTGTAAGTACAGTTTTGCCACTTGCTTTTTTGTGCTGAGCAATGTTTTGGAAGACTTCCATGTCAGTGCATTCAGAACTCATGCCTTGTAACTGTTAATTCTTTAGATGTTCTTACCTCTTGCAGGTGTGAGGTCAGCCTCTTCCATCATGCTATATGCTTGCTGAATGAAGAGGACAGGATCTTACACTATCTGCGGTCTCCTCAGGGTGTCCAGGGTAGCCAGACTCTGCCCTGCCTCCAAAGTCCCCAAGGCACACTCCCCCTGAGGCAGGCTAAGACCTGGGACCCTCTGCTGCAGGGCTTGCACCTGGACAAATGCCTCCTCCAGCAACAGAATACAAAGAAACTATAAGGGACTGAAAATAACTGCATACATGTGCAGCTGGGGCAAATTATGAACAATAAGATACAAAAAAACCAAAACCCAACTGCTACTCCTGAGGCCTCAGGAGTAAAGCAGGGTACTGCGCCTGATCCCTGCACGCAGCACCACCGAGGGGGCAGGCAGACCACCTAAGCTACCCCTCCAGGCCAACTCACCAATCCTCCCGCACCCTCCCCCCATTTAAGGGGCCCCTTCGCCCCGCCTCGGGGAGCAAGCAAGGGCACCTGTTACTCGTTTTCCCTTGCTCATACTGCAGCACAAGTCCCAGTAAAGCCTTGCCTGAATTTCTCGACTGGCCTCTTAGCAACTTCTATCAATTAAGGACTCTGAGAACCCTGGCCAGTAACACTCCAGTTTTGGATGTGCTGCCTGCCCCTCTCCTGGTCTTCGCTTTCATAAAGAAAACCTTTGGATCTCTCAGTGTCTGCAGGGCCAGCCTGGAGAGCCCTACCTGGAGTCTCAGAACCAGTGACAAAGAGGCAGTGATGACTGTCAGTCGAGGAAACACAGTCCTCCTGTTTTGTTTTACTGTACTTTTTATTTGCATACAGCCTGCCAACAAGGTCGGCTCTAGAAACACAGTGTGTGATTCTTCTTCACTTGGACTCTGCACTAATAGAGGTGGCAGCTAAGAGGCTGAAAATGCCAGCAAGGGGTTTTGCCAGTGGTCAGCTTCGTTTACAGGCTCTGGAGGTTCCTGTTTTATGTAACTTTTCATGGGGGCGCTGGGCTGGCCATTCAGAAGGACTGAAACTGCTAGGGGAGCTTGTACTTTGCTGGTGAATTTTCCCAGAAAAAGTCTGGAATCTATATATCCAGATTCATATATTTCCTGACCGTGAAACTAATTCGATCCTAGAATATGTCTCCAAGGAAATAAATTCACTACTAGACAGTTTTGCTTTGGTTCGCACTCTGGAAAATAAGATGGAGAAGATATTAAGATATTTTATTTCCTTTTGAGTTTAGGAAAAAATTTTTCTTAATCTGTTGATTTCATGTCTCTTTTCTCAAACATATTCTAAATGTAATAGTATGCAATAGTGTATTTCTAAACATAGGTACTAAATGTAGTCTTTAATAAACACTTTGCACTTAGGTATGTTAAAACCCAGTATAAGTGAAACCAAATAAGTAGGAATTATATAAAATAGGCCCACTGTAAATGAAGATGAACTATGGCATGCATTTGGAACATGGTTTATTTGAAAAAATTTCTCTAAGATGTTTCTATGAAAACTTAACTAGCTTCACCCTCCTCTCAACCCCTCCCTTTGTGGTGGAGAATTAGAAAACCTATTCTTAGAACGTTTTCCAGGTTTTCCTTTTTTTCTTCTTGGGATGGAAAATAAAAACCTTGGATTTGGCCGCTAAAATTTATTCATCTAGCAATCATTTCTTCATTTATTTTCATTTCTAACTAGTGTATACCACTGCCAGTTCCGCCTTCTTTTCCTTTTATCATCCTTCTTTCATATTGCCTCCTTTGGTTTCCACTCCTCTAGTTATGTTCACAACAAAATTTACTATGCTACTTTCATTACTGTTTAGCTCTGGATCCCAGAGCTTTGTCTTTTGATACTTTTGGATTAGCCTTTTAATCTTTCCTTCTCTTTTCTATTTGTTGATTCATTTCCACTGTGAATTAATGAAAGTGTGATTCTTCTTCACATGATAAATCCTCGTGGCCGCTGTTAAAATCTTTAGCATCTGGAATTTAAAAATTTTTAAATTCTAACAAGTCTTTGACCTGTGTTGCAAGCAGTAAGGTATTAAGGATTATGCTTTCCATGCAGAAGAATAACAGCAGGGCCCTGTGGTTATTAAAAAATTACATCTTTCATTTCCTGAGAGTACCAGTGTTTAACTGCCTTGGCAGTGTTAAAACTTTCCAGCAGTAGTAACTGGAAACGCTCACCAGTGGTATATTTCTGAGAAGTAAGGAAGCACTAAAACTGTGATTTTGATGATGGGTGGCAATTACAAGCTGCTTTTGGTCTAGTTTTTCAAGGAAAAGTCTAGAGGAAGATTCCTTCAGTACCGTGAATAGCCTAGCAGTGATGGATCCCAATGAGGTACTGAGTTTTTTGAAAGATGGCATTCCATAAAGTTCTGTTGAGGATTTGTGGCTGACTTTCATAATGAAATGCTGCTTTATCACATCTTTACTGCTGTTGAGTTTAGCTGCACATTGCTCATGCCAACCCTGTCATTGTAAATGTAAATATATTATGTAATTTAGGTTAAAACTTGGTTAAAAAAATGCTATTTAAATTCTTATAAAAATAAATGTCACCAGCTCTGAAAGAGCAGGCTGTTTCTGCATCAGAGACTCTTGTCCCATGAAAAAGAGAAACTGCCTTTTTCTTTTGAATTAGATTATGGTTTTGAAGTTTGCTATTAAAAATGAATACTTAAAAAGTTTCCAGCTTACTGATTACAAATACTATGCCCATGGTTGAGACATCATTTGGAATATAGATGGATATAGATGAAAATTTTTATCCTAAACAAGTCACTAACAAATCAAATCCAGCAGTATATTCAATGATAAACCATGATCAATTACAGTTTTTCAAAACATGAAAGGATGACATTCTACTTATTAGGAAAAGTACTGACTACATCACATTTGTAGATTGAAACATTGCTCTCCAGTTGCTTATTTAGCCTGTTTCTTCTTCCTCCCAGGCACACACCTAGACCATATTTCTCAACTTCCCTCCACTTAGGTATGGATCTTTGCCTAAGCTCTGTCAAATGGAATGTTAGCTGAAAGTGATGTGAGCCAATTCCTGTTCCACCCATATTTTTGCGTGCAGTCGGTTACTCTTTCTCTCTCTGCCTCCACCTGCTGGCTGGGTGCAGAGAAACCTGCAGAAGAATCTGAAGCCTTAACAGATGGCAGTCACAAGATGAAAGTAATGGGTCCCTGAATAATCACTTGGAAGGCTACCTCAAGAACATTTGCATCTGTCATGTGAGGGGTAACAGTTTTTTAAGCTACTAAAATTTTGAGGATTGTTTGTTACAGCAGTTAGCCCCCTTGACTAATACTGATAACAAAAAGGCATTTGATAAAATTCAACACCTACTACTAATTAAAAAAAAATTGTCAAATGGAACAGGATTCTTTATTAACTTGTTAAAAATATCTACCTTATATCAAATGCCAACATTGTTCTTAATGATGGAGTACTATAGGCATTTTCATTAAAAATAAACAAGAATGCCTGCTCCTACCACTATTAATGATTACTGGCTTCAAGTTCTAGTTAATAGGTGAGAAATGAAATTATCATTATTTGGGATGAAAAGTTCATCCACCTAGAAAATCCAGGAAAAATCAACTACAAAATTATTAGGGACTAAGGGACTTTAATAAATTCATCTGTTGCAAAATAAATATTAAACATTAATATATTTTCTCTGGCCTTTGAAAAGTAAATTATATATCTTCCAATATATATAAAGAGTCATAAAAACAGGAAGATACTACTTAAAAAGAACAGAGATGAAATGCTCTGTGAAATTAAAAAATGATGGCTATGGGGGGAAATGAATTCAGAGATTGGGATTGCCATATATACATTACTAATAAGAAAAAAAATACCAAATTGTACACTCTAAATATATGCAGTTTATTGAATGTCAACTGCATCTCAATAAAAGTTCTTAAAAAAATGATGGTTAAAATAAAAATTTATAAAATAGAAATTTAACTTAACTTCTAAAATAGAAATTTAGAAGTTAAGTTTGAGATATTTTGTTAGAGAATAAAAATTCAGAGATGAACAAAAGGAGAGGAAAGATAAGAAAACTGGAGTATCCATCCATGATGTCCAGAAGCTGATGAAAAGGAAGTACAGTGAGAAAGAGCAGGCAGAAGGGAGGAACTTATCACATACATAGCTCAAGAATATTCCACTGAATTGAATCCCATGCTTCACTCAGATTTTGTTAGTTTTTATCTAACATACTTTTTCTTTTCTAGGATACCTCATTACATTTACATCATGTATCCTTAGGCTGTTCTTGGCTGTGACCGTTTCTCAGACTTTGTTTTTGATGATCTTGATAGTTTTGAGGGGTACTGGTCAGGTATTTTGTAAAATGTCCATCTGCCTAGATTTGTGTGACTGGACAAGTCATGACTAGAGTGAAGTTATAGATTTGGGAAAGGAAGATCACAGAGGTCAAGTGCCATTTTCAGCACATCATATGAAGGCTACACACTCTCAACGTGACTTATTACTGTTGATATTGACCTTCACCTGGTGGAGGTAGTGTTTGTCAAGTTTCTCCACTGTAACAGTTACTCTTCCCCCACCCTGTTCCCATACTGTATTCTTTGGGAGGAAGTCACTATGTGCTGTCCAGACTGAAGGAGCTGAGGGTCTTCTACTGCACCGCAAGGATGGCATATCTTTATAAATCAGTTGGATAAATACCTAGGAGTGTGATTGCTGGATCATATGATAGGACCGTATTTAGCTGTGTGAGAAACTGCCCAGCTGTTTTTAAAGTGACTGTACCATTTTGCATTTCCATCAGCAATAAATGAGCATTCCTGTTGCTGTGTATCCTCAGCAGAAATTGATGTTATCAGTTTCTTGGATTTTAACCATTCTAACAGGTGTGTAGTGGTATCTCATTGTTTTCTTTGCTGATCTTTTTAAGTTTTATGAGTTTAATGAACCTATGCCTGGTAATTTAGGAGTATCTCTGCATCTTTTTCTCTTGTCTAATGCTTGTGCCAATTCTCGTTCACATATTGTCTTTTTGCATACCTGATTATGTTTGATTATATGGGCATTGCATTTGAAGAAGTATTCATAGTGTATGTAAAATGACATTTTCTTCCTCCAGGGAAGGTTTTCATTTGTTTCTGCCTAGTGCCTGTGGGTCCTAGTCATCCAGAACTACCTTATTCTAATTCCATGGTTAGAGATTTTTCTAGTCCACTCAGATAACAAAGCAGGGTTGCTTTCCTTATAGTTCATCTAACTCCTAGGATGTATCCCTTTGAGGTCACAATTCTGACTCCCTTCTCCTTGTCCTCCAGACTTTGAGGCTGTTAATAGCACTGTTCAATGTCTCAGCCAGCTTTTCCAAATCATCAAATGCTCCCTAGGCAAAAGAAGCTCCAAATATTGGGCTTGGCAGTGTGAATTTCTCTTCTCCCAGATCTTAACCTGGAAATTTGACATGACCTTATTAGGTTTTTCTAATGTCTTCAGGATGATCTTGTTTTATTTCCCACTGTCAGGAGTGAAAGCAGGGTCCTGGGTTCCCCCTGCTTTACCCCATATCCCAGGTCTACAACTGGCTTTAAAAAGTTATGACAAATACAGCTCTATAATTATACTTTGGGAAGAAATTGTGACAAAGAAAAAAATAACACAAGTCCTGACTGTCATCTCTTTCTCCAGTTAAAAAGAAGCTTCTGGCTTGTTAGCCAGGGAGCCGCTGATGTGAAAAATTATACCACTTCCTGGGCCAGGACCACCGTACATAACCACAGAATACTCTCTAATCTCACATACAGAGAAAATTTTATTACTGAAAAGGTCACACAAAGTTTATGTATACAAAGTTAAAAAATATGGAAAAGTTAATATTTTACAACATTTTTCATACAGTACATGATAATTTTCTTTTTATGCTTTAACAGAATGTTAGAGAAAAAAACCAAAAGCATAAGAAAACCTTGTTCAAGGAATAATAGTCACTGGAAACAAAATTAAGAAAATTCTTTAATATTTCAAAGTATGTTATATGAAATATATTTTATTCTGTTTATCAGGAATACATTTTTCCATTTGTTTAGCACTAACACTGCTAGCGCACTTTTGAATGTTCAGCAAAATCCTATTTAGCTGCAGAGATGAATTCTACACGACGTCTGAGAAAGATACTGCACAAATGCAACGAGTCTGCAGTATTCTAAATGTTAAAAAACAAAAGTTAAAACAAAAGTATAAGCAATTGTAAATGGTCATACAAACACAGTCTTGGGTGGTCATGATATATTAAAAAAAGGAAATCAATTGCACTTGGCTTAATTTATAAAAGAGTAACATTTCATCTACTAATCCTTCAGGACATTATATTTTAAAAAATCAGAAGGATCAGCCAGCAGCATAATATTATCAACATTGGACACTCAGTAAGCACCTTATTTCAGTTGCAAAATAGATCTGTGAAATTCCTAAAACAACCAGAATTAATAAAATTCACATATTGAAGATAAGGTAGAGTAAATGGATTTTTTTAGTTAAATTTCCATTATAACACCTTTTGGTGTATCAACTATTTTTTATACCACAGAAGAACACTATTTTTCAATTTTCTTAGAAATTCAGTGTAAAAGCTACCAAAGTAGTGCGAAAATAAGGTATTGGAATAACATAATAAAGACTTTCCTGGTTTTCTAAAAAAGATTCAAAACATATAAACTTGTTTTCAAATATATAAAAAAGATACACAGACAAGTTTTAAATACTTCAGCAAAGAAAAATCTTGATTTTATACCATAAAAGTGAAACAGCATAGTACAATTTAAAATACTTTTAACAAGAGTAAAATCTTCATAAATAGAAAAGGAAGATTCCTCTAATACTCCCTCCTTCCACACAATTTAAAAAATATTATTAACCTGCACATTTCCATTTTGGGGTATATTGTTGTCATTAACCTCTGTGTGAAATGAATCATATTCTCGGAATCTATTGTTTCCAGTGTAACAGGAGGCAGTGCAGCTTTAAGTGCAAAAGAAGAATATATCAGTGATTCTTATAAAACAGTGTACTGTCACCTCTGGTGTAACAGGAATCCACTTCTTAGTAATGTGATGACCTGGGTTTCAAGTATCTGAGTGACCACCAGTGCCCTGCTCTTTTCCAGCTCCTGAAGCTGAGTGAACAAGCAGTGATGTAGAGCCTTTGAGGCTGCGTGGCTCTGAAGAACTGGGGACCTGCAAGCTGTTGCTCTGCACCGGGCCAGTTTCAGTGACATCACTCTTTGGAGTTACCCTACATAAAAGAACAAAAGCTGACGTACAGACACACCAAAGCACAAATCTGATGCCAGCTGTCCTTATAACTGCTGTTTCTCTTTCCATGAGTGTTACTCCCAACCAGTATCCACTTTTATCGAAAATAATTAACTCTTATGTATACTTTTAACTCCTCAAAGTATAAATAATTTATTTTCAAATACAATTTTTGATAACTTCAGAAACTTCGTCGAGCACCACCTATGTACGGGCTGACCACAGTGTCTTGTGGGGAATAAGACAGGATTCCTGCCTTCAGGAAATTTTTTGTTGATTTTCCACCATGCGTCGGACACTGTGTAAGAGATTGGGAATACAAAGATGAATATGACCTCAGCTCTGCCTTTGAGGAGTTTACAAATCTAGTGCAAGATAAAGGCACGTGTCTAATCATACATAATCCAGGATGCAAAAGCTGTTGGAGGTACATCTGTCCTAGTTTGGGAGGACAAGGTAAGACAACCTGGAGACCTTAAAGTAGTCAGCTGTCAATATTTTGGCTAATTCAATATCTACCTGTGTCTGGATCACCCATGACCATTTGAAAAAATTCATTAAATATAATGTCAATATCCTTTCATGCTCAGAAAATAAAAACATTTTATAATCATCTTCATACAAAATGACAACTCCATTTTAGACAGTACTATAATGTAGTACTAATTGGAACTTAATGGCCTGTATTTCACATGAATCTTAAACATTTCCCTAAATATACAAGCAACTCTTAACAATTACCATAGAAATGAATATTACTTTTCTATTTGAACAATATACATGAAAGGGTCTTCTCAATGCTAAGAATTAAGCTACGAAATAGCATTTATAGGCAAATCCCAAGCTTCCTTGGACTGTGTATAGACATGTCATCTCAAAGAATGCTTTCTTTCCATATATGCCATGCTTTAATGAAAAATGTGTAATGCAGTACTCAAAATAACCATGATTTAAGAAAACAAAGTCCAAGCTCACCTTCCTTCACTCCATGCACTTTCAGACACACTGCTCTTATCGTTCACATTGCCTGCCTGGCCTTTCCTGTCGGTCGGTTCCCCACAGAGTTTGGAGCTGGATGCTGCTGCGGAGGCAGGTTCCGCACAGTCTTGTTCTCTTAATTTGGGGGTGCTTCCTCCGTCTGCTCTCACCTCCCTCACTGATGCTTCTGGTGAGGTCTGTATTTCTGCCAAAGTTTCTTGTCCTAAGTAATCATGGTTAGTGATTGCTACTGCAGAAGTGCCATGATTTACTGTAGCTCCTGTGCTGGTTCCCATGGATTTGGAAATGACCTTCAGTTTATGTGAACTTGGTTTGTAGTGCTTCTTTTTGTGTTTAACTTTAGAATTGTGCTTTAAGAAAAACTCACACGACTCCTGTAGTACTCTTCGACTTTCACTGATTGGACTATAAGAAAATCCATGGAGAGAGTTTACTTAATAAATGTTAAGTGATATAACAGAAATCATAAAACATATCATAAATCTTGTGCCAAGAATCCTAATTCATTAAAGTTAGGTTCTATATGATTTACATTTTTAAATAAAATCTGGGATTATAAATACTATGAGATATAAGTAGACTGTCATGAAATGAAATCTTTTGTGCACACACTGTTAGTTGCTTTTGTCAGCATAAATAGTAGAAAGAAATTAAATAGGCAAAATCAAAAGATGAGGGCAAGAAAACTGAAACCAGCATAAAGTAGGGGATTATCTGTATGTGTATCATATATAAATATATCAAATATGAAAGTAAATCAGAGAGAAAGAACATAGAATATAATTAATGGTCTTTGTTTAAATGCAATTGTTTTCTTTCTAACATTCAAGTTATATAGCAAGTTATTCTGAAGTTAGTGTGGATATATAAATACAGGATAGAGATATAATAATAGTTCAAAACATTAAAGTCCAGTTAAATGCAATTCTTTAGACTTCAAGAACTTATTTGTGACAGGTTCTGAAATTTTTACCACCAAAAAAGTTCAGTAATCAAACCAACTGGGAGCAATTTAAAAACTCTATACTAGGGACTTCCCTGGTAGTGCAGTGGTTAAGAATCTACCTGCCAACACAGGGGACACGGGTTCCATTCCTGGTCCAGGAAGATCCCACATGCCATGGAGCAACTAAGCCCATGTGCCACAATCACTGAGCCTGCTCTCTAAAGCCCTCAAGCCACAACTACTTAGCCAACTTGCCACAACTACTGAAGCCCATGTGCCTAGAGCCTGTGCTCCGCAACGAGAAGCCACTGCAATGAGAAGCCTGCACACTGCAACAAAGAGTAGCCCCCGCTCACCACAACCAGAGGAAGCCTGCACGCACCAATGAAGACCCAATGCAGCCAATAAATAAATAAAATAAATTAATAAATTAAAAAATACTCTATACTACATTGTTGATAGTACACAATATATAACATATATAAATAACAAAATAAACTATGTAATCATAAATATAAATCTACTACATTGTTACAAAGTATTCCATAAGCTCAAATTTTTACCATCTTAAACAAGGCAAATAAGTGACATGTTGTCATGTTATTTACACTGTGTGTAATAAAATTTAAAGGTAATGATCAGGGGCTTCCCTGGTGGCAACAGTGGTTAAGAACCTACCTGCCAATGCAGGGGACATGGGTTCGATCCCTGGTCCAGGAAGATCCCACATGCTGCAGAGCAACTAAGCCCATGAGCTACAACTGCTAAGCCCATGAGCCACAACTGCTGAGCCCATGTGCCACAACTACTGAAGCCCGTGCGCCTAGAGCCCATGCTCCACAACAAGAGAAGCCACTGCAATGAGAAGCCCGCACACTGCAAGAAAGAGCAGCCCCTATTCGCCACACCTAGAAAAAGCCCTGGCAGAGCAATGAAGACCCAACACAGCCAAAAAAAAAAAAATCTTAAAAAAAAGACCCTTTAAAAAAAATAATAACAATAAAAAAATAAAGGTAATGCTCATACATCACATCAGAATCACACTCTATAGACTACCTTACATATATTTGACCCATTTCATCTTTTATCATGGATAAAAAAAGGATAAAATTGTTTAAAATGCTGAACCCAAAACAATGAATTTAATGATAGCAGTAATAATATTGGATATATTATAAGCCATGGAAAGAAAATGCACATTTTTACAAACCTTTTGTTCATATTTCAATAGAATAGTATATGTCAAAGACTATCATAACAAACGCTAAAATAAAGCACATCTGTCCAGGAAAAAGACTTCACCTTGAAACAACAGTTGACATAATGAAACTCCAGTACAATGATTTGGTATTTGATCTATTTATTTTAAAACAATGTGAGATAAGTCAATAGATTCTTACTCTTTCTTGCGATTTCGTTTAAAAAACCCAGCCCATTCTGTGCACGTCTTTTTGCTTCCAACCCAAAAGACAGCAGAGATGCCAACAATCAGTGTCATCAGATATTTTATCATAAATAAAGCCAATTCTGGTCGAGTTTCTGTTTTTGCCTACAAAAAAATAATGAATAAGAATTTTAGTGATATTTAAAGTGGAGAAAAGTCTATGCAGTCAATGCAAAACTTGAACAAAAAGTATAAATCAGCTTGTTTTATTATGAAATGTCTGATACAACATAATATAATGAATAGTGCTTTAAGTGTAATATATTCTTTACAGAAGTTCTGAACAAAGAACTTCTATCAAAATATATAGCTAAAAGGGAAAAATACTTATTAAATATATTTAGGAAGGATGTCTTACATCTTGGCTTGATATCTGGCATTTTTTCCCCTATAAGTACCGCAGTTTCTTCTAATTGCCAAAATATTTGCCTCTCAATATTTATCTGTTTTCCTTCACTATTATCCATAAAAAAATACATTAAACTCATTATAACAACATTCTAGAGTTTTTATGCGTCGTTGTTGTTTATGTTACAGAAACTTAGAGCAAAATAAGTATCAGTAAAATGTAAAAATGTGGAAATTTTGTAAAAATTATACTTTTCTTTCAAGCATAAACTTTCAAATATTAATTTTTAAATGTTACAAGTATCAAAATACTATACATTATGCATTGTATCTGGCTTTCTGCACTTACTAATATTTCTTGGAGACCATTCTAGAGCACTTCTTTCTTTTTAAAGGCTGTGTTCATCCACTGTGTGGATGAACTATAACTTATTCAGCTATCCCTACTAATAGATATTCAGGTTATTTCCAACCTACTGCCATTGCAAATAATGTTGCAGTGATTATCTTTCTATGTGTAATTTCTCACATTTGTGAACAGATTTGTCAATAAATTCCCAGAATCACAGGATCAAAGAGTATGTGCATTTTAAATGATAGATATTATCAAAATGCTTTCCACAGAAGGTTGAACTAACTGAACAGCAAAGTCTAAAATGTGTATTTTGCCAGTTTCATCAATGCAGTGGTTATAAAACCTGTCATAAGCAGAAAAATAATTTTATTAACTTTAATTTGCATATTTCTTATAACATTTTTCATACGTTTAAGAACAGCTTTTTTATTTTCCTTTTTTGTGACCTCTCTATATATTCTTTTCTCATTTTTATATCAGATTGTTGGGTTTTCTCCTATTGATCTATAGGAACTCTTTATAAATTAGGAAATTAGCCCTGTAATTATGATGTGATGTGTGAATAAATTTTCCCAGTTTTGGCCTCCTGACTTTGATTGTGGTGGGTTTTTTTTACCATCCAGACTCTGAAAATTTTTTTCCCTTAGCCAAATTTAGCAATTTTTTCTTTTATAGCTCCTGAATTTTATAACATGAAGTCCTTCCCCACTTTAATATTAGAATTTTTTCAGTTGATCTTCTAATATAGTTTCTTTCTTTACATGAAACGTAATCTTAAACAATCATCTAAAACTTTTTAGCAGTATGTAACAGTTGCCTTCCCCACCTAGTTTGCCAAAAATACTGAGGAGTCTAGGAGGCATTTAATATAGCAGGATCACTTCAAAGAGCTCCCTTATTAATTATGTAGTAAAAACACACAACGGATAACAGACTATGGCTAGGCTATAAGGCAAGTAAAACCACTATCCCACACAGCAGTATGTAAAATAGATTTCACTGTTTCAGTGCAGTAACTTTCTAGAATATAAATTATTATGTAAAATAATTCAGCCCACACATTGTTAGATCTGATACACTGTGATGATAGCACTCACACTCAATATAAGTAGTTAATACCATATATAAATATTCAAGAAAAATATATAAAATATATTAAAAACAAAGTTTCTATTTAAAAAATCAACTAAAATGCTTTGAGATTTTCTATTTTCAGATATTTATTTTTTTATCTTAAAATCACTACCTAATCCAATCAGAAGCATCAGAAACATATGAAACATGTTTTAATTGTGCTTTTTTGTCATAAGAAATGACAGGATGATTTAGGCAAAAATTAAGTTCTGTTTTTATAAGCATATACAAGCAAACTATAAGATGATATATTATACATGACCTTACTATAAACCCAAATAAGGGTTTCCCCAACTAACTGAAGAATTAAAAACAATACTTCTCTCTCTTTTTTTTTTTTCCTGGCTGCTCTGTGCAGCTTACAGGATCTTAGTTCCCCAACCAGGGACTGAACCTGGGCTCCCTACAGTGGAAGCACCGAGTCCTAACCACTGGACCACAATGGAAGTCCTGGAAGTTACTTCTCTTTTTCTCCCTCTGACAAGACCTGTTCTTCTGACTTCATTACTGTTCATCTGCCTTGGCAATCCAATTTAATTTTTAAAAGAACAGCTAAAGGAGGCACTTTACTATTGTAACTGAAGCTAAAACTTCAGGAAAGAACTCTTGAGACACTTACCCCAGTTTCAACTGAGGGGTAGGGAACAACTCTCTCTCTCTATTGGATTTTCTCACCTGAAACCTAATTTTATGTTCATGACTAATTCAAAGACATTTCCAGGGAACATCTGCCACGTTAAAATTAAATAGTGAAATAACACAAATGACAGGTTTTACCTGGTAAGGACATGGGATGTGGTACTGACGACAATGGTCAGAGACCCATGTTATCTCCCAGGTGACCCTGTTCACTTGCTCATAGACGTAACATCCAAGAAGTGTCACTAATGGCACAAGATACAGCCCACTGAAGACTCCAATTCGAATCATAAATTTCTTTAGTTTCTCTTGGTTCCGGCCATCATGCTGTATAACTTGTCTAACATGATTTAAGGAAATAATGCCAGCTAAAAGAAGAGACAGCCCGACAAACACACAAAGGCACAGTGGCAAGAGTACAAAGTAGCGAGAAGCATCCAGGTCATAAAGGCCAACAAAGCAAACTCCACTAATATTGTCTCCCTCAACTTTGTTCATAGCAAGAAGCATAATGGTCAGAAAACCTGGTATGCCCCATGCAACAGCATGAAACCACACTGCTTTCTGTTCAATGGCTTCACAACTCCATTTTCTCCCAGCAGCTAAGAACCAAGTAATGGTAAGAATCACCCACCACACAGTGCCAGCCATTGTGAAAAAATACAAAAACATAAACAAAACAGTGCATGCCTTATTTTGAGAGCCTAGGACAACTGTGTCACCAAGTTCTAGTTTCTCATCTGCCTTATTGCAGGCTGTGCGATTGCCTAGCAAGAATCCAATGAAGTACATAAGAGATACAATGCTGTAACAGACAGAATAATATATAATTGGTCTCTCTGGGTATCTGAATCTTCTAACATCAATTAAAAAAGTAAGGAATGTGAACAGAGTTGCACAAAGACAAAATATTGAAACTATTCCAATAAAGCTTTTTGCAAACTCCAGCTCATCACTTTTAAAATACATGTTGGGGCATGGAGGTGCACATTGGTCAATTCCCAGAAACTTATAGCCTTGTCCCCCAGACGTCTTAAGATGCCTTGGACACCAAAATCCAATGTCTCTTTGGACTTGTTCTGTTTTCTTGTGAGGACCGAGAAACTCTGTGGGTTGATCTAAAGTTACAGGAACAGACTCGTCACAGTACTGTAATCTGTAAAGATTTCAAAAAATAAATACGTGAAGTCAACATTTATTTCCTTATGCATTCGTAACTGATGGGAAGACATACAAGCTTAAACAGATTATAGGTTTAGAGTTGGGGAGGAAGTTTTGAAGTTGACTAAAAACGTGTAGTTGTTAATGAGGCCCCAACCCATTAACAAATATATTAAATATCAGGCAAGTGAACGCAAAAACGCTTACTTGGAAAACAATCAATTAATCATTGTTAAATAATTTCTGATTTCAAGATTAAGTATTTAAGAAGGAATTTATCTTGACTGGTATTCTCTAGACAAAAAAAAAAAAAAAAAACGCTGGCTTGTCTGTTTATAGCATCTGAAACATAAGCCTTGGGAAAATTCGTTTTTATTTTCTACCGTCCATGAGCAAAACAGATCAGCCACATAGTAAGGTGATGACAACTAGAATGACTAAAGTGAGATCATTTCCTGGATGGAGAGGGCAGAGTTCAAGTGATCTCTAAGTTCGTAAAGAAGGGCAAAAAGATCACCAAGAGGAAGTCTGAGGACCAGCTTAACTCACATCACCATTTTACTGGGTTTGGCTGTTTGTCTCCCTTGTTTATGGACAGACCTGAGTGACACAAAGGGATATTTCTGTTTCATGTAGAACTTTATCACTGAGTTGAGTTTCCACACACCAGAATTATTTTGGAGGATCTACATGGTTTAGAAATTAGTGGAGGTTTTTAAGGAGAAAGCATTTTAAATACACTTTAGATAAGAAGAGAAAATAATAAAATGCCCATAAAAACAACACGGATGTATCTACAAGCTTTTGCAAAAGGTAGTGTGTCAGTTTTGCTTTATATCTTTTTTTTATTTTTTAAGATGTATTTCCATTTATTCTTCTTTATGAATTAATACATTTCTTTCGACAATGTATTTTTTTATTTAAAAAAAAATTTTTTTTTTCATAAATAACACCTGGCAGTTTATTAAACAATGGCATACACTGCACAACAAACTACCTCACATCTTTCAGAAAGAAAAATTGCTAAATTTGAAAAGACACCATCCACTGAATTTGGACACAATTAAAATGTGATTTAAATACTGCTTTGGGGAGGGGACACACACTTCTACTCAATGAAGAGAAACATTTGCAGAGTCCAGGCCTTTTATTTTCTTTACCCCCATCATGCCATGAACTCGTAGGGAATGGGCTCCAGCAGCTCAGGCTCCTTTCCATTAGTTCTCACGAAGTGTGCTTCTCTGGGTGGAGCAGGCTGGCGCTTCAGCTGAACCCAAGTACCCTTCTCTTTGGCTTCCTTCTTTTTCTGATCATTTTCCTTCACCCGTTTCAGGAAGCTATCTCGGCTCTTAGAGTGCTTAATATGCTCGATACGCACATTAATTCTCTTGGCAAGAATCTTGCCCTTAACTTCTTTGTTTACAATGATGCCAACAGCATGCTGGGTAACATTGTAGACTCTTCCAGTTTGCCATGGTAACATTTGTGGGGCGTTCCTTTTTGTACAGTGCCCATTCCCTTGATATCTACAATATCACCTTTCTTGTAGATTCGCATGTATGTGGCCAAAGGATCAACTCCATGTTTTCTAAAAGGCCTAGAGAACATGTAGCGGGTGCCCCTCCTCTTCCCTTTTGTGTTGGTCATTTTGGCGAATTACTGGAAGATGGCGGTTCCGGCCGAAAAGCTATTTTTTTTAATTTTTTAAAAAATTTGAGTATAATTGCTTTACAATATTGTGTTAGTTTACATCTTTTTAAATATTTAAATAAAGCAATATAACATTACAGATACATTTGGGACCCCTTTCTCTTTTGGGTTGGGTCCTATTCTCTTTTCTCTCTCTTCCAAAATATTCATTACTACAAGTTCAGTTTCTATTTCTCCTCATGCATTTTTAAATATTTTACTGTTATTTTCCAACTATAATGTTATATAGTATTGTTTTATAGGTTTTGAACTTTATATAAAAGACATTGTGCTATACACATCATACTTTTTTCCTTATACTATAATTTTTAGATTTATCCATATTGACAGATGTGGGTCAACTGCATTCATCTTACACCTGTATGGTAGTATTCCAGTGTGTAAGTGCATCACAATTATCATTCTTACAATGAACTTTCAGACTTTTTCTCATTTTAAAAACATCACGAATAATGCTACAATAAGTATTCTTGTATACGATTCCTTGTTTGTGGAAAAGTTCCTATAGGAGGGGATTTCCTAAAATGTACGGTATGAGCATCTTCACCTTTACTATATATCACCAGTTGTTCTGGAAAGTGATTATGCATCTACCAGAAGTGTATGAGTTCCACAAAGGCTCTATAGTTTCTTCAGTCTACAGATAAAGAAACAGAGAGCCACCTTCCTTTCAAGATTTATTATATGAGGTCTCTTTATGTCAGTAGAATATTTCAAATTACAAGCTCCCAAAATCTAGAGAACAGGAGATAAAAGTAATTAATCAAGACATATGCAAAAAGGTCCATGAATTGATAATAAGGCCTATTTCAAATGCGCCATCACATATTCCCATAAAACTTGTATTAGCACAGCTGTAATTTTGCATTTATTTTTATGATTCTCTGATTACTCTCTGTTCCTCCCAGCCCACTGTAAGTTCCCCGAAAACCAGAACTAAACCTGGTTTTGCTCACCACTGTGCACAGTGTTGATATACAGTAAGTGCCTAACATATATTAAGTGTGCAATAAACAGCTGTTCACTGAAATAATGAAAGCCTGTCACTAACATTCTGGAGAATTAATACCAATATTAAAATATCATCAGTAGCTTTCAGCTGAAAACATAATTTACCTGTCACATTCAAGTTCCTCAGGCCATCGGATCTCAAAAGTGTCCATTAATTTTTTGCAATCAGAATACACTTTCTCACAAAACTTACGACAGGGTGGAACCACATCAATTTGCTCTGTGCAGGTTGGTACAAAAGCTTTGCAAAGGAAAGTTTCAACATTTGGTGAACATTCCAGATTTGCAAGAGGAAGAAAAAGCTATTAAGAAAAACAGTAAGATAAGGTTAGAAAACATTTTAATATAACAAATGAATTTTTTAGTATACACTTTTTCACTTAAGACTCCAAAAGAATCTTTAAATCTCCCTCTCAATACAATCAGATTTTGAGGAGATAATTTTGTTTAGTTAGACAGAAGAACCCTTCATACACAGTAGAATACTATTTTATTCAATTACGTATCTTTCAAGAAGACATGCTAAATCAAAACAAACCAAAAGTATGAGTTGACTGCTGGATAAAATAGACTATACAGATATTCTATTTGTAAGTATATGCTGAAATACCTTAACACTATACTGAGCATTCTGGAGAATAAAGGAACATTTGGGGTGGAAAGAACAGCATGAAAAAAGGCACAAGGATCACAAGAACATGGTGTATGCGGGGCAAGAAGTTCAGTATAATTAGAACATAAGGTCAAAGAGGTGAAGTCAAGGATGGAGTCAAGGAGGCAGTAAACAGAGATGAGTCTGGAGAGGTTCTCCAGACATGATCATGGCGAGCATGGATGACATACTAAATTGCTTGGATTTTAAAATAAGGAATGGGATACTATGGGAGAGTTTTAAGCAGGAGGTGTCTCTACAGTCTGACACCTGAGTTTGAATGGTGGCTCCATATTTACTGGGTATTTTGGCAAGTTACTTAAATTCTCTGTGCCTTAGTTTCTTCATCTGTAAAATGGCAATAATAATAGTACCTGTCTCACAAGATCATTATAAAACTAAATTAATAAATGTAAAGCATTTAGAACAGTGTCTGGCACACAGTTAAGTACTCAATAAACATCAGTTATTGTGAGGATTACCCTTTAGAGAGTGTGGATAGGTTCTACAAAAACATGGCAGACCAAGCACGTGTTTATTTCCGGTCCCTCCTCCTCGCTTCCTTACTAACAGGACAATAGAAGGTACCAATGCATGAATAAGTGGACAAGAGAAACTACATTAGCACATCTGAGTTTTCTAAAGAACAAAAATGAAAACAACAAAAAAGAAAGCCCCTAAGTTTGAGCGACAGAAAGCTATTAGAGGAGTGATAAGTGACTTAATGGGACAAAGTTGGAGTGGAGGGATTCGTATGAGAATGAGCTGATTTGCCCTAAAGAATCTGAGAGACTCGGTTCTTTGAAGCGAGTAGCATAAAAGGCTGAAATTGGAGGAGTGTTTACAAATTAGTTCCTCACCATGTCACTCCCCCACCCCCACCCAGGCAGCCAGATGACCACCACATTCTACCAGGGTTGTTTCCAGAAGAGATGGCACTAGAGATGTTCTGCACTTGGGTATTAGGCACAGAGCAGGACAGAAGGATTGATACAATTCACAGTGACGAGAGGGGGACTAACAGTCTACCTACGGAAACAGGAAGCCCTCACCTTCTTTTACTGCTCTATTCCCAAAAGGCTGGCAAACAGGCATACACCTACCACCCCAATCTCTGAAAAAACCCAACAGTCTTGGAGAAAAGACCTCTACACATTGACAATGATAAAACTAGTCGACCTCAAGCTCACGTCACTAAGAAGCCCACTTAGGAACAAGCCCCGTTCACACACAGAGCTTTTCAGTTCCCCACACAAACATAAATGGGCAGCCAAGGATTATCAGGCTTTTCAAGAACGCATCACGAGAGACAAAGATCAAAACAAGCAAGCGGGGACTTCCCTGGTGGTGCAGTGATTAAGAATCCCCTTGCCAATGCAAGGGACACAGGTTTGAGTCCTGGTCCAGGAGGATCCCACATGCCGCTGAGCAACTAAGCCAGTGTACCACAACTACTGAGCCTGTGCTCTAGAGCCCGCGAGCCACAACTACTGAGGCCATGTGCCACAACTACTGAAGCCCATGTGCACCTGGAAGCGCATGCTCTGTAACAAGAGAAGCCACTGCAATGAGAAGCCTGCGCACCACAATGAAGAGTAGCCCCCACTTGTCCAACTAGAGAAAGCTTGTGCACAGCAACAAAGAACCAACACAGCCAATAAATAAATAAATAAATAAATTTATTTTTTAAAAAAAGCGGATCAAAGGAAATTTGGAGGAAACAGAGACTATGCAGGGAACAGAAGAAAACAAAACAAATCACAAAACAAACAAAGCCCTTAATAACAAATGAAAAGCTATCGCTTCCATTAAAAGAGAATAAGATGCTACGGAAAATTTAAAAATAATAAGATAGCTGAAATTAAACACTCTAGAGAAGGATTACAAGATACAGCTGAAGGAAGAGACAGACAACAGGAGGATCAGTCCAAGTGTCCAACCCCTGACTAAAGGACTTCCAGAAAGAAACAAGGAAAATGGGAGTGGGGGTGATAATCAAAGAGAGAACTTAAGAACATTTCTCAGAACGGAAGGATACCAGTTTCTACACGGAAAAAGCTGGCGGCACGCTGCAATCCTGCTACTAAAGCATTTCTGGGCTGAAACGTCAGTCAGCTAACTCTCTTTTACAGAGACGTCTCTCACATTTTCCTCTTTTTTCAAGCCCCCAATTCCACACCCCATCCTCTCAGCTGCTGATTTTGTTCCCAGTTCTCGGAGAAATCACAAATAACCAGAAGACAATTTCCTTATTCTCTCACAAAGGTAAGAAGCCTAACTGCACGTTTATCCACATTCTCTGCCTTCACTGTTTCAATGGCTAGCAGCTTGAACTCCTACCCAGCCAAGTCTTCCATTTGCACACTGATCCCTTCCCGCTTCTCTAGTCAAGGACTTTGCTCTGGTAACTATCTCCTGTTCTTGCAATAATGTCCCCCCTCTACATTACAGTGACTCCCCCATCATACAAATGGACTCTATTATCTCTCTCCATAATAAAAAAAATCTTTCCTGGACTCCACATT
The DNA here is from genome assembly GCF_030028045.1 of Hippopotamus amphibius kiboko. Taxonomy (NCBI): domain Eukaryota; kingdom Metazoa; phylum Chordata; class Mammalia; order Artiodactyla; family Hippopotamidae; genus Hippopotamus; species Hippopotamus amphibius. Next base: position 140,550,081 of record NC_080190.1, on the reverse strand, counting down.
CCCACCCCCACCCAGCTATTATTTCATTTTTCTCTTCCTCTTTATAGAAAAAAAACCCCTGAAAACAGTTGTCTTTACTCACGTTCTCCAATTCTTTTCTTCCATTTTCTTTTTCTTTTTTGGAAACCACATATTTAATATTTTCATTAAATTGTGTCAATACAATTTCAAGCAAATGCTAATTGGAAGACAGGGCCCAGAAATTCATAAAGGAAACAATTTTCCAGACAACAAGGAATGCCAACGTACTCTTCAACTCCAGCTGCACTATTAGTGGTCATGATGGTGCCAGTTAGCCAGTGTTATCCAGATTGCCAAGTGTTTACCACATCATCAATTTTCAGAATGCTCTGGACAGTTTCAGTTGCTAGAGTCAGTGCACTGACTAAAACCAACAGAGGCTGGACAACCAGTTCCTCCAGTATGTTGGAAATACCACCCTCTTGGACATTAATGCCTGTAGTTCTCTCTCCTTGGACATGTTGGTTTCTTTTTCTTTTTTTTTAACTGTTTATTTTACTTATTTTGTTTTTGGCTGTGTTGGGTCTTTGTTGCTGTGCACAGGCTTTCTCTAGATGTGGTGAGTGGGGGCTACTCTTTGTCACCACGTGTGGGCTTCTCATTACGGTGCTTCTTTTCTAGAGCACGGGCTCTAAGCGCGCGGGCTTCAGTAGTTGTGGCTCACGGGCTCTAGAGCACAGGCTCAGTAGTTGTGGTGCACGGGCTTAGTTGCTCCAAGGCATGTGGGATCTTCCCGGACCAGGGCTCGAACCCATGTCCCCTGCATTGGCAGGTGTATTCTTAACCACTGCGCCACCAGGGAAGCTCAGGCATGTTGGTTTCTTAGTTCTGTTACTGTAGAAATGGAACTCAGGCCAGTATTTTCAGCTAGAATAGATGGAATGACCTCCATAGCATCTGCAAAAGCACGAACACAGTAGTTCGTGAGTTATCAGTTAATTGCAGGGCCAACTCTATTTCTGGAGCACCACCTCCTGCAATAAGAGCTCCCTTCTTCACTAAACAGCAAATAACACACAGGGCATCATGAATGGAATGCTCAGCTTCTTCAATCACCAATTTGTTAGAATCACAAACAACAATTTGTACCTGTTTTTCCAGGGCTTACACAGCCTGTAATCTTGATCAGTTTGCCAGAACCATTTAAGTTGACCTCCTCAGCTAACTCAGCCAATCCCAGCATGTCAGCAGTGAACTGGTCAACATGAGCAACTGGTTTGGTTCCAACAGTCTTATAAATGAATTCAATGTCTTCTCTTTTAATACCCTTAACCACCATAATCTTCATTTTGTTCAGGAAATGTAAGGTAAGATCACTAAGAGCATCTCTTAGAATAGGCTTCTGTATGAGAAGAACATTACATTCTGTTTTTTTAATTTGCTTCACTAAATTTAGAATATAGGCTCTCTCCTCTCATAGTACCTGGTCCATCTGGACACAGTCAGAAACTACTATTTGATTGTCCATATCTGTTTTGGGTGCAGATAAGCAGAACTGAATAATCCCAATCTTAGCCTTTTCAACTCTGGTTATGCCAGAATTTGCCACATTTGAGTAAGAACCAGACCTTCCACCAACTAACAGTCATCAACTGTCCCATCAAGTTTCTTAACTATTTTAATATCTTTAAGATCTACACTAGTAGCTATGGCTGGGTCAATCACTTTCATCACTGCCTTTACACGCATTGGAGAAAGGAGACTTGAATACTGAGAGGCAATCTTTGAGTTCAATGAAGCGGTTGCACTATTTAACAAAGTTTCTCTATCACTCAGTTCCACAGGTCGAGACATGTCAGTCAAGATTTCGATACCCTTTTCCAAAGCCTTCTGGAATGACTCAGAAATGATGGTGGGATGAGGCTCTTTCTGAAGAAGCTTGGTACAGGAATCTAAGAGAGAGCCAGCAGTAATGACCACTAATGTGGTGCCATCTCCTGCTTCTATATCCTGAGCCTTAGACACTCCACCAGCATGCTGGCGGCTGCATGTAACACCTGCATTTGTTTCAGAATGGTGGCATCATCACTGGTAATGGTCACATCGCCTTTCCCATCTTGAATCATTTTATCCATTCCTTTTGGTCCAAGGCTTGTTCTAATAGCATCAGCAACAGCTTTGGCCGCGGAGATGCTGCTGAAGCAGATCTGGGCTGGCTTATCGCGGTGCTCATACACCCTCTTCCCGCAGCCGCCAGCAGCCCCGGCGGGCGGCCCGCTTCGGGGCGGCTATGTTCTCCAGCATGGCCAGCTTGGATGGGTCTGCGTGAGCTCAAGAAGGTTGAATGGACACAGATTCCAGCTGGATGAGGACTAAGGGTAAGCGCCCAGCGCCTTCACAAAGCTTCCAGAAAGCGGCCTTCCATTTTTTGAGCCCACTCTCCAATCAGGTTTTGTCCCCATACTTCAGTGAAACTGCTGTCAGAGTTACCAATAAACTTCAAATTGTCAAATCCAATGATCAATTCTGAGTCCTTATCGTACTCAACTCTTAACATTTGACACAGTGGATCCTGCCTTCCTCCTGAGATACTTTTCTCAGTTGGCTTCTAGAAAAGGAATTTTCCTGGATTCCCATGGATCTCACCATCTGTTCCTTTTTTAATTTTTTCCATTTCCCAATTATAAATATTGAAGCGCTCCAGGGCTCAATTCTCAGACCTCTACCCTATGTATACCCACTCTTCAGGAGAAACTAATTTAGAATCATGGTATTAAGTACCAACTGTACAAGAAGGAGTCACAAATTTATTTCTGGCCTCCATCTCTCCTGTGAACCCTAGACTTGAATGACCATCTGCCTTCTGGACAACTCCACTTGGCTGTCAACACGCATCTCAAACCCAGCATGTCCAAAACACAACCCAAACCCACTGCACCCTATTCCCCAAACACTCCCTTAGCCTCCCCATCTCACTAAGGTGGTACCACCATTCACCAAGTTACTCAGGTCAAGAATCTAAAGATTCATCCTCTACTCCTCTCTTTCTCTCACCCCATATCCAATCCATCAGCAAATCCTATTGGCTCTCCCTTCAAAATATATTTCAAATGTGACCATTTCTCACTGTTATTAAGTTACTATATCTAAGCCCTGTATATTTCACCTAGACCACTGAAATAGCTTCCTGACAGGTCTTACTACTTACCACTCTTGTACCAATTCATACTCCTACCAATGTGATTCTTTAAAATGCAAGTTTGTCCTTGTTCAAAAGACCCCAAGAGGAAAAATTTCAAAGTCCCTACCAAGTCTTATAAGGACCTAAATTTCCTGGCCCTTGGCTATGTCTCCAGTTTCATTTCCTAACTCTCTCTTACTCCATTCCACCAAACTGGTTTTTTGCCTCTCAACATTCCATGTATATTTCTGCACCAGGATTTGCTTTTGCTGTTCCCTTCATCTAGAACACTCTTCCACCAGGTAAGTGACATGGCTTGTGTCTCTGCTCAACTAGGTCTCTGCTCAACTGTCACCTCAGAGAGGCATTTCCTGACCACCCTACATCAAAAATTATACTGTCATTCTCTGTTCCATTATTATGTTTTGTATTTCTTTACTGTCCTTATCACTATCTGACATTTCATTCTATTACTAGTTTATATATTCACTAGTTTCTTTCTTAATTTCTGCCTTTACTGCTAGAATGTAAATTCCATGAGCGGAAGGCATTTTGTCTATTTTTTTTTTACTACTGTATCCACAGTGCCTAGAACTCTATGTGTGTCTGTAGTGTGTATGTAGTGATTTCTCTGTAAATATTTATTGGATAAATAATAGCTATCCAGAGCAATGAATGAATGAAGAGGCATGTCAAAAAATTTCAGAGCATCACAATAAAGACAAGATCATAAATATTTCCAGATAGAAAAAAACAGGTCACATGCAAAGAAATTAAATTCTGAATATATGATAATAGCAGATGCTAGAAGACACTGCAGAAATAACTTCCAAAATTCTGAAGGAATATTACTTTCAAACTAGAATTCTATACCCAACCAAACGTTTAGGTGACAGTAAAATAATGACTTTTCTGGCCCTGTAAGGAAGCAAAATTTTAAACTTTCAAATATGCGTTTTTAGGAAGCAACTAGAAGATGTAATATTCCTAAAACCAACTGAAGGAGTATATGAATAAAGCAGGAAGGAAAATGACATGGGACTTAGGAGTTAGTTGATCCAACACTAAGAATGGCAAGAGGAAGCCACAGCAGGACAGGTATGGATCTAGACCAGAAAGCAGTCAGAGCACATTGACAGAAGGACAGACAGCTGAAGGAAGATCTCCAAGCGGATGGGAGTGGGGGACTGGAACTGACAGATTATGATAGTCTGAACATCTGCGATAATTATTGTTATATGCCTAATAAGTCTGCTGGGACATCTGAAAAAAATTAGCCACAGGTACACAGAAAACAAAGCAAATGGGGAAAAATGCAATTGCTACATTAACTATGTAGCGGGTGGGTATTACGGAAATAAATGCAATTGAAGTGTATGCTACTTGATTCAGCAGTGAAAAAAACTGTAATAAAAGTGGTAAAGTAAGGGAAATAAATTATCAACTACCATAATGAAGGAAAGACTAAAAGACTAAAAAGATACTGCCTGAAATTCTAAATTGATGAATCAAAATAACAGACTAAGCATATTAGGTAGAATAAGGCCTGTGTAGCAGAGGAACACCTAAAACAGTTCAACGAGGCTGCCAGTGGGGAGGAGAACCGGGTGGGGATAGAGAACCCTGGGCAGGGATTATTGTTTTTCTGTTAAAAGTCTTTAATACTGAGGGCTTTTCTCCAGCTTTATTCAGATATAACTGATGTATGATAAACTGAACATGTATAAAGTGCACACTTTGATGGGTTTTGAAACCATTACCATAACCAAGGTAACAAATTTATCCATCACTACAAGAAGTTTCCTCTTGCCTCTTGGTAATCCCTCCTGCCTATCTCCTCTCTCATCATCACCCCCTCCCTCACCTATAACCTTCCCTGGCAACCACTGATCTGTCTTCTGTCACTACAGAATGGTATTTCTGGAACTTTACATAAAGAGAACCATACAGTATATATTCTTTTTTGTCTGGCTTCTTTCACTCAGCATCATTTTGAGATTCATCCTGCTGTCCTGTGTACCAATACTTCGTTCTTTCAAACTGCTGAGTAGTACTCTACAGTATGGCTATACCATAATTTGTTTATCCATTCACCTGTTGATGGACAGTATAAAGTGCCCTGGGACATCTGAGTATGGATATCTACTAAGAGGAAGTTAAATAAATAGAGCTCTGCAGGCAAGAGACCTCAGGTTAAGAACATAGATTTGGAAGTCATCATTATAAAAACAGTAACTGAGATAACTGAATGAAATTATCCATAGTGAACATGCAGAGTAAGATGAAAAATCTGATTCAAAGATCTCCTAGGTGGCCCAGTGGTTAAGATTCCGCCTGCCTATGCAGGGAACACGGGTTCGATCCCTGCTCCAGGAAGATCCCACATGCCGAGAGCAACTAAGCCTGTGCGCCACAACTACTGAGCCTGCGCTCTAGAGCCCGTGCGCCACAACTATTGAGCCCACGTGCTGCAACTACTGAAGCTTGCACACCTAGAGCCTGTGCTCTGCAACAAGAGAAGCGACTGCAATGAGAAGGCTGCACACCACAACAAAGAGTAGCCCCCACTCACCACAACTAGGGAAAGCCCGTGTGCAGCAATGAAGACCCAATGCAGCCAGTAAATTAATTAATGAATTAATTTAAAAAATCTGATTCAACACACTGAACTTATATATTAATGTCTTCTTCCTTTCCAAATGCCGCTAAAATGTCAGAAAATGTTTAAAGATGAAAAAGAAAATATATAGCTGTACAAAAAAAACAGGGAAAGGGTCTCATTCGTGAGCGATGAACACTGAGACATCTCTGAAAAATAAAAAGGAGAAGGAGGATTTCTACTTTCAGCACTGTGACCAATTAAATATCTCTGGCCACAAAACATTCAGATTTCTAGATAAACTGCAACAGATATACTTTAAAATGCATTGCTGAGCACTGCATATATCTAATAAAATATATAAGATGAAAAGCAACAAATCTACAAGGAGAAGTGGACAATTCCATGATCACAATGAGAAATTTCAAGGCATGTTTCTTAGTAAATGAAAGGCCAAGCAGACAAAAAAATTAATAAGTAAATAAGAGATGTGATTACAACACTACAATTAACAAGTCTGATTTAAAGGGCACATACAGAACCCACACACAACAATTAGAGGACAAGAGCTGTGGAGGACTTTGGACCAGTGGAGAGTTCACCCTGCCCTGCTGGGGCAAAGTGACTGAGCAAAGACAGGGCTGTCACGGTTACACACTGTATCTCTATTATTTGAATGGTGCTGAGGCCTAAACCTTTGCCGCCTAACAGGAGCTTGTTGGAGAGCAAAGAGTAGAGGACTTTTCTCAATTTTCTCTGTCCTGAGGGGGAGAACCCCCAGCTTGTGTGAGCATCCTCCTCCGGGACTGAGGTGGAAGAAGGGGAGGCACGGGCAACTGGCAGCACTTACCTCTTTGTTTACTGTCCCAGGTAAGTCTAGTTCCTATAAATTCTGAGTGTCTGGTAATCAGATCTTATGATGAAAAGAATTAAAACACACTGTGTTTAATTCTTCCAACTCAGAAGCTATTTTGCAATAGCTATAAATAAACCAATGGTCAGCACTTAAGAACTATTATCGTCCAGGGCGGACAAAATGAAAGTAACACATGTATGTTTTGCTATAGGAAAACAATTTTCTTATGGGGCAAACATGGCAAGTCACATCCTCTGTTTAATTCTTCTAGAGTGCCAACACTGGTTAATCCAACAATGTTGCTCTTCATGCAATCTGCAGGGATAAATCAGATGCTGAAAACTCAAATACCTTCAGTGGCCAGGCAGATAAATTCAAAAGTGTATAAGACAGTAGGAGTGGTTGGCGAGCAGCCGCTACTCAATTCTAGTGGACTGTTATTGGAAAGTGGGAGCACAGAGCTGTTAGGTATTTCAATTTTTCGTAAGAAAACAGAAACTGGATTTGTATGTGAAATCTCCAATGAAGAGGACAAACAAAACAAGTCTTCAGATGAGAGCCAGTGTAGGCCACTAATGTTCAAACTCCGTTGCAAACTAATAGATCTAAAGAATTGTAGACCTGGAAGAGACCTGAGTAGACTTTTAAGTCTATTGTTTTTAAAATGTGTGTGTGTGTGTGTGTGTGTGTGTGTGTGTGTGTGTGTGTGTGTTCTGCCAAGGAATATTTTCTTTAATACAAAGAAGCCTACTATATGAAATAAATAAAAGCACAGCTGCTCTGGCTGAACAGGAAGCCCTCCCTCTGAGACACCTCACACTGCTCCCCTTCCCCACCAGAGATCTCAAAGCACCTCCAGAGATCACAGTTTGAAAACCACTGACCTAATCCAAACCCTCAGATTACAAGTGAGAAAATGGAATCAATTTCTTACTGAAATTTTTACTGAAATCCCCCAATCTAGTCTGAATTAGAATTTAAGTGCCCTTATTCCTGAGCTAATGCTACTGATAATAAGTGAGAGCTTTGACCTATTCAGCACCTACCACAAACTAGGCCACTGTGCTTTTTCATTACCAGTTCTTTTTACAACAGTCCTATGGGAGGGATGTCCTTATCTCCACCCTGTAGATGAGGAAACTGAGGCTCTAAGAGCACCTTTTACAGTCACGTAAGTAATAAGTGACAACCAGGAGAGGAACCTGGGTCCATATGACTCCAGATCTGTCCTCTGTAACCCCAACTCTCCCTGACAATTACCCTTCCCCAAAGCACGAGACAGGCGAGAATGGCAATAAGAATGAAGGGGAAGAAGGTATCAAAAAAGGACTGAGAATCTTCTAACATGAAACAAAACTCAACACATGTTCACAGGACACATTAATCAAAGACAATAAGACCTCAAACTATGTTTATCATATTGCAGATGATACATGTACCTCCTGAACGAGGTAATTCTGGAACAGGTAATTTTTCAGTCTGTCTGTCTATCTATTTAATTAAAAAAAATTTTTTTGGCCGTGCTGCACAGCTTGCGGGATCTTAATTCCCCAACCAGGGGAAGTCCCCTGCAGAGGAAATGTGAAGTCCTAACCACTGGACCACCAGGGAATTCCCTGGAACAGGTAATTTTAGAACAAATAATTGCACTTTAAATAATGGGTAGTCAGCCTGTTATTGAATTCATCCCAAATGGTTGAAAAAACAGAATGAGCATATTCCCCTGTTTAAATAAAATTCTTGATAGGAATCTTTTATGTTCTTCCATAAAACGTCCTACGTATCATTCTCAGGAACCAAACCTTGACTGAGATAGAAAGACTAGTAACCTGACTCATCGTGACATTTCTTGTGTCCTTAATCTCATACTCAGAATATCATATTATTAAAATAGTATTTAGCATGGTAAATGCTATGTAAATCCAGCAACTGAGCAAAGATTCAAACTTTCTAGGCTCTTCAGTTGGTTCCCTCTCTCCCCGCTGAATGACACACCTTCTTCAACTCTCTCAGTAACCCAAAGCCTTCACGATCTCACACAAGAATTTCTCCTTTTCAAATTTCATTCTCAAAGAAGGCTCAGAAACTCATCCAATAACTAATCACAGCATAAAAAAATCAATACTGCTTTTGAAATTCTAGCATTAAGTAATAATTAAAATAGTCCTGTCGGTTATATTTTTAACACTCAGAGAAATAAAAGGTAGGCACCTTTAAGAAAATGGTCAGTTCCTGGCAGAAATTCTGTCGTAGTTACTATTCGTACTAGCAAGGACGAGGAAGAAGAGGACAATTAAGAAGGCAAATTATACCACTCTTCTGAAGAAGAGCCACAGCCAAACTATGATATATAGACAATGAGAACCAAAATATGTGGGGTATTTTATATAATTCTTTGCTGGAAATAATGCCAGCATTGGAATTCTAGTTCCAGCCCTGTCATTAGCTACTGGTGTCACCTCTGGCAGATAATTTTCTGTCTTTGAGTCTCAGAGCATTCATGAGTAAAACGAACATGATGAACTACTGGATGGTCTCTAAGGACACTTTATGGCTCAAAACGTTTATGAAGAGGGTAACAAAGACTTGAATAGCAGAGCTGGACATACATTTCAAAACAACTTTAGCTACCACGATTAAATTTTCTCCTTGTTAATTAACTCTGTCTTGCACTGAGCTTTAGAGTGAACATTTCCACTTCCATCTAACCAGCGGTCCTATTTTGGGGACTCTCAACGTAGGTGGGATGCTACAGAAACTTAAGGATGGATGCAGGGATGCAAACTGACAACAAAAACATAGGCATATAATCCAAGCTTGGCCAGCTGGATGCTCCAGGTATTGAGATCCTTTTTTTTTTTTTTATAAATTTATTTATTTAGTGGCTGCATTGGGTCTTCGTTGCTGCACACGGGCTTTCTATAGTTGCAGTGAGCGGGGGCTACCCTTCATTGTGGTGCACAGGCTCCTCATTGCAGTGGCTTCTCCTGTTGCGGAGCATGGGCTCTAGGCACGTGGGCTTCAGTAGTTGTGGCTCATGGGCTCTAGAGCAGAGGCTCAATAGTTGTGGCACATGGGCTTAGTTGCTCTGTGGCATGTGGGATCTTCCCAGACCAGGGCTCGAACCCGTGTCCCCTTCATTGGCAGGTGGATTCTTAACCACTGCGCCACCTAGGAAGTCCCTGAGATTCTTGTATAAAAGAACAGTCAAGATTATTTGAGGCAGTTGCAGTGGGAACAATAATGCCACCAGTGCCAAAATAAGTGTCCAGGGACAATGGTTCAGGAAGTGTCCACTGGCGTTAGCACTGATGACTGACTGATCTGACAGCATGATCTTTGCTGTGCTCTGGTTCCCTCTGCTCCTCCCTGGTTCTCCAGCCTCTCCATTGATCCGACAAGCTAGTCGACACCCATCCATTTTCTGCTTCAGTTAGTCAAAGTTGGTTTCTACTGTTTGCAACCAAGAAGACCAACTGGTATAGCAATTGTAAAAAGAATGAGTTGTAAGTGACCTCAGTTTCTGAAAGGGGGAGAATTCTAGAACCGGTCTTCTGGCCTAACTGGGGCCAAAAGCAAGTGAACACTCTGTCAGTATTTAAAGATGGAAATCTGAGAGCTGATGGTATACAGTAGAAAAACAATTAACTGCAATCACTCAGATTCAAAGAACTTCTTAGAATGATGTGCCCAGTGAAGACAAGGCTGAGCGGCTGCTGCCAGAGAAGCAGGGAAAGGTATAAAGAGCATCACGTATTTAAGGACTGTGGGCTGAAGTGAGTGCTTCTAGGGGCACTGTTTGGCTTAGGAAGAGAGTGACAAACTGGCATTCCTGAATTCTTGGCTCAAGGTGTGGAGTGAAACAGAAATATTAAAAGAGGCAGACCACTCCAGATTGGTAGGTGGCAGATTTAATGAGCAAGAAAACTTAAATACGAGGCTTGTCCTGGGTGGCCACAAAATGAGTAGATCTCCACATCTGCCCGCCACAACCTTAAAAGTTTATACAGAGGCCTTCAATGGGCTCAGTCACACATACTGTCCAGGTGGTCTCAGTACCACTTTACTATCTCAAGCCTGAAGCTGAAAACCAAAGGCACAGTTTGATCCTGCAGGTTGCCAAATTATATCACTTAAATTTGCTTCCCTTTCACATAGGAGATCCAGTGATACTGTGACAAGAAGGCAGTGGGACCTCAAGATCTGAAGTAGGGATACATCACAAGGTTCAGAGTTCCCACACAGGACTCTGAACCCACAGCCCTCAAAACACACCCTCATCCCTGGTCTGCTGAGGCCCTCATCTGAAAGACTTACTTTCTAAGAAGAAAATCAATAGCCTATAACCCATTCCCACCACACTTCGATCTATAAGAAGAGTTCTACCCCACCATGCCGTGGGAGGGTCACGTCAAAATTAAATCTGAAAAAAGGATTATACATTATTTGTAAAACACTGTACATTTATATTGGTTTGAGGGTGCTGGATTATGGAGGAAAGAACAAAATTTTAGATGGGGCTAATACTGATAGGAATGTACTGATTCTAGATTCAATGTGCTAGCTTCAGAGACTGGGCTTTTGGAGGTCAGATGATAAATGGGCTTTGGACAGGGGCTTGGTGGGACCCTGTGGGAGGAGACAATCGAGAGGACCTGACCCATGAGCCGGACCCTCGCAATCGGAAGTCCCTCATCCCCTCTACTGTCCTTGGAAGGTGTGTTTCACTGGCCTTCCCTGCACGTCAGAGCACCTGGACGGTACGTGTGACTGAGGCCAGTGAAGTCCTCTATATAAGATTCTGGCGGGCGGATGTGGAGATCTACTTATCTTGTAGCCACACACGACAAGCCTCATATAAAAGTTTTCTTGCTTATTAAATCTGCCACCTACCAATCTGGAGTGGTCTGCTTCTTCTTCAGTCTCTCCCTGCCCTCTGTGTATGGGGGTCAGTTTCAGATTACATAGGGGCAACTCCAGAGGAGGATGCGAATTAACAGACCCCAAATCCAACCCAGGGTAATTTCCCAAGCCCATGTGTGTATACTTCAAATTGCTGTGTTTCACAATAGTACAATCACCATACTGGCTTCCTGGATAAACATTTTTATGGCTGAAGCGGCCAAACAAAAAACATTAGAGGTCTCCCTCTACCATGATAGAAAATCAAAAGCAATATTGCAGATGGGGCTTTCAGAGATGAGTGACATCATCAAAAATAGATGCAGGGGTAGAAATCCTTGGCACCTGTCCATTTTAACTGGGTATGTTATTAATACTTGGTCTTATGCAACCTTAATCAGATAGCTAAGGTACGTTTCCAGATGTGGTCTCTTTAATGTAGCAAATCAGTACAGCCTTAGCAACACATATGCAGTTCTAATCTGGCCAATGCTTCTTCCTCCAAAAGGAATATACCTTCACCTAGCGAGGACAGCAACACATCTTCAACAACTTGCCTTAGAGCAGTCATTCTCAAAGACTGCTCCCTGAAGCAGCAGCAGCAGCATCCCCTGGAAATTTCTTAGACATGTACGTTCTCCATCCCACTCCAGACCTACTGATTTGGGAATTCTGGAGGTGGGGTCAGTGATCTGTGTTCTAACGAGCCCTTCAGACAATTCTGACCTGGGGTTGCTGGTGCTATAAGATCTTGAAGAGGAACTCTGGGTTAAAAGGCTAATAGAGAGATCAAAAGAAGAAAAATATTTTGGTTTTAAAAAATATATAAAGCTAAGTCTAAGCAGAGAGGGCCTGTGGCAGTATCTTGTCTGTACCTTGCCTCCCTTAGCACTAAAGATGCACGTTATATCACTTTTCTGAAGAATGAATCAGAATCCCCCCAGTACATGGAAGAAGGCACTTCACAAATGACTGTAAAGCATCTGATTCTCAGCTCAGGATTCGTGCTTTCTACTCATGGTGACATACACAGTAACTCTCAAGAAGTGGTAAGAGCTTTGTTTCTTACTTTAAAATGTCACTAGAAAGAAAGTCAACTTCTAGTGATAGTAATGAAAATTGAGAAAAAGTGAAGAAGTTTAAGAAATGATTGAAAAAAAAACTGGTGGGCCTTGGTAGCTAGGCAACAGACTCACTAAAGATGTAAAGGGGTCCTTAAATGTTTACACTTCACAGAGCAAATACTGTCAAAGTGGTTACAAGAGTCTTGAGAAATTCTTTGAGAATGTTAATGGACTACTGTATAATCAAGGGGTGCAGGTTCTGCCACTTATTATCGTGAATGTGACCAATCTCAGGCAAGTCAATTTCTTTTTTAAAAAATGCAAAGCAGAGCCTGCAACATAAGAAAAGAATTAAAAACAGAAATTTGCATTATTTCCACAATGGAAAACTTGTTATTTTTTAAGTAGTTCTTAGCAGCGAGCATTACAAATTTTAAACTATTTCTCCAAAAGAGCTTCCCTTTAGAAATTAGACAGATATACAGTAAGTGGTTGGTACTACAAAATAACCTGTCCACTGAAGAGTCAATTTTTTAATTTAAAACCTGTAACTTAGAGAGTGTGGCCAAGATGGTAGAGTAGGAGGACTCTGAGCTCACCTCCTCCCATGGGCACACCAAAATTACAGCCGTTTACAAAGCAACTATCAATGAACACAATCTGAAGACCAGCAGAAAAGGTTTTCCATAATTAAAAATACAAAGAAGGGGGGCTTCCCTGGTGGTGCAGTGGTTAAGAATCCGCCTGCCAATGCAGGGGACACGGGTTCGAGCCCTGGCCTGGGAAAATCCCACATGAGCTACAACTATTGAGCCACATGCCACAACTGCTGAGCCTGTGTGCCACAACTACTGAAGCCCATGCACCTAGAGCCTGTGTCCCACAAGAGAAGCCACCACAATGAGAAGCCTGCACACTGCAATGAAGAGTAACCCCCGCTCACCACAACTAGAGAAAGCCTGAGCACAACGAAGACCCAATGCAGCCAATAAATAAATAAATAAATAAATAAAAATTTAAAAATAAATTAAATAAAAATATAAAGAAGAAACCACAATAAGACAGGTAGGAGAGATAGTAATACAATACAGTCAACACTCACTCCCCAGGGCAGGCAACACACAAAGGGGAGGGTTATCACAATCACAGAGGCTCTCCCTGAGGAGCGAGTGAGGGGCCCGAATCCTGCATCAGGCTCTCTAGCCTGGGAGTCCTGCACTTGGAAGATGAACCCCCAGAATGTCTAGCTCTGATGGCCAGCAGGGCTTGCGTACAACAGAGCTGGAGCGATGCAGGAAACAGACACTCCACTCTTAAAGGGCACGTGCAAAACTTCATACACTCCAAGTCCCAATGCAGAGGCAGTAATCTGAATGGGTCAGACCCACTTACTTATCTTAGAGAGGCTCCCAGAGAGGCGGAAGGCAATTGGGACCGCCTGGGGGAAACAGACACTGGAGCCATCCATTTTGGGGAGCTCATTCCACGACAAGGACACTGGGGCTGACAAGCACCATTTTGGAGTCTTCCCTCTAGCCTGTTAGTGGTGGGGGTGTACCACTACCTCTGGCAGCCACCACACAAGGCAGGGACTTGCAGCCAGCAAGGCCGGGGACCAGCCCCACCTACCAGGGTGCCCGCAGCAGTTAGCCCTGTCACAAAAGAAGGGCCCACACAGCCCACACAGTGGGCACCCCTAGAGCATAGAGCTCTGGTGGCCAGAGGGGAGTATGCTGCTGGGCCCCACAGCATGTTTCTTATGTAAGACCAATTCTCCAAGACTGGGAAACAAAACTGACCTAACACATAGAAACAAACACAAAGAATTTGGCAAAATGAAGAGAGAGAGGAATACGTTCCAAATGGAGGAACAAAACCTCAAAAGAAGAACTACGTAAAATGGAAATAAACAACCTATCAGATAAAGAGTTCAAGACAATGATCACAGGATGCTCAATGAACTCAGGAGAAGAATGGATGAACACAATGAAGAATTTAATCAAGTTTGAAATTATAAAGAAGAACTAAACACAGGTGAAGACTACAGTAACAAAGAAAAAATACGCTAGAAGGAATCAATAGTAGCTCAGATAATACAGAGGATCAGATCAGTGAACTGGAATACAGAGTAGTGAAAGATCACCCAAGTTGAACAGGAAAAAGAAAAAAGAATTTTAAAAAACGAGGATGGTTTAATTTAAGAGACCTCTGGGACAGCATCGAGCATACTAATATTTGCATTATAAGGGTCCCAGAAGAAGGAGAGAGAGAGAAAGGGGCAGGGAATTTATTTGAAGAAAACTTGTAACTTGAAAAAGTATAATTCACATTCAGGTACACGCAACAAACATTAATGAATGCATAACAAATATACAAACTAGAGTAATAAAACTTCATTATCTACATGCCACATTCTCAAGGAAAGGTAATAATCACAACAGACTTCCCATGGTCTAAAAGAACCATGTCTCTTTGCGGACAGGCTCTCCTGAAGGCATAACTAATAATATCCTAGACTGTGGAATATCAAGGAATGGCCCTAGGAACCTTGTGCCTCTCAGCAGAGACTCCCGGGAGAAATGCTGTTCTCTGTTCACATACAGGTCTAACCCTGATTCTGTAGACTCAGAAGTAGTCAAGGTACTTTCCCTACTACTGCAGTACAATGTCAGAAAGGAAGGTAAGCTTATAGCGTCTACATTTAAGACCCAACAGTAGCCACTATATAGACAACTGATCTGGAACACTTTTCCATATCTGTTTTATTTTAAATGACTCAATAGCTTACTTTCAGAATACGTACACCTATTTTCAGAAAGTCTTCCCTAAAAAATAAAGAGGTTAGTCACACTAAACATTTTCTTTACTTTTGTATGGGGTAGAAGAGCAGAGAATAAGAAGGAAAGGAGGGGTACACTAGACTCATCTAAAAGCAGATGAATGTGTTTAAAAACTAGTGTCCAATAGAAACATATTTTTTCTTAAAAGTTTGCTTATACAGTTCTTCTCCATCCCTTTATTTTTAACTGAATAGAGACATTTTACTAGTGCGTATTAACAGGTGGAAAGGAAAGGACTTTTTTTGGCTCCCTTCCCTTTAGACTGTTCAAAAGTGGAACAACCACATGCTGTTCCAAACACAATACATGACTTAGCTTTGCCTAGGGCTTAATGAAGGCAATTCAAAAAGAAAAATACAATATTCCGGTTTCCATTTTCCCTGGATCAGTCTCAGGTCTTTCTGCATGAAATCAGTCTCTCAAGGGACATCAACCTCACAATTTGAGAAACAATGCTCTAGCTATGAAACAAAAAGCAACACAATGGAAAACCAGCAACCATTTGTTTTTCTACTTGGGAGAGTTAGACTGTACTACATCCTTTTCATTACAAAGCCAACTGACTATTCAGAATTGTAAATTAACTCTTTGTAATACAAATGACTTTGGTCTCAGATAATAAAGTAAGGAAAAAAATCAAAGTCCCTTATTTCAAGCAATCTCTGAAACAAAACTAAAGGATGAGGATATCTCTGTCAGACCCTTTGGTTTGTGATAAACTGATTTAAAAAAATTATCTGGAAAGTAAATAACATATAACACATGGCAACATATTAATACAAATGCACAATAATGATTATTACATGCTTTATGTGTGTAATCCTTAAGAACATTTGCAAGTACTTTAAACCAGGGTTCAGCAAATTACAGTCTGTGGGCCAAAAATGATGCACTGTTTTTGTTAATAAAGTATTATTGAAACACATCCACACTCATTTGTTATTTGCTACAATTGAAGAGTTGAATAGCCGTGACAGAGACTGAATGTTTTGCAAAGCCCAAAATATTTACTATTCACCCTTTACAGAAAATGTTTGCATTCCCTGCTCTAAACCAGTGGGTCTCAAATTTTAATGCTCATAAGAAACACCTGGACAGTTAAACAGTTTCCTGGGCTCTACTTTCACAGTTCATGACTCAGTAGGTTGGGATGGGGTCCATGAACTTGCATTTCTAACAAGCTCACAAGCTGCTGGTCTATGAATTAAACTTTGACAACCACTACCCTAAACCATCTCATATACTCACAGATCAGCAACGACCACAAATGCTATAAATTCTATACAACAGGATAGCCATCGCACATAATGAAAACTAAGGCATAAAAGAGGAGGGAGATAGACCTCTTGACTTACATGAAACTCTTGGTAGCTAAGAAGGTACAACTGGTTGCCATAATCATCAGATAATTCTTCAGCCCCTTACCCTAACATTAATTCATAGTTAACACTGGAAATCCAACCAGGACCAGCAGGAGCCAAAGGCAGTTGGGTTGAAGGTATAAAACCCAATGAGTTCTTTAGAAAAGCTATAAAACACTTTTTAAAAGTAAAAGCTAAGGTATATTCAGTTATAATTTAGTATTTGACTGGACTATAAATTAAGTACTAAAGTACAATGTCTGAAAAGATATCAGACACATAGTTTATAATACAATGATCCAATCAAGAAATTAATTCTTTCACTCCATATAAATAAATATAAATGGTTAAAAATCTAATCCTTTAAATAAATTCAAAACAAATGTGTCAAGCTAATATGGGAAAGAACAGAGAGGATATCAAGTGATTAGTGCCTTTCATTTAGACTCTGCAGAGGATAGAGGTGGAAGGTAAAGATTTGGAGGGAAAATTCTCACTCCTGATTTATCAGAATAGGAAACATCTCCTTCTCCTTTCTTCAGCTTTTATTGAACATCTACCATGCTCAAAGGCATTGTACACGGTACAAGGCATTAGAGATAGAAATGCATAAACGCGTAGGCTCAACAACCTTGCAAGCTAGGGAGAGAGCCACGTAAATAAGTACAATACAGCATGCTAAGAACAAGAACAGTTGTATCAGAGTGTAGAGCAGTGAGCTGATTACGCTTGGGAGAAAGGTGAAAGGAATGCTTCTCTAGACAGGGAGTTACTGCTTTAACTGAGACTTGAAGAAATCCACCAGATGAAGAAGGAAGGGTAGGTATCTGAGCCCAGGAGGCAGTGGATACAATATGTGCAAAGGTATGGAAGTGAGAGGGAGTAATATGGATCTGAGTTGTACAAACAGGTCAGTTTGGCCAAAGCAGAGTGTGTAACATGAGAAGCGATGAGATGGGAAGCTTAACAGGAAGGCAGGATCTCATACAAAGAACCTTGATTTCTAGTGTATGGAAATAAATTGATTTTTATATATTGATATTGTATCACACAATCAAAAAAAAAATAGAAAATAAAGAACCTTTGGTGCCACACTAGTCAGGTCTTTATTTTTCCAGCTTTAGGGAAATGGGGAAGAGTTTTAACCCGAGTGGACTGCACTTGCATTTTACTAAAATCACTTTGGCACCACCAGAGGGGAAAGACTGAAGCCAAAGGATTTTATTTTTGATCTACAAATTTTGACGAGATTTTGTATTCAAGGCATGGATGAGAAAGGTAGAGATGATTAGAGGCTAAAAAAAATCTCCCAGCTTAATTTTTATTGAAATGAAGTTTAGGAAGAAGCAGCAAAGACTGAAATTAACACGTGACATTCTAATCTTAGAAAATATTTTCTTTTTTATCTAATAAAGTCAAGGATAAAAGAAAAATCCACAAAAACCGTTAAAGACGACATTATGGTCCATGTTGACAGAGAAGACTGCATCAGTTTATAGTGCTCAGATCTTGGACAAATCACAACTTCTCTGGGCTTCAGTTTCTTTACCTCTATAATGACAGATTCAAAGGTTCCTAACCTGGGCTATAAATAGAAGTGTATTTCAATATAATTGGTTTCCTTTGTAATCCTACTTATTTTACTTAAATTTTAAAATTCTGAGAATGGGTCAATAGCACAAAAGAGGATAAGAAGTTCTGCATGATATTTAAGTTACTTACAACCTTCAAATTATAGAATTTGGGGCATTCAATACAGGAACTAAAAGAGAATGACACTGGCTAAGGACAAACAAGGACAAGGCAACAGGAAAAGCATAATACATTGGACCAAAAAGATAATTTATAGGGATTTAAAGTCTGACTTAGGTTGATAATATTTTGCCTTTCCATTTCCTTTTCTTCTTTTGTAAGCTTAGGTTAATGCTGGTATCAAATGGCTGCTTGATGGCTTCCTTTTATATCCTTAAACCAACTGAAGTGTGATTTATGGCATAAAACTTAATCGTAAAGGCTAAGAGAAAATGTAGATTATATAACGAAAAGATTAGCAATGTCAGCAATCAAATAAAGGAGGTAAGAACAAAAATGCCTTCTTGATAAAGTCCAGACACAAAACTACCTGGGAAAGAAGCTAACTAAATGAAAAATAACCTTCTTTGGGTCAGAAACAATTGGTTTTAAAAAGACATGACTCGATCAAAAACTAGTTCTTTCAATTATAATATTTAATAGCAGGGATGTATCTCTCCCTATCTTCATAATGGTACTCTATGATAGGAACTCCAAATTATCTGAATTTATAAGGTCAATTCAAACTTAAAATCCATGTAGCTACTATACCAAAAGGAGGCCAGATTTAAAAAAATTTTTAAGAACTATGTAAGATATGAGTTATAAAACATATTATCAGAGAAAACGTGAATGTTATAATTATTCCTTGAAGTTACTCATACTACATACTTTATTTAATCAGATTAAACAATCAAAATGTTTCTGATTAACCAGTGGAAGTCTCACCATATGATCTGTTCAATGTTCAAAATGATACCTTGCACTGGTTTGAAAAACCACTGAAAAATTACAGTAATATAATTTGCAATATCTTTTTAAAGTACTTCAACTTAGTATTCAAAAGCTCTCCTATTTTAGACATGAGTCTACAATGAGGTAGCTGGACAACTATTCAACTAAACAACAATGGAAGACTTTAAAAGCTGCAAAATCAAGTCTGGTCAGTTTCTAAAGTTGTGACCATATTAAAATTGCTGCGGTTTCAACTCTTAGAAACAATCTGAGGGGGGAAAGCGTTTACCATCCTCAGCTTTTCTGGAGGAAAACTACAAAACATTTGTCTTCTTTCCTTCATGAAATTTATCCACCTAACAGATCTGTAAGAGAGGACAGGTTCTTGTCTCTACAGGTAACTCTTTCTTCCCACACCTCCCTAGCAATCCGCACATC
Source organism: Hippopotamus amphibius kiboko (assembly GCF_030028045.1). Lineage (NCBI taxonomy): Eukaryota > Metazoa > Chordata > Mammalia > Artiodactyla > Hippopotamidae > Hippopotamus > Hippopotamus amphibius. The sequence continues at coordinate 140,530,353 of NC_080190.1, read as the reverse complement.
TCTAAACCAGAGGCAGGTAACTGAGGCACCTGAGGCAATCTTTAGTGTCACTCTGCTCCTCCCCTGACGTGTTTGGTTTTTTTTTTCCCTCTAAACAGGTATCTTACAAAGAATACTTAAGCAGTATACTTAAAAAAAAAAAAGTTTTTAGCAAAACACTATCTACAGCCCCAAGATATTCTAGACATTGATTTGCTTCAGGAAAACAAAGCCAAGTGAACATAACTACTTATGAAAATATATGTAGTCCAAGCACTTTTAGTCCAGGCAATATAGATTATATATTCAATTGATTAGAAAAAATTCAGAATTCACATTTCTAGAGTTACTATCATAATTGACTCAGGAGAGTAAAATACTTGCCAGGAGCAAGATATTTCAAAATCATTCATAACTATACTTCATATAAAATGAACCCGATCTTAAGCAAATCCACTAAATAGGGCCACAAATATACATAAACATAAGTTAGTAGGAAGATTTACTTTTCAAAGGGATTTATTCAAATCCCTTCCTGTGTGTATGTTTTTTTTTAAAGGTCCCATTTGTAGTTTATTCCAGAACAGGGCATAAACTACTTTCCCATATAGATACGAAGAACTACTCACCTCCATTTCCACAGCAGCAATACTCTGATCATAATGACCCATCAGATTAGGGAAAAATGTCATGTTGTAGGCCATTTTCATACATCTGGGAACAGTAATTGGTTCACAGGTGAAAAGACTGTGCCCTCTTACGAGGGGTAGAAAAATACATGTCCACAAAAATGTAAACGTTTCCATTTTCCTTAAATTCCCAATTTTACCACATGGCTTGGATTAATTGCTCTCTTCATTCTCAGATTTCCATCCAAAGATAAAATGTTCAAATTCCTCATGTAATTACTTTACCATTTTGAAGGAAGCTCTTTTTCCTGAAAACGAGTTCTGGGTCAGTTACTGTAAAAGCAACCAAAAGGGTGTATCAGCAACATCTGTCACAGACGCAAATGCAGACGTCAAAGTGCAGAGTTAAGATTTTCACCCTAGGTACTAACACTTAAAACCGACGGAAATTTTCGTCCCATCGAGATACTCTTCCACCTGCCTTGGCACAGAATCTATCACTTGCTGAGGAAGTCTCATCTCTAAGGAATGGATGATGGGGCTTTGTGCTGTATGAAGAGGGGCACTGGATGAGTGAGGTGAAGAAAATGGTGGAGGTGGGAATAAGTTAATAAAATTGTAAAATCTGAAAGTCCCTGTTGGATATCTTATTACGCACAACAAAACTGAGTCCCAGGGAAATTCCTTAAGACCTCATGAGTTCTTAAATTCTTTAAAGAATCTAAAGGGCCAGTTATTGTGGTACCCTTCAGGAGACATACTTCTATGTTTTTAAAAAGGCCAACTAGAGGCAGACGTCTAGGATTCCTACGCGGAGGAGCGAAAGAGTGTTCAAGGGCTGGGGGAGTAGCTATCTCACCGAAAAGGAAAATGAGCAAAGCTGTCCCGGCTGCGCGACGGAATCTCGGTGGGAGGGAAGCTGTGGTCCCTGAGCCAAGAATAATCACACCCCCCTCACCCCATCCCCCCAACACACATCGGTGCCCCGGCTTCCAGCGCCGGGCAGGGCAACTCGACCCCACCCCCGGGCACCTGCCCCAGGCCCAGCGCCGGGCGCAGCGTCCCCGGCCCCGCGGGGACCAGCATCGCCTTTCCCCAACTTCCGGGGAAACTTTGGCGGGTGCGGCCCGTCCCGCCGCCGCCTCCCCCGCACCCGCGGCTCCGAGCGCGCGACCCCCCCCCCCCGCCCCGCACCCCTCGAGGCCCGCCCCGCTCCCCCCTGCACCCGCCCGGCCGCGGCCGCCCGCGCAGCCGGAGCCCGAGGGCCCTCACCTCGGGCGGCGGTCGAAGGCGCCCGTTCCTCCCCGTCCCCGTCCAGCCCACCGGACCCCCGCGACCAGAGACGGCTCCAGGGACTGTCCAGGGCTCTAGCCCCCTCTGGAGCCGCACCTGGAGCGAGAGCTGAGCAATCCCGCGAGACTGCGCCGCCAGGTCGGGCGGGCAGGTCTCGGCTCGCGGCGGCGGCGGCGGCGGCGGCGGCGGCGGCCCTGGCTCTCCGCCCGGCCCCGCCCGCGCAGTGCCGGCGGGCCTGGCTTCTGGGCCTGCCCTGCCAGGCCGGGTTGGACGGTGTGGCGGTGTCGGGGTCCGGCTCTTGGGCCAGGGAGCCCCCTCCACTTTGCCGTCTCTTTTGTGTCATCCAGAGGGATTCAGCCTAGAAGGGTTTTTTTGAAACTCATGCTGATTCCCAAATAAAGCTTTTTCTAGAAGAACCCAATTTATTTTGAATTTCAGGCGCTAAGAATTCGTAAACGGGGCCAATTTGCTCTGTAAAGTCAGTTGCCCAAGTGACCTTAGTTGGAGAGTAACTTCCTGGGTATCTGTCTTAAAAACACGAACACAGCAACAAAACAAAAACAAAAAACAAAAACCCTTTTATTAATTCAGAGAGTCTGGTCACCAACTGGAGGCACAGGTGGCAATGGGATTTCAGCCCTGGCAGGTCCTATGCTTTAATGATGCAGAACTGTAATACAAAGCTGAACTGCTTTAGAAGTCAACCCAGTTTTTAGTACCAAACGTGCCGTGCATCATCTCACAGTGCTTCCCTATTCATCCCTCCTTCCCCCTTGACGTTTGAAAATCACCAGATCTTTTTATTGTCACCAAGTTTGGTCTTTTCCAGAATGTCATACATTATCTTTTCCAGTGGAATCACACAGTATGTAGTTTTTCAGACTGGCTGCTTTCACTTAGCAATATTCCGTCATGTCTTCTCATGGCTTGATAGTTCATTTCTTCTTAGTGATAAATAGTATTGCATTGTCTGGATGCACCACAGGTTATTTAACCATTTACCTACTGAAGGGCATCTTGGTTGATTCTAAGTTTTGGCTCTTATGAATAAAGCTGTTATAAACATCTGTGTGCAGGTTTTTGTGTAGAAGTAAGTTTTCAATTCCTTTGGGTAAATAGCAAGGAACCAGATTGCTGGATCATGTGGTAAAAGTATATTTAGTTTTATAAAAATAAATAAATAAATAAATTTTTAAAAAGTGCCAAACTGTCTTCCAAAGTGGCTATACCATTTTGCATTCACACCAGCAATGCTTGAGAATTCCTGTTGTTTCATGCATGGCCAACGTTTGATTTTGTTAATGTTCTGGATTTTGCCTGTTCTAATATGTGTTTAGTGATATCTCTGTTTTGATTTGCATTTCCCTGATGAAATATGATGTGAGCATTTTTTTCATGTGCTTATTTGTCATCTCTATATCTTCTTTGATGAGATGTTTGTTAAGGTCTTTGGCCTATTTTTTAATTGGGTTGTTTTCTTATGATTATGTTTTAAGGGTCCTGTGTATATTTTGGATAACAATCCTTTATCAGATATATCTTTTGCAAATATTTTCTCCCAGTCTGTGGTTTAACATCCAATTCTCTAGACCTCATCTTTCACAGAGAGGAAATTATTACTTTTAATGAAATCCAGTTTGTTAATTCTTTCTTTCATGGATCGTGCCTTTGATGTTGTATCTAAAAAGTCTTCACCAAACTTAAGGAGTTCTAGGTTTTCTCCTATGTTATCTTTTAAGAGTTTTATAGTTTTGTGTTTAAATTCAGGTCTGTGATTGATTTTGAGCTAATTTTTGTGAAAGATGTAAGATTTGTGACCAGATTTTTTTTCTGCATGTGCATGTCCAGTTGTTCCAGCACTCTTTGTTGAAAAAAATGATCTTTGCTCAATTGTATTGCCTCTGCTACTTTGTCGAAGATGAGTTGACTTTTTATATGGATCTATTTCTGGGCTCTCTATTCTGTTCCATTGATCTATTGTCTGTTCTTTCGCCAGTACCTCACTGCCTTGATTTCTGTAGTTTTGTAGAGAGTCTTGAAGTCAGTAGTGTCAGTCTCCAACTTTGTTCTTCCTCCATATTGTGTTGGCTATTCTGGGTCTTTTTCTTCTCCATATAAACTTTAGAATCATTTTGTTGATATCCACAAAATAACTTGTGGGGATTTTGATTGGGATTTCATTGAATCTATAGATCAATAGATTTGGGAAGCACTAGTTGGGAAGCACGAACATCTTGGCAATATTGAGTCTTTTTATCCCTGAGCATCAACTATATTTATTTCTTCTTTGATTTCTTTCATCATTTTTGTGGTTTTCCTCATATTGATCTTATATATATATATATTTTAGGCTTATGTTCAAGTATTTCATTTTTCAGTAGGTTACTGTAAATGGTATTGAGGTTATTTATTTGTTTATTTGTGTATTTATTTATTTATTATTTTTTTGAGGTACACCAAGTTTAATCATCTGTATTTATACACATATTCCGTTCTTTATTTATTTATTTATTATTTGTTTTTAATTGGTATTGTATTTTTTATTTCAAATTCACTTGTTCATTGCTGGTATATAGGAAAGCAATGGGTTTTATGTTAACCTTGTATCCTGCAACCTTAGTATAATCACTTATTAGTTAAAGGAGTTTTTTTAGTAGACATTTCCAGATTTTCTACAGACATGTCATCTGTAAATAAAAAAAAAATTTTATTTCTTCACTCCCAATCTGTATACCTTTTATTCCTTTTTTTTTTTTTTTTTTTTTTTTGTCCTATTGCATTAGCTAGGACTTCTGGTACAATGTTGAAAAGGAATACTGTAGTGAGAAGGAACATTCTTGCCTTGTTCCTGATCTTAGCAGGAAAGCTACTAGCTTTTTAGGATGATGTTAGCTGTAGGTTTTTTGTAGATATTCTTTAGCAGGTTGAGGAACTTCTCCTCCATTCCTAGTTTGCTGAGAGTTTTTATCTTGAATGGGTGTTGCATTTCATCAAGTTGTTTTTTTCTGCATATATTGATATGATTATATGATTTTTCTTCCTTAGCCTGTTGATGTGATGGATTACATGAATTTTCAAATGCTGAATCAGCCTTGCATACCTACAATAAATCTGAAGTCTGCTCTTCTGAAATTAACGTAGATACTCCAGCTTTCTTTTAATTAGTGTTAGTGTGGCATATCTTTCTCCATTCCTTAATTTTTTTTTATCTCTTTATTGGAATATAATTGCTTTACACTGTTGTGCCAGTTTTTGCTGTACAACAAGGTGAATCAGCTGTATTTATAAATATATCCTCATATTCCCTCCCTCCTGCAACTCTCTCCCAACCTCCCTATCCCAGCCCTCTAACTCATCACCCATCATCAAGTTGATCTCCCTTTGTTATGGAGCTGCTTTCCACTAGCTATCTATTTTACATTTGGTAGTGTATATATGTCAATGCTACTCTCTCTCTCACTTCATTCCAGCTTCCCCTTCATCCGTGCTCACCCCACTGCCGTGTCCTCAAGTCCGTTCTCTACATCTGCATCTTTATTCTTGCCCTGTCACTGGGTTCATCAGTACCATGTTTTTAGATTCCATATATATGAGTTCGCATATGGTATTTGTTTTTCTCTTTCTGGCTTACTTCGCTCTGTATGACAGACTCTAGGTCCATCCACCTCACTACAAATAACTCAATTTCATTCCTTTCATTCCTTTACTTTTAATCTGTATGTGTTTTATTTTTTAAATGGCTTTCTTGTGGACAATACATTGTTGGGGCTTGTGTTTTGATCCACTCTGATAATCTGTGCCTTTTAATTACTATATTTTTACCATTGATGTTTAAAGTGATTATTGATATAGTTGGATTATGATACTATTTTCTATTCATTGCCCTTGGTCTTGTTGCTATTTTTGCCTTCCACTCTTTTTCTGCCTTTTGTGGTTTTAACTGAGCATTTTGTATAATCCCATTTTCTCTCCCTTCTTCGCATATCAGTTATACTTCTTTTTTACCTTTTTTTTTTAATCGGTTGTAGGCAGAGTTTGCAATATATATTTACAACTCATCCAAGTCCACTTTCAAATAACACTATACTGCTTCAGGAATTGTGCAAGTGCCTTATAATAACAAAACGTTCTTAATTCCTCCCTCCCACCATTTATATTATTGCTGTCATTCATTTCACTTATACATAAGCCACAATCACTGAATATGCAGTTGCTATTACTGTTGTGAACGAACTGTTATCTCTTAAATCAATTAAGAATAAGAAAAATAAAAGTTTTAGTTTGCTTTCACTTATTCTTTCTCTAATGCTTTTCCTTTCTTTATTAGATCAGGTTTCTGACCTGTATATTTTCCTTTTCTCTGAAGAACTTATTTTAACATTTCTTGCAAGGCAACAAATTCCCTCAGTGTTTGGCTGAGAAAGTCTTTATTTTTTCTTAACCTTCGAAGGATGATTTTACAGGATACAGGATTTTAGGTTGGTGGGTTTTTTTCTCTTGACACTAAATATTTCAATCCAGTCTATTCTTGCTTGCATGATTTCTGAGGAGAGGTACAATATAATTCTTGGTTTTGCTCCTCCATAAGTAAGATTTTCCCCCACTTTGGCTTCAAGATTTTTTCTTTACTTTTAATTTTCTGCAGTATGCATTTGATATGCCTAGGTGTAATGTTTTGTTTTCTGCATTTATCCTGCTTGGTGTCCTCTGAGTTTCCTGTATCTGTGGTTTGGTGTCTGACATTAATTTGGGGTAGATTCTCAGTCATTATTTCTTCAAATATTTCTTCTGTTCTGTTCTTTTTCTTCTCCTCTGGTATTCCCATTACACATATGCTACACTTTGTAGTTGTTCCAGATTTCCTGGACATTCTATTCAATTTTTTTTTCAATCTTTTGTCTCTCTTTGCCTATCAGTTTGTATTGACATATCCTCAAGCTCAGAGGTTCTTTCCTCAACTGTGTCCAGTCTGCTAAAGAGCCCATGAAAGACAGTCTTCATTTCTGTTACACTGTTTTTGACCTCTAGCATTTCTTTGTGATTCTTTCTTAGAATTTCCATTTCTCTGCTTATATTATCCCTCTGTTCTCACATGGTGTCTACTTTTTCATTTAGAGCCCTTAGCTTATTAATCATAGTTATTTTAAATTTCTGGTCTGATAGTTCCAACATTTCTGCCATATCTAAGTCTGAGTCTGATGCTTGTTCTGTTTCTTCAAATTGTGGTTTTTGCTTTATAGTATTCCATGTAACTTTTTGTTGAAAGTCAGACACAATGTACTGGGTAAAAGGAACTTGGGTAAACAAGGCTTTAGTGCTGTGAAGTATTCTATAGACCTATGATTAGGTTTCAGTCTTTTAGGTGGGATAGTGTGGCTAGAGTAGACTGGTGTTGGGTATTTCTCTTCCCCCAGGTCAGTTAGTCTCTGATAAAACCCCAATAGATTAGCCTTTGGTAAGATCATTTCTCTGGAGAGCAGGCCTTGTTAAGAACAGAATGCTCTGGCATATTTCAAAATTTTTCCTTTTCTTCCCCCCCCCCCGCCAAGAAACGTGAGGGACTTTTTCTCCAATATTCAGTTGAGAATCTGGTAGAACTTCAGAAGATAAAACTCACTAAAGCATGGGTATCCCCCAAAGACCGGGTCCCTGTGCAGTTTTTAACTCTCACAGTCTCCAGGAATTCATCTATACCCCCTGCTGGTTCCCCTGGAGGTCTCTGCCCAGTAAGTTGTGATTCTCTGTTTCTGCATGTTTGTCTCCAATTCTGGGAGCCGCAGCTTGCTTTCTGATCTCAATTCTCTGACAGATCTAAGAAGAGTTGTTGATTTTCAGTTTGTTCAGCCTTTTACTTGTTGGGATAGAGTGATGGCTTCTATACTCTTTACAGGCCAGACCAGAAACCCCAATTCTTCATTTTCTAAAATAAGTATTGTTTTAAGGATTTGATTGAGAATTCCAACTGCTACTGCCTTAGCAGAACAAAGTTTCTCCAAGAAATTAAATTTAAAAATTTCAGGGACTTCCCTGGTTGCGAAGTGGTTAAGAATCCTCTTGCCAATGCAGGGGACATGGGTTTGACCCCTGGTCTGGGAAGATGCCACATGCCACAGAGCAACAAAGCCCGTGTGCCACAACTACTGAGCCTGTGCTCTAGAGCCCACACACCGCAACTACTGAGCCCATGCACTGCAACTGCTGAGCCCGAGTGCCTAGAGCCCGTGCTCCACAACAAGAGAAGCCACCGCAATGAGAAGCCCATGCTCCGCAAGGAAGAGAAGCCCCGCTCGGCTCGCCGCAACTAGAGAAAGCCCTCTCGCAGCAACAAAGACCCAACACAGCCACAAAAAAAACCCCCAAATCTTCCAAAGCTACAATATTACGTAATTTGGCATTATTGTTAATAGAACACTGGTTATATCAATATGAAAATCATGATTATAACAGCATCATTAAATGATTTTGCCAAAATGAAGGTAAAGAAAATAAATTTCAAAGAGTAAGTTGTCTGAGTTTTTATTTTATTTACTTATTCAAACATCTACAGTCCATCACCAGACTATGCAGACACACACAATAATAATTAATTTTTTTTATCGCTGATAGTTTGTCCATACTCATTAAAATATAGCTTTATACATTACAAAAATTTTTATCTTAGGATAAAGGTAAGAAGACTAAACATATTTTATTTAACAGCTTGTTAGCTTGATTTATGACGTTTAACTATGTAAACCTAGAGGTGCAGCCACTATGGAAAACAGTATGGAAGTTCCAAAAAAACTAAAAATAGAGTTGTCATATGATTCAGCAATCCTAATCCTGGGCATATACCCAGAGAAAACTATAATTAGAAAAGATACATGCACCTCAATGTTTATAGCAGCACTATTTACAATAGGCAAGACATGGAAACAACCTAATTGTCAGAGATGAATGGATAAAGAAGATGGGATATACATACACAATGAAATACGACTACTCAGCCATGAATAAGAATGAAATAATGCCATTTGCAGCAACATGGATGGACCTAGAGATTACCATATTAAGTGGAGTAAGTCAGAAAAAGGCAAATACCATATGATATCACATATATGTGGAATCTGATATATGATACAAATGAACTTATTTACGAAACAGAGACAGACTTACAGACATAGAGAATAAACGTATGGCTACCAAAGGGGAAAGGGGGTGGGGGAGGGATAAATTAGGAGTTTGGGATTGGCAGACACAAACTACTATGTATAAAATAGATAAACAACAAAGTCCTACTGTATGGCATGGGGAACTATATTCAGTACCCTGTAATAAGCCATACTGGCAAACAATATGAAAAAGAATATATATATACACACATGTAACTGAATATATATATACACATATAACTGAACATATATATATACATATACATATCACTTTGCTGTACACCAGAAATTAACACAATATTGTAAGTCAACTATACTTCAATAAAAAAACAGAGTAGGGTGCCCTCCTTTGTACTCTAGCCTGGGGCCTACAAACGTGTGGGTAGGCCTGCTTGTGAACAATCACTTGATGCCCAGGCGTTACGGGGTTCAGGAGCAAACAGCAGTAGGGGGACCTCCACTGGAGGAGTCTGAGCAGAACAGAGGCATAGAAGAGAACAGAGGGAAAGAGAGGAACTTGGGCTGCACGGGCTCCTTCCCACCTGAAGTTTCCTCCCAAACTCTTCTTGGTCTATCCCTTGAAAGTTCTCCCCGTGGCTCCGGTCCCTCCAGGTGACATGTGTGAATTTGATGGCTTGTTGACTTACTTTAGGGGGGTCTACAGGCACTACATGGAGGATAACCTTTACTTAAAATCTTTCACTTGAAGTATGTTGCCTGTTGCGCCCTGTTTTAAAAGCTAATTACTGCAGTGTTTGTAGCATTACAATGAACCTTTTGCTGTGATTGTATCCATTACGCTTGGCCAGAAATAGTACACCTTCTAATTACTACCTTCCCTATTACTGGAAAATAAAAATTTTGGTAGTAACATGACACTGCAGGAAAGAGCCACGTGTTTTCATGACAGTTTGATGTATAAGATTGCCTCGTTGGAGCTCTGGTATTGTCATTTGCAAATAAAGACATTCATAATGCTAACGAAAAACAGCTTCAGCTCTGCTTATGCTTTGAGTTACATTTTGTGCCTGTGATTTTACCGTACTTGGTTTTGCTTTTAGTGCCTTCGCTACTTACCATCTGGTCATCTTTAATATTTTATCACTTTTTCTAGCAAAGCAGCTATATTAAGTCAAATACTAGAATTTGTATTTTCCCTAAATCTTTTTGTACCTAGAAAAAGGCTTCTGCCTCAAATTTAATGATTTAGATAATAACTAATGTCCTTTGATGTGCAAAGCCAACTTTATACCTATTTGTGCATCATGGGCTGCACATGACTGTATGTTATTTTCTAAAATTGCCTTAAGACAAATGAGGTAAGTATGTGTTATAAGGTGATAAGTGAAGGAAAATATGGAGTTAAATTTTAGAGAAAGTGGAATTAAAGAAATATTACTGTTTCTGCTATTCAATAGAAACGATTTTATAGAGGAGCCGGGCTTTTGGAAGCAACTTGAATGTAAAGTTATTGAGAGATTTGGTTTTGCAGACATGGTATGTGGACTGGGAGACAGGATAATTTAAGACAATAGACCTTGTGTGTTTTCACCGGAGGCAGAGGCAGATTTACCATGAAGCTAATGAAGCTTAAGCCTCAGAGCTCCATTTAATTTTACATTTGAAATCTGACCTTCTCTTAAAAAGAGTCCCTAAAATTTGTAAGCTTCAAGAAACTTACAATCAGAATTCATTCCTCTTGAAAGGAGGAAAAGAATATAGAGGAGGCTGGGGAAATGGAGGAATTCAGGTGGACTTTGAGGCAGTTAATAGCAATTAAAAGAGTCTAACTGATTTCCTTTAGGTAAGGGGAAGTAATGGGAGGTGAGGTTACCGACCTATGTTCTTATTAACAATAAACCTTGTAGAACTAGTTAACTTTTGTTTGTATAACTTTGGCAAAGCTTAAAACTTTAATTAATTAATTAGTTTGAGGGGAAATGGAGTGCTGAGCAGTGCATATACATGCCCATTCTTGTTGCGGAAATCTTCAAACCAGGGAAAGCCCTGGAGGTCTTTCGCCCTCCACCCCTCCTCCAATCTAGAGGGCCTAGCTGCCCAAAGGAAGAGTCCATGGGGAAAGGAAATTCTTCTCCCACATTGCTTGGCCTGGCGCTTCACCTTCTCCATTAATGATGAGGAATTTCTTCCAATGGGGGTGTGGGTGGGGGGTGAGGGTTGGGGGATGGGGGGGTTATTACCCTCTTCCATTGGCTGAATTTTCTTTCCCACACTGCCTTATCTGAAAGTAGACTCCACACTCAAGATGGATTCAGCCTCCAATTAACCTTACTAATGAACAAGTAAAACCACAATAAAAAGTTGGGTCAATTTCAATCTCTTTTCATATGTAATTTTGAATGATCACTTTCATTTTTAATTTTAACATGTTGTTTTTACTTAAATAACTATACTTTTGCTCAAATTGAATGGATTACCATCTTAAGGAGAGTATTTTATTTAAAAAGAGAGATGATTTAAACAGGAATTTTATGAATATTTCCATTTTAGTAAAAACTCTGGATAAAGTAAATATTGTATTTTAACTTGATGAATAAATCCATTGTAGCAAAAATGACAATAAGAGAATTGCATGGGTAGTTCAACAACAGGAGACACCAGAGATTGTAAAAGCGTTTCTCTGGGCTTACTGTAATTTCAAAACAAATATGAAAGTTACAGAAACTTTTCCTAAATAAATTTAATTATTTAAAAACAAAAACTCTAGGCTTGAGTTGGGTGAGACTAGGACATGGCGGGGGGTGTGGATAGAGATGGAGAGGAGAGATAAAAAGATATATTTCTAAAGAGGTATAAGAACCTGTTGATGTTGGGTCCCTTGTGACTGGTTGGAATAGTAGAGTCTAAGGCAGAGGCTGATGTGCAAAGGGGACTTTTATAGAGCATATATTACTTTTATAAAAAAAATTTTGAAGGAAAATAGGAAAATCTTACAATGTAGCATATATACGACAGAAAAAAAAAAAGAAATAAAAACACAATACTGAAACCAACAATGAGATACCACTACACACCTATTACATTGGCCAAAATCCAGAACACTGACAACACCAAGTGCTGACAAGGATGTGGAGCAACAGGAACTCTCATTCAGTTGCCAGTGGGAATGAAGAATGGTACAGCTGCTTTGGAAGACAGTGTGGCAGTTTCTTACAAAACCACACATACTCTTATTAAGACAGGATGGGATCTGGGACCTGGAACCCTTTACTGGAGTGCTTGTACCTGGACAAAGTCTCCTTGAGCAACAGAATACAAAGAAACTACAAGGGACTAAAAGAAACTGCATGCATGTGCAGTTGGGGCAAATCACGAACAACAAGCTACAAAAAGACCAAACCCAACTGCCACTTCTGAGGTGCCGGGAGCACAAGTAGGAGACTGTGCGTGATCCCTGCACACAGAACCACCAAGAGGGAGGGCAGACCACCTAAGCCACCCCTCCAGCCTGACCCACCAATCCACTCCCACCCTCCCCCATTTAAGGAACCAGTCTGCCCCCTACCCCTCGGGGAGCAAGCAAGGGCACCTGTTGGTTGTTTTTGCTCCCTCATGCTACAGCGTGAGTCCCAGTACAGCCTTGCCTGAATTCCTTGTCTGACCTCTTATCAATATCTATTGATTAAAGAGTCCAGGGAGGACTTCCCTGGTGGCACAGTGGTTAAGAATCTGCCTGCCAATACAGGGGACATGGGTTCAATCCCTGGCCCAGGAAGATCCCACATGCCGAGGAGCAACTAAGCCCGTGTGCCACAACTACTGAGCCCACTAATGAAACCTGCGTGCCTAGAGCCCATGCTTTGCAACAAGAGAAGCCACCAAACTGAGAAACCCCTGCTTGCCACAACTAGAGAAGGCCCACACACAGCAATGAAGACCCAATGCAGCCAATAAATTAATTAATTAATTAAAAACAAAGAGTCCCGGGACCCTGGTCAGTAACTTTACCATACTACCATATGATCCAGCAATCATACCCCCTTGTATTTACCCAAATAAGTTGAAAAACTATGTCCATGCAAAAACCTGCACTCTGATGTTTATAGCAGTTTTATTTATAACAGCCAAAGCTTAGAAGCAACCAAAACGTCCTTCAGTAGTCTTATAGACTGAATGTTTGTGACCCCCACCCCTAAATTCATATGTTGAAGCCCAAACCTATAATGTGATGTTATTAGGAGGTGGGGTCTTTGGGAGGTAATTAGATTTAGATGAGGGTGGAGCCCCATGATAGGACTAGTTCCTTGCAAGAGGAAGAAGAGCACCAGAGCTTTCTTTTTCTACTATGTAAGGATATAGCCAGACAGCAGCCATCTGCAAGCCAGGAAGAGAACAGAATCCACTGATGCCTTGATCTTGCACTTCTCAGCCTCCAGAACTGTGAGAAGTAAATGTTTGTTGTTTAAGCCACCAAGTTCATGGTGTTTTGTTACAGCAGCCCAAACTGACTGGGACAGTGGGTGGATGGATAAATAAACTGTGGTACATCCAGACAATGGAATAATATTCAGTACTAAAAAGAAATGATCTATCAAGCCATGAGAAGACATGGAGGAATCTTAAATACATATTACTGAGAGAAGCCAATCTGAAAAAACTACTTGATTCCAACTCTATGACATTCTGAAAAAGGCAAAACTATGGAGACGGTAAAAGATTGGTGGTTGCCAGGGGTTAGTGGGGAAGGAGGGATGAATAGGCAGAGCAGAGAGGATTTTTAGGGCAGTGAAACCATTCTGCATGATACTACACTACTGGATACATGTCATTAGACAGCTGTCAAAACTCATTGAATGTACAACACCAGGAGTGATCCCTAATGTAAAGGATGGTCTCAGAGTGATAATGATGTCAAAATAGGTTCATCAATTGCAACAAATTGTATCATTCTGGTGGGGGATGTTGGTGGCGGGGAGGCTGTGTGTGTGAGGGCAGGGAGTATATGGAAACTCTCTGTACTTACCTCTCTATTTTTGCTATGCACCTAAAGACAGTCCAAAATGTTAAGTCAATTAAAAAAGAAAAGAAAAGGGGAAAGAAAAAGAAAGGGTTCCAGGAAAACTTCTCAGAAGACTGGAATCTTGCTTTTGAGAGCCTGATGGTTAGTTTAAAGAGTCAGGTGATGTTAGGAGTCCCTATCAGGGCCTTAAAAAGCCACAGGCAAGAAGGAGCTGAGATTACAGAATAATATAGACAAATGGGTAAAATAAAAGGAAGGTCTGCATGCAGACACACAGGCATTCACACGCCTCTGCGAGGGTCAAACCCCTAGCAGGGGGAGAGGAGTGGGAGATGATAGAGGATACCCACTCTCCCACAAGGGGTGTCTAAACACACACACAATGGGAAGGAAATGAGTGATACCTCCTGCTCTAATGGAAAAGTTAGATAAGGCAGAGGAAATTTCTAGAAAAGTGTGTATGTCTTGGTCATATTTCATCCAGTTTGGCAATCGAAGTTCTCCCAGAGAGCTATACATAACCAGACATTCCAAAAAAATGTTGGAATGGATATATTCCTTGGCCTTTTTCCTGTTGGACTGGTTTACCTACGGTTAAAGTGTTGGCAGTCCATTTTATTCAACAAGAAAAACAGTGATTTGAGACATTTTATAAGTATCATGAGCTGCAGGGAAACTGTATCATGGAGGAAAAAACCTGACACATCTTGGACATTAAGCATGATTAGTAGATCTGTATTTATCATTTTATTTAGCGTTTGATTCCCTGAGCAAGCCTTTTTGTATAAGCCCATCTCATGTATTTTTCTAAACCTAATTTACGCACATTCTCATTCCTAGCTAGGATGGAAACTCTCATACTGGAAAATTGATTCTCTTTTGGAAAAGGAGGGTTTTTTTTTTTCCAATTGCTCCCGTGCTTTGGGTAATGAGTCTTTTTAAACATTTCTCCTGATCATGGTTCTAAACTTTAAATATAACGGTGAAAATCCTTAGAAACGGTAAGTAAGAAAAACAACTTTGAGATGGGGGAAGCCTGGAAACAGAATGAAGTATTTGGTGACATCCCAGCCTCTGTAAAGGGAGCCTGGCGAAAGGCACTGGGGGAGTATTAACAACTACCAGGTTTTGTGAAGATATATATAGTTCCTGCAGACAATCCTCTCCTTTATGTCAGATAGCAAGAGGCAGAGTAGTGTGGCTAACAGCTAGGGCTGTAGCTTTGGACTTCCTGAGTTCAAAACCTAGGCTGGACATCTACTAACTCTGTACTTTAGATAAGTGCCTTTGGTTCTCTGGTGTGATTTCTATGTCTGTCAAATCAGTTCGATAATAATACATTTCTCACTAGGTCTTTTGAGGCTTAAGAATTAATTTACATAAAGCATTAAAACTATGGCCTGGCGAGTAGTAAGGTGCCCAATTAACGTTGACCCCTAAGTCCATTGAAGAAAGTCCCTGGAGGCCTTCTGGAATACAGGTAGATGATGGTGGCTTGACCTTTTCTGATTGAGACAGCAGGCATTCCCTATCTCTTCCTTTCATCTCAGGAGGTTCTTTTGAGAATCACACAGCAACCACTATTGCCCACGAATTTACAGGTTAAGCTCTCTCGTGTGTCTGTGGTCAGCTACAGGTTAGCTAGGTGGCTGTGTTTCCAGAGGTTGGATGGCTATTGGCTGCGGTAATTCTCCATAAGCTCTGGCATTCTTTAGCAGACTAGTCTAGCTAGGGTTTGTTCATATGGGTCTTTCAAATTCCTAGCAGGAGAGTGAAACTATGCAAGGCCTTTTGAGACCTAGACTGTGAACTGGCACAGTATTACTTGTATTGTGTTCTGTTTGGTAAAGCAGTTCACAAGGCCAGCCCAGATACAAGGGGTGGGGAAATGCCATTTCTCAGTGGGAGAAGCTTCAATGTCATCTTGCGAAGGGGAATGGAAAAAAGGGAAGGGGAAAACTGCAGCCATTTTGGGGACCAATCTTCTACAGTACCCAATTTCATAATTTCTTCTACAGCATTTCTAGCAGGTGGTCACGTAGCTGGAACACCTTCAAAATTGGGCAGGTCACTGTTTACCAGGCAGCTCTCATTGTTGGAATGCGTTTCTTTATTATGCCTCTATAGAGACACTGACTCTCACAGAATCTTTGAATCACAGAACTGAAGGTCATCCAGGCAATGAACTTTTTGAAGCCGGTTCCCGTACAGGAAGCCACAGGAAGTCTGCACTTTCCGCTTTGTCCCAGTCCTATCTTTTGGAGAAAACAATACATTATGTATTTATTACTTATCTGTTTTCAAGAGATTCTAATGAAGGCCTACTTGGGTATCACATAACAGGTACGTACTCCACTCTAGTTTCCATTCATTCATTTTTTTCATTCATTTGTTCATGCATTCAATATTTATGAAACAGATTCCATGGGCCAGGCACTCATCTTAGGATGAGTAAGAGTGTGGTGTTTCAAAGCACTCATATTTAATGCAAAGTTTCATTTCACCACTTGCCAACTCCATGACTTGGAAAACTTATTTTAATTTCTCTAATTCTCAGTTTCTTCATGTGAAAATTGGGTATATAATATCTCCACCTCACAGGGTGGTTGTGATAATTAAATGAAATAACAACTATAAAGTGTCTGACCTTTAGGAGGTCCTCAGCTAATGGTAACTATCACTATTATTATTATTAAGGGATGATTCCTGCCCTGGATATATTTCCTGCGATCTCACGGTCTCCTGGGGTCTCAAATTACTCTCCACCTCTTGGCAATGCTTCTGTCTTTAGAATGAGTTATATTCTACACAGATGATAGAATATGGTGTAGCAGTTTGAATAAATGGTCTTTCCAGTCAGATATCAGATGGGTTTGAGTCTTGGTTCAGCCATTTACTAGTCTGTGACTTAAATTCTCTTTTTTTAAAAAAATTGATCTATTGACTGCATTGGGTCTTCGTTGCTACGCACGGGCTTTCTCTAGCTGTGGAGCGCAGGGACTACTCTTTGTTGTGGTGTGTGGGCTTCTCATTGCGGTGGCTTCTCTTGTTGCAGAGCATGGGCTCTGCTTAGTGGTTGTGGCACATGGGCTCAATAGTTGTGGCTCACAGGTTTAGTTGCTCTGCAGCATTCGGGATCTTCCCGAACCAGGGCTCAAGCCTGTGTCCCCTGCATTGGCAGGTGGATTCTTTTACTTTTTTTTTTTTTGAGCTCTTTATTGGAATATAATTGCTTTACACTCTTGTACCAGCTTTTGAGGTACACCAAACTGAATCAGCTGTATTTATAAATATATCCCAATATCCCCTCCCTCCCGCGACTTCCTCCCACCCTCCCTGTCCTGACCCTCTAAGGCATCACCCATCATCGAGTTGATCTCCCTTTGTTATACAGCAATTTCCCACGGGCTATTTTACAGTTCATAGTGTATATATGTCTATGCTCCTCTCTCACTTTGTCCCAGATTCCCCTTCACCCTCCGCCCCCCCCACCCCCATGTCCTCCAGTCCATTCTCTGCATCTGCATCCTTATTCTTGTCTTGTCACTGGGTTCATCAGTACCATTTTTTTTTTTTTTTTGATTCCGTATATGTGAGTTAGCATACAGTGTTTGTTTTTCTCTTTCTGGCTTACTTCACTCTGTATGACAGACTCTAGGTCTATCCACCTCATTACATATAGCTCCATCTCATTCCTTTTTATGGCTGAGTAATATTCCATTGTATATATGTGCCACATCTTCTTTATCCATTCATTTGTTGATGGGCATTTAGGTTGCTTCCATGTCCTGGCTATTGTACATAGTGCTGCAATGAACATTATGGTACATGTTTCTTTTTGCATTATGGTTTTCTCTGGGTATATGCCCAGGAGTGGGATTGTTGGGTCATATGATAGTTCCATTTTTAGTTTTTTAAGGAGCCCCCAAACTGTTTTCCATAATGGCTGTACCAACTTACATTCCCACCAACAGTGCAGGAGAGTTCCCTTTTCTCCACACCCTCTCCAACATTTATTGTTTCTAGATTTTTTGATGATGGCCATTCTGACTGGTGTGAGGTGATACCTCGTGGCTTTGACTTGCATTTCTCTAATGATTAGTGATGTTGAGCATCTTTTCATGTGTTTGTTGGCCACCTGTATGTCTTCTTTAGAGAAATGTCTACTTAGGTCTTCCGCCCACTTGTGGATTGGGTTTTTTGCGTTTTTGGTATTAAGCTGCATGAGCTGCTTATATATTTTGGAGATTAATCCTTTGTCTATTACTTCATTGGCAAGTATTTTCTCCCATTCTGAGGGTTGTCTTCTTGTCTTGTTTACAGTTTCTTTTGCTGTGCAAAAGCTTTTAAGTTTCATGAGGTCCCATTTGTTTATTCTTGATTTTATTTCCATGATTCTAGGAGGTGGGTCCAAAAGGATCTTGCTTTGATGGATGTCATAGAGTGTTCTGGCAGGTGGATTCTTAACCACTGCACCACCAGGGAAGCCCTGACTTAAATTCTCAAAGCCTCAGTTTATAAATCTGCAGAATGAAAATAACAATTCATAGACTTGGTACGAGGAATATATGAGAGAATGTACATAAAACCCTCGGCGTGGTGCCTGATGCTTAGTGAGTCCCTCCACTGCCCGCTCTCACCAGAGGGAAGCTGTGAATGTTATTTGGTGCATTTTCATGATGTGTAGCATGGTGTCATGGAAAGAATCAGAAGAAAACCTGGGTCAAGCCACTCGAGCCCTTGGGGTCTTCACCTCAGTGTGTAAGGGAGGGGATGGATTCTGTGGTTCCCAGGATAGGTCGCAGCTCTAATAGCCCATGATTCCCTTCCTCCAGGTTCTCTTACTCCTTTTATCAGAAACAGAGTTATGTAGGAATGTTGGGATGACGGTAGAGAGTGCAAGAAAATGGAAATTCAAAGCCCTTCCAAGATTAAATAATCTCATATTGTGAGTCTCAGCTCCCCATGAATGTGCCAGGCCACTCCATCGTTGATAATCAAGTATCGTGGCCTAGAAAGCCAAAGTCAGAGAGAAATTGCCCACTTTTGTCCAGGCATCATGGCAGGACTTTCATCGAATACAGGGCATCACAGCAGCTGTAACTGAGAGGATGGCAACTAGACAGAGTCTGTTTTGGAAAGTGGTAATAGCGCTGTCAAATGTCACAGGTAAATGCTTGATAAGCTTTCTTACATTTTCCTTCTGTGTCCTCTAAAATGTACGAAAACAGTTGTTTGCCTCTTCATCTGCATTTTCTCATGTGCTTTCTTTTGAGTTTCTTCACGTGACGGTCTCACATGCATAACCAGTGTGGAAATAACTTAAAACTCAAAGACAACACTAACTGATGACCTAACGCTAATCTCCCATCACTGGCTTAAATATTGTTCAGAGTTAGAAAGGAAGCTTGTAGCAAATTATTGATTTTCATGTTCTGGTGCCTTAGAATGCTTTAAGAAAACAAAACAAAATTGATCCTAGTCTTGGCAAGTGGTGTCCTTAAGGATCACTCTCCCAGACGTGAGGATTAGGTCTAACATGAAAGGGAGACGATGGCAGAACTGCGGGCCTTGCAATTTTTTTTTTAACTTAATGTAAATAGCTCCCACTAGTGTTAATAGCATATTCACAGGAAAAATTCAGAGCAATACATGTCTTTGACTGGCCTAAGTACCATGGACATGCCACCAGGGAATACTACTCACAGTCCACCCTGGCTGCAGGCAGCCTCATCTTGTTACCGTTGTGTTACATTTCATTTAAAGCTCAACATTCCTTTTATGTTTACCCTTTCTTCAAAAGCCTCCCTTGTAAGTTATCTAAGAAACGTATCATGTTTAACAATATAGATGAGTGAAAAATATATATATATAATTATATATTTTTTTACTCTCATGAGACAATTATTTCACTCCTGGGCATCTCTTATTAGCACTGTTTCTGACTTGAACCAAGATAAGATGCTCCTTCAACACCCTTGCAAAGAGGGTCATGTCTTGTGAAATTCCTGTCATCTTCAATTGGAATATTGTTCTCAAAGCAGCCAGCAGGATATAGGCCATATCAATGTTATTTGTGTAAAAAATAAGTATCCAGATATTAGTCTGTTTGTCCAAACCACCAAAAAAGCAGAAAAGATTGTGGGAAAGAGACCTAATTTGGGCACAAAATAATATATTTTGTAATAAATTAAGCATCGCATTAGAACTATTATAAGACATTTGCAGATCTTTCAGAATATAAGGAAAAGGTAAACATAAACATACAGTTGTAATAATGTGTTATGATTAAGGCCGCATAGCATGTCATAGTGGTGCCAGAGAAATCACGCCTGGGAACAAGACAGTTAAAAGCAAGAAAACTTTCACTAGACAGAGACAAAGAATAACATAGAAAAGCAGGAAAATATTCAGCAAACATATTCACAGAATTATAGCTGAAAGAAACATTGGGAAACATATTAGACTACCTGTATCTTACCCTCTCCCTCAAATAAAAATTTTGGAAATATTTATTTTAGATGATAATTATAACAAACATTTATTTGGTACTTACCATGAGCCAGGCATTTGCTGGACAGTTGCACCATCTTGTTTGGTTCTGCTAATAACTCTATAATTCTAGGAGGTAGCTACTATTACCATTGCCATTTTTACAGATGGCGTCTAGAGATCCAGTAACTTGGCCGGGGGTTACACACTGATAAGTAGAGAGCCAGATGGAACCCAGTTGTTTGACCCTGTACCAGTCATTTGCCTGTTTGCTCTCAGCTCCACTCTAGCCCTTCCATGATCTGCTCTGCATTGCAGGATGCTAAATCTGCACTGTGCAATACAGAAACCACTAGCCACATGCGACGCTTCAAGTTATATTAACTTAAAATTAAATAAAATTTAAAATTCAGTTCCTCGGTCATAGCAGCCACATTTCAAGCACTCAATAGTCCCCATGTGGTTAGTGGATATTGTATCGGATGGCAAAGATTATAGAACATTTCCATCACTGCAGAAAGTCCTGAAAACTACATTTCCTTTCAATAAACTCCCAGTGCCAATGGGAGGCACTGCTGAGAGGTGGGAGAAGGGGGATTGGCTACAGACTCCAGTGCCATTAGGCAGTTTTAGTGGCCCACAGCTGCTGCTGATCAGTGGGTGGCAGCTGTGGCAGCACTGAGCCTCAACGATGTGTCCGTAGTTCTGGCAACAATTGTAAGCCTCAATTACTAGAGAAATGCAAACCCAAGCTGCAGAGAGGTACTACCACGTACTGGTCAGAGTAACCAGCAGCATGAGCATCGCTGGGTAACTTGTTAGAAACACAGTGATCAGATCCACTCAGGACCTCCTGAATGAGAAGCTCTGAGGGTGGGGTCCAGCAGGTCTGTGTTTTCAGAAGCCCTCCAGGTTATTTTGCTACACACTGAAGTTTGAGTACCACTGGTCTAAAGACAACTTTTATTATCCATGCCTGTAAATACCCCTAGAGTTCCATAAGTGGGGTCCAAAATTTTCAGTCCTTTAAAATGCAGGGTTGGACTTCCCTGGTGGCACAATGATTAAGAATCTTCCTGCCAATGCAGGGGACACAGGTTCGATCCCTGCTCCAGGAAGATTCCACATGCCACAGAGCAACTAAGCCTGTGCGCCACAACAATTGAGCCTGTGCTCTAGAGCCCACGAGCCACAACTATTGAGCCCATGTGCCACAACTACTGAAGCCCACACGCCTACAGCCCGTGCTCCACAACAAGAGAACCCATGGCAATGAGGAGCCCATGCTCGCTGCAACTAGAGAAAGTTCGTGTGCAGCAACAAAGACCCAAAGCAGCCAAAAATAAATAAATAAATAAATAAATAAAATTTTTTTAAATGCAGGGTTGCATTATTGTGGGATTAATGAGCTGATTGGGGTGAGCCTGCTCAGGAGAATGAAAGCTCATAGAGTTGTGCTATGTCTGAATTCATTGCAGCG
The DNA here is from genome assembly GCF_030028045.1 of Hippopotamus amphibius kiboko. Lineage (NCBI taxonomy): Eukaryota > Metazoa > Chordata > Mammalia > Artiodactyla > Hippopotamidae > Hippopotamus > Hippopotamus amphibius. The sequence continues at coordinate 140,508,348 of NC_080190.1, read as the reverse complement.
CAAATTATGCTGGGGTTTTATGATAAATATATTGGTCTTCAGAGTATATACATTCTATATTGAAATCCACAGTGCATTTAATAGACAAAAGGCTAGATTAATTTAAATAGAACTCAAGTTCATGGAGACCACTTGACACCTGTGATGTTTCACAGGATTGGAGGAAGCTTCTTTTTTGTTTTTGTTTTTTATTCCTACCTCTGCTTGCCTGATGGCTTTACTTTCTCAAGTCTGATTTTTCTTCTGTAATTCTTCCTCCTCTCCTCCACCTGTGCAAAAGTGGTGGATTTCCATATTTTGTGGAAAAGACCATCGTCTCCCATATTGGAGAGGTCGCCTCCTCAGGTCCCCCCATGGAGTCTTTGCTTAGCCCAAAGCATTACATTTAGTTGCTTGTGGACCTGTCATCCCCCCACTAAATGAAAGACCCCACCCCTTGTGAGCAAAGAGTTACACCTCCCTACCTCCCTAGTTTTTAATCACAGGGACTGGCAGACAGCCAGAGTTCAAAATAATGGTTGAAAGAATGAAGCAATGAATGAATGCTACAATTTACAAAATATGTTCATCTATTCAACATCAAAATGTCTTGCATAGAAAATTTTAATACAAGAAACGCATGCCAGGAATTGTACCTACCTGAATTTTAATATGTGAGGAATGCATGTACTTCAAATGCTATGTACTGTGCCAATTATCATTTGGTTCATCTTAACGTCATCAATTTTTCAGGAACTTCCAGCAGATGGCACCAAGAAATACTGTCATGGGACAATTGGAAACTGGTTGGTATTTTTCAACATGAGTTTTTTTAAAAAGGAAGATAAACAAAACTTTAGTTCAATTGATGATAATAACTAGCGCCTGTTTGGCATTTTTCAGTTAAGCAAGTGCTTTTTTATCCTTGTCTCAATTTTGTCTCAAATTCTGTCAACATATTGAGAAAATCTTATTATGTACTTCAGATTTTTGTTGACCTGTCATTAAGTCACAGGTAGCAGGATAATTTATGCCAATTACTGACTGTGTTGTTAGTTTATATTTATAACACACACCAGTCTTTCAAAGATCAAAATTTTCTTTGGAACATTTAGGCATGATGCCATACATGAGAACTGAACAGTAACTCAGACCACTAATAATTTAGGGAACTGTTTCCTTGGCTCATTAAGCAGTAATGATTCCTTTCATTTGTATGGTGTGCTGTGAATGCAAAGCACTTGCTTAAATGTAGATCCTTTGATCCTTGCAACAGCCCTGTGATGTGGGCCAAACAAGTATTATTTTGTGGGTGAAGAGACAATACTTCTCTTCCTCTCCTTCTTTCCCATTCCTCCTGCCTCCTCGTGGGCCCCATTGCTGCCCTTCCCAGCTTGATTAGCTCAGGCTTAATATGTCATAAATCCAGTGATGCATGAATTGCAGTTAACATCAGCTTCACTTAGAAAATTTCAATGAAATACTTAGGAAGGTTAAACCTTAATTTGGTATTTAAAGAGATTCCATTATTTGGGAAAAAAGAGAAAATAAAATAGGAGCCACAGCCTTTAGTCTGTGGGTAATCACTTATAACTTGAGATATGTATTAGCTCAGGCTGCCATAAACTAGGTGGCTTAAACAAAAAAGTTCATATCTCACAGTCTGGAGGCTGGGAAGTCCAAGACCAAGGTGCTGGATGATTTGGTTTCTGGTAAGAGCTCTCTTCCTGGTTTGCAGACAGCCACCTTCTCACTGTGTGCTCACATGGCTTTTTCTCAGTGCATGTGCTTAGAGTGAGGAAGCTTGCTCATGTTTCCTTTTATAAGGGCACTCATCCCATCATAAAGGCTCCACCCTCATGACCTCATTTAACCTTATTAACTTCCCAGAGGCCCCATCTCCAGATATCATCCCATTGGGGGTTAGGGCTGCAACATATGAATTTGGGGGCGATACAAACATTCAATCTATAACAAGATGTTGCTGACTTTAAGAGTGACAGTTGCTAATTTGGAGTCAACAGATTTCCCCCCATTATTTTCCCTTGTCCCTTGAATACTCGATTGCTTTTTTCTCAGTGAGCTTGTTTTGCAGAAGATGCCTCTGGTTCTTTTAGAAATGGACCACTTCCCCTTTCACACCGATAACAAGCCCAGAGCCTAAAGGCACCTGACAGAAAACACAGCTCTCGGGGCAGCACTGTCTTTTCAGTGTTTTGAAGTCACACAATTAATACGTAGTGCATACCCAAGCCCTGGAGTATTGCTGAGTATTTATTGATTAAATATAAAGCACATACTCCAGGTAAAGCTCATCAGAGGTCAGCAAAATTGTCTCACTGGTGTTTCAAACTCCAGAATGAGAACTAAACCGCTCACTCAGGAAGACCTTACTGGCCATGCATGAGGTAGAACAAGCTGTTTATCATGTTGCATGATTTTACACACCCTCTCCCTGTTGTTACTCGAAGCAATTTGGAGCCAGACAGACCTCAGTTCAAATCCTTACTCTAAAACTTAGTCCTTATATGGCTTATATAAACTCTTTAAGTCCCACTTTCCACAAAGGTAAAATGGAGATAACTATCTATCTCGTGGACATTTGAAAGATTAGATGAGCTAACGCATGCCAAATGTTTGGCAGAATGCCTAACTACACAGCAAAGGTTTAATAAATATTTGATGGTGTTTTAAATCATTTTTTCTCCCTCAATATTGAGTTTTCTCTATGTACCAAACATTATAGGCTAAGTATAAGTAGGGAACAAAGCAGACATCTCCTTTCCTAACAGAGTTTAAAAGCTAATGGGAAAGAGAGACACTAAAGATATAAAACAAGTATCAATTACAAATTGTGATTAGGATGTTGAAAGAAATGAACCTGGTGCCCTGGGAGAATAGCACAGGGGCAAACTGAGATCAGGCAGACGAAGCTTTTCTGAGGAGGAGCCACTGAAGCCTAAAAGACTAGAAGGAACCACCTGGAAGAAAGGAAGGGAGCAGTTTGGGGCGAGGTTCTGAAATGGGAAAAGGCTTGACGTGCTCAAGTATCTGAAAGATGACCAGTGTGGATGCAGCATATGAAGGAGGGAGAAGACGGCTGAGAGTGAAGAGTGAGGCCAGGGACAGAAGCCAGAAAGCCTTGTCATGTAAGGGTGAGGAGGAGGAACAGGGTGAGGAGAGAAGGGAAAGATAGCTGAAATTCACTGGGCGTTTGAGATGTGCCAGTTCTAAGAGTTTTACGTTAACTTACAAAAAACTGTAGACGGGAGGTCTGTTATTATAGGCCACATAAAGGAGCTTGTTTTTATTCTGAGTGCAATGGGAAATCACTGAGAGATTTTAAGCAGGAGAGATACAATCAGGTTTAAATTTCGCAAAGACCCTGCTGCTGCATTGAGGAAGGATCAGAGATATGCAAGATCAGAAACAAGTCATTACATATCCAACCACCCTTTTTCTCTTCTGCCATAACTTGATGAGTTGTATATAAAGTGCCTTCCAATGAACGGATAACTTTATTATTGTTCTATACCTTGTATACAGCTCTGTGGGTGGAAAGTTTCTATTGGGATAAGAATTCACGTTTTGAGAGGATTAAAAAAAAAAGGATGATGCTGATTCTTTGGTCTTCTAAGAACGGGACCTTACAGAATAGTAATCAGGTTTACATAAAGAGGGTCAATTTCACTTCTTTTGCAAGCTAGAAAATAATTTTTTAAATGAGTCAAAGTTGGTGGTAGAAGATGCCTACAATGGCATGAGAATCAGGCTAATGAAATGTGCAGTACTTCCGGGATCTAAGGTACAGCATGGTGCTTATGGTTAACAATATTGTATTATATAGTTGAAAGTTGCTATGAGAGTAGATAGATCTTAAATGTTCTCACCACACCCACACAAAATGGTAATTATGTGAAGTGATGGAGGCGTTAACTAACCTTACTGTGGTAATCATCTTGCAATGTATATAGGTGTATCAAATTATCACGTGGTACATCTTAAATTTACACAATGTTATATGTCAGTTATATCTCAACAAAGCTGGGAAATAAAATTTTAAAATAAACAAAATAATAAAATAAAAGGAAAAAAAATGTGTGGTACTTCCTCAAGTGTGCCAATGCCACTGCCAATGGCTGGGGCTACCAATGTGTGCTGACCCCCTTGCTGAGTCTTAGCAGAAGTGCTGCTTCATCAGGAGAAATATTAACTTTAATAACTAACACTGGTTCCTTACACACGCATAACTCAAGTTCAAGAATGTAATGGGCACGTCTGAGCTAGCAATCAAGGGCTGTCTACATTGAGATGTCATGGTTTACTTGCCTCCCTCCATGCCCGATTTAGCAAATGAGTGACCTTATAGTTGAGAATATGTCTGCATTCTCTTTTCCTTTTCTACCTTACGTAGTGAATTAATTTCTTAAGGCTTAAATAAAAATTCGAAGGGAATGGCTTTGAAGTTGATTTCTTTGAAGATATGTGAGGATTCAAAGACTCCTTTCTTCTAGATTGTGTTTAAACCTCATAGTATGGCAGGACCTGGGTCTCTGGTTCCAGCACTCTTCACAAGGTTCAGGTGATTTTACAGTGTCTAGTATTTTGATGTGTAATGCTTTAGGGTGAGATATTGTACTGGGGGAGGCTAGTCAGACCACAGAAAGATCACCATGAGCTTAAAGCCTATTTATTTCCAACTTTTACAGAACCAGATTTTGCTTTTGTTGTATACAGAGTTACAGCCAGGTTTATTGTTCTGATTGGGAGGAGAATGACATCATTTCTCTGCTGACTGTAGTAATTGTTCAGGAATGTATTGATATGGTTTTCTAGAGCTGAGTGTATAAGTGTTTTGCTTGTAAATGGCTGAGGTGTAAAGGGCATCTTTGCCCAGACAAGCCTTGGCACCCATGGGAAATATCTGTTTTTCTTTCTCTCCTGGTCCCTGAGATGTACATAAACTCCTTTCCCCCTTGCTTTATCATTTCTTAAACCCTGTGATCCAGTGTCCTGGGATTTATCAGTCAGGACTAAGTTACAGATAACAGAACACTCTTTGACTGGTTTTAGCAGGAAGGGATTTACTATAAAAAAAAAATAGGTGCTTATAGAACTTCTGGAAGGGCTGGAGAGGTAGGTTCTAGGCTCAGCCCCCCAGGGATGAGCTCTAGTTCAGAGCTGACTTGGCCAGGGAATTGCTGTAAAAGGAGAAAAAAAATAAGCTCTTGGTCAAAGCTTTTGCCATGAATTTGTCATTGATGGACCATTAAATATATGGACCAACATCATTGCTTTATTATAGTAACACTGGGGGAAAAAAACGGACCTGTCTCTTAGGTAGTACAACATGGTCCACAGACCTGTAGCATCAGATCCCTGGGAGCTGGCTACAAACGCAAAGCCTTGGGCCTCCACCCCCACCCCTACTGAGTTAGAAGCTCTGGGGTAGCCCAGGAATCTTGCTTAACAAGTCCTCCAGGTGATTCTGATGAAAGGGTGACCCACCATCCTGGTTTCCCTGGGACTACTGAAAGGATTCCTGGGACCCAGGACTTCTACGCTAAAATTTGAAGCGCCCTGGGCAAGCCAGGACAAACTGGTCACCTTAGATGCAGCTCAAATTTAGGAACTACATCTCAGGCCATCTGTGGAGCCCCTTGTAGGCAAAGAACGGGGAGGGTGCCTGTGAGTCACAGACATGAGGCACAATATGATTGAAGCAACGTGACAGGGAAATTCTGCTCTTTCAAAATATCTTCAATTGAAATAGCAAAATGCTCATTTGTCACTCCTTTTCAGACACCACTGAAGAAAGAAGGTGCCAAAATCCCAAGCTGAATGACTTCTGAGAGAGAGCTATGACAAACTGAGAACACGGGTGTGACAGATGAATCTTCTCAAGTCACACACTCAGTTATACACATTCTTTTTCCTATAACTGAGCTTAATTTTCATCTCAGGGCCCCATTCTGCCTGGCAGCAGAATGTAATCCTCGCCATTCTCAAGGAAACTTAGTCAACTCAGTTTTCTCATTCAAAGCAGGTGGCTTTTTCAGTCAGTTCATGGTTTTCCTCACCACCTCCCATTCCCTGGATTAGGTCTAAATTCTGGGGAGCATTCACAGAGCCACAGTGTTGAAGGAGGGGAAGGCATCTGTCCCTGCTGGCATCCACAGAGATGTACCCCATCCCTGCAGGAAATTTCTAGGACATCTGGGTTCTCCATCTGGTCTCTGGTGGTTGGTCCAGGAAGGTCACCCTGCATCCCTCTCATCTCAATCTCAAAGCATCTTCAGGCCTGCGGGCCTCTCTCGGCTGTTCCTCCCCTCATCACCCAGTCCAGAGGATGCTTATCTCATCTGGGGTGAGAAAATTTGCTCTTGCATAACCCTATTCTCTATTTATATTTATGGTTTCAACTTTACACCTTGAGTTGTTTAAGAATATGGCAGAGACTGCTATTTGCAACCTTATATCCATTCTCCCTTTCTACTTCCCTAACTGAATATTCGTTTTATTTAGATCAGCTTTGTGCCCTATGAAAGACTATATTTTCTAGGCTCCCTTGCAGCTAAGCCTGGCCATGTGACTAAATTCTGGCAAATGAAATATAAGCCTGTGTTGTGTGGGACTTCTGAGATGGCTATGTAAATGAGTTGACTCAATGGGAAGGGATACTCTTTGCCTTTCCCTAGTTCCTATTTCTTTGGATGTGGATATAATGGTTGGAGCTCTAGCAACCATCCTGTAGCAGGAGGTAATCTTGCTACTGCAAGGAACAAGAACTAGGAGGGAACTGAAACATGGGAGGAGTCTGAGGATATGATGATAATACCAGCTCTACACTACCAGACTGCTTTTATAAGAAAGAGAAATAAACTTCTATATTACACTTTTTTGTTTTGTGTTTCATGCAGCTTAACTAACTCTAACAAGGGATTTGGTTTTTGTTCTTGAAAACTCTTTTCTCTCAAGCTATTTTCTGTCATGCATTTCAAAGGTCTACATGGAAACTTAAAAGCTAAAATTTGATTCAACCCTTTCCTGAGAGCCATGAGGAGGACATCTTCTTGCTGCCTGAAGGAGTAGAGAGAAAGAAGCAAATGTTAATACTTCCAAATGTTATCTTCACATATGAAATCTATCCCAACTGTCACCATGCCTCGGATTAAAGCCTATAATTTAGAGTTTTACGCATCTAAGAGAAGCCATAGAGAGAAATGAAAGATTTCCAATAAACTTGATGGCGTCCAAATTTTTTTCCAATAAATTTGACAATGTCCAGCTCTACAAGAGTTTGTATGAAAACAGTGGCTGCAGATAGTGTATTCTGAACCATCACTCCCAGCTGCTGCTTCTCAAGCCTAAGTGTTCTCTGCTCAAGAGTTGAGGAGTCAACATCTGTATTATTTCTTTGTATCTCATGCTGAATTTCACCATGAGCCCTTAGTTAACATTTCCTTATTGATCTGGGGCTTGTCATGTTGCCCCTTCGATGAAGGCACAGGTCACCAGCCTCATGAAAAGTTCTGTTCCTCTGTGTTGATGAATGTAGCAAATTCTATTCCTTCTTAAGGACGTAATGGTTATTCAACCATGGTTAACTAAGTTAAGTTTCCTGAAATAGATATGTATCACAGGGCATGTCTGTTGTTCTTAATTTTATTTTTCTACAAGGTTGTGATGAATTTGGTTACCTAAGTTGATGGAATGGGCGTTGATTTAGCTCGGGAATCTAGAGAAGTAGAATTAACTCCAATAAATATTCAATTTGTATTAGAGCATTATCAAATAAAAGTAAAGATATTTATGTTTCATCTCCAAGATTCTATTTCCCCTTTGAAGGTCTGCTCCCCCTCCTTTGTTAGATATTTGTAAGACCTAACTTCAAGTTTTATAGTATCAATTTACATGAATTAACTTGATTTTTTGATCAGGTACCAGCAGCAGGACCACGTAGACAAGGAGGCCGTGTGACATATTTTTCAGGACGGTCTTGATTTTTGTTTAATTATTTTATACTCCACCCCATTCCACAAAGAATACGACACCACTCACAAGAACATACACAATATTACCAATAAAATTCAAATACAGAATCAGGACCAAGGAGAATAAAGAGGAAAAATCAAGATCAGAACAAAGAACACTTAAACATATAAAACCCAGGAAACGGAGCTAGCAATTGTCCCACTTGTCTTTGAGCTTCCAGAAAGCTAAAGCAAAAGAGAAGGCACAATAAGTCACATAATTCTTATTATTAGAGAAAAGGAAGCAGACAACTTCCTCAGGAGGTGCATATTTTGTCCTGGAACCAAATTCTCAGAGAAATGTATCTTTTGGGATTTTATAAGGGGCCCTGAGTTGCATGGTAGACAAGATCCTTAACAATATTCACAAAGTAGCAAATTATAACTCACTTTGTTCCACTTTAAACCAAAGCTGAGGAAATAACAGTTAAAATTCTGTGAATGACCTCTCAAATTGATATTCTAGGGAACAATGTTCTGAGGATATTAGTATGCATGTCACTTAAAAAAAAAAGTGTTCTGCTCAAGTAAGTTTAGGCACCGAGTTAATCAAGTCAAGCAGATTTCTTTGTTGCAGGATTTCTCACAAACTTTGATATGTAGATGTACATTGTGGTTCTCAAAAGAAAAAAATAAAGGACTACGCAATGCAGTGGCTCTTATTTTAGCATGGAAGATTTTCTTCTGCGGTTCAACTAAGAATAACCTCCAAGTTCTGTGACACATAGTTCGGAAAGGATGAGCTGTGGAAAACTGATAGAAATACAACGATGAGAGGGAAGGGCAGCTGCTTTTGTGATTAAAAGCATGTGTGTTGGTGTTGGGTAGATTTGGGTACAATCCTGTCTGACACCTACTGGTTGCATGACTTTGAAAAAGTTACCCAAAGTCGCTGAGTTTTAGTTGCCTCATTTATAAAATGAGGTGCATTAATTAGAAATACGTTTGGCTACAGAACAAAAAAACCTGTCAGAGTTATTTGGGGATTTATTTTTCTGATATAACAAGTCCAGGATTGGTGCATCCAAGAGCCAATGAAGCTATTAATGAATGTTGTCTGGGTCCAGGCTCATTCTGTCTTTCTGCTTTGACATCCTTAGCATGAAGGCCTCTGTTTTCATGCTTGTTGCCTCATGGTAGCAAAATGGCTACTGTACCCTCATCCTCAAACCAGCATTTCAGTCATGAAAGACGAAAAGGATGTAAATTACTTTTGAGTAGCCATTTCACAGTGTCAACCTTAGGAAAATAATAAGACTCTCCCTCAAAGAATTATTTTGAGAATTAAGTGAGATAATAAGTATAGAGTGCTTACATAGTGCCTGGCACTAGTTAGTGCTCAAAAAAAGTCACTTATTGATATTCATATATAGCCTTGGATTCAGGCTCTATACAACTCCAGCAATTAAGAGTTCTGAGAAGACTGAAGGACACATTCTTCAGCCAGTGACCAGGGAGGGACCATCTCTTTTCTCAGTGGGGCTTAATTAGAAGCAAAAGATCACTATTCTTATAAGGCTCTGGAATACTGGCAGGTAGAGATGATGTTTGAGAGCAGATACTCTAGGAAGTAGACAAGTGGGAGGAAAGCTGGCACCCCATTGTACAAACAAGGAATCTACCAGGACTTACCTAGAAAGGAGACCCATCCATCTTTAAACAGAGGCACACTATGGGATTCCGAGGCCAGAATTTGATTAGGAAGCAATTTTGATGACAAAGCTTGGTCAAGTCCAATAAATGTACATAGCACATACATAGCATAGTATGTAGTAAGGATGATTTGGGGACGTCTCAGTTCTAAATGTTCTGACCCATTGTCAGATCATGGATATAATGATGAATCCTGACTTTTGGGTCACAAAATACAGTAACTGCATATAGAGGTAACATTTTGAAATATTAACAAATATGTACTGAGCATTTACCATGAATCCAATATCGTCTCATGGTCAAGGGGAACTGATTAACACTTTTGGGAGCCATTTTGGAAATATTGGGATAAATATAGTACACATTAGGAGAAATTCATCGGCTGTTAGAGGGAAAAAAAAGAAAAGTATCATAAGAATAGCTTAACTTGGGTCTAAACGTTGTCATAGTGTTACTGTGTAGAGCTAAATTGGACTCCATGTTAGATCTGTTTCTTTGACTTTAACCTTTGCTTTTGGTTGCTTTTATTATTGTAATTATACATGATGGCCTGCCTCAGGGAACCCTGCCCCTCTGCCTGAATGTTGAACTAAAGTGCCTCTGTTCAGCCCACAGGCAGACAATCTGCCCTGCCCACCTGTGTGAATGGCTGAAATTAACATATCCCCTCACCGAGGCTGGTCATTCCTGGAGATCTTTCGTAAGACTGATGGCCCTTTCATCCTACTTCCTCACAGCCCCTCCGTCTCTGATTCTATGAAACAAACTGGCATCCAGAGCCCAATAAGATGGTTTTTTAGGAGACATTAGCCTGCCATCTTCACGGTTTGCTGGCTTTGGTTTGCCGGCTTTCCGAATAAGGTCGTATTCCCTGCCTCAACACCTCGTCTTCAATCCACTGGCCTGTCGTGCGGCGAGCAGAGCAAGCTTGGACTCGGTAACAATAGGTAATGAAATTCAGGCTAGTACTGTGATGAGGAGGAAGAGGGAGATGACATTGATCACAGTTGAGGCTTAATCAGCACCTGTTATGTGCCAGACACTGTTCTACGTTCGTTGCATTCCATATGTCATCAGTTCTAAATATGCAATTTTCCTCACATTTTTAACATCAGTGGCTCCCTTGGAGTTTCCAGCACAAGAATTTCATCTTCACATCAAATGTATGATGTGGATTTGAACTATTATTATTCTCATTTCATAGAGGAGGTAACAGGTTTAGCATGATAGCAACATCGCTGGTAACTGGGGAGCTGGGATTTGAATAGACATCCATCCTCCTCCTCAGCCCAAGCTCTTAGACTGCACTGTATGACATAAAATATATGCTTTTATGTACGTAGCTTTTGTAAGACAATTTTAACCTCTTTGTCTCAAAAAATACGAACTGGGGATTTATTTCTTATAAATTGAACATTGCTCCTCTGAGAGACACAGTCCGGACTAAACAACCCACGTTCCCTTCAGCTACGTGATTTTTCTTCATTGTAATACCTAACATCTATATCCTTTAACAAGGGGGAGGGAAAGCAACGCAACCATGACTCATCCCCTGTGCTAGGCTGGCTCTTCATTCTTTGGTGCTGGAAGAAAAAGATCTGGCCCAGAATCACCAACATGTTTGACTCGCAGCTCAACTGATGTCCAACAAAGTTTCTACGGGGTTATTACAAAAACACTGGGCTGGGCCATGTTCCACATGACCGGATTTATCTCAAGCATCGGATCGTCCTCTTTCTTTCCACCTCTCTCCCCAGACCTGCTCTTCCTCACTCCTCTGCCCTTTGAATTCCTTGTCCCTGCTGCCCTCCACTCGTTCAGGTTTTTTCCCAGCATCTCAAATTCATTGCCAGAGGAGGTCACATTGAGCCCTCAGAGACGTTAAGTATGGTGGAGCATGGGTCACGTTCTTGCCTGCAGGGCTTTCGTTGCTTCCTGGTGGCCTGGGTGGCAGCATCTTCCTCCACAGCTTTCATTTCAAGACATTTAGAGAGCAATTTCAGGGCTGTTTCCACTTTGGTGGACAAAACAGGAGCTTAGAGCAATAAGGAATAGCTGCAGTATTGTGGATAAATTATCTTTGCTAAAATGAAACTACAACAGTTACCTTGTTCTAGTCGGTATTTTCAAATATTGTTTTGTTTTGTAGCTGTAAACTTCCTAATGATAGCCACCATTAGAGAACAAGCAAATAAAAAAGTATATGGAGCAGAAAATCTAAGTAATTTATGATATCTAAAAACACCTCAGAAGAATATTGTTAGATATTTAATGCTCAACATATGCCACATATAGAATGCTCAACATATTATGTTCTATGAAGCTGAATCCCTTACAATGAAGTAACTGGATCACTTCACAGACAAGCAAAAGAATGTCTCTAACAAGGATAGACTGGTTCCAGAAGCTACAGAGATGAAGCTGAGACATTCAGGGGAGAGAGGGATTACACTGGTTTAAGAGGATTGAGAAATGTTTATTGAGGAATGAGGTAGCACTGGAACTGACCCACAGAAGATGAATAAAACTCCAGCATCAGTGGAGAGGGATGCTCCAGTGGAGACTTGGGCGGAGGGCAGAAGTGTGATAGGCAGGCGTTCAGAGGGCTGTGAGCAGCCTGGTTGAGAGCACAAGATATGTGCAAACTGGTCAGAGCTGCAGAGACAGGGAGGGCTCTGAAAACCAGCCGGACTGAAAAATTAGTTCTTAAGTCTGGCAATGAGAGCTACTGAAAATTTAGAGCAGGGAAGGTTCAGATTTAATTAATGTTTACTGAGTGCCTCCATTTTACAGGGGAGGCAAACGAGCCTCAGCAGGCGAAATGACTTGCCCACCGTCGAATAGATTGAAAAGGGCAGACCTGGAATTGTACCAAGGTCCCTTGACTCAGTACTTCCACCAGACCCCAGCTACACCTTGGGACATTCACTGTGCTGCAAGGTAGGCAGGACTGGAGGGAGTGAGACTGAAGCCAGGGACGCCCGCTGAGAGCAAATGAGGGATATTTCCTCTGCATTCATCCACTGAGTCACTCCCACAAAGAAAGCATCTCAAACATAAGGTCATCTCCCATCTCACCAATGAGAAGACGCAGAAAGATTTTCTAATCTGAATGAAGAAACTGACTGAAGATGATGGAAGCCGCCAGATGTTTGAGCACTATTTAGTCAGCTAGTTTTATTAAAGTCTAAATCTTGTAGGCAGCAAGTGCTCTGATCGGATTTGCATTTTTGAAAGATAATTTTGTCGGCAGTGTGGAATCTGGATTAGAGGCAAAGTGGGAGGCAGAGAGGTAAGGAGACTTTTGCAGAAATCCAGGTTTGGTGGCCTGGGGCTAAGGAGGTGGCTGTGAGTGGAAAAGACAGATGTGAGAGGCAGTTGGGAAGTGTGTGAAACCGAATTCCATAACAGAGGGAGTGGGAATAGTCAAATGCGACTCCAGAGTTTCTGATTTGGGCAGTTTGGTGAAGAGTCAGCCATTGATGGTTGGATGCAATGCACATTGATGGGGACACAAGTGTAGAACTAGGAAATGGTATTAGGAAAGGAGAGAGAGACAAAAGGATGGGAGAGGAAAGATGTGACAGCAATGTAGGCAGAAGAATCAAAAGAAGTAGCTGGTCAGGAAGAGCAACTTAGTTGGGGGAGAGGCTGAGCTCTGTTTGGGGAACATTATTCTCTCCCGCCCTCTCTCACCAGCTTAGATTTCAACATTGTCTTGAGGGTTAATCATGTGGTACCATCCAAAAGATTCTGTTTCCTGCTCTGATCATTCCTGCTCCCTAATTTCCTCTCAGGAAAAGCCAAATCTCCTTCAAAATGAACATAATATTTCACTGACATAGAAAAATTCAACAAGAAACAATCTTCTTCTGAAGACAAGAACAAACAAAGTCACTGACTGTAATCACTTCCGACTCAGTTGCCATCACCAAAGAGAAAATGTCTAGAAGATCATTGGTCTAGGAATAAGGTAATCAACTTGTCCTGGGCTGCCTGGGACTTCCATGGTTTCAGCACTAGAAGTCCCACATCCTGGAATCCTTCACCCAATCCAGGAATTAGACGTCCTGATTCTATTGTTGATTGGCTGTGAAAATTTGGGACACAGCTTTTCTGAGCATAGTTTTCTCATACATAAAAGGAGGGGAAGGGCTTATCTTTGTGTTACAGAGAAGAGCTAAATCAGACTCCATGTTAGGTCTGTTTGTTTTATATTAACTGTTGTATACTATTGCTTTTGTTACAAGTATAGAATGTTACTTTATAGCCTGAAATATGCAGAATAGTCCATTCTCAAACCTCTGACCTTTAAAGTTGCAGAACAGAGAATAACATTTGCCTTGTTGGAGGTTTACAGGAACACCGTGACCTGACCTACCTGGACAGCTGCAAGAACAAAAGATTCTGGCACCAGGAAGTCTGCAATAACCAATAACACCCCCTCCCCTTTTTAGTATAAAAGAAGCCTGAATTCTAACTCAGGTAAGATGGTTTTTTGATAGACACGAGTCTGCCATCTTCTCGGTCTGCTGGCTTTTCTGAATAAAGTCGTATGCCTTGCCTCAACACCTCGTCTCCCAGTCATTGGCCTGTCTTGTGGGGAGCAGAGTGAGCTTGGATTCGGTAACATTTGTACACTGTCACCTGAGGTGTGCTCACCCAGTTTAAATGCCATGTATTGCCAATACCATATTGTGATCCATAACAATAAATATTTGGTCCTCATCCCTGTTCCTGGCCCAGAGCTCCTAAAACCCTTGGAATTTCCTAAGTGATGAGAGCAACAAAGCTATCTTTTGTTATGTTAATGAGATGACTTGGACTGCTCCTAAGGATGGGAGCTGGTTGGCAGAGGAACCAACCCTGTGATTAGAGGGTGGGGCTTTCATTCTCACCCTTTGACCTACTGGGAGGGGTGAGGGGCTGGAGATTGAGTTCAATCAATCACCAAGGGCCAATTATTTTAATCAGTCATGCCTGTGTGATGAAACGTCCATAAAAACCCAAAGGACAGGGCTCAGAGAGCTTCTGGGTAGGTGAACACATGGAGATTTGGGGGGAGCTGCAGGCTTGGAGAGCATGTGTGAAAGCTCCAAGCCCTTACCCCTTACCTGGCCCTATGCCTCTCTTCCATCTGGCTGCTCCTGAATTATATCCTTTTATAACAAACCAGGAATCCAGTAAGTAGAATGTTTCTCTGAGTTCTGTAAGCTGTTCTAGCAAATTAATTGAACCCAAGGAGGGGGTGTTGGGAACCTCTGATTTATAGCCAATCTGTCAGAAGCATAGGTGACAACCTGGACTTTTGGTTAGCCTCTGAAGGGGTGAAGACGCTATCTCCAAGTAGATAGTGTCAGAATTGAGTTGAATTGTAGGACACCCAGCTGGCATGGGAGAATTGCTTGGAGGTGTGAAAAAAACCCATGTGTTGGAGCCAATTACTCCAAAATTTGTATATCCTGGCCTGACCATGTTCTCCCATTCCCAAGCCACAGACCTGAACATTCACCTGCCTTCCTGACAATCTCCACTTGATGGCTAATAAGCAGTGAACATTTCAGTCCCCAAACTCTTCATTTCTCTCCCAGACCTGTTCTTGCCTCTCTCTTCTCTTTCTCAGTAAATGACACCATCAACCAGTCAATTGCTTAAACCCAAAATCTAGGAATCATCTTTGACTTCCTCACTTGTTCTCTGGCCCAATTCTAGGCCAAAAATCAAATTCTGGGGGCCCAACTTCTAAAGTGTATGCAAATCCATCTACTTCTTAAATTAGCAACCAGAGGGACCTTTTAAAAATAACCGTCCTCCCCACCCCACACCTGCCCCAACTGCTTTTTTTTTTTTAAGCTCTTTATTGGAATATAATTGCTTTACACTGTTGTGCCAGTTTTTGCTGTACACCAAAGTGAATCAACTGTATTTATACATAGATCCCCATATCCCCTCCCTGCCGCGACTCCCTCCCACCCTCCCTATCCCAGCTCTCTAAGTCATCACCCATCATCCAGTTTATCTCCCTATGTTATGCAGCAACTTCCCACTAGCTCTCTATTTTACATTTGGTCGTGTACATATGTCAGTGCTACTCTCTCACTTCATCCCAGCTTCCCCTTCACCCCACCCCCCACCCCTGTCCTCAAGTCCGTTCTCTACATCTGCATCTTTATTCTTGCCCTGTCACTGCGTTCATCAGTACCATTTTTTTTAAGATTTCCTATATATGAGTTCGCATACGGTATTTGTTTTTCTCTTTCTGGCTTGATAAGACCCATGACGCTTTCCTGACCTGGCCTCAGCCTTGCTCTCCCATCTCACCTCCCTCCCTCAGCTCCAACCGCACTGGCCTCTCCCTATCCTCAGCCCACACTCAGAGCCTTTTCACTTGTCTTTCACTTTGCCTGGACTCCTCTTTGCCCTGATCTCCATGTAGCTGGCTCCCTCTGGTCACTGTGGTGTCAGCTCAAACATCCCCTCAGTAGAGAGGCCCACTCTGACCACGTGTCTGGTGCCAAGACAGATGCTGCCCGGGGAGCAAGAGCTGGGCTGGAGCGCTTTGGACTCCTGCCCAACAGAACAGCTTGGGAGGTCGATGGGCTGCAACAGAGGGAGCCTGTATGGAGCAGACCCCTGGAAGCCAGGGCAGAGGGGGTAACAGCAGCCACATGACCCCCAGCACAGGAGTGGCAGTTGGAGAGGCCCAGCAAGGGAGTTTATGAGGACACAGAAAAGTGCTCAGGCAACAAATAAGAATTTAAAGTGTCAGAAGACCCTGACAACTGGAAGCAAGCCTCTAGCTGTAAAGAACTCTCCATTCCTTTCTCTCGATTCTTTGGCAAATTCCAGAATGGGGGAGTGAGCAGGAAAGTGATGTTCGCTGATCAGAATTGCCCCCCTACAGCAGGTTGGCCACTTCCTGCAGGCCCTAGCAAGGGGCACGGCAGGGAGAAACCCCTCTTTGAGTGCAGACTGACACATCGATATGTTAGTAGGACTTGCCATTCTGATTTCTCAACTGAGATCATGTTTGCAGCTGGCAGTGACTGTAGGGCTTTCTGTTACCTAAAAATACTCAGAAAAGTCTTAGGGCTGCTGGGAATGGCAGGAGAAAACCTTCCCTTTCAGGATACATTTTTTTTTGTTGTTATTTTTTATTTTTTATTTTTTTGGGGGGTACACCAGGTTCAATCATCTGTTTGCATACTCACATCCCCGTACTCCCTCCCTTCCCTGACCGCCCCCTCCAGTCTCCCCCACCCTCCCTGCCCTCAGGATACATTTTAAAGGGATGCCTAAAGACAAAAGTAAAGCCGTATCATAATCAGGTCCCAGGAGCCGTAATCACTACCCACTGGGCTGCTTACACTGACAAGCAGCCCGGCCTGGAGCTGAGCCTGGGTCTGTCTCCCAGGCCTGTGACCTGAGGCTGTAAAACGTGATCAAGGCTTCAGTGGTAAATGTAGGGTTACCAGAGTTTCATCCACTCTATCTGCTTTGTCCAGAGGCGTTCCCATGTTTTAAAAGTTTGCCTTGGTTTTGCTTAAGAAGTAGTAGGTGAACTGTCCCTATTCTTCTTTCAGAGTTCTCAAAGCTGTTTTAGAAGGATCTTTTAAAGGATTAATCTTCTGTGCTCATTCAAGTGATATATTTGCATATACACATTTACTTGGGTCTTTCCTTGTTGCGACAGCCAGGGAGAAAGCTGGGATATCTTAATTAAACAGACGGGTAGAACCAAATGGTTCTGCAGTGGGTCTGCAGGGGGTGTTGCCAGCTTTGTCCAATGTGCTGGAACAGGGCATTCTGCCTTCCTAGAGGACAGCATCGCATATTTGATGCCAGCTGCTGGACAACTGGTGCCAAGGAAAACTGCAGAAACCCCAAATCCACGGCTGTACCACTCCTCACAGGGGACTCCTTTACATCTAAAATCATGGCTCACTGGCTAGCTACCAATTTGGGGATGACTACCCTCCAGAGAACTTGCCAATGAAAGTTCAGACAAGTTTAAAGGGACGGTATAAAGTTTCTAGAACCCAAAACTAAGCAAGCATTCTTCCTTTGCATTATCCTACCAGTGTGTCTGCCCAGAGCCAAGTACAGGCTCCTTAGAAGATTTCTTGAAGATGTTGCTATCTTCCTCCCATGGTGCCCAAGGTACATTTTGTATTGGATAAGAAGTGCTGTATCTTGGAAAAAAGGTACATTTGTGGTGCATGAGAGGAAACAAAGTACTTAAGTAAGGAGCCAGCTCTGTGGTACATTTACCCTTAAGAGCTGAATTTTTTATGCCAGACCTTGCCCATGTCCTGGAAATTTCAGGGCTGGAGAACAGTTCAACAATGATAAACAGCCTTGTGTTTATCCTCACGTGCTAGGCATTGTGCTCAGTGCTTTATGTATACACCCTTACTAAATCTTCCTGCTATCATTCAGACAGGCCCAGCCCTGAAACATGGGACCTGGAGTCCTTTGCTGCAGTGCTTGCACCTGGACAAACGTCTGCTCCTACATCAAAACACAAAGAAACTATAAGGGGATAAAATAAGTGCATGCATGCTCAGTTGCAGCAAATTATGAACAACAAGATACAAAAAGACCAAAAACCCCACTGAGGGGCCAGGAGCAGCAAAAGCAGGGGACAACATGTGATCCCTGCACACAGCACCACCAAGGGGGTGGGCAGACCACCTAAGCCACCCCTCCGAGGCTACCTACCAATCAGCCCCCACCCTCACCCCATTTAAGGGACCAGCTCACTGCCTGTCTCAGGGAGTGAGCAAGGGAAACTATTACTTGTTCTCCTTCTACACCCTCTGCTGAAGCAGGAGCCCCAATAAAGCTTGCCTGAATTTCTTGTCCTGGCTTCTTACAATTTCTATTGTTTAAGGAGGCCAAGAACCCTGGTCAGTAACACAATGAGATACTTTTAGCCTCATTTTATAAACAGGCAAACAAGAACATGAAGAGGGTAAATGACTTACCCAAGGTCACAAACGTAGTAAGTGGTGAAACCAGGATCCAAACCCAGGGAGTCTGCTTTACAACCTTCTCAGAGGGACTTCCCTGGTGGCGCAGTGGTTAAGAATCCGCCTGCCAGTGCAGGGGACATTCGATCCCTGGTCCAGGAAGATCCCACATTCTGCAGAGCAACTAAGCCCGTGAACCACAATTACTGAAGCCTGCATGCCTAGAGCCAGTGCTCCGCAACAAGAGAAGCCACTGCAGTGAGAAGCCCACTCACGGTAACAAAGGCCCCCTGCTCGCTGCAACTAGAGAAAAGCCCACACGCAGCAATGAAGATCCAACACAGCCAAAAAACCAAGAACCAAAAACCCTCTCAGAGAGTTTTGGAGACACTAATTCTGTCTGTGATCTACTAAGGCACTGGTTCTCAATCCTAAATGTGCATTAGAATCCTCTTGGGAGTTTTGAAATGTCTTGATATCCAGGCTGCAGCCTAGACCAATTGAATCAATCTCTATCGGTGGGACCAGGCCTGAGCAGTCGTTAAAGCTTCCAGGTGATTCCAATATACAGCCATACTGGGAACTGTCAGTGCTAAGCAATCATAATTCTCTCCACCTGCTGAGGTTTTTTTTTTTTTTAACTGGAAACTAATTCTATTCCATTTCATTCCTTTCTACAAGACACAGTGCTGCCCTTTCTCCTTGGGTACCCAGCTAACTCAGGCCTCCATTTTCCTATTCTGGAACAAGGGGAAGGAGTGATTACTATGATAGATCTATAATACGTAGGTTTGCAATATGTTTTAGAAAGACCCCCAAATTTACTAGTATTACCTTCAGAGGAATTTTAATATTGTGGCACAACCAAAAGATGGCTACTGCCTTTGCTGCTGCTAAGAAGAAAGGTTAAAAGAAACAAAGATGAAATTTCACAGATTTGTATCTAGGGTGCTGTCATTGATCCTGGCATTAACACGGACAACTTGGAGGTGCTGAGACACCGATGCTATAAAAAGGGCTATGAAGTCATCATGACAGGAAGAAAATGAACACATTCTAGGTACTTACTCATGGTGCAGTGGCCAGAGCAGAGGTTTTCACAGACCGGCATGAACATACGTTCAAATCCCAGCTCTGCCGTGTGGTAGCTGCGTGGCTTTTGACCTTCTAGTCTCCTCCATTCCTTTTATCTGTAAAGTGCGGCTGACAAGGCTCATGTGGAGGGACTGCTTTATTGATTACAAATCGCGTGTGTGATGTACCAAGCACTGTGCCGGCACAGGGCCATGACAATTATTACGTGGCACATAGTATGTTATCTACATGTGTTATCTCACTTAATCCTCACAACACACCCTCAAAAAGATGCTAGTATTTCCCCTGAGAGGCTCCACCATTTGCCCTTGGGCGCAAAGGTGTTAGATGTCAGGTTAGGATTTGTCTCGTGCACCTGAAGCCTGACTTCTCTGCTTTTCCTGGCTGTCTGGCTGCAGCCCCTTGTTTCAGAGGCCATCCCATGGCTGATTTATCTCTCTGAACAGAGGGAGACATTCTCTGGATGATAAAATTTAAAAAGTAAACACATTTTTGGCCATCTCCCTGGCACATGACAATGTTATGAAAGGGCTATTTGGATCAGAAAGGGCAATAGTATTTACCCCTTTTCCTTTTCACGTGAAGTTCTACCTAGGGAAGACCTAGCTAAGAAATTAAAACTGCAACACTCACTCTGGCAATAAGTGCCCGGACTTAGCTCTCTGCTGGGTTAAAATCTGGGTGATCCACTGTCTGATCATGTCCTAGGATCTTCTTCTTGTTCCATATTCCTAAGAAAATTAAGTACACATTCTTTCCGATATTAGCTTTTCTGGTGTGGGGGGAAGGTTTCAGGGAAAAATTTGAAGTAATTTAAGGAGCATTAAACATTGCTGAAGTAGCTGAGGAACTCACAGCACGGGAGGCTGGGAAACATAGCCCAGCTGAGCATCCCAGCCCTCCCCCCACCAAAAAACTAAACCACTTCTCTCACCTCATCTTACACTATCTTCCCAAGAAGCCTGTTGATCAAACCAAAACACTTAGAGATCACACTGATTTCTCCCTTCGCTTCATCTCCCACAGCTAATCCATGAGCAAACCCTGATGTCTCTATTTCCAAAATGTACTCAGCATCCATCCTCCACCCATCTTCACAACCATTACTCTCATCCTTACACCTCTCCCCAGGGCTGCTGCAGTCGTCTCTTAATGGTCCCTGCTTCCATTCCTGCCTCCCGCTGATCCATTCTCCTGTTAATATTTTTTTCAGCATTCATCACCACCTTAAATGATCATAATTTATTTATGTCGTTATTATCTGTTCCCTCAGCTAGAATGCCAGCTCCACACGAGGGCAGGAACCAAGTCTGTTTCATTTCTCACCGTATCCCACCTTCCGACACATTGAAGCTTCTTGAGAAATACATATGGAGTAAAGGAAAGGGGAAGTGAATACAGAATTTTAACCATTAAATCATGTTTGTAATTTGCCTACTCAGAAAATTCTCCTGAGATTGACTTCCCAGAATGGTGAGATGGGATAAAAGGACCTTCTATAAATGTTGATGACTCCAAAAAAGAACATGAAAACAATATATTGGTAACGTGATTTGGAGCAGGGGTTGCAAACACAAATGTCTCAGGGCTCCAGCAGGTAACAAACGGGGAGGCTGCCGTGTGTTGGCCACAATGAGTTGTGGGGGCCCTCGTGAGCTGGGACCCCCAGCTTCAGCTAACACAGCCTATCAGCTCTGGCTGACTGTATGTAAGTGACAACAAGGGCCCAGGGGTGAAAGATAGTCCAAGTTTTCAAAAGAAGATAGAAAGTTTGTGTATTAATTAGAATTATGTTTGGCTGTGAGTAATGACCTGAAAAAGCAGCTTAAGTGAGGTAGAAGTATATTCCTCTCTCACAAAAAGAGGTCTGAGGTGTAGAGTCCTGGGCTCATGGAGACTCAATGGAATTAGGGACCCATGCTTCTTCTAACTTGTTGCATATCTTCTATTCCCAAGGTCACCTCATGATCCCAGGGACTGCTGTGACTCTAGCCATTACCTCCTCATTCCAGGAAGCAGGAGGGAAAAAGGGGAAAGAACGGGCCTGATCATTCTTTTATAAGCAGGAGACTTCCTGGAATCTTCCAAGCCTCACTCATTCATTTTATTGGCCAGAACTTAATAATGTAGCTACTCTTAACTTTAAAGGAAGCTAGAAAGTATAACCTTTATCCTAAATGGGTATGTGCCCAGCTAAGGAAGAAGAGGAGAATGGATATTGGAGTTCTAAACTAGGTGTCTCTGCCAGATCCGACTTTTTCTGTGAAAGTCTCAAGCTTGAACACCATAACAGCTAAACAAAGCACACCTGCCATCTGGTTTAGCAGAGCTGACCGTTTCGTGACCCCTACTTAAGGGAGCAAATAAGGATGGGATACATTTCTGTGGCATGTGGGGCAGCCAGTGAGCAGGGCTGGTGAGGGTCGTAAACAGCAGGTCTCAGACACAGAGTGGAAGCAGCAGTGTGTTCAGGTGGCCGTGGAGGTGGAGTGGGAGCACTTGGGCAGGTGGCAACCGGGAAAGGATGAGGAGGTCAGCGCTTCGCCTGGGCACCCAGAGAGGGCTTGGGCATTGGCAGAAACGGCTGCCCTGGCTTCTGTCACCTTTAGGTGTCAGCAGCAATTCTGACGGGGGACGATCTGAATCTCCTCTGACTCCTGACGTCTCTCCTCTTTCTGACCTTCACCAAAGATGCCTCTCACACTAGGTCAGCCTCACCCTCTGGAGGGAGAAGGGAGCCTGGCCAGACCCAAACGCCCCGGGAGCTCACCAGCCCTCTTTTGTCACTGCTGTCACCATCTTAGACTTGGACTCAGCTTAACCTCAGCTCCACGGCAATTCCGCTCCAAACGAATCTCCCGGCCATGCTAGACCTTTCTGCCGGGAAAGGTCTTGTTTTATGCAGTAAAACAAGCACCAGATGTGCAAGCAAGCTTCCCTCACTTGAATCCCTGCTCCTTCACTTACTGGCTGAGTGGACCATAAATACTTTTTAAACTGTAAGTGGGGGCTAATAGTGTTCCCCTTACCTATTTCACAAGGCTTTTTGGAGGATCCACAGGTATCACTTATGTAAAAGCCTTTTGTTTAAAAGAAACAAAAAATCTAAGCAGCTCTACATTCGAACTTAAGATTCCAGTAAAGATTCTCTGTAACTGTCCATGTGTCTGAAATTGATGACTTTATTGAGACAAACTTTGCAATAGAAAGTGTTATGCAGTAAGGACAGTCAGAATCAGTTCTTGTAGCATACACACATGAAAAAGTTGCCAGATGAATTTCCAGTAACATGGTTTAACTTCTGGTCTTGGTGAAATCCAGACTGTTCTGGAGAGGGGAAGATCATATGTGCCCTTCATTCTCCTCTCCTCCAGAAGTGAGAAACTGCTTCTATATAAAACAGAGACACCCTCTGAAGTCGATAAATTCCAAACAACATGCAACAGTTAAGTGATGCAAAAACAAGGTTGCAAAGAAGGCTTAGCTGGTGACTGGTGGCACAGTGACTGGTGAAGAAACACTGCACAAAAACACAGTGCACGTGCCCTGGGACAGCGAGCCCTTGAGCTTGCAGGATCCACGCCAAACTTTGGCAGTGGGTGGCTCCTGCTGAATAATGCCAGAGGGGTCATGGGAGTCACAAGTTTTACTTTATTTTATAATTATATTTAAAAGTTTTGGAACATGAAGTTCCCTAAAAGCCCTTTCTCAAAGAATCACAAAATGACAGAGGTTTGGGAAAACTGTAGTTTTGTGCATAGTAAAGGCTTGGACAGTGATCAGGAGAATGCCCACATCTGGAGTTTAGGACAGAAACTTATCCTGGCTATAAAACTGAAATTACACTGCAGAGCAATTCATACCACACACTATATACCTCAGCATCTCAGCCGGGCCCCTAGTTATGAAGTTCACCATCAAATTCAGGATATATAACTGTGACTGGCCAGACTCCAAATCTCTCAGTATCTGCATGGTGCCTGACACAGGGTTGGCGTTTACTGTTTAATGAATAAATACACAATCCACCGAAGGAAGGAAGGAAGGAAGGAAGGAAGGAAGGAAGGATGGAAGGAAAGATACTCACTTGTGTTTGAGGAGTAACAGAGTTGGCAGGTAAGGAGGCCAAGTATCTGAATTTTTAACCTGCTTGTATCAATTCTCTGGACCATGTTAGATAAACACACACCATCGGACTGCCTATTTCTGCTAAATATGGAGTTTATTGGTATCATTTGGTACAACTTTAGTCCTACCTTTCCCAATCCCAGGCATGTTAACAGTGCTTTAAAAATCATACTACGTTACTTTGGAGGAAAATACTTCCACCTTAACATGTTTAAAGAAATGCTAGAAAATTTTATTCCTATCAAATTTTTTTTTTTTTACTGCCTCAGCTACTGATTTCTAACACAGTGCATGTCAATCTAATGTCCACATGAACACACACCAACCAGTTACTGACTTTTTAAAGCCATTCCTTTGCAGATACCAAATGACACAGTCCTGGGTTGCGCAGAGAGGCCAAAGGGAAGCTGACATGTTCCAGATTTTCTCCCTCTTGTGAGCCCGGTCTTTGATTAACAACGGCAAATGGCCTAACTGGAGAGAAAAAAACACTCAAGAACACAAGCAAAGGGCAGTGGAAAGCTGGAAAAATGCAATGTCTGCTGAGCCCTGAGGGCTCCCAGGCGACCACTACTGTGATATTATGGTTCAGAGGCTGACGCGGACCCCAGCCTGGGGGAATGCTGAAGGAGATGAGAGAGAAATGGGTGCGACTGTATCACAGAGGCCTCCCTGGGACACACTGTGGGTGTTGGTGGGGTTAGTCTGTGCAAAACTGGATCTGAATCTGTCTCATCCTAGCTAAGGAAACAGGAATAACAGAGAGTTTTCCTGTTTCTAGATTCCTCATACATGTGGGTTTAGAGTTGGGTGAAAGCCAACTTTTAAGTGAACACTATAAGCTTTGTGATGGTGTTATTTCAAAAAGGGAGAATGAAATAATAAGCTTGCCTGAAACAGTGCGCACGACCATGGCCAGGAGAGCTCAGAACGGACTGTGACTTTTCAGCTAGGAACCCACCCCTCCTACTTTTCTGTTTCCTAAACTGGCCCAGGGCTTTTGCTCACCAGACCACACTGCAGGAGTTGCAAGAGGCAAACTGAACGTACATTCACAGTTTATTACCCTATGGGAGTACTGTGCCAATATATTTATGTGATACACAGGAGGTTGCGAACATCTCAACGGCCTAAGACAGTCTCCCAAGGCACTCGGCAGCAAGGGCCACGCACTTCTTCAAGGTTCTGTGATGGAATCCAAGATGTAAAGGGCACCAAAGAAGCCCCTCTGTCCTTCAGCTGGCTGAACACTCTGCTAGTTGATGCAGTTCTTTGTGATTCTTCGACTTCTGTCCACCTGTCGGATGCTGTCTGCTACATTAATGGTGACTTCTTTTGCAGACGTCCGCTTAGCATCTCTTTTAGCCTGTGAAAAAGTTTAACACGGTGAAATGAGTTACTAGGAAATATCCAAAGGTCCTCATATTTGCATTAATCATTGAAGTTGTTACACACACACACACACACACACACACACACACACACACAGGCACGAAGAACTACCCACAAGGACACATGCATATATACTCTTTTTCATAGGCTGCTCTGTTGAATCTCTAATACTAACCTAGTGCAGAGCCTGGCATAAGAAACACTTGGTAAAGTCCTGTTGAATGAAGGAAGTAGCGAAGGTCCATCACAGGGCAATGTGAGAGGCTTCACAGTTGCTCTGGTAGAGCAGCTAAGGGTTTGAACTTTGGAGTCAGACAGACTTTGGTTTGAACACTGACTATAATTTCACTGTGGGCAAGTTTTTTCTAACCTCTCTAACCCTTAGGTGAGTTCCCTCATCCGTAAGATGGAGGTTAATAATAGTATCTAACTCATATGGTTATTATAAGGATTAACAAAGGTAATGAATGAAAGGTACTTAGCACAATGCCTGTCACTAACCACAAATGAGGGGGGAAAAAAAGACTTGGTTAAGCATAATAAGTAAAAAGTAGGATATATTATCCACTTCTTTTTTTTCAATTTTTTTTTATTGAATGAAAGATTCTTTAAATTCCATAGTGCCTTACAATTTTCAAAAGTTTCACACACAGGATTTCATATAAGCCCATAATAACCCTTTTTCCCTCCAACCCTATCTCGCCCCTCCCTCCTTACCTCTCCCCACTGGTAACCACTAGTCTGTTCTCTAAATTTGTAGATTATCCATTCCTAAATGAAAACAAATGATGGAAGTCCAGAATCCATATTAAATACTAAAGCACTGATGAAATTGTAGGTTCTTCAAGCATAGGTGCACCATCCCCCTACTCCCCCTCAAGAGAAGACAACTTTAACCAGCGGGGGTAACTCTGTGCCTGTGCCATTCAAAGATCACGTGCTTGGAGTGAGCATGAGATGGGCCTCATCAGTTGTCTCCATCGTGGGTGGACAGAGATGTGTGCCCCCAACCCCCACTCCAGGAAAGCCCTCTGCCCAGATGCAGGGACACCCCTCACCCAGGGCCTTCCCTTCCCGAGGTGGCCCAATGAGGGGGTGATGCAGGGGTATAAATGCCTGGCCATTTGATCCAAAGCAGGCCAGCTCTGACCAGCCACTGAGCTTCAGATCTCCGCATGGGATGGGGTCAGCAGAGGATGTGGTCGGAACTGCACTGTGGCTCTACTTCTCCCTCTGCCCACTCCTGCTTCTGGCCCTCCCTCCCACAGTGTTGACAGGGCACTTCCCAAAGAACATCCCATATAATGACATCTCAGAGTTGGCTTCCTGGAAAACAGTCCGTTGCAGATCTGTGGGAGCATCTCCCACGGTGTGAGCATCTCCCCGTTTTGGATGTGAGCCTAGTGTTAATAGATGCATACTTTTCATACAACATGGTCCCTGAACATAAGCCAACTATTAATACTTCATCTGCAGTGCACCCCAAGAACTGGTGGCCTGCTGCACCACTGGAGAAAAATAAATTGCTCTGTTTTATTTGTTAACAAGTGATATGCAGGTTTCTAATGCGTCACATGAATCCTATGTAGTTGCTGCTGGTGATACCCCGCTCAGATTCTCTTTACTTGGCTGGTGCATCCATTCCTCAGCTGGTTTGAGTTTTGGCTGCTAATCACTCACAGCTACACCCTTCTTTTAAAGGCCACCTGATTAAAGCCACCTCACCCAGAAATACCAAAGAGGTTATACCCTAATTTCTAGAGACAGCCCAAAGCCAATGCCTCATTACTGGGAATATGAAAACTGGCCCTTTTGCCTCAAGGGGTATAAATCTATGATGCCTTTCATGCTCCGGAGCTCCCCATGGGATCAGGCTGAGGCTACACTAGAGCTATTCAGCTGAGCTCACATATTTGCTGAACTCCGTCCTCTGTCCTACCCTGCTTCCCACTAACTTAAGGGTTTCACCTGAGACTGTGCTTTCACTCACTTACTTGCACAAGAATCCTCATCTCAGGCTCTGCTTCCAGGGACCCTACAGGTAATTTGAAGGATGTTTAAGGATCATTTTGACCACATGCAACTTTAGCCTCATCTATAGATTTCATGAGATAGGATTTCATTGTTTTCCTCGTCAAGTTTCCAGTGCCTAGCATAGTCTGTGACCTAGCAGGCCCTCAATTTAACTTTGGTTGAATAAATGGATGAATGGACGAATAAGCACTATGCATTCGTGAAGTACCCTTGCTTTAATAGTCAGTAGTTAATGCTGTCTAAGGATGTACTCCTACGCTCAGCTCCTCCAAGCCTGAACTGGCACTAGGGCCTAGCAGTGACTTTTATGAGTTCTTTTCCCCTAAAAGCAGAGAACTCATAAAGTCCCACAACCAATTTTGTTTCCAAAAGAAAATCATGGCAATTATGAGGCTAATTCCATCTGATTTCAATTTTGGATGTTATTGCATAAAAGTTTCGAGGACTAGGGTATGGAATAGTGACATAGAGGCCTTATTTGAAATGAGCCAAGTTGAGGGTAGCCTTCCCCTCAAACCGGTGGGCAGCAAAAGCTTTCCAGAATGGAAGTGTGAACTTTCTGAACTGCGTAACTGCTTTTCTTTAGAGTTATTAGCAAGATTTCACAAAAAGTTATTAAAGATTCTACATAGGAAGTGCTCTGCTCTATGTTTCAGTAGGCCTTCATAAGTTTAAAAGTCCAAGCAAACATTCAATAGTTGGATGATTCTTAACTTCTCAGCCTGTTTAAGAATCAAAGGCTACAAAATATTCATTCCCAGAACAGCCACAGAATATGTATGGCTTGCATCTCAAGTACAGCAGGGCAATTTCTTAAATCTATATATCAAAAGCCTGACAATGGAGATGTTCAGAGGACAAGCTTTAGGGCCAGACGCCCGGGGTTTGGCACGAGGCTTTGCCATTAGTTAGCTGCACAGGACATTGCTTTAACCTCTGAATCTCAGTTCCCTTATCTGAAAGGGGGGATAATGCCAACTTCTTAGTGGTTTTTGTTTTGTTTTATTTTGGTTTTTGGTTTTCTTGGAGAGAATTAAGCATGTCACTTAGCATTTATAGAGTAATCAGCTTCTCCTGGCTTGCCCAAGGCCGCCCTGTTTTCAAATGGAAAGGCCCACATTCTGGGAACAGCCTCTGGCCCCTGCAAACCAGAGCAGTTAGTCACCCCAATTATATAGCTTTTGATATTAACTCTATTCTCAAAATGATGTCAGTCAAACATACCAAATTTAAATGGAAAACTTTCTTGTTCTACTGAAACCATGACTATTGCTATGACGACTTCTAAATACCAACAATAATGATAACTCTACAAGATCCACATTTGGATAAAGAACAAACCAGAGTTCCGTATTCCAATCATGGGCACAGAAGGTTCCAAACCATAAACAGATCCACTTTCAAATAATTACACTGTATTTAATTTGTCAAATTAAACAATCAGAACAACAATGCAGGGCTTCCCAGGTGGCGCAGTTGTTGAGAATCCATCTGCACGGGTTCGATCCCTGCTCCAGGAAGATCCCACATGCCGTGGAACAACTAAGCCTGTGCGCCACAACTACTGAGCCTGTGCTCTAGAGCCCATGCACCACAACTACTGAGCCCATGTGCTGCAACTACTGAAGCCCACGCACCTAGAGACCATGCTCCGCAACAAGAGAAGCCACGGCAATGAGGAGCCCATGCACCACAACGAAGAGTAGCCCCGACTCACCGCAACTAAAGAAAGCCCGTGCACAGCAAAAAAAGACCCAACACAGCCAATAAAATAAATAAGTAAATTTATATATAAAAAAACAACAACAGTGCATTGACTTGGAAGTATTTTATGAGAGAGAAACTTCCGAGTCTGAGACCTCAGAAAGGTGCCCACTCTTTTTATAGCAGCGTGATTACCTAGGAGGTTGGTAGTTGCTGAAAGTTAGTTACAACTTGGAAACCTCAGATTTGAAGCCCAAATAAGAGGGACAAGAAGATGAATGAGAAAGAGAACCACCGTGCCAGACAGCTTCTCTAGAAGTTCTGAGAAAGAACTTGCTTTGCCATCCTCTGAGAAAAGAGCTATATAGATACACGGAACAATTACACCATCTGTACCTCTGGGACTATGACATTTTGTATGACATAGGTATTTTCCCCTCTGATGTGGTTTTATAGCTAGCCAAAGCTTTTAATTTAACCACCAACCCTCTTTATTTAATGACAGGAAAAGAAAACGTGTTCCTATTGCAATTACTGGCTTCAAAAAAAAACATCTTATGGTTTCCAACTCAATGCTGAGAGAAGCCTGTTTGGCACCTTTTCCTTTTGCAGCTGTCTGCTAATTCAGTCCTTCCTCTTCTAAAATTCTTGCTTTGTGAATTTCATCACCATTGACTTTTATTAATGGGCCACACTTGTTTCTCACCCAGTTTTACAGCTTTTCTATTCTTCCCTTGCCTCATTTTAATTTCTGCAGGTTTAGAATCAGATTTTAGTCCTCTTGATACTGCCTCTTTAATTAAAAGTCATTCATTGGCTGCCATTTCTCAAGGGTAACCAGATGGGCTGTGATAAATTCCTGGCAGATGGACGTGTTTCTCTTGGGGTTTAGAAGTCAACGACCCAGCTCATTCCCGTGGAAGAAGGCCTCGACGCGAGAGGGCAGCTAGGTCTGCTCAGCCTTTTCTCATTTTCTGCCAAATGGAAATAGTGATGTTCTCTGCTTTAATCTGACTCCATAAATATACCTAACACAGGGCCGTACCAACCTTTTCACAGTTCTTTGTAGACAATGAAGAAAAACAAGGCTTACTGAGATCATGATTTATCAGACACCAATTTTCTGCATAACTAGTATTTTTTAATTATAAAAGCAATACATAATTATGGTAAAAGAAAGTCAAAGAGTAGCGAAGGGCACAGTGAAAAGTAACACTTGCTCCCAATGCTCTGGCCATGCTGTGCTTTCCCCAGAGGTAATCACAGCTAGTCATTTCCTAGGGAGGGTTCCAGGGATTTTCTAAGTAGATACAGTATGGGGCCTCTTATTTCCTCTCCTGGTACTCTGTACTTTCTTCTTGGCCTTCAACCAGACTTTGGATTATATATTTACTTGTTTGTTTACTTGCTTATTTTTACATCTTCATCAGATTAAAACTTCAAGGAGGCAGGGACCCAGTCTGCTGTGTTCACCACAGCATCCTCAGCATCTACCTTAGTGCTTACACGTAATAGACATCTGACAAATAATCTGATGAAGAACATGTGTATGAAGGTACATCTTCAGAAAGAAAGAGAAAAAAAGTCCCTGGGAACAGAACCTGTTAGCATTGCCTTGCCTAAATGTTCTAGAACTTTCCTAGGGTTTCAATCATGCTCATTATCTATCAATTGTTCCTTGCACCATCCCTGAGATATGGCCGGAAATGTAGCTGTGTTCACTTTTCCCGAGGAGGCAAGCCGAAGTCACTCAGACCAAAGCAATTTGCCCAAGGCCAATGTCAACAGAGGGGGTGAGTTGAACTAAAGAAGGCAGCAGGCTGGATGTGGGCTTTGGGTCTCACAACCAGCCTCCCACAACTGCCAGCACTCACACTAAACTCTCCACCATTTTACTTCAGGAAGTGGGAAAGAAGATCATGAGGTTTGGAGGCAGACAGATGTGGGTTGAACTCCAACACAGCCAAGTCACTACTCCCTCTCCCACGCTGGCCAAATGCCTAACCTCCCTGAGCCTGTTTTCCCAGCTGGGCAATGATGCTACTTACCACTTAGAGTCGTGAGGGTTAAAGAGGATGCCATATATATAGGGTGTCTGGCTCACAGCAGACACTCTGACAATGTTAGTTCCTTCCTCTCCGCCTTCCCAAAAGATTAAAGCCTGAGCCTTGTCAGCTACAACGCAGGACATTTTTCTTCTTTTCAGTCAAGTCCCAATAAAAGGAGACACACAATAACAGACTTCTAGCTGTTTCCAAAGTCCATGAATTTATTTGCTGCTGCTTCACTGGCATTAATGCGGGGTCATTCAGGAAACGTTTGATCTTAGCCGCTCCACCAAGGGCCAGGATCCCTCCAAAGGCATGGATCAGACCATGCTTCAGGCGAAACTCTTAGGAACCCCCCAAACCTAAAGCAAATCCTGTGCAGACCACAGCCACTGGTGCTAATTCAGGTTAACTCAGCCTAGGGGTTTTTATTTATCAGGTATCCTGTGCCAAAAGGAGTTGTTGCTTTTCAACTTAAACCTCAGACAGAGCAAACACTAGGAGGGCAGTAGAACCTGCTTTAGAAAAGCAGCCGGGCTCCTAGAGAACAGTCATCAATCACTAGAGGGGGGAAGGGCGGGGATAGGGGAGTGGAGCCATGGGAAATTTTCCTGATCTTAATGAAGTCCTAGGCTGACCACATTCAATCAACAGTCAGTGAATACATACTAGGTGCATACCCCTGAAGCAGGCTCAGGGGGCAAGGGAAGAACACAAAGAAGAAGAAGGAGGAACAATGGAAGAGCAGAAAGAGAAATTAAGGAAACTCTCCCATTCACCATTGCAACAAAAAGAATCAAATACCTAGGAATAAACCTGCCTAAGGAGGCAAAAGATCTGTATGCAGAAAACTTTAAGACATTGATGAAAGAAATCAAAGACAACACAAACAGATGGAGGGACATACCATGTTCTTGGATTGGAAGAATCAACATCGTGAAAATGTCTGTACTACCCAAAGCAATTTACAGATTCAATGCAATCCCCATCAAATTACCAATGGCATTTTTCACAGAACTAGAGCAAGAAATCTTACGATTTGTATGGAAATGCAAAAGACCCCAAATAGCCAAAGCAATCTTGAGAAGGAAAAATGGAGTTGGTGGAATCAGGCTTCCTGACTTCAAACTATACTACAAGGCCACAGTGATCAAGACAGTATGGTACTGGCACAAAAATAGAAAGGAAGATCAATGGAATAGAATAGAGAACTCAGAAGTAAGCCCAAACACATATGGGCACCTTATCTTTGACAAAGGAGGCACGAATATACAATGGAAAAAAGACAGCCTCTTCAATAAGTGGTGCTGGGAAAATTGGACAGCAATATGTAAAAGAATGAAATTAGAACACTTCCTAACACCATACACAAAAATAAACTCCAAATGGATTAAAGACCTACATAAAGGCCAGACACTATAAAACTCCTAGAGGAAAACATAGGCAGAACACTCTATGACATCCATCAAAGCAAGATCCTTTTGGACCCACCTCCTAGAATAATGGAAATAAAATCAAGAATAAACACATGGGACCTCATGAAACTTAAAAGCTTTTGCACAGCAAAAGAAACCATAAACAAGACAAGAAGGCAACCCTCAGAATGGGAAAAAATAATTGCCTATGAAACAACAGACAAAGGATTAACCTCCAAAATATACAAGCAGCTCATGAAGCTTAATGCCAAAAAAAGCAAATAACCCAATCCACAAGTAGGCAGAAGACCTAAATAGACATTTCTCCAACGAAGACATATAGATGGCCAACAAACACATGAAAAGATGCTCAACATCACTAATCATCAGAGAAATGCAAGTCAAAGCCACAATGAGGTATCACCTCACACCCATCAGAATGGCCATCATCACAAAGTCTGGAAACCACAAATGTTGGAGAGGGTGTGGAGAAAAGGGAACTCTCCTGCACTGTTGGTGGGAATATAAGTTGGTACAGCCACTATGGAAAACACTTTGGAGGTTCCTTCAAAAACTACAAATAGAACTACCATATGATCCAGTCATCCCACTCCTGGGCATATACCCAAAGAAAACCATAATCCCAAAAGAAACGTGTACCATAATGTTTATTGCAGCACTCTTTACAATAGCCAGGACATGGAAGCAATCTAAATGCCCATCAACAAAGGAATGGATACAGAAGATGTGGCAGATATACACAATGGAATATTACTCAGCTATAAAAAGGGATGAGATGGAGCTATATGTAATGAGGTGGATAGAGCTACAGTCTGTCATACAGAGTGAAGTAATTCAGAAAGAGAAAGACAAATATTGTATGCTAACTCACATATACGAAATCTAAAAATGGTACTGATGAACTCAGTGACAAGAACAAGGAAGCAGATACAGAGAATGGACTGGAGAACTCGAGGTTTGGGGGGGGCGGGGGGTGAAGGGGAAGCTGAGACGAAGAGAGAGAGTAGCACAGACATATATATACTACCAACTGTAAAATAGGTAGTCAGTGGGAAGTTGCTGTATAACAAAGGGAGTCCAACTCGAGGATGGAAGATGCCTTAGAGGACTGGGGCAGGGAGGGTGGGGGGGACTCGAGGTGGGGGGAGTCAAGGAAGGGAGGGAATACGGGGATATGTGTATAAAAACAGTTGATTGAACTTGGTGTACCCCCCAAAAAATAATAAATAAATGAATTAAATTAAAAAAAAAAAAGAAGAAGAAGGAGGTCTCTGCCCCGAGAGTCTTCTAATCGAACTGGTTTTTCTGCAGGCCCTCAGGTGAATAGTGAGTTTTGCATTTCTTCATCTACATAAGGCAGCAGCTGATCTATACATACATTGTGGAAATCACCACACACACACCCACACACCCACACACACACACACAAAGACACACACACACCCCTATGCTGCTACACTGCTTCCTTTTCCCAGGCTTAAAATAGAATATGCATCAAATGTCATGTTTTTGTTTCTCTAGGAGAAACTCATATTTACTTTCCAAACTCTCCTCACGGATCTCATATTACCACCATCCAGGAGAAATCCTGGGCTGGTCCCATTCTCCTTTCTGGATTAGGCCTCCCTCTCTGGTCACATCCACATCTCTGAGGCTTCCCCCCCCTTTCCTGGACCACACCAAGCCTTGCTGACGGTCAGACACTGGAGGGGGTAAGGCGGAGGGGAGGGCAGAAAGCGCAGAAAGAGGAGGCTACTTAGCTGAGAGTCAGTCCAGGCATCAGGTAATTTCTTTGGCAAGGTCTGGCCACTTTGCCAAGAATAATAAAGCAACTCAAAAAGATGCAGCGTCTGAAGACGTGAAGGCTCACTGGGAGGCCAGCCAGACTCAGAGCTTTGTGTGCCCAGAGCTATATCTACATCCATGTTTCTACCTTAGCTGAATACTTGAGGAGACAGCTCTGGAGGAGAAAAACAGGAATCCTGCGCCTGAAGAAACGGCACATTCAGGTTGGAGAGCAAATGTCTGGAGGCGGCCCAGAGTTTCTGAGCAATTACTTAGCAGGAGAGAACAAGCAGCTACAGAGCTTCCCCGTGAGCTGTTGGTTGAGCTAAGGGAAGGTGGGGGGAGGAGACAGTCAATGATTTATCGGATGCTGCGCAGTCAAAAAAGTCCCAGGTGACTGGAGCAAATCAAGGTTTAATAGAGAAAGAGCGCCCCACCGAGACAGTGCCAATCTGTGAACTGGAATGTGACATTATTTTTGTCACATTCTTTATGCCAGTTAGCACCTATTAACACCAGGCAGGAGACAGGGGCCAGAGGGAATTGAAAGAAGAAGACGTGGTTTGCTCGGTGGGACACGGAGTGGAGACGAGCTCCGAACTAGAGATGATGCTATGCAGACACTGGCAATGTCAGCTGCCCGCCACGGCCCTTCGGAAGGTGATCTGAACTGTGGGATCCCATCGATGTTAGATCGCGTCGTTGCTATCTGCTCCCAGTGGCCTTTTATTCCCTTCGCAGCACCATTTCAAATCTGTACGGCTTTGTTCATTTATTCTGTGTTATCTGCCTTCCCAGGCTCAGCACCATTAAAATTGGCAGCTGCTTCAGAGCAAAGGGTATGCATGCCTGCTCCACGCCTGGATCCTTGGCATCAGAACAGTGCCTGCCACCCAGACGGCACTCGGTGGATGAACATCAGATGAAGGAATCCAAGGGGTGCTTATAGGACCCGAAGAGGACATTTTCCAGGCCCAGCGAAGATTGTCTTTAACACACAAACTTGGTTTGTAAACCTGAATGGGAACACTGTGTAGACACGTGCATGAGGATGCATGCTTCATGACCGAGAAGGAAAAGCCCAAGAACCATCAGCCAGTGGCCCGGTGATGTCCAGGGGGACACTGTGAAGTGCTAATAGTTCATCTTAGCGGAAGCAAAAACCAACTGGAAGAGGCAAGTGGATACTGCCTGAGCCAGACACAGAAAATGCAGGAAGCTCTAGCCTGGGGTGAGAAAAGCTAGGAAGACACAGTATGTCAAAGGCCCTGGGCGGAATAGGAAGAATATTATTTTCCTTAGGCAGGTTCTAGGCAGCTGACAGAAGCTTTAATCAGAGGTGGACTTGTAAGCTGACACCTTAAGTAGAACCCTTTGCCTTTGAGGAAGTCAGGACGCCTGGTGGCTGGTGAGGTCTCGGGACAGGAAGACCACTGATGCTCTTCAGTAATTGTCTGAACTCTTAAAACTGAAGCTATCTGCTCCCTGATCTTATTTTGGAAATACTTACAACACAGCATTGTTCACTGAATTGTGAAAACAAAGCTGCGTGGCTTATCAGTGCGTCATATCTGCCCCCCGGGAGATGTCAGGTGTGTGGTCCTCACTCCCCTGAGACACAGTTTTCACTGCGGCTGGAGCCCTGGGCTGGCTCCCCCGACCCCTTTTAACTACCACACAAGCTCCCAGAGTGCACGTGTGTGCGGTGGGGAGAGAGCTTTCCTGAGCCACCTGAGTGTCCATCCTTATCTGTGAGCTGGACACAGCAGCATCCAGGCTGTGGAGTCGTGTGAGGACCAAGTGAGATAACATAAGGAAGCACTTAGCACCTCAGGCTGCACCTAGAAGGCTGCTCCCACGGGCCTGGGAAAGACAGGACCAAGCACAACTTACTGGCCTTAAATTCTTATGGTCCGTAACTGGAACTCACGGGCTGCCAGTCTGCGTGTAAAGCGGTGTAACCACTTTGGGAACCTGTGTCAGTATCTATTAAAGTCAAATATATCCCCAACCCATGAGCCAGGGATTCTGCTCCTGGGTATATACCCCAGAGAAGTGAATGTCCACCAAAGGGCACAAGAATGTTAACAGCTATACTGTTCACAATTGCCCCGAACTGAAAACAGCCCAAGTGCCCTTCAAGTAGAAGGGTT
The DNA here is from genome assembly GCF_030028045.1 of Hippopotamus amphibius kiboko. NCBI lineage: Eukaryota > Metazoa > Chordata > Mammalia > Artiodactyla > Hippopotamidae > Hippopotamus > Hippopotamus amphibius. Next base: position 140,471,936 of record NC_080190.1, on the reverse strand, counting down.
AAGTTGTGATATATTCCTCTAATGGAATACACATAGCAATGAAAATGAGGAAATTTCTGCAACTCACAACAACATGGGTGATTCTCACTAGCATAATATTGAACAAAAGAAGCTGGACACAAAAGAGCACATACTGTTTGATTCCATTTATAAAAGTCAAAAATAAATAAACACAACCGGTCTGTGATGCTAGATGTCAAAGAGTGGTTATATTGTAGGGGGGTGGATGGTGATGGCACATCCCAGTCACCGTGGTGAGGGGCACATGGGGGATTTCTTGAGTAGTGATCCTGTTCTGTGTCTCCATTTGGAAGATGGTTATGTGGCTGTGTCACTTTATTAAAATTCATCCAACTTGTATATTTTTCTATATGTATGTTATATGCGGTAGATTACAATGTAGCCCTAATACTTTGCTGTCTCTCCACTGGGGGACAGAGTACACTTCCTTGTCCTACTGATGTTGGGTTTGGCCAATAGGAGGTTAGATGGTATGATGTGAGCAGAGACACAAAATGTGTTTGCCCTCTTGGGTTTCTGCTATAGCCATGATAGTATACCTCAGAGAGCTGCTGCTCTTTTAGCCTGACTCACAGAATAATATACATGGAACAGACTGAGCTAGACATGGAGCCTGAAGTCAGGCCTAGCCATTCAAATTGTGGCTGATGGTGAGAAGAAGATGGTTGCTTTAAGCAGCTGACTGCTGATTTGCTTTGTCATGCAGCACTATTGTGGCAATAGCTGACTAATACATTATTCTTTGACAAAAAAGTAAGATCTCTATGCTCCACTTTTCTAATAGTCAGTCTATTAGAGTTGCATCTTTTTGAGTTGCTTCATTATTCTTGGCAAAGTGGCCAGACCTTGACAAAGAAATTAGCTGATGCCTGGACTGACTCTTAGAAAAGTGGAGCTTTTCAATTTAAAGTTACCAACGCCCATCTCTAGTGCTTATATGACCTATTCATGTCATCAATCAAGTGAATCTCAGCTTCCTTGTCTATAAAATGGGATGATGCTTACTTTACATGCTCTTGGGAGGACTGAATGAGCCAGCAGATCTAAAAGCACTTTACAAATTAAAGAACACAACCATAAAATGCTGGATGATGGAAGTGAGGTGGGAAAGAAGCACACGCCAGGCAAAGCCGCTTCCTCCCTTTCATGGCACGTCTTGGCTCAGAGGTGAGGGCACAGTGTGGGGAGGAGGCTGGGGAACGAAAGTTAGGGCCTGCACTAGAGCAGTGACGGAGCTGCTGAGCATAGCTCTGTGGGGCCCAGACTGCCTTGGGAGATGGCAATGACGCTCGGGCCTCTGGAAGGCCAGCTTATGTGTGGACAAAGCAGGCAATACAAAACCCCAGGAAGGCCGCCACCACTGCCCGCAGATCTACCACCCACCCCTGACCTTCCATGTGTCTGAAGACCCACCATCAGTGTTGCCTTTAATTGGCTTATGGGGCTGGGTGCCTAACCAGCCCCTGCTACTCCTTTTGGGGGATGCGTCGGGTTTTAGCTGTGGTGTGCGGGCTTCTCTCTAGTGGTGGTGTGGGGGTCTTCTCTTCCTCTAGTTGTGGCACGTGGGCTCCAGAGTGCGTGGGCTCTGTAGCTTGTGGCACACAGGCTTCCCAGTTGAGGGGCGCGGGCTCAGCAGTTGTGGTGCATGGGCTTAGTTGCCCCGCATGTGGGATCTTGGTTCCCCCACCAGGGATCGAACCCGCTTCCCCGCGTCCCCTGCATTGTAGGACGTCCACTGCATTGTAGGACGGATTCTTTAGTAGTGGACCACCAGGAAAGTCCCACCCCCTGTTAATCCCTACTACCTTTCTCACAGCACTTATCAGTTTACCAAGAGGAGGCCCATCTGTTCTCCCATTTTGGTAGTATTTCCATTGTGTGGATAAAGAACCCGAGACTCTGGGAGATTGAGTGATTCCTGCAAAGCTACTTAGTTAATGAGTGTTAGAGTTGAATTTGCAGTAGGTTTTCTGACCAAAGCTTAGAGAGGGAACTCACTGACGTGCGCAAGAATTCCATCATTAGATAACCCAGCTGGATCCTCGGAAAACAGATGGCATTGGCCTGAGGGACAGGACCAGTACGTTTCTCACAGGGGAGAGGGGTAGAATGGATTTGGAATACTGGGTAAGCAGTGGACTTTGAAGGGGGGGCAGGGGGGTGCACGGGGAAGATGAGGAAGTGAGGAGAGGAACGGAAGGGGAGAGGCAAAGACTGCAGACCCCTGCGCTGGTCCGCTAAGGAGCCATCGGGGCAGCAGGAGCACTTCCCAACAAGAGCTCTGAGGGAAAAGAAAGAATCAGACAGGATGCTGGCTGGGTCTAGGGACTCCGTGGCCCCGCCTCATCTCCCGTAGCAACAGTGTGGGGTGATGCCGTCACCACTCTGCAACAGGAGCCCCCCTTGCGGACCCTCCCACTGCCCACCTGGTTGGAGGGTGTGAGGCAGAACGCCAGGCTTGTCTCCTACCACGCTGGTCTTCTTCCCTGCCAACCCCTGAGGTGGCAGAGCGCCTGGCCTGAGGCCAGTTCCTCTAACCAGAACAGCCCTCACTATCAAGATGCTGAGGACTGCCACAGCAAAGGAGATCCCTGAACAAAGCTGTATTTAAACAAGCACACACACTTCCTTTAGAGCACAAATATCAAGGACCCATTTCCGTTGATTCAACAGAACACAGCAACCCTCAAGGCAAGGGGTGGGAGGTGGGGCCTTGCCATTTTCTTTGCAACAATTTTCACATGGGTGGGTGGAGAACTTCCGCTGGCAAGGTGAGCCGTCACTGCTTCTTCCCTGGGTGCAGTCTCGGCTTGGCTCTGCCCCGAAGCAATCGTCCCCTCCCCCACCCCGCCCCCCCATCTCTGCTCCCAAGCCTGTTCTGTGGCTGTGACCTACCTCTGCGGTTTGGAGGCCATTCTGTTTCTGAGTCAGGGGGCCTGAGCTGAGGCTCTGGGGATTTGGACACTGGGTCCCACAACTCATCTTCTTCTCTGGGTTGGATATTCCATTTGGGGCTGTCGATCGGGACACACCATTGGAGGACACGCCATCTTCCAGCACACCTGGGGGAGGGAAGCAGAGGATGGGACTACAGTCCTGCACACAGCAGTTACTGAGAACACTCTCCAAGAGTGTGGGAAAAAAGACGGCAAGAAAGAAGAAATCAAAGTCACCCAGAAATCCCACCATGCGGAGCTACCATTTTCTATAAGAACATGGGTGGTTTCTTTTGTTCGTTTTACAAAAATGAGACTTTAAAATTATTTTGTAACCTGTAATTTTTACTTAATAATACATCAATGACATTTTTCCATACCCTTAAATATTCTGCCATATTATTTTTCACACACTGAATCTGTCGTTGCATGGATGTGTCACCATTTATTTAACTAAACCCCTCTAATGGGATATTCGTTTTTACTTTTTCATATCACATGTGACTGTGATGAAACTCCTTGGGGTTAAAGCTTTATTCTTAATTACTTTCTTAGGATAAATTCCTAGAAATGGGTACTGGTTTGAAGGTCATACAACATTTTTTACATAATTCCATCTCAAGGTATTGGACTGAGCATGTGTTCCTCCCATGAAATGCCAAGAAATGACAGAATGAGGTTTAAATATAGCCTCACTGAAAAGCAAGAGGAGGGAATTCCCTGGAGGTCCAGTGGTTAGGACTCTGAGCTTACACTGTCAAGGGCGCGGGTTCAACCCTGGTCGGGTCAAGGAACTAAGATCCCAGAAGCCACGTGGCACGGACAAAAAAAAAAAAGAGAGAGAGAAAAAGAAAAGCAAGAGGAAGACTACAGAGAGGAATTCACAGATAAAGAGTATCGGATTGACAAGATAAAGGGTGGCCCAGGGCGCATGATGGGGAGTGCCAAGTGGGAGACAAGAAGCCAGCAGAGGCTCTGTCATGGCCACAGGGAGGCCAAGGGCAGCCAGGTAGGTTGGCCGCTCTACTCCTCCACCAGCTGAGGGCAGTCAGCAATGATGGAGCAGTCTGTGAGGGGAGGACACTGTGATATAAAAGGAAATATATGTTTGGTCTTTGTCCCCAGTTCCTGGCACAGAGTTCCTAAAACCCTTGTCATTTCCTGAGTGACAGGGGTGACAGCAGCATCTTTTGTGACAACATTTGGTATTTGCTTGCACTTCATGACACAGAGCTCCTAAATTCCTTGGAATTTCATGGGTGATAGGAGAGAGAGGAGCACTATTTGTCATAACAAGGCAACTCCTGGTGGCCCCCTCGATAGCTTTGGATGGGGGCTGGTTGCCAGGAAGACCTAACCTTGATTATGAGCTTAGAACTTTCAGCCCCACCTTCCAACCTCCAGGGAGGGGACAGAGGCTGGAGACCGAGGTAGTAATTGATGATGCCTACATGATGCAGCCTCCATAGAAATCCCGAAGTGACAACGCTTTCAGGTTGGTGAAAGTATATATATGCCGGGAAGGTGGCACACCCCAGCTCCACAGCATCAGAAGCTCCTGCACTTGGGACTCTTTTGGACCTCACCCTACGCACCTCTTCATCTGGCTGTTCATTTGTATCATTTATAATGTCTTTTATAATTAACTGGTGTATGTAAGTAAAGTGAGCCAGAGTTCTGTGCGTCATTCTAGCATATCACTGAACCTGAGGAGGGGGTATAAGAATCCTGATTTACAGCCAGCTGGTCAGAAGTACAGGTGGCAGCCCGGGACTTGCAACTGGTGTCTAAAGTCGGGGAGAGGCAGTCTTGGGGGACTGGGATCTTAACTTGTGGGTCTGTGCTAACCCCTGGTAGTCAGTGTCAGAATTGAACTGAGTAGTAAGACACGCAGTTGGTGTCTGGAGAGCTGGAGAGCTGGAGGATTGGTTGACTTGGGGAAAAAACCCTACACATTTGGTGTCAGAAGTGTTGCGAGTAGAAAAAGCACAGAGAGGGGCTTGGCTCAGAGAGAAGGGTAGCGCTTTCAGGGGCTAGTGACATCTGAGAGAAAGAAAAAACTCATGCCAAGAAGCCTGGCTTTCTGAAAGCAGTACCAATAGAGTAAGCCAATGGTTGTTTCCATCCTTGCCTTCCAAGCTGGTTTTATAAAATAGATGAAGCTGATGTTCTAACAGGAAATTTCAGTGACAGAAATTAGTACAAAAATAAGAATAAACAAACAGTTGGAGAAGGCCAACACCAAAAAAGAGAGACAACAAACTCTACAATGGAGACCCCAAAGGAAACAGAGTTAATACAGGATATAGCACAGAATTTTAAGTACGTGTATTTAATCTGCTCAGAAAAATAAGGGATGATAATATAAGAACAAGAGTGACCAAAAAGGTTCCATTAGAAATATCTGAAATAATAGTTAACTGTTGAAATGAATTTTAAAAACTCAATAGAGAAGCTGAATAGCAGGACAGACATAGTTAAAGAACAATTTAGGGAACTGGAAGAGCAAGCCAAGGAATTCTCCTGGAAGGGGTAAGTGAATGTATAAAAAACACATTAGGAAACACAGACTAGACATCCAGAGATTACAACCTTAACTTAAGAGGTGTTCCAGAAAGAAGCAGAAAAAACTGAGTGGAAGCAATATTCACAAAAATAATACTAAGTATTTCTCAGAACCAAAGAATGACATGAAGCCTCAAATTGAAAGAGCCTGCCAAGGGAATGTAGATTGGTGCAGCCAGTATGGAAAATAATATGGCGGTTCCGCAGAAAACTAAAAAAGAGTTACCATATGATCCAGCAATCCCACTCCTGGACATACACCCAGACAAAACTATAATTCAAAAAGATACGTGCACTCCTATGTTCATAGTGATACTAGTTACAACAGCCAAGATATGGAAACAACCTAAATGCCCATCAACAGATGAACAGATAAAGAAGATGTGGCACATATACACAATGGGATATCACTCAGCCATAAAAAAGAATGAACTAATGCCACTTGCAGCAACATGGATGGACCTAGAGATTATCATACTTAGTGAAGTAAGTCAGAAAGAGAAAGACAAATACCATATGACATCACTTGTATGTGGAATCTAAAATACAACACAAATGAACATATCTATGAAACAGAAACAGACTCACAGACATAGAGAACAGTCTTGTGATTGCCAAGGGGGAGGGGAGGTGGGGGAAGGAAGGATTGGTAATTTGGGTTTAGCAGATGCAAAGTAGTATATATAGAATGGATAAAAAACAAGGTCATACTGTATAGCACAGGGAACTATATTCAATACCCTGTGATAAACCATAATGGAAAAGAATATGAAAAAGAAAATATATATGTATAACTGAGTCACTCTGCTATACAGCAGAAATTAACATAACAGTGTAAATCAACTATAATTCAATAAAATTTAAAAATATATATGAAATAGCCTACCAAGTGCTCAGCAGGACAAATAAAAAGAAAAATGCAACCTAGACAAATGTTAGTGAAACTTCAGAATGTCACTGATAACAAGAAAAGTTTCAGAAGAGGGAAAAAAATCAAGAATGAGATTGACATCAGGCTTTTCGTCAGCAACTAATGGATGTAAAGAAACTATGCAACGTCTTTAAGATTTCAAAAGATTATATATGTTAAAGTCTTTTGCAATTCATTGCCAGATTTCTCTAAGTCTTTCTCCAATTACCCTATTGCCCTTCTGCTAACAGTATATGAAATGGCAATGTTCCCCAAACCCTCACAAACACTGAACGTTTTCTTATTTGTTTCTTATCTTTGCCAATTTAAGAGGCAAAATAAAGTATCTCATTTTGATTTATACTTCTTGATTTACTAGAAATATTATATTATTTATGTGCCTATTGGCTAATTGTGTCTATGTGTTTTTTAATCATCAGGTCATTTGCCTGCCTTACTTCTGGGGTGTTAGCCTAGGTTTGCTTTCAATCAAACTTAAGGAAAACAAACAAAATCCTTTCCCAGAGTGCTGAGAAATTGTTTGCCATGAGGCGGGTACAGTGTATCTGATATGCTAAGGGAGGCAGAAGCAGAGCTGATGAGGCTGCAGTCCCAATGCAGCTGTGTAGGTAGTGATCCAAAGGACACACGTGTCCACATGTCACCCACCTGCTCTGCAAAGTGCTGAGGGGCTCTCGACCATGGCCATGTGATAGGAATCGGAATTCAAAACACTGTAAGTCACAGTAGAAGATGCCTGGTGCAAAGTTTCTTGACTGGCAGGTACTGCAATTAAGTTCCAGATGTGCAGAGAAATGGATTCCTTCAGCTGGGCTCACCCCAAATCTTTGTGCCCCTCTTCCTCCACCAGCTGGCATCCTGCCCCCCCTCTCTTTCCAACCTCCCTCCATCCTGCATCAACAGTGCCTCAAATGCATGTGTGTAGACACCCCAGTATACATGTTCAGTCTCCATCCCCACTGCCCCCTGCAAACAGCTGTCCCTTGGCCTAAGGGAATGCAAACCTGGAGAATGAATCAGGTGAAGAGGCCCACAAGGACCCTGGAAGCGGGTTTGGTGTGATTTGGGCTGGTAATTCCAGGGTCCTGGCACCCACAGAAGGGTCTAAAACAGAGCTTCGGGACTTACATGGTGGTCCAGCGGTTAGGACTCAGCGCTTTCACTGCTGTGGGCCTGGGTTCAATCCCTGCTCGGGGAACTAAGATCTTGCAAGACATGTGACATGGTATGCATGCATGCATGCATGCATACATACATACATACATACATACATAAATAAATAAATAAATAACATAGAGCTTCTCATTGTGGTCCAGGCAAACTGTTGTTACTGGTCTGCTGTGAGATAAATATAAAAACTGAACACAAGTATTTGGAAATATCTATGGCAATCTGACATTGCTGTAACATCCAAGGGTGAATTTATCTGATTGAACTTCTCTGACTGACGAGGGTAGAGATTACCCCACTCTGTCCCACCCTAAGACACTTCAAGATGCAAACCTGAAGTGTCTTAGGGTGGGGCAGTGCTGTCAAATTCACATGGTGAGGCACAAGTGCTGTGAGCTGTGTATCAGTCATGCACACAGGATCACATATTTGTCTGTGATGCACTGGGGGTGAGAAGCCAACTCGTCCTGAAGGAAGGCTGGGGGCTTTGGTAGGTATGACCCCTTCGGCCCTGGATACCTTGCCTGTAGGGAAGGGTGGAGCCTGGGGGGTGGGCAGAAAGGGGGGCCTCTAAAGCACAAGACCAAGGCAGATACCTTGCTTACCCAAGTGTAGGGTGGAACTGCTTCCAGCCCTTGGGGCTGCTGAGTGGGATTCCAGGCTGGCCAGTACTGCCCTGACTGTTTACCACAGGGAGCCATATGGACGTTACCGTTTTCTTTGTGGGTCCTAACTCGGTACCTGGGTTGAGGGCAGGAACGAGGCCCTACTGAGCCATCCACTGAACGCACCATGATGCTTCCAGCCTGCGTCCGGATGACGCCCACGCTGTCCCACCCTAAAACACTTCAAGATGCAAACCTGACCCCAATCCTCCCCTTGCCCGAGGCCAGGCCCCTACGGGGGTTAGGGGACACGGAACACAGCTCCCTTCTCCCTTCCCCACAAGGCAACCCAGTTGTTGACCCAGGAGGAAGGGGGCACGGCAGGAAGGGGAGGCTGGGAGCACCAGGGGCGAAGAGCAGACAGCGGAGAGCACATCAAGGGAAGCAGAGAAGCAACAGGAAGTGGGACCAGGCATGAGTCAGAGCTCACTGTTCTACAGTATTTCACTTACAAAACACAAATTCAAAGACAAAATTATTAAGAATTTCAAGATGGCGCCTGCATAGCATTACATCCTAAGCTCAGGCCCCTTCCGAGCCTGGCAAGGGCTGTGGGGACACACTGGTTGCACACCCATGAAGCCAGTCCTCATAAAACTTAGAAGAGATCCAGGCAGAGCTGCCAATAGGTAGTCCTTCCCTCTCAGCAGCCCATTTATTCCCTAGGCATCTCTGCTGAGCCTCAGAGCTTCCAGAATCACTGTTGGAAAGTCACTCATTTGGTCTAGTGTTTTCATTTTTCATTGGTGACTGAACAAAAGTTAGAACTCTGGTTTCTTTCTTTTTTTTTTTTTAATTTTTATTGGAGTATAGTTGATTTACAATATTGTGTTTGTTTCTGCTGTACAGCAAAGTGAATCAGCTATGCATATACATATGTCCCCCTTTTTTTGGATTTCCTTTCCATTTAGGTCACCACAGAGCACTGAGCAGAGTTCCCTGCCCTACACAGTATGTTCTCATTAGTTATCCGTTTTATACATAGTAGGGTATATATGTCAATCCCAATCTCCCAATTCATCCCACCCCCACTTCCCCCCACCCCTTAGTATCCACACATTTGTTCTTTATGTGTGTGTCTCTATTTCTGCTTTGCAAATGAAGACCTCTGGTTTTTTAATCCCCAATCCAGGGACTTCCTCATTGATTAAATAGGAAGAACAAGTCCTACTTCACGGGCTGTTGTAAGGATTAAACAAGACAATATATATTAAGGTACTGACATGTTTGGCACATATATTGTACCAACTATTACTTATGGCCCAACGCGAGCTGCCCTTGTCTCCTCATGGCATCCTGCTCCCCGGCTCCATTAGCCATATTAGTTACATTCTTGATTCCTGAGTCACACAATCAGGCCCCCTGAGGTGCTACAGGACTGGCCCACTGAGCCTGATAAACAAGCAGAAAAGCTCTGATCATACGCAGAGAAACAGGGCCAGGCTTGGGGACTGGCACTGCCAAACAGTGAGCTGGATCACCTGCTCAGTGTGGTCAAGAGGTCACTGCAGGGGGTCAGGAATATGGGGTCACTTACTGGTACTTCTGCCTGCAATAAATCAGGTGGTTTTGCGGCATGGATTTAATCTGACTTGTATTTTCTAGTTCCAAAAATAATAGACTCAATATTAGAAAACGTGTAAACTATGAATGTGCACCAAGGAAGAGTAATTTTTACCTCATCATGCAGAGGTAACAAGGAGGTGATGTCCTTCTGGCAGATGCTGCTGGTGCCCCCCCACCCCCCACAGGTTCACTTACCGACCCCTGCACCCGTCCCCCAGCTGCGGCGGATGCTGCTGGCTCATTGCTCATGCCTACCCCCTGCTCCTAAAGCTTGTCCTTGGCTAAAGGAAGAAAGGCTTGGCTGATGACGTCAGGTACAGCCCACGGCTGGTAACCGACTAAAAGTGTGGGAGTGGGGTGGGTGGGGGAGGGGTGCGTATCCAACAGCCCAGCCCCCTAGCCTCTGAGCAGGACAATTTCTGCAAAGCAGCTTTTCTCCAAAGTAACTCAGGAGATCCAGCCAGGGCTAGACTGATCCTGAAACCACGTCTTTGCCCAGCTCCCTCCCCTGGCCCATCCTGCTTCCCCTGCTCCCTCCCTCACACCGTTCTCCTCCAAGGGGTGTCTCCAGGAGCCACGTGCATAAAATTCCCATCTCGGGCTCTGCCGCTAGAGAACCAAATCTAAGACAGCACCTGTACCCTGCAAGCTGGATATATTCCTTCCTCCCCTCCACAGTCACTCTCCCCTCCTTTGCACCCTGCTTCAGGTCCCAGAACACTGACCTGAAAGCACCATATTAAGCTCCCTTGCCCACTGGCTTCTAGCAGGGTTTGCCAATGCGCATCACTAGCTGTTGAGGTGGGGGCTCTGCAGTAACATGCTGAGGTCAGGTCTTTCTTTTCCTAGCTCCCTCCCAGCAGGGCTTCCACGGGTGCCCCGAGTCCTCTACACACTCCTCCACCAGAAAAGGGTACGGAACCCAGAAAAGCCAGGGAGGTTGTGCCTTAGGAGGCTCCTGATGACTTCAAGGAGAGCTCAGAGGAGTGGTGGGAAGAGAGAACAGATGGTAAGTTGTTGAGTAGGGAGTTACAGATGCTGTATCAGTCAGAGTGCACAGCTGCAAGGAACAAAAATTGATGCCAGTGACTTAAAGTAGAAAAGCGATTCATTTAAATGATCTGAGAAGCTCACAGAATATCTGGAAGGGCTGGAGGTTGAGACACAGAGGGTATCAATCAAGGAACAAGGTCTCAAATCCTTCTCTGGAGCTTGTCCCACCAACCCCTGGACCCTGGAAACTCACCTTAGCATTGGTGCCACACTTATACTAAAACATTATTGTTGTTTTTCTGAAATGCAAGTTTAATTGGGTGCCCTGAATTTTATCTGGCAACCCTACTGGGAGCCAAGTGCCCCAGACTGGGGGGACATTGTTTTGAAAGCTTCATTGTACTAGAACCCCTGCTCCATCTGCATCTCTACTCCACACCACCCCTCTCATGCCTAGTGCGTGGTGGAGGGACGCTTATTTTATAGGAGAAAAAACTGAAGTTTAATTCAGGTTATGCATATTTCCAAAGTTTGTGGTCTTAGTAAGGATTCACATTCTCTTTGAGAAAAAACTCCCAAATAAGCAATCCTCAAATTTTAGTGTGTATGAGAGCCACCTGAAGTGTCTTTCAAAATACACATCCTTACATCTAATCCCCAGACCTTCTGACCCAGTACAGGCCAGGAACATGCATTTTCACAAGTTCTTTCCATCCTTCCCCACCTCCAGTGATTCTGAGGCAGGGAATTCTAAAGACTACACTTTTAGTCTGACATAGAGATCAACACTCCTACTAGTTTTGAAGGTTGCCTGAAAAATGCCCATCTCTATTTCTTTCCACGGTGAATTCTGTTGCAGTAAATTGAGGGACATTTGTGTGCCCCTAGGGTATACTTTTTTTGGACACCCTTCACAAAATACTCATTCCATCAAGAAGACAAGCCAAATCACGGACTTTGCCAAAAGATGGGAAACAGCTGTGTCCAAAGCTCAATGATAAATTGCAATCAAGGACTTCTGGTCAGTTTCTTGCTGTTTTGGAAATGTAGCTGGGAAAGGGCAGAGCATAGAAATAAAAAATGATAGAGGAAGCCATGTGGGGAGCAGGACAAGGGGCAAGTCCTCCTTGACCCTTGGTGATCACAGATTTCAGTCACTGAAACCACCTGCAAGTCATTCCCTCAATGATCAAAATCCTAAGTGCAAGTCATTAGCAGTCTGTTTGGGAAGAATCTCCTAAAGTCACATCAGATAAAATTCTGGCTCAGCAAACACTTCCTGGGCTCAGCCTCTGAACACACAGGTGATGATAATTCTGTCTGAATTGAGTTATACATTAAACTACCTAGCCACTTACTGAGAATTCGTTTCCTCATTTTTCAAAATGAACTAGAATAGTAAGGTGTCTGTCATTTCTACAACCTGATGGGTAATTTCTGAACATACACAATGTGTAAGAAGCTGATATGAAACTTTCCGTATGGCTAGTATAAGAAAATCCTTAAAAATGGAGAGCAGCCCTTACATTTACTGTCGACTGATTTTGGGCAAGGGTGCCAAAACAATTCAATGGGGAAAGAACGGTTTTTTTTCAAGTGTATAGAACAACTGAATATCTACAAACAAAAGATTGAAATTGGATCCCGCCTCACACTACATACAAAAGTTAACCCAAAGGGGATCAAAGATCTAAGTGTAATTACTTAAATTTAAAGTATTAAACACTTAAAGGAAAGCGTAGGCATAAATTTTCACGACCTTGAATTAGGCAATGGTTTCTTAAAAATGACTCCACAAGCAACAAGAACAAAAAGTAGATAAATTGCAGATCATCAAAACTTAAAACTTTTGTGCTTCAAAGCACACCATGAGTAAAGTGAGAAGACAATTCACAGAACAGGAGGACAATTTTTGAAATTATAAGGTAAGGGATTCTTACTCCCCAAAACCCATCTAACGCAATAACAAAAAGTCAAATAACCCAATTAAAACATGGGCAAAGGAGGTGAATAGACATTTCTCCAGAAAAGATATGCAAATAGTTAATAATCACTTGAAAATATGTTCAACAGGTCTAGCTATCAGGAAAACACAAATTGAAATCACAATGAGATATCACTTGACCCCCACTGGAATAGCTACAAAAAAGGTAAGTTATAAGTGTTCACAAAGATGCGGAGAATTTGGAACTCTCACTCACTGCTGGTAGGAATGTAAAATGGTGCAGCCCCTTTAGAAATCAGTATGGCAGATCCTTCAAAGATCAGACATAGTTACCACACGACCCAGAAATTCCACTCCTAAGTATATACCCCAGGGAAATGAAAACCTATGTCCACACAAAGACTTGTATGTGAATGTTCACAGCAGCCTTATTCATATTAGCCAAAAAGCTGAAATACCCTAAATATCCACCAAGTGATAGATGGATAAATAAAATAGGTATACACCTACAGCTGACTATTATTTGGCAGCAAACAAAACGAAATACCGACACATGCTGCAACCTTGGTAAACCTTGAAAACATTATGCTAAGTGAAAGAAGCCAGTTACAGAAGGCCACATATGGTATGATTTCATTTACACGAAATGTTCAGAAAAAGGCCAATCTATAGACAGAAATATAAATTAGTGGTTGCCTGGAGCTGGGGTGGTTGGGGTGGGGAATGAGGAGTGACTGTTAATAGATACGGGATTTCTTTTTAAGGTAATGAAAATGTTCTAAAATTGTGGGGATAGTTTCAGAGCTCTGAGACTATACGAAAAACCATTTAATTGTACACTTGAAATAAGTCAATTGTATGGTTTGTGAATTATAGCTCAATGAAGCTGTAATTTAAAAAATGGTGAGCAACACATTTTGGAATGTTATATTGTCTAGGGAAAATGAAGCACATTTGAATTTGAACAGCAATAGTCAGGGAGAGAGACTGACCAGTGAATTTCAAGTCTGTAAGGACATCTGCAGTACGAGCCTCACAGTGCCCCAAGGTCATGGGTCCTGACTAGGAGGGCACTGGAGATGAATCACCAGCCTGTCACATCTGCCCCTGGCTGTAGGGCTTGGTGGTGGAAATAGCTCCCCCCAGGCCTCCCCTTCCCCCACGGTGGTACCCAGCAGCGTACACGAAAGACATCTGCTGAGAGCAACAGCTGGACCGGAAACGACTACAAGAAGCAAGGACAATCCCATCTGTCCTTGGTGAAATCAGGCCTGAATTCTTCTCCCCTCAGAGAGACACCCAAGAGACAACAAACAAGCTCATGAACTGGGAGGCAGCCTAAAAGGAAAACTCAAAGCCTCGCTTTTCTTCTCCCTACTGATACCCTTAGAACCTGTCAGTCTTACCCTTCCCTCTTGCTTTGATCCCCTGGGTGGCACCTCCCTTCCTTGAAGCTTCCACCTCTGCTCCGAGATCATTACAGAGTAGACTCTCCAGGACGGGTACGGGCCATATCTCTCTCTGTGTTAATTACGGTGGGGCTGCTCTCTCGACTCTGTAATGAAAACTCAGCTCTCTTCCATCAAAGATCTTATTGTCTCTAAGGTAGGCAATACTGTTATGACCATAGTCATACCACGTGCTTTTCCAGAGCCTTCCTCTCAAACTGTCCAAGACACTTCTCTGATGTCCTTCTCTGTCCTCGTTGTCTTTCCTTGAATAATTCCGGCCCCCACCCCGCTTCTTTGATGGTTATGAGGATACAGGTTATTTTTGTTGGTACTGAAAAAATATTTTTAATTAAAGTATAGTTGAAGTACAATATTATATACGTTACAGGTGTACTGAATAATTACCTTAAACTTTAAAAATATCTGCCTTGTGTGCTAGGGTGCCACAACAGACTGGGTGGTTTAAACAACAGAAATTTATTTTCTCACAGCTCTGGAGGCTAGAAGTCCTAGATCAAGGTATCAACAAGGCTGGTTTCTTCTCGATTTCTCTCCTTGGCTCGTAGATGACTGTCTTCTCCCTGTGTCATCCCTCTATCTGTATCCTAATCACCTATTCTTATAAGGGCACCAGTTATGTTGGATTAGGATCCATCCAAATGACCTAATTTTACCTTAATTACTTCTTTAAAGGGTCTATCTCAAAATCTAATCACATTCTGAGGTACTGGGGGTTAGGACATCAATATCCCAATTTTGAGGGGACACAGTTCAGCCCATAACACCTTGCTTATCCTTTTATAAAATAATGTTTCTATTTTGCTGATATAAGAAATAGATGTTTCATGCAGAAAACTTGACTATATTGGTTAAAAAAATAAGAAAATGAAAATTATTCATAATCCACCACCACCAAGGGATAGCTGTTAGTTGACATTTTCCCTACTATGTCCCCAAACATTTTTCACTGCATAGATACACATAGTTTTTAAGAAATAAGATTATACCCTAAGCCTGTTCCACTTTCCCCCTTATCTATCACCGTTTCCACACAGCCTCATTCCTCCTTCATCTGCTTCTTCCTCTTCATAGATCACTTATTCTTTTATCATCTGTCTTTCAATTAGCAAATCATTTGAGAAATATTCATATAGTGCCTACTCTGTGCCGGGTGCTATGCTGGGTGCTGGGGTTACACCTGCTGCTGAGAGTCCAGTCATGCTGCAGTCTCTCAGCTCAGTCCTCCCCCCACCACCTTCCTCTTCTTCCTGCCTCTCCCGGTTTCTTCTAAGTCCCCCCGTTCCACACCAGGGAGGATACAGAGAATGAAGGGAAAGATTGAATTCTCATTGGCGGGAGAAGGAAGACAAGAAATTAGACTGGTGCTGACATAATTCTCTGTGAGAGGGGGAGAGGGAGGCGAGGCAGAGGACGTGTAGAAGACAATAAATCAGATCCATCATGCACCTGACTCCCCCTTCCTTGTCCACATGGCCCAGTCTGGAGCCCACCTTCTACTCAGGCTCAAACTGCCTCTCCAGGGAACTGTTTACCTGAGCGGCCCCAGGCACCCTCACCAGTGGTGTCCTTATCATAGAACACTCTCTCAAGGCGATGCACCGATGCCTCAGAAGAAAGTCCCAGGAGTCGGGTGGGAGGAGGGCGCCCCTCCAGTGGCCAAGGTCCTGCCCATCATGGTCCCATTTCTTGGTAAGTAAGCTTGGATGGGGAGGCTTAATTACTTTGATCTTTTTTTCCTGCCTCACTTCCTTATGTGTCCAGACAAGGCATCCTGCTTGTGGGCCTGACTTCTTCCCACAAAGTCTGCAGATCTAATCAGTCAGGGTTTTAAAAACACCCTGGGGGTTACACCTCACGCTGCTCCAAAGATGGCACGGCCTCCCCTAGACTCTAGCTTAGTTACTGAAACTTGTCCTCAGGGAAAAAGGCTTCCAGTGCAATTTTCCTGCCTGCTTTCTTTCTGCCTTGGTTCAATCACTTTTGGGGTGGTTAGTCCTTTAAGGAAGTGGCAGCTGGTTTCCTGTTTTCTGTTTTAAACTCCTGGACATTTTCTGAGTTTAGTACAACCAGCTTCTTCAGCAGGCTCTTTCCAGGCCAGCTGTAGCTGGCTAAATTGTTCTCTTAGGTGGACATTAGAATCTTGGTGATAAAGTCTTATTAGATATAAGAAATATATTTGGGTCAATCAGAATTAGGAGATTTAGTTTAACTGAATTGAAATTTTAATTCTTGAAAATTTAAAATCACACAAAGCAATCAATCAATCCTCCAGCATCTCTGAGTGCCTCCCCTGTGCCTACCAGCACTGGACTGTCCTTAGGGGATATAAAACACTTGCCTGCCTGGATCTTTCCTGCTTGTGTAATTCAACTGGAAATTTAATAGCTTATTTAAGAATTACTGGAAAATACAGCCATGCAAAATTTAATAACAAGGTATCACTTCTTACCCATCAGAGTGGCAAAAGTTAAGAAGTCTGATAATATTAAATGCTGAAAGGGTATGGGTGAATGAGTTCTCTCATATATTACTGGTGGGAGGGCAAATAAAACTATATATTTTGGAGGACAATTGGCAGAATCTGTGCAAGTGTAAAATACGTGTACCTCATGATTCAGCAATGTCAGTCGTCAGTATTTACTATAGAAAACCACTTACCAGAGGCCTGTTGAGTATGTTTTTTACACCCCTGTAACAGTGCAAAATGGAATCAAGGTAGCCATTCATCAGGTGGATAATTACTAAAGTAACCGTGTTCTACCTATACTGTGGAACTCTATACAATAATTTAAAAGTATAAAGATTTATGTAGATGGAAGTCCAGTAAATAACAATGAGAGGAATACAGCAAGCAGATGATAAATATGTACAAATGACCGCTTTTGGGTAGTAAAGAAAAAACTACATTATATGTTATCATTGTTATATTTTTTGCATAATGATACATACACACATATAAATGTGTATAAATGTATCTATATGTATATGTGCTTGTGTGTGTGTGTGTGTGTGTGTGTGTGTGTGTGGTGTGTATACACCCAACAAACCGATAACAATGTTTGTCTCTAGGGAAAAGGCAGGGGACCAACATCAGAGGGTGGTTATGGGGACTTATCTATAACAGTTCTACTTTTTAAATATATTACTGTTACAGGGAAGAGCTAAATCGACTGGGTGTTAGATCTGTTTGTTTTACACTAACCTTTGTATTCTATTGCTTTTGCTACAAGTTTAGAATGTTGCTTTATAGCCTGAAATATACAGGACAGCCCATTCTCCAACCTCTGACCTTTAAAGGTATAACACTTTTCCATTCATTAAAGTTGCAGAACAGAGAATAACATTTGCCTTGCTGGAGGTTTACAGGAACATCATGACCTAACCTCCGTGGACAGCTGCAAGAAGAAAGGATTCTGGCACCAGGAGGTCTGCAATAACCAACAACACCCCCTCCCCTTTTTAGTATAAAAGAAGCCTGAATTCTAACTCAGGCAAGATGGTGCTTTGACAGACACAAGTCTGCCATCTTCTTGGTCTGCCGGCTTTCCGAATAAAGTCGTATTCTTTGCCTCAACCCCTCGTCTCCGATTCAGTGGTCTGTTGTGCAGGGAGCAGAGCGGGCTTAGACTCGGTAACATTACTTGTGAAATAAAAATGATGTTTTTAGAAAATAGAGCTAAGTCATATTCTGTCTTTTCTTTGGACCCACCCAGAATACTTGGCTATTTGGCTACTTGTTTGTTTGTTTATTTACTTACTTATTTACTGGCTTGCAGGATCTCAGTTCCCCCACCAGGGACTGAACCAGGGCCACAGCGGTGAAAGTGCCGAATCCCAACCACTAGACCCCCAGGGAACTCCCAGAATATTTGGCTATTTAATTTTTAGTTGTTTGATTACATTTAATCACCAAATATGCTATCAAAAATAGTAATCAAATATAATGATGCCCAAGAACAAGGATGATACACAGGAACTACTGCATTGCTATTAGCCTGTTCCACAAAGGCAGTTCAACCACCTTAAAATCAAGGGATGAGATGTCTGACTCTCTGCAGGGCAGTCAGACAATTCCCTGAGGCAGCCTAACAGTAAATGTGGATGGAGCAAATTATAGTTGTTGGTAAGAACCTGTGGATTACTCATGTGACTGAGTTCAGACGTGGTTAGTCCTCACAGGGGAGAGGATTCTTGAGCTGCGTTTAAAAGGAAAGATTGGGCGGTTTGGGCATGAAGGGTAATAGAAGAAATGAAACAAAATTCACATTTGTGGGCTCCCACTGAGTGCCAGCCCAGAGCCAAAGACGGAAAGATGGAAAGACTCCTGAAATAACGGGTAGCTAAGAGCATGGGGCTGGGATTTGATGCCCAATTCCACTTCCCCATCACACCAAGCTTCAGAGTGGGTGTTACGATCGTCCCCCCTTTATTTTTCCAGAAGAGGAAACTGAGGTTCAAGGAGGTTAAGTAACCTGCTTAAGGTCAGTATCCTGTGCCAGAGCCAGGCTTCTACTCAACGTCAGCCAGACCTGAAAACCTTTGCTTTCACATGCATTTGTGTTTACTCACATCGTGTAGAAAAAAAAAAAAAAAAAAACTACAACGGATCATATTTTCCCTTTCCAGGTCTAGGCAATAACCAGGAGATGTATGGTGCCATCAAAATAAATGAAAGGCTTTTTGTTTGTTGTTTTACAGATAATCCACATCTCAAGGGGTCTTACTCCTCCAGGGTGGAGCACGTCTTTGAAGTATTTTAGAATCCAAGTGACTTGCCAGCAGAATCAGGTAGGTCACACTGACACAGACAGTAAGGAGATGAGTGTATTTAATTAAACTACCTTTGTGCATTTTCTACCCGTCAGACCCCTGCTAGTGTCCTCCTGCCAGGTGCTCAGCCCTCGGGGTCTCCCCTGGGAGATTTAGCCTCTAGCCCCTAACACGCACCTTCTACACTCAGCCGCTCCTGTTTCAGGGATGCAGCCAGGGGCCTTGGACAATCTCTTCTCCAGGTGGGAAGCTGACTACTTGCTTGGGGATGGAAAATAATTCCAGGGATGCTCACAAAGCCAGGGTGCAGGCATCTGGTGATCCAATCAAGAGGACCACCAAGAGGAGACGGGATGGTGGCCTGTGCATTCCGTTCCTCACCGGCAGCCAGAACAATCTTTCGGAACTACGCATCGGATTCCTGCCCACCCCTCCACTGACGTCTCACCCCCTTTAGGAGAAAGTCCCCACTCCCTACATGCCTGCAAGGCTCGAGGTGAGTTCTCCTGTCTCCTCAGGCTTCCCGGGTTCCCGCTCTCCTCGCGACCCCCTGACACCCCCCGCCCGGGGCCCCATTCTCTATGCTCCTGCCCTGTTGTATGTAGAAGGTGCCTCATCGCCTATACACGCTGTCCCTTCTACTCACAGTGCTCTTCCCTCGGCCTGGCTGATTCTCTGTCTCAACTTAAGCATCACTTCCTCAGGGGACCTTCCCAGACGCCTCCCTCACAGTGGCTCGGGCTTCCCTGTTTCCCTCCCATAGCACCTTGTACTTTTTTTTTAAAATACATTAATTTAATTTATTTATTTATTGCTGTGTTGGGTATTCGTTGCTGCACACGGGCTTTGTCTAGTTACTGTGAGCGGGGGCTACTCTTCGCTGTGGTGTATGGCTCCTCATTGCCGTGGCTTCTCTTGTTGCGGAGCACAGGCTCTAGGCATGTGGGCTTCAGTAGTTGCGGTACGTGGGCTCAACAGTTGTGGCTCACGGGCTCTAAAGCACAGGCTCAATAGTTGTGGTGCACGGGCTTGGTTGCTCTGCAGCATGTGGGATCTTCCTGGAGCAGGGATCAAACCCGTGTCCCCTGCATTGGCAGGTGGATTCTTAACCACTGAGCCACCTAGGAAGTCCCAGCATGTTGTACTTTTTTGAAGCATTCATCACTGTTGGCATTTCTGGTTCCAGGCCAGGCCTGCCTGCCCCACTAGTCTGGTTGCTCCACGAAGCCAAGGACCATGCCTATCTTGTTCATGACCAGGCCTGGCACGTATTAGGCATTTGAGAAATGCTTGTTGGAAGCGTGGTGAACCACTGAGCAGGCTGCCGGGTACTCAGGAAGAAGCTGCCATGTGGACCTCTGTGTATTCAGTGTTCTCCCCCTTGATGTACGGCACAGCTGAAATTCCAAAGGAAGCAAGTGCAAATGTGCAACAAGCCAGCTGTTCCGATGACAGTGGAGGTAGCAGGGAGTGGAGGAAAGAGCTCACATAAACAGTATAATCAGCCCCCAAGAGAGATGTGCCAAACACTGCCGGCCACTCCACCCCCACTCCTCTTCAGGTCACTGTGACTCCCAGGGGCTCCCAGTCAAGGCTGACATCTTTCCAGGATTTGGGGCTGACTGTGAACCCAAAGGCAGTACTGTAGGTCTCCCCAGATTCCATTTGCCCTTTGGGGGCTTGTGCTGCAGGAAGGAGGGATGGCTTCCCCTCATCATGAATGTCACAACCCTCTGGCAAGAGCAGTTCTCCAACAACCTCAGCCCAGTAAGGTACCCCCCTACAGGAAGGGCTGCTGATGGGCTGGGCGATGCTGCCTGGGGGCTGGGGACGGTACAGGCGAGGGGTGAGTCACACCGGCCTTTCCTTTCCTCTCTCTACAGATGGCTGCCTCGCTGCTGGGGAGGGGAGCTTTGATGGTGGGGCCTGGGAAAGGTGCCAAGCGCCTGACCCCTGGGCCTTTGAGTCTAGGCTGGAAGGTCTACAGGACTGACTTTGTACAGAAAAAGAAGAACCCCCCAGCCTCCAAAGTGCTCCCTCTTTTCCACTGATGCTTGAAATTCCTTGCCCAAGGGACAATATCTTTTATACTATGATTAGTGCTAAGGCTTAAATTTTAGTTAGTTCCAGAAGAGAGAGCATGGTAACTTAAATTACCTCTCTCCACCTCTCCCAATTTTTTAAAAGCAGAGAGGATTCTTGCATGCTAGAATGACCTCATGGTTTGCTTCTGAGTTGAAGAATCCAGGTAATTAACTGGTGGAAAGGAAATCAAAGAACAGGGAGACATTAAGTTGATTTACTTATTAGGGTCTAGGTGGAGAAGGAGCAAGAAGCAGAAAAGCCATGTCAGAGACAAAAAGAGGAAGGAGAGAGATTTAGGCAGACGGGAGCCACTGCCTGGTTTGTAAAAAATGTCTGAGTCAGAGGATTTCAAAGAGGTTTTGTTACACATCAAAAGTAAACTCGGTCCAAAATCCTGCCATTTGTAGCAACATGGTTGAACCTAAAGGGCATTATGCTTAGTGAAATAAGCCAGAAAGAGAAAGACAAATACTGCATGATATCACTTAGATGCGGAATCTTGACAATAACAACAACAAAAAGTTAAACTCATGGAAATAGGGAGTGGAAAAGTGGGTGTCAGGGGACAAGAGGAGACGCTGGTAAAAGGGTGCAAACTTTCAGCAATAAGATGAATAAGGTCTGAGGATCTAATGTATAACATGGCGACTACAGTTGATAATACTATATTGTATTACTGAAATTTGCTAAGACAGTAGATCTTAAGTGATGGGTATGCATTAATTCAATGGGGGGAAATTCTTTCACAGTGTACATGTATATCATCATGTTGTACACTTTAAATATCTTACAATTTATTTGCTAATTATATCTTGACAAAGCTGAAAAAAATTTTTAAATTGCTTCTTTTGTGATACTTTTCTTGTAAGATAAAGCAGGAATTGAAATTCTTTTTTTCCTTCATTCCATATCTCTGAATCTGCCTCCATTTTGAGACTGAACCTCTTGGGGCCCTTGGCGTCTGTGAGCTGAATGACTTAAATTCATGTTCACTCAACAAGTGTGACTGGTGGCCTGCTGGCTGTACGTCCAAGAGGCACGTGCTACATGCGGCGACACTGCCTCTGCAGTCAGGCTGGCCTGGGTTCAAATCCCAGCTCTGCCCCTTACAAGCTGTGTGACCTTTCCAAAGTGACTTAATAATAATAACGTTTAACGTTTACCATTTTTTTTCCTTTTTGGCCTGCCAAGTACCAAACTCTCTGCTATGATTACTCCCATTTTACAGACTAGGACACTACCTTGGAGAAGCCACGTAATTTGCTCAAACAGCCTGCCAACGGTGGAACCAAGACTCAATACTCAGATCTGTGTGACTCCAAACACATCTTGTGCGCATCTTCTGTGTCTATCACTGCCCCGCTACTTCGCATGACTAAGCCTCAATTCCCTTGGGTAAAGAATGAGAATTATGATATCTGCATCAAAGATGAGTGATCAAAGAGAAAAAGAGTAGGTGAGCCTGCCTCTGGGCCTTGCACACCATCAGGGTTGATTTCTCAATTTCCCACCCCCAGGCACAACAAGATGCTGATTTCAGATCTTTTCTTGAGAGTGAAGGGATGCGGGGGTACTAGGTGGGTGACAGAAAATGGAGAAAAGAGATGGAGACAAGAGAGGCTCATCAAAGATCAGCTTTGCCAAGTCCACAACTTTGTCCCAGATCTGGTCAGGGCGTAGCAACCCCTAAAGGGTGTAGGACCCAGAGACGATGGGGTCCCAGGAGGCCCATCAAGAGGTTGGAAGGTTGAGCTGACACAGGAGGCCCAGATTACAGAGCACATGGCTGGAACATCAGGGTCTCTTTACTGCATGTTATCAGAGCTGTTATGTGACACACGTGACAGGGATGAAAGATAAAACAGAGGATTCACAAGCCCCCACTGGGCCGCACCTTCTTTAGAAGGACAGATCATTTGGAGCGCGGCCAGCTATGGGCCTCTGTTGTGCTGGAGAGAAATGGACAGAGCCAGAGAAAACAGGCCATGGGCCAGCGGTTCATGAATATTTACTGCATTTTCCTGATGTGCCGGGCTCCGCTCTAGGGCTGGGATGCAGCAGGGAAGAAGAGAGAGACTCAGTCCTTGCCCTTTGGCAGAGGTATTTGGGATGCAGGCAAAAAAGATGTCCAAGAGGTACTGTTCATGGCAAAGTACGGAACAGGCCAAAGAGAGGCAGAGGCCAGATCATGGGTGGCCACAGGTGCCTCGTCGAGGAGTTTGGACAGTGACCTATGGGCAACGGCAGCCCGAGAACAGTGTGCGGGCTCCCCACTTGCGGGGCTTAAGCCGGGAGGCAGGGAGTCCAGCAAGGAGCGCCTCACCTCCCGGGGCGCGGCCTCATCCTGGAGTTTCCCTTGGCCCTCTGAATGTATTTTTCAGGTGATTATCTTCCCAGCTGGACCCACCAACTTGGAAACCACTCTAAGAAGGCTGTGACTGCTCATTACGCCACTTCAGAAAGATGGCTTTTGCCAAAATACACATCTGACACGTGCAGCTGAATATATAGAAAGAAAGGGGGAGAAAAGGAAAACAAGAGCAAATCAATTAGGCTAATCATCTATAACCACGATCTAGATGAAAAGGTTTTCAGTAACAATTTCAAAAGGACACAGCCAGAACGGACAGAAGCAAGCTTCACAAGCCACTCACGACAGCTCGCTATGAATGTTTCCGTAGCTGCTGAGATCCAAAACCCCTTCTGTAGCAGCCACATAAGACAGATACCGTGAGTTTTCTATCAGAAGCAGGAATGAAAACTCCAGTTGGGCTGATCTGATTTTCTATTTTTGAAATGCAGTAATTGGCTCTTATATCCCCAGTTCCTGTCTCTGAGCTTTCCCTGGATAGTTTTAAAAGCAGGTTTAAGCTTACTTTTTTCTTCTGAGAAGTCAAGTTTAAGCTCCCCGCCCTCAACAAGTTCCTGCAAGGTTCTGGGAGTAGGTGCAGTAGGTGCTTTGCTTTGAATCATATTACCATTCTTGATATTTACAGAGGAAGGTGGCTTTTCCAATGGAAGGGTTTGGACCACATCATCTGCAAAGTCAAAAATAACCTGCTTGTGTGACCTGATTCCATTCCAAATGCACGGATTCCATTTTGAAACAGGTTCTGCTGAGTTTGGCATAATAGAACCAAGGGATGTGAAACCTGAGAAAAATCAGAATCCCTTCTAAGGATTTTCTTCATTGTAAAACAATAGCAAAACTGATTTTTCTCCAAGTTTCCCAAAGTATCTGGATCAGACCTCAGGGACACAAGAAGGTAGGTAGCGCTGTGGAAAACTTCATGAGCCCAAGGTCATGCAGGGACTTAAGACAGATGCAGTGCTGGGATTGGCTCACTCAGGTCCCACACTACTGACCCCTGGCTTTGTAGTTGGTGTCCAAAAAAATCAGCACATGGGGCACCTATATCACTGAGAAGATGGCCACTCTATACATCTTTTCCCTGTTCTTTCTTCTAATATATTCCTCTTTCAGAGACTACATCCACCTTCACCAATTTAACTCACATCTGATACCCAACCCTCTGGTCCTATCAGTTCATCTCAACCAGTATCTGCTGAATCCAACACGTGCCAGACATTTCACCAGAGTCTAGTGCCTCACAGAGACACCGTCACGGCCTTTACCCCATAGGTCCTCACATCCAGTGAGAGAGTCAGATATAGAAATCACTGCAGTCCTTATAAATCAAGTCCTTGTGGTCCAGTCTCACAATGATATTAGACTGAAGGAAACCATGTTCAACACTCATAAGTTATTAGAAACTAATCTAAATCCTACACTTGCTTTTCTTAGAGATAAGCAAAGGGAGTTCCATTCACAATCCACCACAACACTTTATAATATCCCTAGATCCATACTGAATTAGCAATCTGGAAAACCAAATCATGAGCATAGTGGAAATATGTGGAAAAGTTCAAAGACATGGAAGATGACAGATTAAAGAGGATGAGACCGGAGGAAGGAAACGCGGTTAGGACTATTACACTCTCTGGAGGCAGGAGGGGATGAGGACCTCAACTCAAACAGGGCAGTGGGGGTTGGTTGAACAGATGGATTCAAAAGATAGTTAGGGGAGAAGAGAGGGAGAGATTCAGGAAGAGATGCCCACAGTCCTGCAGAGTCAGCTGCAGTCCAACTTTTCCACATGGAAGCCCCTCAGGTCACGTCAGACTCAGCTGTCCAAACTGAGCTTATCATATTACCTTCCATCCAGTTCCTCTTCCTGACTCTCCCATGTATGTCAGTCATGCCATGAATTTTCTAGCCTCTGGTCTTAAAAAGTTTGTGAGTTATTGCCTTTCTCTCTTCCTTCTCCCCTATAATCCAGTCTGACACTAAGCTTTGTCATTTCTTCCTTTTATACATCTTCCCAAATAGCTCTTTACTCTCCCTTTACGCTCCCATTGGAGAGGTCCAGCTCACCTCTCCTCTAGATTATTGCAAACGCCGACAGCTGGCCTCCCTGATTCCAGTCTCTCTCCCCTGTCCGGAACATCCCTATCATGACAGGAAGACGAATCTTCCCAAAGCCTGGCTTCTTCCTCACACCATGTTGCCGCACTGCATCAAATGCAAAGACCCCTGCCTACTCTAAAGAGCTCCATCGTGTGGGCTCATTGTCCTTATACAGCTTGGTTCTAATTACACACCTTACCCTCCTGGCAGGCTGGCGTCCTTATATTCCTCAGAAGTGCCAGGCTCACGCCCACCTCGGTGACACTGCTCAGGGTGATCTCTTCCCTGCAGGGCTCTCCCTCGGTCCTTCACCTTTCCAACCTGGTGAGGGGCGACATGGACCAGTGCTTGCTCAACAATGTCCACACCTGTCATCGACATCCCACAGGTCAGCACTAAGTGATTCCTTGCTTACTCCAAGTGCCAAAGTTTTCTCTCCCCAGCTAGGATGTTCATTCCCTAGGGAACAAAGTCTGTCACTTTGCCCAGCCACCTCTGCTAACCAAAGAAGGAGAAAGATCTCAAGGGAGCTTTGGCATTTTAGTTTTTGCTCTCACTTTAAGAAAAACACTATGTCTTTCTTAAACAAAGCGTGGGAAATATAACTAATTCTGGAACATATTTGCACACAATTTGTTCTCTAATTTATTTTTAATTATTAAAGCACATATTTTATTTAAAATGAAACTATAACTTAGGTTTAAGTCTTATAGCCTCTTGGAAAACATGAATATCACCATCTCTACAAATTATAGTGGATATAGTCCATTTTTCCCCCCTTCATCAGAGTTTTTAATGGTCCTAAAAGAATCAGAAGGGAGTTTCTATTTATAGAGAGCCCATTACTGCCTGGCTGCTTTCTTTTAAGCCTCCCTGCTATACTGAGACAGGTACAAAGACTTTTTTTTTTCTTTAAATTTGACTTTTATTTAAAAGATATACTTAAAAATAGCACTTGGGTATGAAGTTGAAAAAATGCACTTTAAAGTCTAATGGAAATTAAAGGTACTTCAATTGCCATGTTTTGACTTTCCAAAGAAAATAATAAAACATCATTTTAGAAAGTTGCCTAATAATTTAAAGATGTGAGATTTCACAAGCAATTTTAGGGAGAAAAATTTAAGCATGAATAAATTACGATACAGAAAAATATGTGTTCAGCACGGTTGAATACATTGTGTCATATTATCAAGCAAATATCAAACAGAGTGCTTCTACATTTAATGTACTGAAAGGTAGGGGCAGGGGAGGGTGGGTCAAATGAGGGGCCTATGGGGCTTCCCTGGTGGCGCAGTGGTTAAGAATCTGCCTGCCAATGCAGGGGGCATGGGTTTGAGCCCTGGTCTGGGAAGATCCCTCATGCCTCGGAGCAACTAAGCCCGTAAGCCACAACTACTGAGCCCACGTGCCACAACTACTGAAGCCCGCTCACCTAGAGCCCGTGTTCTGCAACAAGGGAAGCCACCTCAATAAGAAGCCTGAGTACCACAATGAATAGTAGCCCCCACTCTCTGCAACTACAGAAAGCTCACGCGCAGCAACAAAGACCCAACGCAGCCAATAAATAAAAATTAACAACAAAAAAATGAGAGGCCTATAAAGAGTATAACTGGAGGAAATGCAGGCAATACCTCCTTTCTATCAGAGATTCCTTTACACTTCTTGCACCTTCCCAGACCCCACGCTCCCCACATCATGCAGTCCAATTTGCTTAAGCATAAATTAACAATCCTTTCTCATTTTAAAATATATTCTTCATTAGAGATTCTCTCCCTGATCTACCTAGTAATCCCACAGCCCCTTTGATAGAACCTAAGATTCTAAACCACTGCAGTGGGCTTGTCTCCCACAACCGCAGTATCTTTTTCCCAGTAACCCCACCCTCGCACCTTCACATCTGGGATCGGAGTTGGAGCACGTGACCAAGGGCAAAACCAATTAGCACTCTGCATTCTTGGGGACCATGTGATTGGCTCAGGGGCATCACATGACTCAAGTCAGTATCTCTCAGGATTTCTGCAGGAGCTAACGTTAGAGACTCTCTCACTGGACTTGAGTCTGGGAGCTTTGAGGTGGGGCTGTGGCAGTAGGAGGGAAGATACTTTCTGAGAATAGAGCTCACAGAAGAAGGGGCTTGAGAGATGGAGAGAGAGAGACACAGGGTCCCTGCAATCATATAAGCCTTGAACCCAGTGTTACCCCAAGACAATCCTATACTTATCCTGAGCCAATACAGTCCCTTTTTTTGCTTACAGTTTTATCTTGGTAGATGTTGATTTGTTTGTTCATTACTTGCCAACAAAAGACTCCAAACCTATTCACAGTGTAGACCACAAGCTTTACCCGTCAATAGCACTCATCCCAGTTCTGCAGTATCTGGACAACGACTCACAAAAGATTCTCTCTTGTTTGAGCTTAAGCTGGGATCTGCACTGGAGTTCAGACATGTCAGGACAAACTGGTGGGAGCCAGCAGCATGTTTATATTAGCCTCCCCAAAATAACTCACCCTAAGGGAAGAGGAACCATGCCAGGCAGCCCTCACCCAGTAAGGAGAAGAGCCAAGCCTCAAGGTCGGAGGGGAGGAGCAATTTTAAAGAGACTCAGCCTTTATCCTTGAGATCTGTCTTCTATCTACAACGTGACCCCAGGGAGCATAAGCAAAAACTCAGAAAGCAGCTTGTGAAGAAATTATCCAAGTCATACGGTACAAAGCACACCACTGGGGGGCCCCCTCTAAAATTATAGCATAACACAAAAAAGGGGAGAGAAGTCTTCTTTCCTACTTTATAATATAACTCTGCTCATCCTGGACATCCGGCTAAAGCAGGACTTCTCAACCTCAGCAGTACGGGCATCTGGGGAGGGCTAACTCTTTGCTGTGATGACTGTCCTGTGCCTTGGAGGATGTTTGGCAGCACCCCTGGCCTCCACCCACCAGATGCTGATAGTACCCACCCCCTAGTTGTGACAACCCAAAATTTCTCTGGACATTGCCAAATGCCCCCAGGGGGCAAAACTGCCTAGTTGAGAATCACTGCTTTAGAGTCTTAGTGGTTGTGGCAATAACTAAGAGGAGACTTCCATGCTCACTGGAAGCGGCAGTGATGCCCAGCTGCAAAAATAAGGGTGCTGGAAGATATGCCAGTGCCCAGGCTATGCGTGTCTGTGGGGGGGTCTGGGAGTGTGGGGGGTGGGTGAGGGCTGGGGAGAGCAAGTAAAGGGGCAGTTTCCAAAAAAGAAAGTAAAAAAAACAAAAAGCAACAAAAGGACCCCATGTAGCAGAAAAGCAGCTGGCCAGTCCCACCCTGGGGACCCCCTGAAATACTTTGGGAGACTGCAAAGGGCTAGGGGGCCGAGAGAACAAGTAAGTGGTGGCAAGAAACAGTGAAATATGCTCTTTGTTTTTCCTGTGAGCTCCTCTGTACCCAGAGGCCAGTGAGATCTGAGGACCTCTGGATTAAATTTGGAAAATACCATAGCTTTGAACAATACCAAACAGCTTTGGCTCAAGATTACCTGCTACTGTTCTCTTGATCACAAGTAAATTTACCCACAGCCACAGAGGAGTAAACTCCAGACTCTACTTCTGGGGCTTGGACATTCCGGTATGTGTACTGGGAGACAGGGAACACAAGAAAGTATTTCCTTGGCAAAGTTAATCAAGAGTCTCCAGGGCAGCAGGAAGATTAGCCTGGGTGAAGAGGAGGCATTGAGGCAGAGAACAATCCCTGGGCAATGGAAGCGGAGTCTGGTGACAAGAAGCAAGGCCGCTT
This sequence comes from Hippopotamus amphibius kiboko, assembly GCF_030028045.1. Taxonomy (NCBI): domain Eukaryota; kingdom Metazoa; phylum Chordata; class Mammalia; order Artiodactyla; family Hippopotamidae; genus Hippopotamus; species Hippopotamus amphibius. The sequence goes on along the minus strand of NC_080190.1, from coordinate 140,442,574 downwards.
GGAATTTTCAAAAGGAACCAGATTCATTGACTCACCACATTTTCCTTGGCCTCTTATGTCTGATGCTGAGGTGCTATAGTGTCATGAGACTTGGCTTTACAGTCAGACAGAGCTGGGGTCCAAGCCCTTCACCATCACCTATTTGTTAAATGATCTTGAGTTGAGTTACTTCTTAAGTGTCAGTTTCTTCATCTAAAAAAGTGGCTAGGGCAGGCCTGACACTTAGTAGGTGCCTTACCACATGCTAGCTGACTTTCCACAAGAGGGAGACTCCTGGACATTCCTTCAGTGGACTGGGTGCTGTTACTTGATGGGCTCTGTAGGGGAATCAAAGACCAATGAGGCTTAGTCCCTGCCCCGAAGGGGCCTGACATCTCATTCTTCAATCCCACTAAACAAATATTTAAATTATGTGCAAGTATAGAACTGGGCATGTGGGCTACAGTGAGTGCTAACACAAGACCCTAGCAGCAAGTAGAGGAAAGAAAACAGTACTCATATAAAAAGGAAATGGGGAAAAACTCCACTCTCCAGGCATGTAGTAAGTGGGGAAGCAGACAAAGTAGTGAAACCAAGCTTCCCACAAGTATTCACTCCCATGGTGCCTTGTATCTCAAGTTCAAAGCCCTTTGCACACTTATGACTATTTTATTAATGACTTGGCTACTGTTTGTCTCCAGTGTTAGAGGATACGCCCCATGAGGACAGGGACTGTGTCTGACTTGCTCTACACTATACTCTTAGCACCACCACTTAGAAGATACTCAGAAATAGTCTACATCCTGATATGACACTATACGTAGAAAATCCTAAAAAAGCCCCTGGAAAACTACTACAGCTCATCAATAAATTTGGTAAAGTCATAGGATACAAAATTAATACACAAAAATCTGTTGCCTTTCTATACACTAACAATGAACTATCAGAAAAAGAAAGAAAGGAAACAATCCCATTCACCATCACATCAAAAAGAATAAAATACCTATAAATAAACCTATCAAAGAAGGTAAGAGACCTGAACTGAAAAAATTATAAGACATTGATGAAAGAAATTGAAGATGACACAAGCAAATGGAAAGATATACCATGTTCTTGGATTAGAAGAATTAATATTAAAATAACCACACTACCCCAGACAATCTACAGATTCACTGCAATCCCTATCAAAGTACCAATAGCATTTTTAACAGAACTAGAACAAATAATTTTAAAATTTGAATGGAAACAAAATGAAGACCCAACACAGCTAATAAATAAATAAATAAATTTATATATAAAAAAATAAGACAAATAGCCAAAACAATCTTGAGAAAGAACAAAGCTGGAAGACTCACACTCCCTGACCTCAGACTATACTACAAACCTACAGTAATCAAAACAGTATGGTACTTAAAACACCAAGAAAAGAACATAGGCCAAAATTCTCTGACATAAATTGTACCAATGTTTTCTTGGGTCAGTCTCCCAAAGCAATAGAAATAAAAGCAAAAATAAACAAATGGGACCTAATCAAACTTACAAGCTTTTGCACAGCGAAAGAAACCATAAACAAAAGGAAAAAACCTATGGACTGGGAGAAAATATTTGCAAACAATGCAATCAACAAGGGCTTAATTTCCAAAATATACAAATAGCTCATACAACTCAATAACAGAAAAACCAAATAACCCAATCGAAAAATGGGCAGAAGACCTAAATAGACATTTCTACAAAGAAGACACAAAGATGGCCAATAAGCACATGAAAAGATACTTGTCATTGCTAATTATTAGAGAAACACAAATCAAAACTACAAGGAGGTACCACCTCAAGTGGGTCAGAATGGCCACCAGTAAAAAGTCTACAAATAACAAATGTTGGAGAGGGTGTGGAGAAAAGGGAACCCTCTGACACTTTGGTGGGAATATAAATTGGTGCAGCCTTTACGGAAAGCAGCACAGGGGTTTCTCAAAAAATTAAACATAGAGTTGCCAGATGATCCAGCAATCCCATTCCTGGGCATATACCCAGACAAAACTATAATTCAAAAAGATACATGCACCCCTATGTTCACAGCAGCACTATTTATGACAGCCAAGACATCAAAACAACCTGAATGTCCACTGACAAATGAATGGATAAAGAAGAATGGGAATCCTCTGGTGGTCCAGTGGTTAGGGTGCCATGCTTCCACTGCAGGGGGCACAGGTTTGATCCCTGGTCAGGGAACTAATATCCTGCAAGCCACACAGCATGGCAAAAAAAAAAAAAAAAAAAAGATGGGGTGTATATGTACAATGGGATATTACTCAGCTGTAAAAAAATGAAATAATGCCATTTGTAGCAACATAAACGGACCTAGAGATTATCATACTTAGGGAAGTAAGTCAGAAAGAGAAAGACAAATACCATATGATATCACTTATATGTGGAATCTAAAATACAGCACAAATGAACATATCTATGAAACAGAAACAGACTCACAGACATAAAGAGCAGACTTGTGGTTGCCAAGGGGGAGGGGTGATGGGGAAGGGAAGGACTGGGAGTTTGGGATTAGCAGAGAGATGCAAACTAGTATATACAGGATGGATAAACAACAAGGTCCTACTGTATAGCACAGGGAACTATATTCAATATCCTGTGACAAAAAATAATGGAAGAGAACATGAAAAAGAATATATATGTATAACTGGGTCACTTTGCTGTACAGCTGAGATTAACATGACATTGTAAATCAGCTATACTTCAATAAAATTCTTTTAAAAGTATGGTACTGGTACAAAAACAGTCATGCAGATCAATAGAACAGGATAGAGAGCCCAGAAATAAACCCACACACTTCAGGTCAATTAAACTATGACAAGGGAGGCAAGAATATACAATGGAGAAAAGACAGTCTCTTCAATAAGTGGTGCTGGGAAAACTGGACAGCTACATGTAAAAGAATGAAATTATTATAGAACATTCTTTAACACCATATACAAAAACAGTCTCAAAATGGATTAAAGACCTAAATATAAGACCAGAAAGCATAAAACTCCTAGAGGAAAACATAGGCAGAACACTTTGTGACATAAGTTACAGCAATATTTTTCTGGATCTGTCTCCTAAAGCAAAGGAAATAAAAGCAAAATAAACAAATGGGACCTAATTAAACTTGAAAACTTTTGCAAAGCAAAGTAAATCATCAACAAAATGAAAAGACAATCTACAGAATGGGAGAAAATATTTGCAAACGGTATGATCCATAAGGGGTTAATATCCAAAATACATAAACAGCTTATACAACTCAACATCAAAAAACCAAAAACCTCAACCAAAAAATGGACAGAGGACCTGAATAGACATTTTTCCAAAGAGGAAATGCAGACGGTCAACAGGCATATGAAAAGATGCTCAACATCACTAATCATCAGGGAAATGCAAATCAAAACCACAGTGAGATATCACTTTACACTTGTCAGAATGCCTATCACCAAAAAGAACACTATAAATAACAAACACTGGTGAGGATGCGGAGAAAAGGGAACCATCATACACTGCTGGTGGGAATGTAAAATGGGGTGGCCACTGTGGAAAACAGTATGAAGGTTTCTCAAAAAACTAAAAATAGAACTAACATATGACCCAGTAATTCCATTCCTGGGTATATATCCAAAAAAAAACCCCCAAAACAATAATTTGAAAAGATACATGCACCCCAATGTTCATAGTAGCATTACTTACCATTGCCAAGATATGGAAGTAGCTGAAGTGTCCATCAACAGATGAATGGTTAAGGAAGATGTGGTATGTACACACACACACACACACACACACACACACACACACACAGTGGAATACTACTCAGCCACAAAAAAGAATGAAATTTTGCCATTTTTAGCAACATGGATGGACCTGGAGGGCATTATGCTAAGTGAAATAAATCAGAGAGAGAAAGACAAATACTGTATGATATCACTTATATGTGGAATCTAAAAACAACAAACTAGTAAATATAACAAAAAAGAAAACAGACTTACAGATATAGAGAACAAACTAGTGCTTACCAGTGGTGAGAAGGAAGTAGGGAGAAGCAATATAAATATAGGGGATTAAAAAGTACTATTATGTGTAAAATAAGCTACAAAGACATATTATTCAATACAGCGAATATAGCCAATATTTTATAGTAACTATAAATGGAGTATAACCTTTAAAAATTGTGAATCACTATGTTGTACACCTGAAACATATAATATTGTACATCAACAATATTTCAATTAAAAACAAAAAGAAATAGTGTATATCTTGAGTTCCAAACAACACATTTTTGTTTCTGAAATTAGAGTATATATATATATTTTTTAATATTTATTTATTCATTTATTTTGGCTGTGCTGGGTCTCAGTTGCGGCACACAGGATCTTCGTTGCAGCATGTGGGATCTTTGCTGTGGCATGCGAACTCTTTTTTTTTTTTTTTTTTTGGCACACGAGCTTAGTTGCTCCGTGGCATGTGGGATCTTCCTGCAGCTGGAATCGAACCCGTGACCTCTGCATTGGCAGGCGGATTCTTAACCACTGCACCACCTAGGAAGCCCCTAGAGTATATTTTTAAGTTGATGTCATATTTAACCCACTCAGTGTTTTCCCCTCTTAAAAGCTGTTATTAAGCTGATCTTACAACCTGCAGAGTTCTTAGAACTGCAGAAAGGTATTTCCTAGCTAACTGAACAATGCAGGTAGGCAGTGGTAAACTGCTCCAGTCTCTTCTCCTCCCTTCTGAGGTGAAGGATGGGTCTCCATTACAGTTCTAGTACCCCCCAAAATTCAGGGATTGAGATGCCCCATCATTCAGCCATTTCTAAGATAGACATTGTTTCCCACAGGTGTATTTGGGAAGGAGAAAGAAAGAAACACAAATTTAAGGCAGGTACACCTAATAAAACAGACCTCTAGGAAAGCACATACAGCACCTTTGGAATTGCAATACCAAGCTATTCCCTGGAGGTAAAATGTGTTCCATGGAAACACAGCTGACCTTCAAGAACAAAATCCCAGCAGTGGAAGGATGCACACCTGGTTCTTAATAAAAGGCACACTGGTCTCTGTTTTCCCAGGCCATGTGTGAGGCAGTAATACAGGTCAGTTGGGTCAAGAAGCCCTGGCATAAACTAAAATATAAAGCTTTACTAGGGGAAAAGATAGTCTCTTCAGTAAATGATGTTGGGAAAACTGGATATCCACATGTAAAAGAATGAAACTAGACCCCTGTCTTACACCACTCACAAAAATCCAAAATGGATTAAAGACTTCAGTGTAAGACCTAAAACTGTAAAACTCCTAGAAGAAAATACAGGAGGAAAGCTCCTTGACGTGAGTCTTAGTGATGATTTTTTTACATTTGACAGCAAAAGCACAAGCACTAAAAGCAAAAATAAAGTGAGATTACATCAATCTAAAATTCTCCTGCACAGCAAAGGAAACCGTCAACAAAATGAAAACGCAACCTACAGAATGAGAGAAAATATTTGCAAATCATGTATCTGACAAGCAGTTGATATCTAAAATATATAAGGAATTCACATAACTCAATGGTAAAAAAACCAAACAACCCAATTTGAAAATAGGCAAAAGATCTAAATAGCCATTTTTCCAAAGAAGATATACAAATGGCCAACGGGCAAATGAAAAGGTGCTCAACATCACTAATTATCAGGGAAATGCAAATCAAAACCACAATGAGATATCACCTCATACCTGTTAGAATGGCCATTACTTAAAAAAAAGAGAGAGAGAGAAGTGTTGGTGAGGATGTAGAAAAAGGGAACACGTGCACTGTTGGTGGGAATGTAAATTGGTACAGCCTTTATGGAAAACAGTAGGAGGTTCCTCAAAAAATTAAAACTAGAACTACCATATTATCCAGCAATTCCACTTATGGGTATATCTGAAAATCACTATCTTGAAGAGATATCTGCACCCCTTGTTCACTGCAGCATCATTTACAATAGCCAAGATACAGAAACAATGTAAATGTCCATTGGTGGATGAATGGATAAAGAAAATATAATTAGTTGAAAAGAAAAGAAAATATAGTATGTACATATACATACACAGTGGAATATTCTTCAGCCATAAAAAGAAAGAAACCCTACCATTTGTGACAACATATATGAGTCTTGAGGGCATTATGCTAAAGGCAATAAGTCAGACAGAGAAAGACAAATACTGTATGATCTCATTTACATGCGGAATCTAAAAAACCTGAACTCATAGAAACAGAGAGCAGATTGGTAGTTGGGTGGGGGTGGGAAGTGAATGTGGTCAAACTTCCAGTTGTAAGATGAGTAAGTTCTGGGATTTAATGTATTGACACATCTTAATGACTACAGTTAACAATACAGGATTATATCCTTGAGAGTTGTTAAGAAAGCAGCCCATAAAAGTTCTCACTACAAAAAAAAGGTAACTATGTGAGGTGATGGGTGTGTTAACTTCCCTTATTGTGGTGATTATCTTGCAATATTCATATATCAAATCTTCATGTTGTACACCTTAAACTTACATGTTACACATAAGTTTGTGTTATATGTCACTTATATCTCAATAAAACTGGAAAAAAATAAAGTATGATTTATTAGTACCATTGAGGCTAAGCCTTATGTTCAAAAGTACCCTTCAGATATGGATTTTTTTTCACAAATGCAGTAGAAAGGATTAGTATACTTATTATAGTTAAACTTATTACACTTATTAGTATACATGCTCTATTAGTACAATGAGTTGAATTGTGTCCCCCCAAAATTCATATATTGAAGTCCAAATCCCCAGGACCTCAGAATGTGACCTTATTTGGAAGTTGTTGTAGGTGTAATTAGTTAACTTAATTAGTTAAGATGAGGTCATTGTCCTAATCCATGATAACTGGTGTCCTTATAAAAAGGAGAAATTTGGACAGAAATACACATAGGGAGAAACCATAGAAAGGCAGATGTCAAGCTGATGCTTCTACAAGCCAAGGAACCCTAAAGACTGCCAGCAAACTGCCAGGAGCTAAGAGAGAGGCATAGAACAGATTCTCCCTCACAGCCCATGGAAGGAACCACCCTGTCCACAGCATGATCTTGGACATCTAGCCCCCAGAACTGGAAGATAATAAATTCTTGTTGTTTTAAGCCATCCCATCTGTGGTACTTTGTTGCAGCAGCCCTAGAAAACGAACACACTTAGTATCGAAGAGAAAGGACTCGCAGAAATCAGAGCTGGTGACAGGTGACTGAATCCTTTCTCAAATGGCCCTGTTTGGGGGAGGAAAGATGCACCATATCAACAGACTCCAGTTTACAAACTCCCCAGATCACTCACTGAGGTGTCTTTGGTCACAAGTTTTATCACTTAACTTTGAGGCCTGGGACAGAGCCCCATGTGTTGCTCTCAAGCACCAGTGTCTTTTTTTACAGGAAGGAATTAAGCTCACACAAGAATAAGGAAAGAATAAGGAAACTTCAGATTTGGATGAATTAAGGATACATGTTACCACTTTAGGATAACCACTAGAATACAAAGAGACTGCAAAAATTACAAACTAGAATAGGGGAAAACATCAGAAAGGAGAAAAACAACAACCCAGAAGCTGAAAACAGAGGGGAAAAAATATAAAAGTTGGGAGAAGAAAATTTGAAGTATTTCATCGGTCCATTTCTCAGCAGAAGCAGGAGGCGCAACGCTCCCCTGAGAGGAATGGGCCGGTGACGGGAGCTGGGCCTGCAGGGTGGTGAAGGTTTGGGGGGTCGATGAAAGGAATGACAGACGAGGCCAATCTAGACTGTCAGATGACAGACTTGCTGTAATCAGGGCCTGGCTGAGGATTAAAATCATGGTTTTGCAGGACAGCCAATCAGCTATAGAAGACCAAATCAGGCAGAAAGTTGCTTGCTGAGCACAGAATCAGAGCACAAAGAATGAGAAGCTTTTTAGGCTATTCCAGCCAGGCTTTGGAGTGGTGAAGCCTGGGACAGGGAGATTGCTCTGCTCTGGCGTGACACTTGTGCCCTCCCTTGACAGAGGGCGGATAAAAAAACTGAGACATTCTTATGACTCAGATCCTGCTTGATCTGACTCCAAAGGTAGCCCTCCATCAGGCAAGTTATAAACCAACTGAGTAAATGACAGGTCTCTGCGCTCTAGTCCAGAGAGGTGTCCCGAGCCTGCCCCCCCATGGCCTTCTGCTGTCTGCAGCCGAACGGTCACCAATTCTCTTCAGATGAGTCACTGCTTCTGGTTGCCCCTCTCATCTATTTTAAGTTGATTCTCCTTGGCTTCAAGTTCAGAGGTGACTTCTTACTGTGTTTTTGTCCATCACCCCCACATATACTTACATTTTGAAGCCTCTGGGCCTGTTTGGGAGGAGCAAAGGGTAGCAGACAGCAGCACAGACTGGAGGACATACAGAATGAATTCCACAGTCATCAGCTGTGTGGCTAAACCTCTGTGAGCCAGCATTTTCTCATTCGTAAAATAGGGCTTGAATGTTGAGAGATTAAATGAGACAATTTATAAAGCACCTACTTTACTGTCTGACACACAAAAGACACTCAAATGGCAGGTCTCTTCCTCTGCAGTGCTCAAGGTTTTGACCACAACTCTGACTGGGAACATGGTGTGGCAGGCAGAATAATGCCCCCCCAACCGCCACCACCACCACAAATGTCTGCTCCTAGTCCCCAGAACCTGTGAATGTACCAGGTTACATGGCAAAGGGAAATTAAAGTTGCAGATGGAATAAAGGTTGCTAACTCCAATTAAGGTTGCTATTTTAAGCTGACTTTAAAATAGATTATCCTGCCTTGAGAGGAAAGATGGCGGCAAAATAGAGGGATGTGGAATGCATCCCTCTCCACAGATGCATTGGGAATGCACCAAAAGATGCAATAATTCCCACAGAGAACCAACTGAACACCAGCAGATGACCTCAGACACCAGAAAGGACTGCAAGGATCCTGACATAACTGGTAGGGAGGCATTTATGACAGCTCAAAGAGGGTGAAGCAGCTGAGCTGTGGCAGATGGGAGGGAGTGAGAAACACACGGAGGGTCCACACCACGGCTCAGCGTTTCTGGACTGAGACGTCGATTCACAGCTGAACAAGGGGTCTGGGAGCAGGAGTGTGGGAACCAGAGAACTGGTTCAGGGTGAGAAACATTGTTGGCAGTGGGAAGACGGACCGAGAGGACAGGAGGGAAGAGGTCCGCAGCGAGGAGTGCCTGCTGCGGAGAGCTGTGGGGCCATGGTGGCAGCTGGATGCTCCTGCCTCATAGGCGGCGGGGAGGAGCTGCGAGCATAGCCTCTCTCTCTCTTAGCACCTGCAACGGGCAGAGGAAGGACCCCTGTAGGCCAAGCCAAGGCACTCAGGGATAACAAAGGCCCTCGGGCAGGGCTGGCTTAGAGTGCCGGCAGCCGAGAGCAAAAAGCCCGGAGAGAGGCCCAACTCTGAGACATTCTGTTTACACCTTAGCCACTGGCGTCCCTCTGCAACAGGCACCTCCACACCCGACTGAACTGCCTTGACCCAGACAGTGCGCCACTGCTCACTCACTCCCAGGGGAAGGAGCCACTATTGCACCTTCTCCCTCCCCACACACCAGCACTTACAGATGAACAATAAAGGAAGCTCTGCTGGTCGCAGAATAATACAAAAAACCCAAGGCGGGTAGAAGGACACTTACAGCTGAGACCCCAAGGAAACAAATATTATTATTACTTCTCCTGAACTGGTCCATTCTGGGGTCAGTTCTAGTTTTTTTTTTTTTTTTTTTTTTTTTCTTTATTAATTACCATCTTAGTTCTAAGGAATCTAAAAGTTTTATAAAATATTTTTTATTCTATTTTTATTTTTAGCCTTTTTCTACAATTCTATTTCTAGCTAAGTTTTTTGTAGTGCTGGCTATATACTTCTCCTACCTTCTATTCATCTCTATCTTTTATACATTTGTATTTCTTTCTTTTTATTTTCATATTTCCAGTGACACTACACTCTTCTGTTGCCCTGTCTTCTATCCTTTCTTGGTTTATCTTATCTTAACATACTTATAAGTAACATTATCGATCTGCTCAGTCTCCTTCCTTTATTCTCCAGTTGACACACCACCTTGGTATTTATTATTAGATTTTTGTCTTTATCTTAGTTCTTAGTATAATTGTCTAATTTCATTCTGAGAATCTCCAGTCTGTCTGGTGGTACTCTAGCTCGTTTTTATATTTGATCCTAGCTTTCAATATCTCCCTGGATTTGTGTTTGTGTGGGTGTGGTGTTATTTGTTTGTTTGTTTTTGCTTTTGTTTCTGTTTTCTTCTGTTTTGGTTTTGAATTTCTGTTGGTTTCTTCTGTGAATGTCTGATAGCATACTGGGGTTCTTCTGTCAGGTCTTTCTAGTGCCTTATGTTCTACTGGATTCAGTATTTGTGTGCCTTATACATGTATGCGTTTCCTAGACTTAGTATTTGTTTGACTCAACACTCGGCCATTAGTCTGGGGCTTGGACAGTCTTCTTTAAACCCCTTTATTGCCAGGACAAGCAACCTCTGAAGTCTGGACTACCGTGAGAAAATGAAACACCATGCAGGCAAAGGAGCAGGAAAAAACCCCACAAGACTAAATAAATGAAGAGGAAATAGGAAAAATGCCTGAAAAAGAATTCAGAGTAATGATAGTAAAAATGATACAAAATCTCGATAACAAAATACAGAAAATACAAGAAACAGTTAATAAGGACTCAGAAGAACTAAAGAACAAGCAAACAGCAATAGGCAACAAAATAACTGAAATTAAAAATACTCTAGATGGTATAAACAGCAGAATAACTGAGACAAAAGAATAAATAAGTGAGTTGGAAGATAGAATGGGGGAAATAACTGCCACAGAGCAGGAAAAAGAAAAAAGAATAAAAAGAATAGAAGACAGTCTCAGAGACCTTAGTGATAACATCAACCACACCAATGTTCGAATCATAGGTTTCCCAGAAGAAGAAGAAAAAAAGAAAGGGTCTGAGAAAATATTTGAAGAGGTTCTAGTGGAAAACTTCCCCAACATGGGAAAGGAAATAATTAACCAAGTCCAAGAAGCACAGAGAGTCCCATACAGAATAAACCCAAGGAGAAATACACCAAGACACATATTACTCAAACTAACGAAAATTAAACACAAAGAAAAAATATTAAAAGCAGCAAGAGAAAAGCAACAAATAACATATAAGGGGAAACCCATAAGGATAACAGCTGACCTTTCTACAGAAACTCTGCAGGCCAGAAGGGAATGGCAGGATATACTGAAAGTCCTGAAAGAGAGAAACCTACAGCCAAGAATACTACACCCAGCAAGAATCTCATTCAGATTCGATGAAGAAATCAAAAGCTTTCCAGGCAAGCAAAAGTTAAGAGAATTCAGCACCACCAAACCAGCCTACAACAATTGCTAAAGGAACCTGTCTAAGTAAGAAACACAAGAGAAGGAAAAGACCTACAAAAACAAACCCAAAACAATTAAGAAAATGGTAATAGGAACACATGTCAATAATCACCTTAAATGTAAATGGATTAAATGCTCCAACCAAAAGACACAGACTGGCTGAATGGATACAAAAACAAGACCCTTCTATATGCTGCCTACAAGAAACCCACTTCAGACCAAGGGATACATATAGACTGAAAGTAAAGGGATGGAAAAAGATATTCCATGCAAATAGAAGCCAAAAGAAAGCTGGAGTGGCAATACTCATATCAGACAAATTAGACTTTAAAGTAAAGACTATTAAAAGAGACAAGGAAGGACACTACATAATGATCAAGGGATCCATCCAAGAAGAACATATCACAAGGGTAAATATCTATGCACCCAACATAGGAGCACCTCAATACATAAGGCAAATGCTAACAGCCATAAAAGGGGATGACAGTAACACAATAATAGTGGGAGACTTGAACATCCCACTTACATCAATGGACAGATCATCCAAACAGAAAATAAATAAAGACACACAAGCTTTAAATGACACATTAGACCATCTCGATTTATAGGGCATTCCATCCCAAAACTACAGAACACACCTTCTTCTCAAGTGGACACGGAACATTTTGCAGGATAGATCACATCTTGGGTCACAAATCAAACCTCGGTAAATTCGAGAAAATTGAAATCATATCAAGCATCTTCTCTCACCACAACACCATGAGGCTAGATATCAATTATAGGAAAAAAACTGTAAAAAATACAAACACATGGAGGTAAACAACACACTATTAAATAACCAAGAAATCACTAAAGAAATCAAAGAGAAAACCAAAAAATATCTAGAAACAAATGACAATGAAAACACAACAACCCAAAACCTATGGGATGCAGCAAAAGCAGTTCTAAGAGGGAAGTTTATAGCAATACAGTCCTACCTCTAGAAACAAGAAAAATATCAAATAAACAACCTAACCATACACCTAAAACAATCAGAGAAAGAAGAGCAAAGAAACCCCAAAGTGAGCAGAAGGAAAGACATGATAAAGATCAAATCAGAAATAAATCAAAAAGAAAGGAAGGAAACAATAGCAAAAATTAATGAAAGTAAAAGCTGGTTCTCTGAGAAGATAAACAAAATTGATAAACCATTAGCCAGATACATCAGGAAAAAAAAGGAAGACAACTCAAATCAACAGAATTAGAAATGAAAAAGGAGAAGTAAAACGGACACCTCAGAAATACAAAACATCATGAGAGACTACTATGAGCAACTATATGCCAATCAATTGGATAAGCTAGAAGAAATGGATAAATTCTTAGAAAAATACAATCTTCCAAGACTGAACCAGGAAGAAACAGAAACTATGAGCAGACCAATCACAAGTACAGAAATTGAGGCTGTGATTAAAAATCTCCCAACAAAAGCCCAGGGCCAGATGGCTTCACAGGCGAATTCTATCAAACATTTCGAGAAGAGCTAACACCTATCCATCTCAAACTCTTCCAAAATAGAGCAGAAGGAGGAACACTCCCGAACTCATTCTACAGGGCCACCATCACCCTGATACCAAAACCAGGCAAAGATATTACAGAAGAAAATTACAGACCAATATCACTGATGAATATAGATGCAAAAATTCTCAACAAAATACTAGCTAACAGAATCCAACAGCACATTAAAAAAATCATACACCACGATCAAGTGGGGTTTATCCCTGGGATGCAAGGATTCTTCAATATAAGCAAATCAATCAACGTGATACATCATATTAACAAATTGAAGGATAAAAACCATATGATCATTTCAATAGATGCAGAAAAAGCTTTTTGACAAAATTCAACATCCATTTATGATAAAAACTCTCCAGAAACTGGGCATAGAAGGAAATTACCTCAACATAATAAAAGCCATATATGAGAAACTAAAAGCCAACATCATTCTAAATGGTGAAAAACTGAAAGAATTCCCTCTAAGAACAGGAACAAGACAAGGGTGTCCACTCTCACCATTATTATTCAACACAGTTTTGGAAGTGTTAGCCACAGCAATCAAAGAAGAAAATGAAATAAAAGGAATCCAAATTGGAAAAGAAGTAAAATTGTCACCCTTTGCAGATGACATGATATTATACATAGAAAACCCTAAAGACTCTACCAGAAAACTGCTAGCACTAATTGATGAATTTAGTAAAGTAACAGGATACAAAATTAATGAGCAGAAATCTCTTGCATTCCTATACACTAACAACGGAAGAGCAGAAAGAGAAATTAAGGAAACTCTCCCATTCACCATTGCAACAAAAAGAATAAAATACCTAGGAATAAACCTGCCTAAGGAGGCAAAAGATCTGTATGCAGAAAACTTTAAGACATTGATGAAAGAAATCAAAGACGACACACACAGATGGAGGGACATACCATGTTCCTGGATTGGAAGAATCAACGTTGTGAAAATGACTGTACTACCCAAAGCAATTTACAGATTCAATGCAATCCCAATCAAATTACCAATGGCATTTTTCATGGAACTAGAGCAAGAAATCTTACGATTTGTAGGGAAACGCAAGAGACCCCAAATAGCCAAAGCAATCTTGAGAAGGAAAGACGGAGTTGGTGGAATCAGGCTCCCTGACTTCAAACTATACTACAGGGCCACAGTGATCAAGACAGTAGGATACTGGCACAAAAATAGAAAGGAAGATCAATGGAACAGAATAGAGAACTCAGAGGTAAACCCAAGCACATATGGGCACCTTATCTTTGACAAAGGAGGCACGAACATACAATGGAAAAAAGACAGCCTCTTCAATAAGTGGTGCTGGGAAAATTGGACAGCAACATGTAAAAGAATGAAATTAGAACACTTCCTAACACCATACACAAAAATAAACTCCAAATGGATTAAAGACCTAAATGTAAGACCAGACACTATAAAACTCCTAGAGGAAAACATAGGCAGAACACTCTATGACATCCACCAAAGCAAGATCCTTTTGGACCCACCTCCTAGAATCATGGAAATAAAATCAAGAATAAACAAATGGGACTTCATGAAACTTAAAAGCTTTTGCACAGCGAAAGAAACCATAAACAAGACAAGAAGGCAACCCTCAGAATGGGAAAAATAGTTGCCAACAAAACAACGGGCAAAGGATTAATCTCCAAAATATACAAGCAGCTCATGAAGCTTAAGACCAAAAAAGCAAATAACCCAATCTGCAAATGGGCAGAAGACCTAAATAGACATTTCTCCAAAGAAGACATATAGATGGCCAACACACACATGAAAAGATGTTCAACGTAACTAATCATCAGAGAAACGCAAGTCAAAGCCACAATGAGGTATCATCTCACACAGGTCAAAATGGCCATCATCAAGAAATCTAGAAACAACAAATGTTGGAGAGGGTGTGGAGAAAAGGGAACTCTCCTGCACTGTTGGTGGGAATGTAAGTTGGTACAGCCACTATGGAAAACAGTTTGGCGGTTCCTTAAAAAACTAAAAACAGAACTACCATATGATCTAGTAATCCCACTACTGGGCATATATCCAGAGAAAACCATAATCCAAAAAGATACATTACCATAACGTTCATTGCAGCACTATTTACAATAGTCAGGACATGGAAGCAACCTAAATGCCCATCAACAGATGAATGGATAAAGAAGATGTGGCATATATATACAATGGAATATTACTCAGCTATAAAAAGGGATGAGATGGAGCTATATGTAATCAGGTGGATAGAACTACAGTCTGTCATACAGAGTGAAGTAAGTCAGAAAGAGAAGGACAAATATTGTATGCTAACTCTCATATACGGAATCTAAAAATGGTACTGTTGGACTCAGTGACCAGAACAAGGATGCAGATACAGAGAATGGACTGGAGAACTCGAGGTATGGGAGGGGGCGGGGGGTGAAGGGGAAACTGAGACGAAGCGAGAGAGTAGCACAGACATATACATACTACCAACTGTAAAATAGATAGCTAGTGGGAAGTTGCTGTAGAACAAAGGGAGATCAACTCGATGATGGATGATGCTTTAGAGGGCCGGGATGGGGAGGGAGGGAGGGAGTCGAGGGAGGGAGGGGATATGGGGATATGTGTATAAATACAGTTGATTGACTTTGGTGTACCTCAAAAACTGGTACAAGAGTGTAAAGCAATTATATTCCAATAAAAAAATAAAATAAAATAGATTATCCTGGTTATCCAGTGTAATCATAAGAGTCCTTAAAAGCAGAAGAGGGAGGCAGAAGAATAAATCTCAAACGGTGAGGTGGCTACAACAGGAAGGCACACAGAGATGCAATTTCACTTGCTGGCTTTGAGGATGGAGGAAGAGGCCATAAACCAAGAAATGCGAGCAGCCTTTAGAAGCCAGACAGAGCAAAGAAATGAAGTCTCCTCTAAAGCATCCAGAAAGGAAAGCAGCCCTGCTGACACCTTAGCCCAATGAGACCGCATCAGGCTTC
The DNA here is from genome assembly GCF_030028045.1 of Hippopotamus amphibius kiboko. Classification (NCBI taxonomy): domain Eukaryota; kingdom Metazoa; phylum Chordata; class Mammalia; order Artiodactyla; family Hippopotamidae; genus Hippopotamus; species Hippopotamus amphibius. Next base: position 140,426,623 of record NC_080190.1, on the reverse strand, counting down.
TAACCTACAGACTGGAAGGTAATAAATTTGTGTTGGTTAAGCCACTACATTTGCGGTGATTTGTTACAACAGCAACAGGAAACGAATATACCTGGCATCATGGAAGTTTGCCCATCCTGCTTTCAGGGACCACACATGGGAATTCAGTTCGTACCCGACAGTGCTCTGCAAAAGGAGGTATTCCGACGACACAACCGTGACTTCTATGCCTGGGACCAATTTGAGTAATTATACACCTAGGTTAGTGGGGCAGTGTGGAGTGAGGTGATGGGGCTGGGGAGGTACAGTACTCACCCCAAGAAGCTCTGTGTTGGAAAAGTACTGACCACTGCTAGCGACTCTGTGGCAGCTGTACTGAAGCCTAAATGGTCCACTTGCTACACGGACCTCCTGACACCTGGGGAGGGGAGGCTCTCCCACTGGTCCCTATTTTCTATTTTACTTCGTCCTGGGCCCTAGAGTGAGTCACAAGGAAGGAGGGAAGAGCGTGAATGATGCTGAAGTTGGAAGCCTCCTTCCTTGAACAGCTACTGTGTGTGAGGTTGATGCCCTGCATCTAAAATATCTTGGAAGCAGACCCTGTGCCAGCCAGGCCTGGATTCTGCCAAGATTTTTTGGAGGTTAGCATTCAAACCCGTGCTGCAGAGGCCGCACCTTCTCCATGGCCAAGTGTGTGAGCCCTGGTGCAGCCAGCGTGGAAGACCCAGATTCAGGTTCCTATGCAGTCAGCTCCCTAAGGACCCACAATGACTAGTAACAATGAGGCACTGGCACTGCCGGGCTATGAACACTGTGTGGTTGCTTCCTCTGCCGTGGGCTCCACTGTCTTCTGTTCTCCACCTTGGAACTGTGTTCCTCCCACACTAGCCTACCCTGTCCTACCTCTGCCCTTATCTCTTAGCTATAAATCTGCTCCTTTCTCTCTCTTGTTCTTCACAGCTCCCAATTCTGCATCCCCCTCTCTCATCATTCTCTCCTGGGCTGCCAGGAATCCCAGGACCTGGCCTGGGCCTCACATTCCCTCTGGCCGGGAGCAACAACTCAGGGCTCCTGCAGTATAGCCACCCCTCCTTGATCAGGAACTGGGAATTCTAATCCTCACTAGGTGTCCCTAAGCCCTGAGACCCTAAGGCCACCATGACCCTTGACCACCCCCATCCACTTCAGTACCATTTCCAACTCTCACTACTGAATATCCATCTCACAGTAATGATCTGCCCACGGCCACATCTGCCCAGTAAAACCATCAGTACTCTGAGCACAGGTACCCAGTGTCAGTCATCGTCCAAGCCTGGAGCCTGCCTAGTACAGTACCTGGCACATAACTGATGCTCACAAAGTTGTAATGACTCTACAGTGCTGCCTCAAATCCATTTTGGAACAAGAGAGACCTTAACTGAATGCACTCTGCCAGGAACCAGCTGCATGCCTTTATAGAGAAGCCATCTCCACTCACAGCTGGAAAATGAAGAGGTTGGACCAGACCTAGGGAATGTCTGGAGCTCCTGCTGTGCTAAAAGTCTGTGACTCCTGGTAGAGCTCATTGAGCTTGTGTCCAGCACAGTGACCCTGTAACTGGCAGTTTTATTGTGAAGAACAATTACCCAAAATCTAGAAGAGATGATAAACATCTTTCTAGGAACACTTCCTGAGAAGCTCACCTAAAGGTCTTCAGGCTCCATGGGCCCTGAGAGTCTAGCACCGTGGTTCTTAACCAGAATGACATAACCCTCTGAAGACATCTGGAGATGCTGATATTGTCAACGGAGGTGGGGGGCAGCTACTGGCATCTAGTGGGTAGAGGTCAGGGATGCTGCTAAACATCCTACAATGCACAGGACAGCCTCCCACAACAAACAATTTTCCATGCCCAAAATGTCAATAGTGCTGAGGTTGAGAAACCCTGTCCTAGAGTATGCAACTTTGTTTGCACATTTGGTCACGACCCAAATATTTTAAATTCTGGGAACTGATAACGTGTGATGAGTTTCTTTTCATTTGCTAGAGAGGATAACCCCAAAGACTATGGTTTTTTTTCCTTTTTTGCCCCATGGGATATAACAAGTTTTATATTTAATTTAGTAAGCTTATTTCAGCTTTCCTTCTTTCCATAGCTTGTTTAAAAAAAAAAAAATCAGTTTCTCATATTCTATTTTTTCTGAGCTATTTTTAAAATTATATTTTGTTTTTATTATTTTTAAAAATGTTTATTTATTATTTATTTTTGGCTGCCTCGTGTCTTAGTTGCAGCACACGGGCTTCTCGCTAGTTGTGGTGCGCGGGTTTTCTCTTCTCTAGTTGAGACACGTGAGCTCACTAGTTGTGGCGCGTGGGTTTAGTTGCCCCTCAGCATGTGGGATCTTAGTTCCCTGACCAGGGATCGAACCTGCATCCCCTGCATTGGAAAGCAGATTCTTTACCACTGGACCACCAAGGAAGTCTCCCATATTTTGTTTTTAAATTAAACTTTTTTATTTGTGTAGGTTCACATATAGTTGTAAGAAATAATGCAGAGAGCTCTGTGTCCTTTCACACAGAACTATATACAAGATCACATCCAGGGTGCTGACATGGGTACAATCCATCCATCTTATTCTGATTTCCCCAGTTGTACTTCAACTCATTTGTGCATTTGTATTTAGTCCCGTCCAGCTTCACCCATATGTAGGTTCATGAAGCCATCACCACAGTCAAGATACAGAATAGTTCCATCACCACAAGGATCCCTATTGCTCTTTTAATAACCACGCCTGCATATTCTCTTTTGACCTGGTTTTATCATCCTGCTGTGACCCTTATTAATGAGTTAAAGAGTGACACCTGCTCACTATTTGTATGTGAAATAAGGTTTTAACATTTTGAGAAATACACTTTGACATATTCCTTTGCCATTACAAAATTACTCTACTAAGTAGCAGCTTCAGGCTGAGCTCTGATGACAATGGTAGACCAGATGGTTCCTAATTTCTCCACCATTGAGTATATTAGTGAAAACCTTTACTCCATGTGCCAGGAACACAGAATGACCATGAGAAAGCTACTTCTCCTCTCTATGTTTCAGTTTCTTCTTCTGAAAAATGGAAACAATAACAGTTCCTGTTTCAAAAAGTTCATGGAGAATTCAACAAGTTAATACCAAGGACTTAGAATATTGTATGGGACATAATAAATTCGCAATAAATTTTAGTTACAGTATGTTCTTTCATTTAATACCCACAACTACCCTACTAGGTAAGTGCTCTTTTTATCCCAGGACAACAGATAAGAAAACCAGGGCTCAGAAAGTTCAAGTAGGGACTTCCTAGGTGGCACAGTGGTTAAGAATCTGCCTGCCAATGCAGGGGACACAGGTTCAATCCCTGCCCCAGGAAGATACCACACACCACAGAGCAACTAAGCCCGTGTGCCACAACTATTTAGCCCCGTGCCTCAACTACTGAAGCCCGTGTGCCTAGAGCCCATGCTCTGCAACAAGAGAAGCCACCACAATGAGGAGCCCACACACCACAATGAAGAGTAGCTCCCGCTCACTGCAACTAGAGAAAGCTTTGTGTGCAGCAATGAAGACCCAATGCAGCCAATAAATAAATAAATGTCTATTAAAAAAATAGAAAGAAAGAAAGTTCAAGTAACTTTCCCAGAGTCTTAATCTAGTAAGAGACAGAGTCAGGATTAGAACTCTGGACTCCTGACTCCAAGTATCACCTTTGCCCTACTCACTTTGTGGGAATATTAGGCAGCTATACTCAGAGTAAAAACCAGAAACTCAGGTTCCAGAGGAACACAGGTTGTTGAGAAGGTGGAGAATTTTGTATGGGATAGGTGGCTATCAAAAGAAACTGAAATTCTGAGATCCAAATACCCCCACCACCTTATTTCTAGGGCTTGAGGACTATCCCTCTGAACAATAGAGACCCAAAGGAAAACCTTCATAAAGTGACTGAAAGAATATGTTGTCTAAAATTTCTTCCCACATGAAGCTGGAAACACATGGGGAAAAGAAACCATTTCTCATCAGCTCAAACTCATTCAAGCCTAGCAAAGGGAAGGCAGACAGTAGGAAGGCAAGACAGGGCCCCAGAGCCTCCACCCTCAAAAAACAAAAGTTTTTGATCCACAGTTCTTCCTTTGAAATGCTGATTTAGACTGAGGCATAATGAAAAACTTCCTGGATCATGACTTAGGCAAGATAAAACCCCAGTCAATTAGTAGCCTAGGAACTGAACACCCACAGTTAGAAAAAGCTGGAAGGAAACCAATCATAAGCAGAGACTGAACCATCCTCACCCACCCCTCCCAACTCAACTTCTTTGGAGCTGATACAGCACAGTGCAGAGGTTCCCAATGTTGGGTCACAGGGATGAGATCCCCAGTGTGCTGCATGATGAGAAAAATGAGTAACTGAAGAGGGTAAAACAGTCTGCCAGGCTCGGTCCTGTATAATTGTATGCATGGAGATGGAAGTGGGGAAGCCTCCTTCAGCAGTAGTTCCCATATTTTTAAAATGATCTGAAAAAATTGGGGGAACCATGGCCAGACTGCTAGCTGCCATCTAATGTTAACCCTTTGCTTTTTTCTTAGTAACAGAATCTTGGTTTTTAGCTTGGCATGTTGCCACTCAGCTAAAAGACATTTCCCAGCTTCCCTTGCAGCTGGATGTGGTCATGTGACTAAGTTCTGGCCAATGAGATATAAGTGACAAAGGATGCTACCAGGAAGTTTCCTTAAAGGAAGGAAGCAGGTCCTTCTCCTTTCTCTTCCCCTATCTTGATATCTGGAATATAAATGTTACGCCTGGACCATAAATTTAAGGGCCACCTGAGCATGGCAGGGCAGTAAGCTCATGGCAGAGCACTGAATTAGAGGAAGCCTGGGTTCCTAATGACTTAAGAGCCACCATACTGGCCCTGGAGGGAAATAGACAGACATTCATCTTGTTTTAAATCACTACTTTTCAGGTTTCTTCTTCACAATTAAACCTAAGCCTAATTTATACAGGAAACAATACAAGGTCCTGGACCTTTTATTTTGCCAAATAAAGCTTGAGAAAATCAAACTACTATATACCATCACACTAAGAAATATCATAATAAAGAACTGCCTTTTCAATTGATTAATTTTTTCACTCACTCAATAAACACTGAACATTTACTATGTGGCAGACACTGTAATAGGGGCTGGGGATAGAGCAGTGCCCATAAGAAGAAGACATGGCCCCTACCCTTGTAGGGCTAACACTGCAGTGATGTGAAAATCTCACTAAACTGGCTCTGTTTCTTGTTTTGCTGCAAGCCAGTGATAACTTGGTCAGGACTGATACTGGTCCATGTGGCATATTTGGGAACCACTGTCCAGGTGGGATTATGTTAAGCATGGCCTATAGCCTGAAAAAATGCTATGTCTCACATGTTAACTACTGCTTTCCAAATGTAGGTGAACTCAAAAAAGGAAATTCATTTAAAAGCATTACTGAATTCATAATAGCTTCTTGTCAATGGGGGGGGGGACAATTTTTCTCAATTATTGAATACTGAAAGTTTTGGACATTACACTGAATGCTGAAATTTTTGACATTATAAAACAATCCTTGTACTCAGAATGGTGAAAACTGTGCTAGAGCAAACAAGTAATTTTTTTCTTCTTAAGATCATTTTTTTTCCTAAGCGAGGATTGTGAAAGATCACTGATTCCTCTTTCCATAGTTTTCCATGTCAGCCCTGAGAAAAGACTCTCCCTTTAAAATTCTTGGCTTAGAGACCCTGAGAGTTTCTCCCTATTAAGGGTACACTTTCTAATCTATTTACAAAGTGCCTTGTCCCTTAAGGATTCCCCTGAGACACTGCCCTTGGTGAGACCTAATGGCATTAACCCATGAGTGTTGGAATGGAGTTGAGGAAAAGCTAAATATATAATCAAAACTTCTGCCCTCGTAGCCCACAGAATAGTGTTAAAAGGGACAAGCTGCTGAGCAGGTGACGCAGAAATCCTCCGCAAAGGTCCAACTGCGGGTGTAGAACCCCACGCCAAGAAAGCAACACCATACTGGAGCTTGGGACCACACAGTCCTTTGAAGTGGTTGCCTCTCGACCTAGAGTTGAAAGCAATGCAGGTGATACCTAAGAACAGTCTGAGCACTGAATTTAATAGGAAATAAAAGGCCACGTGAAACCTTCTGTCTAGTTTCTGCACGAAGCATGTCAAGGCATCCCGACATGCTTTCTGCAGCCCAGCCTTAGAAAGAGAATTCCCCCTACAAAACTACCTTGGGAGTGACTGCAAGAACACTTATGAAGCAAAGATGGCAGGCCTATCTTTTTTTTTTTTTTTTTTTTTTATTATTATTTTATTTTATTTTTTTGGGGGGTACACCAGGTTCAATCAACTGTTTTCATACACATATCCCCATATTCCCTCCCTTCCTTGACGCCCCCCCCTCGATTCCCCCCCACCCTCCCTGCCCCAGTCCTCTAAGGCATCTTCCATCCTCGAGTTGGACTCCCTTTGTTATACAACAACTTCCCACTGACTATTTTACAGTTGGTAGTATATATATGTCTGTACTACTCTCCCGCTTCTTCTCAGTTTCCCCTTCACCCCCCGCCCCCTCCCATACCTCGAGTTCTCCAGTCCATTCCCTGTATCTGCTTCCCTGTTCTTGTCACTGAGTTCATCAGTACCATTTTTAGATTCCGTATATGTGAGTTAGCATACAATATTTGTCTTTCTCTTTCTGACTTACTTCACTCTGTATGACAGATTGTAGTTCTATCCACCTCATTACATATAGCTCCATCTCATCCCTTTTTATAGCTGAGTAATATTCCATTGTATATACATGCCACATCTTCTGTATCCATTCATTTGTTGATGGGCATTTAGGTTGCTTCCATGTCCTGGCTATTGTAAAGAGTGAATGGCAGGCCTATCTTTGAGAGCGTTTATGACCTGTGTAATAGGTAGAAATGTCAGAAGGATCTGAATGTTACACCTCATAGATGTAAAACAGTACAAATAGATAAGATGGGTTAGAGGCAGCAAGAAATACGAGCTGCCCTTTCTGATAGGGGAACCAAAGGAAAGCATGTGGCCCGGAGTTGTGGGCTGTCTGTGGACTCCAGTAACCTCAGCATGGACCCAGACATGTATATTTCCTCAGTGTCACCACTGTGATTCAGTCAGTCGTGAATTCATCTCAAGTGCTGTTTCCCTGAGTGAATTCTTCAGAACATTAAGTTTCCAGAACGATAACTAGGTATTCTGTAATGATAAGTTTGGGCAACTCTGCATGAAACAAAGGTGTGTTTGTTTTCTGAGGACACTGCAACAAATGACCACAACCTTGATGGCTAAAACAAGAGACCTTTATTCTCTCACAGTTCTGAGGCCAGAAGTACGAATTCAAGGTGTCAGCAGGGCGGGCCACCGCCCTCTGGCCTCCTGTGCCTCGTCTGGTTTCTGGTGGCTGCCGACACTGCTTGGTATTCCTTGGCTTGCGGCTGCATCACCCCAATCTCCGCCTCTGTCTCCGCGTGGCCTTCCTCCTCTGTGTGTGGGGTAGTGTTGCAACTCCCTCTGCCTCTCTCTTGAGGTCACATGTTGTTGCATTCAGAGCCCATCCCGATGATCCAGGATAAGCTGCTACTCTCAAGATCCTTAACTTAATCACATCTTTTGTCATTTGAGATAACAGTCACTCTTTTGCCATCTAAAGTAATATTTACAGGTTCTGGGGATGAGGGCTGGTGACCTAGCTTTGGGGCCACCAATCAGGTAAAAACAGGTTTATTTACTATAAGATTTCTAATAGCCTTTAACACGCTCATGTACATTGTGACTCTAAGAGGAGTGCACAGCGTGGAGCACTTCCCAAGCTTATCCAACCACAGGGCACACAGCCCAGGCGCCTTCCTGGAGTGAGGCTAAAAAAGTGGATTTCTCTATCCTTAGCTCTCTTCCAGGTCCAGACACCTACGAAGCATCCTTTGTACATCATACATTTCCAAACACATTCATCTAGGGTTTCCTCTGACCCTCTTGCACACCTTTGTAGTTCATAAGGTGAGCCCAGAAAATCAGCTAGCTGATATCTCCGTAGCAGACGGTCTGGGAAGGGCAGCAGCGGTGCCCTGAGCACCACGGATGAAGCCCTGCTCAGGTCTCGGCCCAGAGTTTCCTTTGCTGACGGGCCCCTGGCTCTGCCTCACATGAGAAGCTGTGGCCTTGTTGCAGTTTGTTCTCATCAAAGACACAAATGATTTTCCCTTTATTCCCAGAACACACTGGCACTTTTTTTGAGGGGTGATATGCCAGAGAGGTTTCCCTGACAACCACGCTGGAATCTGTGTCGTTGTCCTTCCCTGCAAGACGTCCATCTTGATGCAGGAGGCTGGAGGAGCAGCCTCAGGAGCCAGTCTCCCTTCAGAACCTAATGAGTCATCAGCTTCTGGGGTCCAAATCCTCCAAAAGCTGTACTGTGTCCCGACCGCACAGTTTTCATTTTCAGGGTTGTTTATGGGTTAAAGCTGTACTGTGTCCCGACCGCACAGTTTTCATTTTCAGGGTTGTTTATGGGTTAAGGCCATTTTTTTTAAGGTGTGACTTTTAGAAAGACTTTCTGAGGATGTACGTGCTCTTGTATATTTTCTAGCAGAAAGAAAGCAACGTCTAGGCATCGGGTGAGTCTCTGGGGACATCTGGCGTGGAATCAGGATGTCTGGCATTGGCCCCAAGGTGTCCAGCATGGGCCCTAGGGTGTCTAGCATAGATCCTGGGGACATCTGGTGTGGATCCGGGGCACCTGGCATGACCCCGGAGTGTCTGGCGTGGATCAGGGTGTAGAGCATGACCCTGGGGTGTCTGGCATGGGCCCCTGGGGTGTCCAGCACAGATGCCAGGGATCCAGTATGGACTGAGGTATCTGGCATGGGCACTGGAGTATTGCTGCTAGGATAACTCTTGCTCATTGTGAAAATGGTTTCCTTCTCATAGCCTCTTCTTTCATGTGATAGGTTTGAGAAGTAATTTCTCAAGGGCCTTCTAGTTCCCATGAAAATTGCACGACTGGGGCAAGGACCATAACTAATTTTGCATTCTGCCCTTCATGTTACCCACGTCTGGCACCACCGTTACCAGTTACTTAGATTCGAATTCAACTTTGTTAAGGTTTTAAGTTGAGTAATGTTTTCCCTGATCCTTTTCAAATGCTCTGAAACATGGGATCATGGGAACCCAGTTGATTTAACTTTAAATACGCAGACTGGAAATCTCTGGCCTTAGTAGATGGTTTTGGCATAAATATCATTAAAACTCCCCTTCACCAAGTGACTACTACATGCTGGATGCTTTTGTATATCCGGGTTAATGTGCCTAAAGATGCAGGTGTCAGCAAACTCCTGGGGGGACTGAGGTTATATTCTTGTGCTTCCATTTGGATAAGTGTGAAAAACATTATTATATGCGTATCTGTGATCATCCGGATGATGTCCACTTAGAATTCCCTGATTTGATGCCCAAGTTTGCATTGTTTTTAAGGCTGTGTTGGCACCAATTCAGCCTTTACACTTTAACAGCCTTGAAGTGTAAAGAAAGGAATGTATAAATGGGAACTCTGCACTGTGTACGTGAAGGGGAAATGGCTTTATGGATAAAGACTTCTGAGTCATTTAAATAGAGAAAAGGTAAGAGACTTGCACCTTCACCCAACACAAGGAAATACAGGACACAGCTGGAAACAACGGCATCCCACTGTAAGCAGATGTGGTGTACAGTTCCCGTCCTTAGAGGAACCAACCTGTAGTAAGTGTACTGGATGGTGAAAGCTGGCATCACTGTTAAAATGAAAAATAACTGTGATAATGACAGTAACTCAAATGACGGTTCACTGTGTTCCAAAACCAAAAGCATCAAGTGGACAAAAGTGATATAGAAAATAGGCAAACATATCTTTCTACCACTAAAACTAATAGTTACAATTCAGTTTCTACAAAACAAAATTACCTCTTAAATTAATGCTATTATTCAGAATGCAAATTAATAATAATTATTAATTAATTATTAAGAAAATAACTATTTAGCTATTCTTCAGGCCTTCTTGTTCATGGTTTTCTCCTTTGTAAATTGTTCTTTGTTTTATGATCATTTATGAACTGTAAGGAGTGGCTTTTCCCAATTCAATGTGTACATTCTTTTTTTTTTTTATAAATTTATTTATTTATTTTATTGGCTGTGTTGAGTCTTTTTTTGCTGTGCGCGGGCTTTAGTTGCGGTGAGTGGGGGCTACTCTTCGTTGTGGTGCGTGGGCTCCTCATTGCCGTGGCTTCTCTTGTTGCAGAGCACAGGCTCTAGGCACGTGGACTTCAGTAGTTGCAGCACATGGGCTCAATAGTTGTGGCTCACAGACTCTAAAGCACAGGCTCAATAGTTGTGGCGCATGAGCTCAGTTACTCTCGGCATGTAGGATCTTCCGGGAGCAGGGATAGAACCCGTTTCCCCTGCATTAGCAGGTGGATTCTTAACCACTGCACCACCTAGGAAGCCCAATGTGTATATTCTTTTCTTTTTTTTTATATAAATTTATTTATTTATTTATTTTATTGGCTGTGTTGGGTCTTTTTTGCTGTGCGTGGGCTTTCTTTTTAGTTGCGGTGAGTGGGGGTTACTCTTCGCTGTGGTATGCAGGCTTCTCTTGTTGTGGAGCATGGGCTCTAGGTGCATGGGCTTCAGTAGTTGCAGCACATGGGCTCAATAGTTGTGGCTCACGGGCTCTAAAGCTCAGGCTCAGTTGCTCCGCGGCATGTGGGATCTTCCTGGAGCAGGGATCAAACCCGAGTCCCCTGCATTGGCAGGCGGATTCTCAGCCACTGCGCCACCTAGGAAGCCCCCAATGTGTACATTCTTAAGCAAATTTTAAGTTATCCATGGGTCAATTAATCTTTACACCTGTGAAGTTGGCATTATTTTCTTTCAACTTCCTGATTTATCCCCCCCCACCCACCTTTCCCCTTTGGTACCTTAAGTTTGTTTTCTAAGTCTGTGAGTCTGTTTCTGTTTTGTAAATAAGTTCATTTGTATCATTTTTTTAGATTCCACATATGTGGTATTATATGATATTTGCCTTTCTCTGTCTGACTTGCTTCACTTAGTGTGATAATCTCTAGGTCCATCCATGTTGCTGCAAATGGCATGATTTCATTCTTTTTTATGGCTGACTAGTATTCCAATGTATATATATACCACGTCTTCTTTATCCATTCATCTATTGATGGACATTTAGGTTGCTTCCACGTCTTGGCTATTGTAAATAGTGCTGCAATGAACACTGGGGTCATGTATCTTTTTGGATTATGGTTTTCTCCGGGTATATGCCCAGGAGTGGGATTGCTGGGTCATACGGTAGCTCTATTTTTAGTTTTTTAAGGAACCTCCATAGGATTCTCCACAGTGGCTGTACCAATTTACATTTCCACCAACAGTGCAGGAGCGTTCCCTTCTCTCCACACCCTCTCCAGCATTTATTGTTTGTAGACTTTTTGATGATGGCCATTCTGACTGGTATGAGGTGATACCTCATTATATCAATAGTTTTGATTGGCATTTTTCTAATAATTAACGATGATGAGCATCTTTTCATGTGCCTTTTGGCCATCCAAGTTGGCCTTATTTTCCCCAATTTTACAGGGAAACTGGAGCTTAGAAGATGTACAAATTCGTCTCAGCAAATAAGAAGCAAGCCAGAATAGCATTCAGGAATTCAGGCTACATAATTCTCACAACCTTCTACTGACTTCCTAAAGCAAAACATGCTTCCTTGGATAGGATGTTTGGCCTCTGGATCATTTTGTTAAAAAATAATCTACCCAAAGGCAACTCATTGTAAGACCAATTTGCCAAAAGCTAATTAGTCAAATACTCTGCACACACACACAAAAAAAAGCCACACGATCAATCCTCCAAGCACTATCAGACAATTATTTAAAATGCAGTCTATGGCTTCCCTAGTAGCACAGTGGTTAAGAATCCACCTGCCAATGCAGGGGACATGGGTTCGATCCCTGGGCCAGGAAGATCCCACATGCCACAGAGCAACTAAGCCCATGCACCACAACTACTGAGCCTGCGCTCTAGCACCTGCATGCCACAACTATTGAGCCCACGTGCCACAACTACTGAAGGCCGTATGCCTAGAGCCCATGCTCCACAACAAGAGAAGCCACTGCAATGAGAAACCCTCACACCACAATGAAGAATAGCCCCTGCTTGCCACAACTAGAGAAAGCCCATGTGCAGCAACAAAGACCCAATGCAGCCAAAAATAAATAAATAAATAAATAAATAAATAAATAAATAAAATGCAGTCTAGAAAAGTCTGCTGGAACTATACGCTGTCCCATGCAGATACAGAAGCAGACAAAGGCAGAGGCAGCGGTTGGAACAGGAACAGGAGCAGAGCAGAAGTCCAAAGAGAAGGTAAGGACAGCAAAAACGGATTTAAAGGAAAGCCTAGTCTTCACACTTAAAAGAATCCTGGACTAACAATTCCAAGATAAAGCAGCTGCAGCAAAGCTGAGGCAGAACCCAAACTGGGAGAAAGGCCTTAGGCATTCAGTGGATTCACTAACAGGCACATTTACTTTTGGATAATTGGCCTTTGGACCAATAGGCAGTTCTTCTTTCCTGTGAAATCTCTATTTTGAGTGGGAAGCCCATCTCTCCTGGGTTTCCTGAGTTCAGCCAGGTTCTCACTCTGAGCTGAGAGGTAAAGAGAGGTGGGGGAGACAGAAAGCCCGCTAGCGAGAACTTTCCCTGAGGTGCCTCTCTCCTCCTTGTTGCTCTCTGCTCTCTACAGGTGCCCATGGTCGCCCACCATTTATTAATGTGCCTTTAGAATGAATGTTCCCAGGACAGTGGAGAAAGCTGAGTGATGGCCACCAGCCCAGGCAAGGGATTCAGTTACGGTGGGAAGATTAACTGATACACGTAGCAGGAGGCTCTTCGAAGAATCTACGTGAGGGGACTAGAGTCTGGACTGCATGGAAGAATTTGGTGGACACAAATTGGATTCTGGAGGGTCCCAGTATTCTCAGGAGGAAAAGGCAGCAAGAGATAAAAGAAGACGTCCTACTGTGTTCACTGTTACTGGAAGATTTTACAGTGTTTGGATCAAAATGAATGGAGATACATTTGGATTCTTTTCTTTCCCCCCAATTGGCTTTCCTAAACTTAAAGCTGACTCTGTTTGGCTTGATGGTTTTCCAAAGAATTCAGATAAGCATTTTAAAAGTTAGCCAGAAAAATAAGACAGATGTGTGCTGCATAATGACATTTGTGTTCAAGAAAAATTAAGACATATACTAAATGAAACTTTCAGATAACAAATGGTGTAGAGAACAAATTCCTGTTTCAGGGAAAATCACCTTCCGTTTCTCAAAGCACATCTCATTTCTAAGAACACTAAGGCACATAACAATATTCATCTGTGTTCATGTCCTGGGGCTGCTGTTAACCAAGTGCCACAAACTAGGTGGCTTAAAACAACACAAATTTATTTTCTCACAGTTCCAGAGGCTGGAAGTCTGAAATGAAGATGTTGGCAGAGTTTATTCCTTCTGGAGGTGCTGAGAGTCTGTTCTATGCCTTTCTCCTGGCTTCTGGTGGCTGCTGGCAGTTCTTGGTGTTCCTTGGCTGGTAGATGCATCACTCCAGTCTCTGCCTCTGTCTTCACATGGTGTTCTGCTCTTTGTGTCTATGTCCAAATTTCCTTCTTATAAGGACATTAGCCATTGGATTAGGGTTCACCTTAATCCAGTATAACATCGTCTTAACTTAATTACACCTGCAAGGACACTATTACCAAACAGGATCATATTCACAGAGGTCAGGGTCACTGGTGGCGGTGGGAGGGGGGACAGTTAGGACTTGAACCTGTCTTTCTAGGAGACACGATGCTATCCACCACCTCATCCAATACAAAACCACCAGAACCATCAACGTCTTCTTCTATACTATAACCAAGGTTTCTTTTTTTTTTTTAAGCAGGCTCATTGAACTCCAGTTTTTAGTATATGTGCTGCCGAAGCGAGCACTGAACTCCAGTTTTTAAATGGCAAATTTTATAACTGCAATTGCAATTAGCTCTATTCCACTCCCAAGTCCCACTAAAACAAATGTAAGGGATCTTTTAAAGGTATAAGCCCACAAGGATGAAGAGAAGGGGAGAGAAGATATAACAGAAAATTTGGAAGCTGGAAAGGAGAAGAGTAGGTGGTTACTGGCTTAGCCATCTAAGAAAGATGAATCCTAAGCAGAAGATGGGAAAGCTGAGAAGCAACATGGTTCATATCCTCTAATTAGAGACAATGGAGACTTTTAGAAGTGGCAGAGAAGCAATTTGTGGGAAATCAGCTTAAAAAGCAGTTAGAATCCCAGGTTCTCTCCTCTACATGGTAGATCTGAATGACTGACCTTCTTCCACCCTGAAAGAGGTTGTAGGGTTATCTTCTGGTAAAATTTCTGGACTGAGGATCACTTAGAACAATGGTGGTCAAGGCTATTAAACTGAAACTAGGAAGCACGAGACACCAGACTTCTTCCCCAACTCAAACAGGCAGATACTCTCCATGCAGGAAATTTGAAGATCTGCTCAGTGGAATCTGATTCCCCGCTCCTTTCAGAAAGGCATAAAAATACAAACATCAAGAGTTCCTCAATGGAATGACCCAGCCAGATGCTCCACAATGAAGAGGACAGACTTCAAGCCCCAACGTTGTGCACGGAGCTTCCAACCAAAATCTTAGTGGTCTCTCCTTATACGTGAGCAAACAGCCAGGGGCCACCAGACATTTGAGGAAAGCTTCCAAATGAACAACAGGCAGAAAAACAAACAAGGGAAAAATAAATGGGAAGAAATGAAGACTGTAGGGGGAAAAAACCTAATTAAAATCATCACCGAAGAGCCACTGCATCTAAAAAATGAGAATGGATGCTATAAAAAGTAACATTCAGAAAACCAAAAGAGAGATTTTGGAAATTAAAAATAAGGTAGGAAAAATGAAAATTCAACAGAAAAGTAGGAAGATGATGTTGAGGAAATCTCCTAAAAAGTAGAGCAGACAACCAAAGAGAATGTCCTAATTTCATTCTTTCACATGTAGCTGTCCAGTTTTCATTGTACCACTTACTGAAGAGACTGTCTTTTATCCATTGTATATTCTTGCCCCCTTGATCGTAAATTAATTGACCATAAGTGTGTAGATTTATTTCTGGACTTTCTATCCTGTTCCATTGATTTATGTGTCTGTTTTTGTTCTCTAACACCGTATACAAAAATAGACTCAAAATGGATTAAAGACCTAAATGTAAGACCAGATGCTATAAAACTCCTAGAGAAAAACATAGGCAGAACGCTTTTTGACATAAGTCGCAACAATATTTTTTTGGGTCCATCTCCTAAGGTAAACGAAATAAAGGCAAAAAATAAACAAATGGGACCTAATTAAACTTAAAAGCTTTTGCACAGCAAAGGAAATCACTGACAAAAATGAAGAGACAACCTACTGACTGGAAGAAAATATTTGCATATGATATCACTGAAAAGGGATTAATTTCTAAAATATACAAACAGTTCATACAACTCAATATAAAAAAAAAACAATTAAAAGACCTTTATTCAGGTCTTCTGCCCATTTTTCCAAAGAGGAAAGGAGATGGCAAACAGGCATATGTAAAGATGCTCAACAACACTAATCATCCGAGAAATATAAATTAAAACCACAACGAGATATCTCCTCACACCTGTCAGAATGCCTATCATCAAAAATAACACAAATGACAAATGTTGGCAAGGATGTGGAGAAAAGGGAATCCTTGCACACTGTTGGTGGGAATGTAAATTGGTGCAGCCACTGTGGAAAACAGTATGGACGTTTCTCAAAAAACTAAAAATAGAACTACCATATGACCCAGTAATTCCACTCCTGGGTATATATCTGAAAAAAACAAAAACACTAATTCAAAAAGATACCCCAATGTTAAAATATAAACCCCGATGTTCATAGCAGCACTATTTACAATAGCCAAGACATGGAAGCAACCTAAGTGTCCATCAACAGATGAATGGATAAAGAAGCTGTGGTGTGTGTGTGTGTGTATGTGTATATATATATATATATATATATATATATATATATACATACATATATATGCAATAGAGTACCACTGAGCCACAAAAAAGAATGAACTTTTGCCATTTTTAGCAACATGGATGGACTTGGAGGGCATTATGTTAAGTGAAATAAGTCAGACAAAGACAAATATTGTATGATATCACTTATTTGTGGAATTTAAAAATTACAACAAACTAATAAATACAACAAAAAAAGAAACAGACTCACAGATACAGAGACAAACTAGTGGTTACCATTGCAGGGGCAATATCCCGGTGGAAGAGTGGAAGGTACAAACTATTAGATGTAAGATAGGCTACGAGGATGTATTGTACAACACAGGGTATTTAGCCAATATCTTGTAATAATTGTAAATGAGTGTAACCTATAAAATTGTATAAAAAATTTAACATTATTTAAAGAAACCCCAATGGCAAAACAAAACAAAACAAAACCCAAAGAGATGTAAAACAGGAAAGAAAAGATAAAAAAATTAGAGGAGGACCAGTCTAGGAGAAAAATTAACTTGAGAAAATGTTTCCATAATTGAAAGCTCTTACGTTCCAGAGTTGTATAAAAGTCTCCCAGGAGGGAGGAAAGAGGATGCAGGGGATGGGGGTGAGGGGGAGGGTAGGGATGGAGGAAGATGACAAATTTCATACAAAGGATTACAAATCGGAATGACATCAGATTTCTCAACAGCAACACTGGAATCTAAGGAATGTGATTTCCATCCTAGACTTTTATATCTGGCCCAACTATCAATTAACTAGAGAAAGCATAAAGAGAAGTTTGAAATGCAAGGTCTCAAAAAACATTACCTCCTTGTAAATCAAGTATACTTCAATAAAAATAAATTAATTAATTTTTAAAAGGTTACCTCCCACATAGGAAGCTACTTGAAGATGTTCTTGGCCATATAAAAGAACCAACGAAGAAAGAAGACATAGGACCCAGGAACTACAGGACCAATTCAACACAAGAGACAGGCCAAGGAGATCCTCAGGATGATGAAGACAGATTCCAAGCCAAAAGCTGTGCCACTTGCCTGGAGAGCAACTAGCCCAGACTGCAGCAGGTCAGAAAGCTCCAAGAGCAATTTCTTTAAAAAAAAAAAAAAAAATTTCCTAATGTGCTTGAACATGTTCAAAGGAGATTTGCATAACGGACGACAGTTTAATGTGAACTAGTGAAGAGTTCAAATTAAAAAAAAAAATTGTGTGAAAGGAAATGTAATCACAGTATATTACACAGTTCAGCTGTAAATAGTGTTAAAAAATGTACTAATAGAAACAATGAACATTGATCTAATCAAACTCTACTCTTTTGGGAGTAGTGCTGGTGGGGGTGAAAGACAGAAATCCTCACCTTCCATGTGGATAATTATTAGATCAAGCTTTAAACTGAAGCATCAAGAAAGACAAGATTTGCATATTATTTAGAGACAAGTAAATACCAAGAGAATCAGTTGAAAGAGGTGAAAGTAATTCCCCCTAGGAAACTGAAAAACTAGGAAGTATTAACAGGGGACTGTTGATTTTCATAAGCCTTACAGAAATGATTGACTCTAAAGTCTTTGCATGGATAACTGAAAAATATTTTTAAAAAATTTAAAACATGATTGGATCAAGTTACTTACTCTCTTGGTCCAAACACTTCCAAGGCTTCTCATTGCTGTTAGGGTGACATCTCAGATCCTTGTTATGGCCAACAGGGTTCTGTGTGATCCAGTCCCACCTACTCCCCTCACTTACTGCTCTCACCATGTTCCAACTGCACTGGCTGGAGGCCTGCCCCAAGGCCTTTGCACATGCTGTCCCTACCGCTAAAAATGTGCCCAAGCCAACCCAAACCTGGTGAATCCCAAGCCCTCTTCAGTTTTTAACACAAACATCAATATCTCAGAGGAGTCTTAGCCGACCCTTAGGTTAGGTTACATTTCCCAGTTTTATTTTCCCATAGTACCTGGCTTCTCTTGTAGCACTTACAACAATTGTATTTCATTAGCTGTGTGAATCAGTTTATCTGTCTCCTCTTCCACCTGTGTTTTCCAATACAACACCACTAGCTACACTAAGTTATGTAAATTTAAATTGGCATGAAAGAATATGAAAAATTCGGCTGCACTAGCCCCATTTCAAGTGATTCATAGCCGTCACTACTGTATGGGACACTGCAGACGTAGAACCTTCCAACATCACAGGAAGTTCTACTGGACAGCGGTTGCTCTGACTGTAGTCTCCGCAAGGGCTCTGCATAGAGCTATCCTAAGCGCTTAGGACCATGTCTTGCACTTTGTCAGGGCTCCCTAAATAACTGTTAAATAAATAAATTCATTCATTTTTTAGGGTAAAAAGTAAGGACATTTGCCTGACGAGGAGGATGTCAATATTTGGTCTGCCTTAGTCTCAAGCCCTTCAGTAATGTCTATTTCAATATCATTGCAACAGCAAAACCTGTACCAAGAAAATTAAAACTTAGCTAACAAAATAAATAAATACTCGTGACATTGTGTGAGGCATAATTGTGGAGTAAAGTGACTCATAAAGGCAAAAGGATTACATTTCATCCAGAAATAGATTCTTGATTTGTCTTATGAACCAATCATTAGAATTAACCTGTAAGACATGTATTTTCAGAGTCCATTTGGATTTAAAACATCCTAATGTGTCCTGTGACTGGCAAGCTAAATCACTTTGGGCATTGTGGAGCATAAACCCAGTTTAGGTGCTGTATTCAGCATTACATACAGAGAAAGAGATTAAATAGATACAATTTTCTTTTAAGGGGATTATTACCAGGCTTTCAAAGATGCCCAAGCACCTCATTAATGGTTAATGTGTTCATTGGGTTTGAACAAATTCAACAAACCAGAGACACGTTCAAATATACTTCTTTAACCACTCTGGAGATTTAAAAAATAAAATTGGGAGAACATGCTATGGGAGAACCCCCTTGCCAGTGCTCTGCCCATATTCCAAAACATGAACTCTGCCTTCAGGTGCTCTCCTCCCCTGCCCCCTCAACATCTTCTCCATTTCAAGTCCTGATTCAAGAGGTCCCTGGCAACAAAGAAAGTCTTCCTGAGGCCTGAATGCAAGTGTGGGAAAGCAGGGCTCTCTCTTCAGCGATGAATGTGTAGTTTCTGCCTCCTTTTTTATCTGCCTCCCTCCCCTCTTGTTCTCTCATCCTCTGGAACAAAAACAACCACAGGGTGGCCCTGAGCATTTCAGGAGCAGAGACTGGTGGACACGAGTGCTTCTGAGGTTGCAGAAGCAAATGGATTCTAAGAACCAAGCATGACATGGAGTGGCAGAAGTTTAAATTCTAAAGGAACTTGTGAAAAGATGACCTCTTCTCCCAAGACATACCCACAATGTGTGTCATTTCAGGGAAAAAACAATGGAGGCCTGCTCAGGTAACAGTTAGACCTAGGACCTCTGAAGGAAGCTGAACCTGTATAACCTAGAGGAAGGAAGGATACAGGGAGACGCACAGGGAGACGAAGTCACAGCCATAATGAACGACGGCTAGCGTTTACTCAGCACTACTGACAGCTGCGTCCTTGCCATATATTATACCATTAACTGCCCCATGACATTCTGGGGGTGCGCTGGATTATTTTTTTAAAGTGGCATATAGAAAGTAAGTGCTGTGTGGCCTCCTCTGCACAGTGGGTGTAATCTGACCTCATAGGGTTGCTCCAAATATTCAGGGAGTTTTGTTATGTGGTTAGAACAGTATCTGGCTCAAAGTAAGTAAAATACACAGATATCTGTTATTTTACAAACAAGTAGGGACTTTCCTGGCAGTCAGTGGTCAGGACTGCGCGTCCACTGATGCAGGCGCAGGTTCAATCCCTGGTCAGGGAACCAATATCCCACAAGCCGCAGAGCACAGACAAACCAGCCAACCAACCAACCAAACAAAAACCCCAAACTGCAAATCCCTATTTTACAGATCACAGATGTTAAAAATGCTTCCTAGTTTGGGTCCTGTGGCTGACAAGCTGTGGGACTTCAGGCAAGGCCCTCAAGCTTGCAGGTCCTGATTATCTCATAAAGACCTCAGGATTTGTGCTTAATGACTATTTGGATCCCTTTCAGCTCTAAGCTTTTTCTGATGAGTAGGATTCCTTTGTAACTTTTCTTTCACCTTAATCCCCCGTCCTCATGATCTAGGGGTCTTAACAGGTGTGAAGAGAGGGAGCATGGAAAGGCAAGGGGACATTTTGGGCTGTCTTGATGACGAGACCCACACTGCAATCTGGCGGCAGGGTCAAGGGATGCTTAAGGGTCATGAATGCATGAAGCAAGCCCCATCCCAAATGCCAATGGCTTCCCAATGGAAAACACGACCAACCTCCAAATGCTGGTGGAAATCTTGATGCCACTCACAGAAATGCAAAGTTTTCCTGTCAAAGCAAGGGAAACACAGGGCTGTGCAGCCACACATCCATGTGGTAAAGTGGCCAGCCAGCCATGCAGCTGTGTCAACGGTGGCCGGACAGCTGTGCTAAACAGCCTCACAATCCTGCGATCGTGCAGCTAGGCAGTCACGCATCGAAGCAGTCGTGTGGTCCCTGCAGCACACAGTCACGTGACTGTGCAACCGCACAGCTAAATGCCTGTGGAGCCACGCGCGAAACCCCACCGTGTTCAGCCCAGCAACAGCCCATCATCTTCTTCAAATGCACGAGAGAATAACAAAGCCCGTGTTTGCCTACCTTGTCAATCTCATTAACGGAGCTCCTATTTCTCAGACAATGAGCAGAACACAATTTACGCCCCCAGGAAGCCCTCATTCCTGCAGAAGGGTGGACCTGTGTACATGTACCCAAGGCTGATCAGAGAGCAGTGTTGAAATAATGATTAGAAGGAAAATATAAATAAATAGAGAAATGAGGAAACAGAGATTGGTTCCACCTGGGGAGGACCTGGGGCGGTTGGGAGGTTTTACAGTGGAAGCTGGAGTTGGATTTGTGCAATGAGCAAATGTGAAGGTAAAATGTTCCATCTGAGCAAGCAAGACTAAAGGCAGAGAAGAAAGGAAAGGGCAGACCCAGGAAGCGGGGAGGACTTGAGAGTGAGGAGCTGGTAGGGACAGAAGGTTCAAGCCAGAGGGCCAAGGGTCTGGATGGCCCTGCTGAAATTTTCATCATCTGTCCAGCAGGAAGTAGGACTCATGAAACGTTTGGGGGCCTGAGTGACAGGATCACATCCATGCTCCGGAAGACCCTGGCAGGAGTGTGAGGAATGACTAAAGAAAGGGAAAGTCAGAAGTAAATGAGAGGCTCAGAGCCTCCATGGGGTAATCCCAGCCCTGCTTCCCACTGCCCCTGGAACGAAGCCCACACTCCTATCCATCACCCACAAGGCGCTACATATTCCATTCCCTACATACAGCCTCTCCTACTACCCCCCCTCTCAGTTCCCTCCAATCACTTTGGCTAAATGCTGTGCCTCCACCACATCAAGCGCATTCCAACCTTAGGGCCTTTGCACTTGCTGGTGGCTGTCCAGGAGCACGCTGGCCCCTAATGTTCACAAGGCCAGTCCTGCTTTTCACTGACAGTATAACTCACATTCCACTTCCTGACCACCCAATCTGTTAGCCTTCATCCTATCCCCAACTCCATCTATTTCATTATCTTGGCTTTTTTCATGGTGCTTACAAATATCTGAAATTACTTTAGGGATTTACTTCTCTGCCCATCACCATTACACCCAACCTGAACATAAGCTCCAAGAGCAGAGCCTTGTCTGTCTCATTCACTTCTGCAATATCTAAAACAGTGCCCCCTACCGCCCACAGTGCATGCTGAAAAATATTTGTAGGAAGGAAGGAAGGATGGTAAGTTGGTTGTTCACTAGCTGAGAAATCCAAAAATTCAACTGAGCTTGTGGTTTCGGCAGAGACAGCATGGGGCAATGAGAGAGAAAGGGGATGTCTGCCTTGCCATCAAGATGCCCCACATGCAGGAAGGTCAATGGGAGGCTGTTCAAAGGTGAGCATGAAGGAGGGCCTGAGCTACAGCACTAGTCCTGGGGCCTGAAGAAAATTACTCATTCCGAGAGACATTTCAGAGACAGTCTGTGGGACGTGGTTCCACATCAGATGTGCAGAAAGAGAGAGAGAAAGGTGGGAGCAAAACAAAAATAACTTTGAAGTCTTGCACCCAGACAACCAGAGGATGACTGTGGTACACCAAGAGGGAATGCACAGTAGGAAGGGTAGGTGTGTGGAAGAAGAGGTTAATCTGGTTTTGGGAAAACTGAATTTGACGCACCTGGCTGACCGCAGCCAGATGTCTTGTGAGAAGCTGGAAATGTGATGATGCCCCAGGAGTGAGCACACTGAATGAGGCAAGAGAGCCGGGAAAGGGCATGAAGAGCCACACACCTAAGGGACAGGGTGAGGGGGGACCAGGAAAGAGGAGCCAAAAAGGGAGAATGAGGCAGAGAAAATGTAATCGGAGGTAGAAGGGAAACTCACCAGTGGTGGGGGCGGTGAAACTGAGCGAGAAGGCTGATTTCCAAAGTGGGGAGGAGGGTGTAAGCAGAGGAGGTAAGCCAGATGAAGGTGCTGAAAGCTGCAGAGAGGTCAAGGGCAATGAGCGCTGACGCTGCATTTACGATATCGCTCTTTGAGACAAGAGCTTCGGTAGATTCGTAGACACAGAAATCTCCTGTAATGCAATCTACTGCACGTGCAAGAATCCACCTGCACCCATCTGCATCACCCCTGTGAGACCTGGGGGAGAGGGGAACTGATGCAAACGCTAACTCTCTTGAGGCTTGCTGCACCACAGTGATCAAGTCCTTTGTTTCTGACCCAGGAGTCTTGTGTCTTACTAACTTCCAAGACACTGTCACAGGCTAACCTCTCAGATAAAATCTCAGACCCTTCACATTTCTTAAAACTGCCATGCTCTTCTAGAATCTTGCCATTCCTTCATCAAGGGATGGTGTCTAATTCCACCCCTTTGAATCCGGGCAGGCTTGTGACTCACTTGAAAGCAATCGAAGAAAGGAGAAAGACACCGCATGACTTCCAAGTCGAGGTCACGAGAGGTAATACAGCTTCTGCCCTTTTTAGCTGGGACACGTGCAGGAGCCTGGAGTAGTTATGTAAACCGTCTGACTGCCCCGAGGCCACCATGCTGTGAGGAAGCCCAAACTAGCTCATGCAGAATGACCATATGGAGATGCCCTGGGGCTGTACTCAGAGGAATAGATGCCCAGCCAGCTCCAGCTGCTCTACCTGAGAGCAGAAACCCAACAATTTCATTCACCAAATAACTTCAGGGACTTTTTGCTCTTCAAAATATCACAGTCATCCTCAAAGGATGAAGATTCACAACTACTGAATATGGTCAAAAGAGTAGGCCTAGAGATGTAAACAGATTGTATACATCTGGGAAAAAGACAATTTGCCCATAATCGTATGAAAAGACAGTGACCTCACTCACAGTGATGCACATTAAAACTAGGTGACAATTTCTTACCCACTGGAGTGACAAAACCCCCTAAATCGGACCATATACTCTGTTGGCAAGGCTGTGGGACAACAGGCACTCTCAGACACTGCTGGTGGAAATGCAAAATGGTACAAGTGCTGTGGAGGGGAATTTGGCAATAACTGTTTGCATTCAACCTTTGGCCTAATCATCCCACTTTTAAGAATCTACCTAGAGACACACTGGCAAAAATGACAAGACACATGGATAAGACTATTTGTATAGCAAAAGTCTAGAAACAACCTGAATGAACTATCACATATCCACACAATTGAGCGCTATGTAGTTATAACAAGGAATGAGAAATTTATCTGTATGCTGCTCTGAAGTGATCTCTGGCATATGCTAAACTAAGTGAAAAGGCCAAGGTACAGAAAAAACAGAGGGTATAATACGCTACCTTTTATCTTTAAAAGGGAGCATATGAATGTATGTGTGTGTGTGTTGTGTGTATGTATGTATATATTGTATATACTGTATAAATATATGAAAAGACAAAACTAGAGAAGGACAAAGGGAACAGAGTAGATGGGGCAGAGTAGCATGTTTTGTAGATTTGTCATTGGACTCATGTAATTTTTTTACTTAAATATAAAACAAAATTAAACTGAAATCTTAAAAAGCAACAATTTGGCCACAAAATGAAACAAATGAACCTATCTCTATAGCAAGTTGATAGTTTAACTATACAGCAAGAAACTATTTCAAGTTACTATAAAACATAGCGATCTAACTATCTAATTGTATATTTCTATTGTGCTAAATCCTAAGGACAAAACCCCACAAAAACCTAAAAACATTTTCAGTAACACATTGTTAGATATATAAAAAGTAAATAAGTACTTATAACATTATTAGGAACCAAGATTTTCAGCATCTAAAAAAAGAACAAATATAAAAATCAAAAAAATAAGGAAACCCCTACCTTTGAAAATTTAGAATTGATAATATCAATACAAATATATTACCTCTTTAAAAAAGAAAATAACTCCTAGTTCTGTCCACTGAAAAAGTCAATAAAAAACAACCAACCCAGGAGCAATGCGCACCCCAGGTGCCCAGACTGTAGTCTCTAAATATCATATTTCAATTAAAGAAACCAGGACTCCTTAGAGAAATGGTTAATTTCAAGTCTAGCACAGGAAAAATACAAGATAAATCTGGAAAAAATATCACACCAGAAAACAAGGATTATCAAGTGTGGGAAGACATTCTGGAACCTTTTTGAAACATTGAAAATGTTGAAGTATGTGGGCCGAGCGATGGGATTCAGAATGTCCTGCTTGAGCAGTGGAGGAACTGAGGGTGCGGGGCGTGGAGACTAATATCACCCTGTTTGGCCCTGAAGGATGGCTGGTTAGCCAAAGACGGGTAAGATTCCTCAGAGGAGGAACAACCTAAGACAGGCACAGCCGCAGAGGGGCCAACAGGGGTGGTGCATAGAACCTTCCTTATATCACCCTGTTTGGCCCTAGAGGATGACTGGTTAGCCAGAGACGGGTAAGATTCCTCAAGGGAGGAACAACCTAAGACAGGCACAGTCGCAGAGGGGCCAACACGGGTGGGGCACAGACCCCTAATATCTGAGAGAGGTCTCCTGCCCCAAGGGCTGTTTTGCTCTCCACCCCCAGCTCAAATCCACACCTGCTCAACTCAGACCCAGGAAGTAAACAAAGATAATTGCCTCAGTCATGTGAGGCCTTTGATTGCTTATGAGTGTAACCTGAGAATGTTAGCCCACGAACTCAATAAAAGCAGCCTGGGATGAGTCAGCGGGGCTCTTGATCCGAGAGGTCTTGAGCCCCCCGTCCCACTTTTCTCTTCAGTCTGTGTCTGTGTCTTCTTCAAGCTTGCGGCACCGGTCACTCACCTCGAGTCGCCGAGCTGGTCTTGGCAATCAAGGACTACTGGAGTTGTGTAAATAGGAATCAAACTGAGGGGCTCCCATTAGTCAAAGATGAAACACTTTAAACATACACACACACAAATAATAAGTGCAATGAATTAAAACTTATCAAATATGCTACAAGTTCATGGATTCATAATATTTGCACCTTTGGAGGAAACCCGGAAAAAACTGAGAACTGATAATTAAGTGAAAGAAGTGGACATTTACTCTGCCTTTTCAGGGAAACCAGATGGGCAACAAGGAAAAGTTATTCTTTATAAAATGTCTAATAAATGTTGAAGAAATGTTAGAATATCACCATTTTGCAATTCCTAATGAAGTAATTGACGCAGGCAATGATTATCAATGACTGAAAGCGGATGAGGAACTTAACAATGAAAGGTTGGATTATCTCAGCCAATCTTAACATCACAAAATTGAGAGATAACCAGATAAATATCAACCAAATAAGATGTGTGGACATTGTTTGCAACCCAATTCAAACCAACTGTAGAAAAAACATTATGAGGTCAGTGGTGAAATCTGGCCAGTGATTGAATTTGGTTATATTAGAGGAATTTTCATCAATTTTTAGGTGTGCTAATGGTATTGCGGTTAGGTTGGAACACAGAGAATTGCTGATATTACAACATTTCAACCTATAAAAATGACAGTTCAATATCATTTGAATTGACATGGTTCAATCTTATATGATTTTTAAAACAGTCCTTATCTTTTAGAGAGCCATACTAAAGTATGTATAGATGCAGTTACATGACTTCCAGAACTTGCTTCAAAATAATCCAGTGGGTGAAGGGGGATGGATGCAGAGATGAGACAAGATTCGCTGCATGTTGATAAGTGTTGAAGCTGGATGATGGGTACATAGGGGTTCATTACACTATTCTCCCAATTTATATATATGTTTGAAATACGTGTGTTCTTTTATAGTTTTAAACTTTTATGAAAGTTGAAAAGTCATGTTAAAAATGCCTGAAGCTACGATGATGGGCTTCCAGAACTGTTTTGAGCAACCGCAGCCAGTTGGTATCTGCTGGGAAGTGTCAATGCTCAGTTGAAGATATAATCTCTGGTGTTTGGGGGGGAGTGTGTGTGTGTGTGTGTGTGTGTGTGTGTGTGTGTGCGCGCGCGCGCATGCACACATGTTTAAATGACCTTCTCATATGAGATTTTATTACATTTCCCACCGATTTTTTGCTCACGGCTATGGGATTTGGGGATTCCAAGAATAGTCAGTGTTTGAATTTTGAATTCATGTACAAAAAAAAAAAAAAATAAGGGCATGGGCAAACTCTCCCTGGGCCCCTTTGTTAACATTTTTGGCAGCTTCTGTTTAAATGATGTCTTTTCTCTAAGTTCACTGGATGTTTCTGAAGCCTGATATAATGGCTGGTAGCCCCTGTCTCTGCAAAGGAAACGCCTGATTCAGAAAAGTAAACATCATAACAGCAATCAGCTGCCAGGACCCGCCACCAACCAGACATGCAGCGACTTTTTAAACACTCCAACTCTGGCCTTACAGCCCATAGCAGGAACTCAATGTTAAGGAAAGGTGAGCAGAGCTCATAGAGACACAGGGAGATGACTGATTATTCCTCTCACCTCCCAGCAGCAGCTCCACACTCACAGAAGCATGGGATGCAGCTGGCAAAAGCACCTCAGGCCACAGCAACTACCTCATGGCTCTAAATCAGTGGTGACCTGTGATGAAGGGAAAGAAGGATCCCAACATCCCTGCGGGTCCAAGACAGGGAGAGCTCCTGAGAAAAGCAGGAACACCAGCCTTATTCTGGGTGATACTGCAACACAGTTTTCTTCCCAGTTCCCACCCAACTCAAGAGAATGATTCACATAATAAGATGTCTAATACCTTAATGGCTTAATGTTATCAGGGACACCTTAACAACCTTTCAAAACCGCTTTCAAGGTGAGAAACGCACTTAATCCCATTTATTTGTTCATTCCACAAACATTGTTTCAGGGCTCAATGTGTGCTGAACTAGTTAGAGGTGCACCTAAGGGCTAGGACTAGTAACTGCAAACCCTGTTCTTTTCTCCCTTCTACCCTGCCTCCGGGGTTAAAGACAATGGCTCTTAAACCGGGCTAAGCCTCAGAATCACCGAGGACAGGCGTGAGCATTGGTACACAGCCACAGCCATTCATTTATGCATCTTTTCCTACAGCTGCTTTGGTGCTAAAAAGCAGCAAAGTTGAGTAGTTGCAACAGAGGTCAGTGGCCCACGTAGCCTGAAATGTTTACTTACCATCTGGCCCTTTACAGAAAAGGTTTGCCAACCTCTGATCTAGGACCTTCCATTCTCTACAAGAGGTCCAAGCATCAGTTGTTAAAAATGCAGAATCCTGACTCAACCACAGACAGAGGCAACGCCACTCAATGCTGACCTAAAGAAGCTGTTAAACACGCAGGAGTTCTGGCCCCACCCACCTACCATATCTGGAGCCCCAAGGTTGGGGTGCGGGCTTTACTTTTGGTTCCCCAAGAGAACCTGATGTGCAGCCCTTGAGCAAGGCGCCTCACTTCCCTGACTTCCCCCAGTCTGTAAAACGGCGGTAATAGAATTAGGTCCTGAATACACAAAGCCTGGCACATGCTGGGCACATGGTTAACAGAAGCCACACTCACGAGGCAGTGGCTATGTTTGTTAGTGTTGGTACACACGTCACTTATCTTCCCAGCAGGCAAATCTGAACCTGGCTGCTAGGAAGACTGTCCTTGAAAAGTGATTCTCGGACATGATAATTTATGAGGCCTCATTGTCAAATACAGCTGTTGTTTATGGAGGTGTTTAAACCTGAATCGTCCCTCCTGTGAAGGGTGCCGACCATCGCCACGTCCCTTGTAACTGCTGCTGTGTCTTGTCGTTATGACGACCAGTTTCTCAAACAGCCTCGCTATCTTCTACAAATCCTTTCGGTTTCCCTGTGCCCTAAAGCCCACCAGCCCTGGAGAAAGCAGCAGGGTGATTTTTTTTTTTTTAACTTTCACAGGAAATACTGGCAAGTCTTTAAATTAGCCAATTGGCTGTCTTTTGCTTCTCCAGCAGAAGCCCCCAGCCCAGGCATCAGCACGACCTTGCACAGTGAACCTGCACAAATGCTCCCACTAACTGGAAATCAGTACCGCAGAGGACCAGCTGGCACATCAGTTTCTGGCTGGTGTTAACTTTGCAAGAAAATGAAGCAGAAAACGAAGAAATGTCCATTACATGTCATGTGTACACAGCACAAAGTCTGATGTCAAAAGACCATTTTAAAAGACTTCAGTCTGGGCTTTTGCTGCATTATTTCTGAGATTAGTTCAATATTGGCACATGTAACTTTTTCAGCAAATATTCATCTTTATGAATTCACTTGACATATGGGAATACTAAAAACACAATTATTATCATTATCATATATTATTATTATAGAAAAATCTTAATACTAGTAATTATGTTGTCTTCATTTCTGCCAGACCTACCCCTCCTCCCCTCTCTACTTCCGTTTCTCCTTTCCCCTGACTCCTGCTAATCTTCTCTCCTCCCTGACACAGTCTTAGGATAAAAGCCACAGGCACCTGCTTGCAGCCTACTCAATATTTGTTCTCCCCTTTTCTTCTTTGCAAAAGAAACTTTTAGACTGTCATGAGCCCAGCTAAATGTCTTGATTTCCTAGGTTCTTGAAGCCTGTGAGAGCCATGTAACAGTTCTGGCCAATGAGACTTGCAAGCAAAGTTTACTGGGTTCTGGGAAAGCTACTGTTTTACAGATTAAAACACACAAACAAACAAAAAACTTAGGTGGAATGCTTCTTTCTACCTTTCCCCCTTTTTCCTATCTAAAATAAGATGCCACAACAACATGCAACTATGGAGATAAAATCCAAACACCAAGGATGGCAAAACAATAAGCTCAAAGAGCCCAGGTCCTTGATAGTGGCTGTGAGCGCTGTGGCTACTGATCTCCAGACTTTTTGTTAAGTGCAGAAAATAAATGGAACCACCTGTGATGGCGTCATCTATTGTTACAACAAGGAACAACCTCATCAGTGGACCCAGAATCCAAACAGGCAGATTTGAGGAGAGAGGATGGCTAAAGATATTTAAAAATGCTGAGGTGGCAAAAAGCGTATACAATAGGTGACTGGAGGGAAAGATGGGAGAATTCACAGCAAGTCTTTGAATTTTTTTTAGCATCAGAGGGCAAGAATAGAATAATATCAGGAGTATTACATGGGGACTAGAACAGCATATTAATAAGGAATTAACAGAATTGCAGAGAAGTGGTAAAAACACTGAGATTCTGGGCATGAATCGCTATTGGATGCAATCGCCAACACTCATGACTTTCAACAGCAATGCCAGGCAACTCAGAAACAGAGGAGGGGTGACCCCAGGTCTGAGATAGGCATGACGAGTCCAGGGCGAGACTGAGGAGGCGAGGGCATCCTGGGTGCCAGGACGGGCAGAACTGAAACACTATGCCCTTATTCTGCTTTATTACCTTTTAAGGAAGAGCAACCAGTGAAGAAGATAACAGAAAAGAAATACCGCAATGTTGGTCTTAGTAGATGTGAAATAAAAGTAGCTACGACAGGGGATATGTGTATAAAAACAGATGATTGAACTTGGTGTACCCCCCAAAAAAATAATAAATAAATAAATAAAATTAAAGAAAAAAAAAAGTAGCTACGTCGAAGGAGCATTATCAGCAACAGAAGCAGCGGGGATCCACAGGAGGATTTGCAGGAAGAGCTCAGGGAAGAGGTGGTGACCAGCAGACTGGGTATGGGGAAGTATCCAGGCGAGGTGGTCATCAGAATAGCTACGAACCATACTAAAGTATTCCCTTTGCAACGTATCCCCAACAGGTGGTGAAGCAGTATTTTCCAAATTGAAGATTCATTTGAAGGTGGCCACTGCCACCTGCTAATAGCAGTTCAATCTGAATTTTTTGTATCAAGTCCCCGAATAGAAATATGACGTTGGGTCCCTCTGGAGTTTAATTCTGAGTTCTTATTAAAAGAAATTTGCTTTCATTGTTTTATTTCTTAATTGCTATGCTTCAGAACTGATTTGTGTTTTATGCCCCACTCGTCCCAGCATTGTAGAGCAAGTCTCGTGTTAAAAGCCCAGGGTGACAGTGTTATGATGTAGTAGAGTCTTACTGGTTTTTTAATAAATCCTTTTGTATAAAAAAAAAAGAAAGAAATATTATGTCCTTCATGTGGGTGAGTACATTAATTTTGCAATGATTTCATCCTACAATGTGGAAACTGAAACCCAGAAAAGCTAAGAAACTTGCTCAAGGTCACACACCTGGTAAATGTCTGTTGGCAAAGTTTAATTCCTTAATCACTGAACTATACTATTTCCAAGCAAAACAACAAGGAAGATGATGATGTTGTTGATGATGAAGAAGAGAAAGGTTAGGACATGGTCACATGAGAAGGAGACTGTCAACAGAGAGATCAGATCTGGCTGGGCGGTCCCGTGGGTGTGCCTATCTCACAGCCGGTGCAGTAGCTTCAAGAAGGTCTAGAGAATCTGGCTTGGACTTCCAGGCTGAAGGGCATCTGGCTAGGAGCCACTGACTCAGCCTTGCCCAAGTGCCCACTAAAATGCCTTTGAAGACAGAAAGACCAAGACTCACAACATTACCCAAAGTAAGGACTAATAGACAACCTAATCCCAGAATCTGGGAGTAATGGGTGCTATTTGTAAAGCAGATGGAGCTAGATTAAGAAAAATCTACTCCAGCTTCTGGCTTTGCTTCATTACACAGAAGCCACATGGCAAGATGTAGGCAGACACTCCATATCTATCCCATCTGACACAGAGACCCAGAGCTGGAACGTATGCGGTTATAGCAACTCCAACCCTGGGCAGCCAACCTGCACGACCTCATGGGCATTTGAGACTCAGACAGAGAGCTGGCGCGCGCACACACACACACACACACATACGTTTCTACATCCATACCACAAAGGTAAATCCCAGAAAACAGCTGGGCAGATTATAAAACAGCATCCTCAGCCTGAGCCAGTTGTGGGGGACGGAAGGGAGGGGAAAGGGGGGCATGGAGGGATTACACACAATGGATTCACACTACGCATTAGCCAAGTATATAATTTACCTGAATTCAACTACCTTTGCTTAGTACTGAAAGCAAAAAAGGGAGAAAAATCCCTTCACTTATCCGTGATCTTTGCCCTCTGCTCTTCTCCCATTCAAACTAGACGTTGGCAGCTACCACCTCTAAATATTTTCTTGAACACAGAGAGAAACAAAAAAGTAGTTTTTTTTCTTGGCCTTTGAGCTTCCAAGCAATTTGAGGGATTTTTCCCATGCCCCCTCAAACTCTAAACATAACCCCCACGGAAGAGTCAATGTGCACCACATACACCTAGATACAGCACCTTAAGGATGAAACCTAAATGCTGCACAGGCATTAGTCCCTTCTGTGTGCTTCTCTGCACTTTCTAGATTTTCTTGAGGAACACCCATTGCATTTGAAACTAGAAAAACATATTATTCTGCCCAAAGACTGTTCCATCTTTAACGAGCCCATCAGGTAAGAGGGATGCAGGTGATTTTCTGAGCAGCCCCGGCAGCCCTGCTTGCGGCACTCAGCACAGGCAGGGGGTGGCATTAGTGCCACAGAGCTGCAGGTGCCTCTTCAATGACTCATGTCCTCAGCCTTGAGCACACTGGCAGGAGGCTCCCACTCCAAGTGGTTCACATTTTCAAAAAGCCAAAGGCCGATGGGGTGGAGGAAGGCCCTAAATTGGTGCTTCATAGTTAACACT
The DNA here is from genome assembly GCF_030028045.1 of Hippopotamus amphibius kiboko. NCBI lineage: Eukaryota > Metazoa > Chordata > Mammalia > Artiodactyla > Hippopotamidae > Hippopotamus > Hippopotamus amphibius. Next base: position 140,394,227 of record NC_080190.1, on the reverse strand, counting down.
GCCCTGCATTTAGAAATAAGAGAACTGCATTCTGATCTGGGTGCTTCTACCTCCTGGATGGGTGACCCAGCTCAATCACTTTTATTACTATTATCATTATTTTCAAAGCTTTATCAAAGTTGATTTACCATGTTGTGTTTAAACCACTCAGTCTCTTAATCTCACTGAACCTCAGTTTCCTCATCTGGTAGATGGTGATAAGCAATGATTTACGAGGTTACTTTAGAGAGTCATGTAAACTAACATCCCAGAAGAAAAATTCTCACCTATAGTAGATGCTCAGTAAATGCTATTTGACAATAAATGACAAGAGACCCAATCTCAGAAAGAAGTGAGAAGTAGTGACCACAGAAATCCTCTCTGATTTTTTCAAAATGTTCAGTGTCTGCGCTCATCAATACATTTTTATTAGTTTTCTATGGCTGCAGTAACAAAGTACCACAAACTGGCTGGCTTACCAGAAATGTATCATCTCACAGTTCCAGAGGCTAGAAGTCTGAGATCAAGGTGTTGGTGGGTTTGGTTCCTTCTGAGGACTGTGAGGGAGAATCTGTTTCATGCCTCTCCTGTAACTTCTGCTGGTTGGCTGGCCAGCTTTGGCCTTCCTTGGCCTTTCAGTCTCTCTCTTCATCTTCATGTGGCATTCTCCCTGAGTGTCTGTCTGTATGTTCACATTTCTCTTTTCATAAGGACACCAGTCACGCTGGATTAAAGCCCACTGGAATGACCTCATTTTAATTTGATTACCTCTATAAGGACCCTATCTCCAAAAAAAAGTCACATTCTAGAAGAGAACATAGGCAAAAAAAGTCTCTGACATAAATCATACCAATGTTTTCTTAGGTCAGTCTCCCAAGGCAATAGAAATAAAAACAAAAATAAACAAATGGGACCTAATCAAACTTATAAGCTTTTGCTTATACAAAATGAAGGGTTTTGCATAAACAAAATGAAAAAACAACCTATGGACTGGGAGAAAATATTTGCAAACAATGTGACTGACAAGGGCATAATTTCCCAAATATACAAACAGCTCATACAACTCAATAACAAAAAACCAAACAACCCAATAAAAAAGAGTGGGGGCTTCACTGGTGGTGCACTGGTTAAGAATCCACCTACCAATGCAGGGGACACCGGTTCTAACCCTGGTCCGGGAAGATCCCACATGCCGTGGAGCAACTAAACCCGTGCACCACAACTACTGAAGCCTGCGCACCTAGAGCCTGTGTTCTGCCACAAGAGAAGCCACCACACTGAGAAGCCCACGCACTGCAATGAAGAGTAGCCCCCACTTGCCACAACTAGAGAAAGTCCGCGTGCAGCAACGAAGACCCAACATAGCCAAAAAAAAAAAAAAAAAAAATGGGCAGAAGACCTAAACAGATATTTCTCTAAAAAAGACATACAAATGGCCAATAAGCACATGAAAAGATGCACATCATTGCTAATTATTAGAGAAATGCAAATCAAAACCACAATGAGGTATCACCTCACACCAATAAGAATGGCCATCATTAAAAAGTCTGCAAATAACAAATGCTGGAGAGGGTGTGCAGAAAAGGGAACCCTCCCGCACTGTTGGTGGGAATGTAAATTGGTGCAGCCACTATGGAAAACAGTATGGAGGTTCCTTAAAAAACTAAAAATAGAGTTGCCATATGATCCAGCAATCCCATTCCTGGGCATATATCCAGAGAAAACTCTAATTTGAAAAGATACATGCACCCCCCCGCCATGTTCACAGCAGCACTATTTACAATAGCCAAGACATGGAAGCAACCTAAATGTCCATCCACAGAGGAACAGATAAAGAAGATGTGGTATACATATACAATGGAATACTACTCGGCCATAAAAAAGAATGAAATAAAGCCATTTGCAGCAACATGGATGAACCTAGAGATTATCATACTAAGTAAAGTAAGTCAGAAGGAGAAAGGCAAATACCATATGATATCACTTATATGTGGAATCTGAAATGTGACACAAATGAACTTATTTATGAAACTGAAACAGACCCAAAGACATAGAAAACAACCTTACGGTTACCAAAGGGGAAAGAGGGTGGGGGAAGGATAAATTAGGAGTTTGAGATTAGCAGATACAAACTACTACATATAAAATAGATGAACAACAAGGTCCTACTGTATAGCACAAGCAACTATATTCAATGTCCTGTAATAAACCACAATGGAAAAGAATATGAAAAATAACACGCATATATACGTATGAGCAAATCACTTTGCCATATACCAGAAACTAATACATTGTAAATCAACATCAATAAAAATAAAATAAAATAAAACCCCAAAAATGTCACATTCTGGGTGTTAGGACTTTGACACACAAATTTGGTGGGACACAGCTCAGCCCACAGCAATATTCTGAAAGAGCTTTATCTCTGGAGAGAAGGAGGCAGCTGGGCGGGGGGCAGAGTGGGAGGGGAGCACGTGAGGAAGTGAATGCTGCTGACGGCCGAGCTGGGGCTAGACCACGAAGTGGCTCAGGGTTCACCCACCCAGTCCCCTCTACAGATGGAAGCAAAGCTGGCATTCAGACCAGGCAGAGAGCCTCTGTAGGAGTTCTGACAGGGCCAAATCGTCTTCTGAGAGGGGCTGGAGGCCGTGGCCTGACACAGAAGGGCTCCTGGGATGAAAGCTCAGGCACCATGGCTCAGGAACAACAGGTTCAGACTCCCACCCTCACTAAAGGACAGAATGGTCTTATCTGTGGCAAGGGGCAGAGGGTCACAGGTGCACAGATCCCAGGGTGAAGGCAGGACTTCCAGGGGTCGGGGGATTGCTGAGTGCAGGAAATGCCAGGAAAAGATTCCTTGCTGATTGAAAGGGGACTGTCTTCCTTCCTTTGGGGCCCAAGCCTAGAGTCTAAAATTCATTTCTGATCAGAGTCAGAATAGCTTTATCTAGTGTCCAACGAAAACATGGTTCATTGGACTAATGTCCAAGACAAAATCATCTAAGATAGGACTCAGGAAACGGCGTACAAGACAGAAAGACAGAACTCACTTGCCTAGCTGGATCATTTATCCATCTAGGTACTTTTACAGTCATTCAACACACATGTGGTAGGTGCCAGGCAGGCAAACGCCTATCATGCAGGCCCCAAGCTGGCAGAGTTCCCAGGCGAACCCGAGACAGAGGCGGGAGCGAGCCCGGCAGTTCAGTGTGAATGCTGCTCTCACTGGGCTGGACAAAGTGCCTGGAGAACCTGGTGCAGGACGGTGACTGCCCAAGAGACCAGAGCCACGAGAGGTGAGACTTCCTAGATGTTGACGAACTGCCCGGGTTTGCTGCCACCTGTTTTTTGAAATGATTTTTGCAAAACCACCCTTATAACAAAGGGGTTTGTGTTTGGCAAAGGGAGCCTAGAGAGGTGAGGATGTTTTCTTACTATGCAACCCACCAAGTAGACAAGAACCCGAAAAGAAAGAGCAGATGGAACTTTCGAGGAAAGGAAGCATCATCTCTGGACACTGAAGGAAGAAGGAAATGGGCGTACAGAGGAGTTTTAGGAGAGGTATTCATTCAAGAGAGATCGCTTAAGGTCCTACTATACAGCCAGGCCCAGTGTTAGGCACAGGACTACAATGGCCAGCGAAAAGACCCCTTACCTAACTATCAGAGCATGTCATTCCCACAGGGGCAGACCTTTGCCAATAACTGGGTGAATATCTTGTAATAACCTACAGTGGAAAAGAATCTGAAAAATAAGATATATATCCATATAATATACATAATCACTTTGCTGTGCACTTAAAACTAACACAACACTGTGAATTAACTATACTGCAATTTTAAAAATTGTTTGAAAATACAACCAAGTGGTAACAGGTCTATAGAGAGAGCTGGGGTGGGGGGTGGGGCGGGGGGGTGGGGTGCAGGGAGGCTTATGCCCCAGGAAGCCCCGAGTGGGTTCTCCACAGGTGCCCTCACTCAGGGAGGGAATCAGGGTAACTGGCTGGGCGGGCCTGCAGGAACACGCCTGCTTCCTTTTGCAGGGAGGCCTCCTGCAAGGGTCTGTGCACACGGGCCCCTCCCCAGGGAAAATGACCTACTCCGTCCTCTGCACTCCCCCAGCAGGCTTCCCTCATGATGTTCTAGCGAGCACCATGCTGACCCGCAGTGTGCCCACCTGCACGCCTGTGTCCCCTATCTTACCATCTTCTTGAGGTCAAGGAACATTACCTTACTCATCGCTGTCCCGGCAGCATATTGAATGAACAAATGAGCAAATAAATGTCCTTTAACTTTAGGCTGTCAACATAGGGCAACGAAGACCTACACTATCGTCTTCAGGGCACTATCAAAACGAGTCAAGGTCAGCAAGCTTAAACATTAAACTGAAACCAACAAGATTAGCTTTAACAAGAAGAAATATAAAAATCCCAAAGCTGGGGTATGGAAATCAATAGTACAAATGTAAGATTCATGAGGGGAAAAATTCACTCATTCCACAAACATTTATGGAGTGTCACCTATAGTCTAGTCACTGTTCCAGGTGCTGGGTATGTAGAGTGAAAAGCAGACAATGTCCCTGATGTCATGGAACTTAGATGTGACTAGAAAGAAAGATCTAAGAGTTTTAATAAACTGCAAGCTTCATGTGAGTCAGCAAGGTAACATGGCAACAACAGCAGGGAAACAAACAAATACTAACGTGGTTTACTTGCATCAGGAGATGGTCAGTACCCACATCATTGGAGACCTCATATTTCCTTCTGCTGCTCAGCTGACATGAGCAGCTAGGAGGTAACCACAGGTCCCTTGTATCAAGAGGGACTTTGACAAACCAAACAGTGCATTTGTAGGAATATGGTCAGTCCCACAGATGTCTGAGAAATGACTGAAGGAACTGCATGGGTTTGGCCTGGAGGACCAATGGCAAGAGGAAATAACAGCAATCTTCAAATGTTGAAGGAACTGTCTGTGTGAGTCCAGGTGGAAATTACAAGGCAGCAGAAAGAGTTTCTTGCCAGGGAAACTGCTCCACAAAGGTATGGGGAGACCTCCTTCCCTAGGAGGGAGTTATCCCGTCCTCAGAGATGCTACCGAAGAAAACTGTGCTGAGCCCAGACTAGACTTTGAGTCCCATCCACTGTCAAATCAAGAATTCTGTAGTTGATCCTCCACTCATCTGGAAGGCAGAGTTTAGGAGTGGGGGCTTTGGATTCAGAAAAAGCTGGGTTCCAGGCTTAGACTGGGAAAAGTGACTGCACACTCTAAGCCTCAATCCCTCACTTGCAAACGGAGGATGGCAATAGTTCTACCTTATCCCCCCTGTAAAGATTAAATGAGATGATTTACATAAAGTGCCACTGAGTACAGCACCTGGCCCTTGGTAAGATATCAATACATGTTAGCTAATGGCAATAGTAAGTGCTCTTCATCTCACTTGACATATTTCAATTGATTCAGATAAATCACTTTGCTATGAGTCTAATGCTGCAGTCTTCCATCATGCATTCACTAAAGCAATTATTATAGCTATTTAACACTATAAAGTAGAAGCATTCTAGAGAAATTTGAAATGTTTCATTCTCTAGAGACATTAGAAAAAAACTACCACTAGAAAAGGGGATCTTTAAGGGCTGTAACTTAAGGGATTTGTGACTACACTGAGGTGAAGCTAGGAAGTCACTCATGCATGGCATGGCTGAGCTAGACTGGGGCATTGCAACCTCAGAGACCCCCTTTCTCCATAGGAGACCTCCACCAGACCAGAGAGGTAAAAATCAATCCAGCAAACGGATTTTATGAGAACTGAATCACACCAGACAAATCTAATTTCCTTCTGTGACAGAGAGACAGGCTTCAATGTCACAGGGACGCAATGGATATCAGATACTGTGGCTTCAGTTAAGTCTTTAATTCCAGCCTACATGGTAGCTGAATCTAAAAACTGAATTCTCCTGGCAAGTGGAGACGATCCCCAGACGCGGAGATCAAAGGCTCAGGATCACAATCTGAGTAAGAAGGAGGCAAGAAACTCTTTCTTTGGTGGGACTGGCAGAAAAACATGCCCCCTTCCTGTGGGGAAATGCAGAATTCATTCAACAAACAGTGACTGAACACTTGTCACGTAACGTGACCTCAGTCTGGATTGGACTAAGAGAAACAGAAATGAGGTTTACAAGCAGATATGCTTAAATAGGGCTCTTTGGTAGATACGGGGGTGGAGCTGAGGTCGGGGGTGGTGGCGCTACAGAAGAAATAGCATCTTTGAGCTGGATCAGGGGTTTCAAGGGGTACGGTAAAGTTGGGGGCACTTTTTAAGGAAACGCGGAGGGCTCAGAAAGGCACTTGGGAGAATCTAGGTTAAACTTATTCAAGTGGGAAAACACCAGCGGCAAGGGATGCAAGGCAGAGCCAAGGGGGAGGGCCTCTAGGGGGAGCTGACAGGGCGGGGCGGGTTCAGACGCAAAGCTACTCATTCAGAAAAGCCCAAACCAGGACCTGTTTATACAGGGTATTTTTTATACAGGATGTTTTATACAGGATGTTTTATACAGGATGGATACAATCCTGTATATTTTTTATAAGGATATTTTTATATCATGTGCTAAGCACAAGGTATAAAGCTGCATGAGTCCACTCCCTGCCCTTCGAGCTCCTGAGGCTGCAGGGAGCCAGAAGAAAAGTGGCTTCAATTTGCTACTAAAGGAAAGTGACCAGGGGCCCAGAAAGAAAGGACTCTTGAGGACTGAGGGAGCTGGGGGTAAGAACTGTGAAAGAATTGGGAGGCTGTGCAGTGCAGACTGGGGCACCTTCAGTAAATCCCATCTGCCTTGAACAGAGGACCTTCAGAGACCCTCTCCAGCTCTAGAATTCTAGCTATGAAGCCGTTAGTGATGATTTTACAATCTGAATTACGCTAAATTCAGCTTTTCCTCTTGTCCCCCCGTGAGAAAAGAGCTGATGGAAACAGGAAAAAGTGGCATTCTGGCTTCTTATCACCACACAGACACTGCAGGCCAGTGGGTGCCCCCCGGAAGCCTGGAACTGAATTCACAGGTGGCACACTGGCAGCGGGTGGGTGAGGCTGGGGGAGCAGGAGGGAAGAAAGAGCACTGGCTAATCTCCCAGGGTGGCTGAAACCCAGGAGAACTGTTGCTTCCTCCAATGACCCACTCTCACTAAAGATGACCAGTTGCTAGTCTGAAAAATCCACAGGAATCAATAAGCCATTTTTCTAAAGACTCTAAAGGGAAAGCCAATGCATTTCCAGGGAAGCCTTGATTCCATCTTGATCTTCAGAAATGTTCCTCTCCTCTGAGGCTGGTGGAAACTTCTAGGGAACTGAAATGATCCTGCCCATCTAAGAGTCTTGCCAATTTTAGGGCACTATTCTGAGACTGGAGCTGAGCCCTTCCTGTGAATTATTCATGTCTTCAGCCTGGCAGAGCTGTCCCATGTTTGGCAGGGTACCACAAAGAGCACGCTTGTCCCAGACCCCACCTGTTGCAGGAACCAGATCTCATGATGCATGATGGGACATGACTCAGGATGGCAAAGTGATCAGTGAATAAGCATTGGAAACAAATAAATATGTACATATTTAGCCATCCCATAGTAATTCTCTCACACTTGTACACATGTACACACATACACCATATATTTCCAGTCACCAAGGCAACCACTCCCTGAAGCTGTACTTTGTTCTCTTCCACGTTAGATATTTTTAATCTTATTTCCTTGGAGTGCAGCTCTGGTCTTTTGAGTCACTCCTGAAAAGTACCATACATCCTCGGGAAATGCTATTACAGCTAATATTTACCAGGTCGATTTTGAAGGCTCATGTCTTATCCTCATCCTGACACTGAATTCAGCCAACACACCATTTGAAAACACTCTGAAAGCATCAGCAACACAAAATAACCATTATGACTGCTACTGTGAGTCAGAAAAATGAGACATGTGTAGCATTATGCCTTGCACAGTTTTCACTGACAGTTCTCGCTTAAGAAAAAAAAAGGAATCACAAAGTTCATATGAAAAAGGAGCCAGCTTGGTCCTAAAAGATGGAGACAGTTTCAGGATTAAAGTGACAGTTCTTATTTAGGAGGCAGGAATTTAGGATTACTGATATTTTAAGAGTAGTTGACATTTATGTCCTCCTTATGACATATGTTATTCTTCAAATTAAACTCATTTCCTATTTTAGATTTCAATATTCAAAACGCCAGCAACATAAAGGGAAATAGTTAAGACATTCTTAGACAAATATTGATCTGGCTTTTGAGAACATCCACGTAATAACCAGTGAGGTTTTTTCCTTTTAACGTCACTAACACGTTTCTGATTAAAGGTCAGTCTGTGGCAACAACTAGTCTATTTTTATCTCTATCCTACAATTATTACTGTCTGCTTTAAAACAAAAATCTGATTTGTGACTGGTCCAGAAAGTTCTTTACATATCCTTCCTTCTATCAGACTTCCCCCAGAGGGGGAATGGTAAGAGCTTTCAATTTATAGTCGTAATTGGCTTTCATGCCCTGCCTCATCGAAAGCATGGAAGCACCATGGGGGTAGAGAGGGAAGTCCTTACTATGAAACAACTGCCTGAAAAGTAAGCTTAAGTGCAGAACTAGTGATGGGGCCGCCGGCGTTTATTCTGCCCTGAAGGAGGATTCTGGTTTTCAAACCCCGAGAAGGGAGAGAAAAGGGGGAAGACACGAGGAAGACTCCACCCAGGGCACCCGGGCCAGTCTATAAATCAAGGGAGAGAGGGGCCAAGTGGCCAGTGGATGGAATGACCCGCCTGGGTGCACAGGCGGCCAGAGGAGGAAATGGGCCAAAATGCAGCGGAGGCGAATCCAAGCGGGCGGGAGGCGTGGGTGGGCAGCCGGCTAGGTGTGCGAGCCGCGCGCGCCGTCCTCCCACCCCATCCATCCCTGCCAATGAGCAGGCACCCGCGGAGGCCAAGAGGTGCGGGGTTTCCGCGAGGCTCGGGGGAGTAGCTCAGCCTCCTGTAAGGGTCTCTGGTTGGCCCCGCTCCCTGGGCCTGGGTCGGTCAGCCAGCAGGCAGGTCCTGTCCGTCTGTCTGTCTCCCCCCGCCCCCCCCCCCCCCCACCATTTCGCACCAAATTCTCTGGGGGACTGGGCTGCCCCCGGCGCCCCTCCGAGTCCCTCCTGCTTCCCCCTCCCGCGCCCCCGCCTCCCAGCGCTCACCCGCGTGCAGGCCGCCCGCCTCGGGGCCGCTGTCCGGGGCGGCGTTGCTGGGCGGCGCGTCCGAGTCGGTGTAGGTGAGCCAGGTGGACTCCGTCTCGCGAGTCCAGCTCTCGTAGTAGCGGGGCTCGATGGCATCCGCCCGGCTCCCGCCGCAGCCCATCCTCCCTTGCTGCGGGCGCACCCGGCGGCCGCTCGGTTCGCGGTTCCAGCGGCGGCTCAGCCCCGGCGGCGCAGCCCGGGCCGGCGAGGAGGCGGCGGCGGCATCGCGTCCCCGCGCCCGCCCGCCCGCGCCGCAGCCAGGCGCCCGGCTCCCGCGGCGCCCGCCGCCCCCTCCGCCGCGCCCTCTCCCCGCACGTCCCTCCTTTCTTCCTCCAAGGCCCTCCCTTTCCCCACTTCTCCTCCCCCACCGCCCCTTGGCCTCGCCGCCCCCCTACTCCGCCCCAAGTCAAGCGCTCCCCAGCATCCTCCCTCGGTGCGCCCCAGCTGGACGCGGGACGCAGGAGCTGCGGCCTGGGTGTGGGAGGAGGGCAGGGTGGGGGGGATCCCGCGAGGGGTTCAGCCTGGACGGCTAGGGTTACCCCTTTATTTATCCCTTGTGATGTAACTTCCCTACCCCAATTTCTCCTTCCCAGAGGCAACCGCATTTAAAATTTTTAGCTATTTACCTGCATATTTCTAAATATTAGAAACCTTATTATATGTATATAATTTTAGACATCATCAAATGGATACCTGTTAGTGGAATCTTAGGATTTAGCTCTCTAACCACATACCCTATTCCTCATCCAAACATTTCCTATACACCTGTCCGTTTTTGGTTAAACTATTATTTAGTGTTTAGATTATTGTGTGTATGTAAAACTTGTTCGTAGATGAGTCCTATAGTGTACTATGGTTGCATTTCCTCTCTTATACTACTTGGAGTTACTAATTTTCCCTTCCTTCCTTCCTTCCTTTCACCTTCATTTCATTCATCAATCCTGGGGGCTTTGGAAAGGACCCCAACCTTTCTAGCCACTTATTTCAAAATCAGTGGAGCTGGTGACAGCCCAGAAACAGGGGAGAAACTATTGCTACTAGGAATGAAGGAGCAATCAGAGCCCCGCCTGTCCTAGTTGGTTTGGGAAGCAGGGAGTAGGGCCTATAATCTCTGAGATAGTTGGGCTGGACTTTCTGTCACTAACACCTTTCCAGTTATGTGACTTCGAACTTTGTTCTCACGAAAGCAAAAGAGCATCAGGAAAGCAGGGCATTGCGGACACTCTCTGGATGGGGCTGGGAGGTGTGGCTGGCTTCCCTCCAGACCCACTGGGGGCCTTGATATTTCCAGGTGCACACTCAGCTCTGCGTGCTCCAAGTGAGCACACTAGAGCTCAGACTTGGGTGAGCCAAAGAATTCACCTGTCCCAAAGGAGCCTGAACACATGGTAAAAGAAGGAAACTGCTTTAAAGAGACAGCTAAGAAAGAAGGGTTGAAAAAATAAATCCTCAATGACCAGGCTCTGCCAGAATGTTATAGTGTTGAATAAGTATTATTTTCATTCATTCAGTGTTATATTTACATTTTAATTGAAATATATTTGATGCACAATATTATGTTAGTTTCAGGTGTACTACATAGTATTTGACATTAGCGTCCATTATGAAATGATCACCATGATAAGTCTAGTAACCACCTGTCCCCATAAAGTTATTACAATGTTATTGACCATATTTCTTATGCTGTATATTACATCCTCGTGGCTTATTTATTATATAATTGAAGCTTTCTACTTAATCCCCTTCACCTATCTCACCCATTTTCCCAGCTTCCTCCCCTCTGACAACCATTCTTTTGTTCTCTGTATCTATGAATCTGTTTTCAGTTTGTTTTGTTTGATTTGGTTTTTAGGTTCCACATATAAGTGATATCATACAGTATTTGTCTTTCTCTGATTTATTTCACTTACCACAAGACTCTCTAGATCCATCCATGTTGTTGCAAGTGACAAGGTTTCATTTCTTTTTTACTAATATTCCATTGTCTATATACCACATCTTCTTTATCTATTCATCTGTCGATAGACACTTACATTGCTTCCATATCTTGGCTATTGTAAATAATGCTGAAGTGAACATTGGCATGCATGTATCTTTTCAAGTTAGTGTTTTTATTTTCTTCCGGTAAATACCCAGAAGTGAAATTGCTGGATCATATGGTAGTTCTACTTTTAATTTTTTGAGGAACCTCCATACTTTTTTCCATAGTGGCAGTACCAATTTACATTCCCACCAACAATTCATGAGGGTTCCCTTTTCACCACATCCTCACCAACACTTTTTTGTTTTGTTGATGATAGGTATTCTGCCAGATGTGAGGTGGTATCATGGTTTTGATTTTCATTTCCCTGATGATTAATGATATCGAGCATCTTTTCATATGCCTGTTGGCCATCTGTATGTCTTCTTTGGAAAAATGTCTATTCAGATCTTCTGTCCACTTAAAAAAAATTTTTTTTGATATTGTTATATGAGTTCTCTGCATATGTTGGATATTAACCCCTTATTGGATAAATTGTTTGCAACATCTCCCACTCAGTAGGTTGACTTTTCATTTTGTTGGTAGTTTCCTTTGCTGTGCAAAAAAGCGTTTTAACTTTATGTAGTCCTATTTGTTTATTTTTGCTTTTTTTTTCCTTGCCTGAGGAGACAGATCCAAAAAAATATTGTTAAGACCAATTTCAAAGAAATACTGCCTATGCTTTCTTCTAGGAGTCTTATGGTTTCAGGTCTTACATTTAAGTCTTTTATTCATTTTGAGTTTATTTTTGTATAAGATTTGAGAAAGTAGTCTAGTTTCATTCTTTTGCATCCAGCTGTCCAGCCTTCCCAACACCATTTATTGAATAAACTGTCTTTTCCCCATTTTATATTGCTGGCTTGTCATAGATTGATTGACCATATAAGCATTGGCTTATTTCTGGGCTTTCTATTCTGTTCTGCTGATTTATGGGTCTGTTTTGTGTTAGTACCATACTGTTTTGATTACTGTAGCTTTGTAGTATATTTTGAAATCAGGGAGCATGATACTTTCAGCTTTTTTCTTTCCCAAGATTGTTTTGGGGACTTCCCTGGTGGTGCAGTGGTTAAGAACCCGCCTGCCAATGCAGGGGACAGGGGTTCGAGCCCTCATCTGGGAAGATCCCACATGCCATGGAACAGCTAAGCCTGTGTGCCACACTACTGAGCATGCTCTCTAGAGCCCGTGAGCCACAACTATTGAGTCCACAGGCTACAACTACTGAAGCCCATGTGCCTAGAGCCCATGCTCCACAACAAGAGAAACCACTGCAATGAGCAGCCCACACACCACAACGAAGAGTAGGCCCTGCTTACCACAACTAGAGAAAGCCCACACATAGCAACAAAGACCCAATGCAGCCAAAAAATAAAAATAAATGAATTTATTAATTTTTTAAAAAGAGAGGTGATTTTGGCTATTGCAGTCTTTTGTGTTTCCATACAAATTTTAGAATTATTTGTTCTAGCTCTGTGAAAAATGTCATTGGTATTTTGATAGGGATTTCATTGAATCTGTAGATTGCCTTACAGAGTATGGTCATTTTAACAATATTAATTCTTCCAAACCATGAGTGTGGTATATCTTTCCATTTATTTGTGTCATCTTCAATTTTTTTCATCAGTGTCTTATAGTTTTCCAAGTACAAGTCTTTTACCTCTTTGATTAGAATCATTCCTAGGTATTTTATTCTTTTTGATGCAATTGTAAATGGGATTATTTTCCTAATTTCTCTTTCTGAAAGTTTGTTTTTAGTGAATAGAAATACAACAGATTTCTGTATATTAATTTTGTATCCTGAAACTTTACTAAATTCATTTATTAGTTCTAATAGTTTCTTGGTGGGGTCTTTAGGATTTTCTATATATGTTATCACATCATCTGCAAATAATGACAGTTTTACTTCTTCCTTTCCAATTTGGATTCCTTTTATTTCTTTTTCTTGTCTGATTGCTGTGGCTAGGACTTCCACTGCTGTGTTGAATAAAAATGGTGAGAATGGGCATCCTTATCTTGTTCCTGATCTTAGAGGAAATACTTTCAACTTTTCACCATTGAGTATGATATTAGCTGTGGGGTTGTCATATATGGCTTTTATTTTATTGAAGTTTGTTCCCTCATTCAACATATATTTACTAAATACCTATTATGGCAAAATGCTGCTAGTAGATATGATACCCATCTAATACATTTTATTACCAATTTTATATATATTGTAGTGTGCACTGTTTAATGTATTTTATAAAGTATACAGAATATAGATATAGTATTCATTATATCCTATATAATGCATAGAATGTAGACTAGGTTACATTGTCTATAGCATTCAGTATGTTGCATCCATAGGCATGTCAGGTCCTGGCACATAGTAGCAATGAATAATGTGGGCAAAAAAGATCTAGTTTAGGGCAGAGCTGTTAGATGTTCCTCTGGCAGGTACTAATCAGAATCCATGATGCAGAAGTGAGCAAAGACCCCTGAGCCAAGATCAGGGGCTCCTCTTCCTCAAGCTGAGCCCAGAGCCTGCCAAACCCCAGGGCCCAGGCTGGCCCCTCCCCTGTAGGCTTTGCTTCTCCTTTTAAGATATCCCAATATGTCTCTTCAACCTTATTTCAGCTGTGAGAGGTGGAGGTGGTGCAATTATTTAGGATGTGGTAGTTTCCCCAGCCCATTGGAATTCAGATGCTCTGTGCCCTTTTTGCTTTCCCCTGAATATTTTGGCTTAAGAAGAACTAGCTCTCTAGGACAGAGAATTCTCAACATCTCTAACAGAGTTTCTGCTTCCATCAGTTCTAGGGTGAAGTGCTCTTTTAATAACCAACTACTTTGTAAGGTCACCACCCAAAGAGCGGTCCAAACAGAAAGAGTGTCTGAACTGGGAAGGTGCCAGGGAGTTCTAGAAAATTTTAAAAGGCCCCTAGAGCTGGAGTATTGTAAGCAAAGGAAATAAGGTGAGCATGAGAGGAGGTGGAGGAGTAGGCTGGACCAGCCCAGGCACGGAAAGGACAATAGAAAGGGATTTGGACTTCATCCTAAAAGCAATGGGAAACACTGGAAAGTTTGAATCCACAACTGCCAGCATCAGATCTGCTTTAGTAAACTGTCACTCTGGAGGTAGGTGGAGAATGGGTGGCAGAGAGGCTGGAGTAAGTCCTGGGAGAGCATCAGGAGGCTCTCAGAGAGAGACAACAATGTTGGAGGATGCACGGAGTTGGGTAGATAGAATTGCCAGTTACTGAGAAGAGGAATCCTAGAGGCGAACTAGTATTGTATCAGCATGGAGAGGTCTGGAAACGGCAGGTAGATGAGGAATACTGTTTTGGTTGAATTTGTGATGCCCCTGAGACTTGAGTTCACATAGGTAAAGCACTTAGCTTAGTTGCCAGAATGTAGTAAAAGTGGCTTTATAAGTGCTAGTTTCCTTTATCACATGGCTCTAAGTCTAGGACTCAAGAGAGAGGTCTCAGCTAGAAAAATTAATTTTGGAGGCATCAGCATATGAAAGATATCTGAAGAAATGTCTCTTTCCCCAAATAGCTTGGGCTTCCCTGTTCTTGCTTTCTAGTGTTCAACCTCCGCAGCTTCTGCCTCCCACCACCCCCGCCGCAACTCAGTCTCTTCTGTCCCCAGTCTTGCTCCCTTTCATTTGAAAAGCCACTTACCTCTGTCCCAGCATCCGACTCCATGTTTGATATTTCAACCACAGCTTAACATTTTCTTCAGGTACATCAAAGACCTGAAGGATGAAGATATTGGGAGACTGAAGATATTGTCCACACTCAGCTTCCAAAGATCCTCCATTACCAGGCAGTGGAGAATAATAACAATCATTTTTTTCTTGTCACATATTCAAATTCTAAATAAGGTATCTAATATATGTACCAATTGGAAATGGGGCCAGTTGACATTTTGCCAGTGACAGGAGGCAGGAGTGGAAAGCTGTGTAAATCAGCATCATGTTTCTGATTGATTCCAGCGATGTTTCAGTGCCCCGTGTGGATTAGTGCTTCAGAAAGGTACTCTGCCAACTCAGCCTTCCTGAGACTCTGGGAGGAGGAGTGTAAAAATAAGACTGAGCTGGAGTGGTGAGTGTGAAAAGAGGTAGGAACGTCTGGTCATCAGAGCCAGGTTAGGGAGCAGGTGCAGTGAAATTGTGATTTTGTTGGCTTCGAGTTGCCCAGGTGACATCTGTAGGAAGATGTCAACTTGGCAGTTAGATAAATACAAAGCTGGAGCCCAGAAGAGAGGTCCAGGCTGGGACCACAGGAGTCAGTGAGATCCTAGGGAGAGAGCATGGGAGGAAGATGCTGGGGGTGAGCGTGGAGGATGTTCAACATTTGCAGGGTGAGTCAAGGGAAAGAGCCAGAAAAGGAAATTGAGGGGAAATCATCAGACGAGAGTGGCACATCAAAGATTCTGAGAGAGGAGAGAGTTCCAACTGTGCATCTAGACAGTGCAGATTGCATCACATGGGGACCGAGAAGTAGACCATGGGATCTAACATCAGGGAGGTCAAGTTCAGTGGAATGTTGGCAGTGGAGGCCACACTGAAGTGGGTTCAAGAGTAAAGGAGAGGTGAGGAATGAGACAGCAATGTAGCAGCTGGAGGGAAATGCCACAACAGAATTTTTTTTTTAATTGAAGAAATTAGAGCATGTTTAGGGTCAGAGGAGGAGACAAGGATACTGAAACCTGGGGGTAGGAGGGGTAGAGCCACAGAAGTGCAATGGGATTGGCCCCCGTGGGAGGAGGGCACCCCTACCTGAACTATTGTAACAGGAATGCAGGAGGAGGGCTGGGAAGATTCCAGATTTAGAACTAGGATGTTGAGTGTTCTCCAAAGGGACGGGTTTTATTTTCTCTGTGAAGTAGGAAGCAAGGTTAGCCACTAAGAGTGAGGTGGAGGAGAATTTCAGAGACTGAGAGAAATAGCGAAGGATTGCATCATTATTACAGAGACTGGGAGACTGAGCTGTAAGTTTTGGGGGGCAGTCTTCAGCCCAGTTGAGGTTGGTAACTCTATGCTGCTGATTGCGGAGATTCCTCAGCAGAGTTCAGCTGCCCAGGTACAAGTTCCCGATGAGTGAGTGTTCAGCCAAGGCCCAGAGGAGGTAATGTGCAAGGACAGAGGGACCAAGAAGTGACTGAAACAGTGGCGCACAGAACCCACTGGGTGGGAGGGAGCGGATGGGGGAGGACAAGGTGAGGCCCCACAGTGGCCAAGAAGCTTTCACTGTCGGGCCCTTAGGTAGCCAGCTGGGAGAAGAGGGGCTGATGGCAGAGACAGCAGCAGCAGGACTTTCAAACACTGTGCAGAAGGAGCCCTAAAAAGTGCTGAGATCAGGCAACTGCCCATTCAAGACCTGTGGACAGGCCTGAGAAGCCTGGGTAAGAGTATAATGGAAACCCTCATACCATATATCTGCATTTTAAACGTTTATAAACCAAGTTAGCACACTTAGGGAAAAAATACATTCTATCCTCTTATCTCAACTATTACCTTCATAATGACCTGAAAAGCCAGGTTCTGATGTAGAATTCTCTGAGTCTGGAGTTCTGCCCTGAACATGGCAGAGCAGACCAAGCTGACCCAGTCTGTGACTCCTGCTCCTGCCCCCACGTCAGTCCTGCTCTGCAAGAGTCCTCGTGGACACATGTTCCTGTGAACCCACAAGTCCACCCTCCATCTACACTCTCGTCCTACAAATTGCTGCCCTTGGCCACTGCTCTGGCTGAGGAACCTGTGGCTGGAGGATGCAATCTGTCGTCAAGGGGCTTGCTTCCAAGGCAAGCTCTGAAAGTAGGGTCAGGGCCTTTGGGGCAGAGAATTGCAAGGTCCCGGGTACCCAACAGGGAAGTTAGAAGGGGTTGGGGCCCAGACTCCGGGTGCATGCATCCCATGGCCCCTGGATTCCTTACCGATAGAGAAGACCAGAGTGTGGCCTCTAGAACAGGGACCTGGAGCAGGGGTCCCTCTTGCCAGGTACCGTCCACTGAATTGAATGGAATTGTGAACATTTCCAGAAAACAGGAGATAGTTGTAAAGTTGTTGGGTTGAGTGTGGTCACTGATTGCACGCACATTTCTGAACATCTACCATGTATGTTTTAAGCTTCCCAAGGACAAGGACATTGTCTCATTGAGCTTGGAATCCTTAAGAAATATTAATTCAGTGCCTTCCTACTGTCAATGTTCACCAGATATTTGCTTAATGGATGAATGACAAGAGGCAGTATGGGGATGTGGTTAAGCATACAGATTCTAGAGCCCAGCTCTGAGTGTGGAGCTTGACTTTGCCACTTACCAACTGGATAGCCTTGGACAAGTTACTATCAGCTCAGTTTCCTCATCTGTAAATGGGGATAATGAATTGTGTGAGTATAGGCGGAAAGGCTTGGAAGAGTGCCTGGCACATAGGAAACACTCAGTTAATGTTAGCTATCATTGCCCTTTGGGGGAGAGGAGCAACAAGGGCATCTCTCTCCCTTAATTTCAGAGGAAATCTCTGAAATTACATATTTTCACGTGAGGTAATGTCTGTGAATGTGCTTAGCACACAGCAGAAGTTTGGTAAATGGTAGCCTTTTTTACTTTTCCTTCCTTCCCTCTTCCTTCCCTTCATGATGTTACTACTATTAACCTGCCTGCAAATAAAATTTCTTACCACCATCCCTACATAATCACTATTGGCAGAGCAACAGTCTATTATTTTCATGGACTCTCTTCTGGCTATCACATAGTGCCATAAATTCAGAGAAATTTGGAACCCCAAAAAACTTAGAGATCAGCTGATCCAGTCCTTCGGTTTTACCAACTAGGAAATCATAGCTCAGAGAGGTTTGTGGAATCACCCAAAGTCACAGAAAAAGGTGCTGTCTCTGGTAGAGCTGAAGTTGCAACAGGAGCTTGGAGCCCCTGATGGCTCTGTGCTCTTTCATTATGTCTTTCTGGTTGGTATCGAATTTTCTCCCAGAACTTTAAGAATAAGTGTAATAAATTAAATGTAAATATGTAAAGTGTAATAAATTATGTTAAACCATCTGTTCAGAATTTAGAACTCAACTCACATGAATAAGTCATCTTTTTCCATCAAGTTTAAAAACAAACAAAAAAAATGAATTATTTTAAGGTGGCGATGGTTGCAACAGGGAATTGGAAAGCCTTAGCCAAAGTCATTCAGAGCAATGAAGTCCATTATGGTGGCGCAGTGGATAAGACTCCGAGCTCCCAATGTAAGGGGCCCAGGTTTGATCCCTGGTCAGGGAGCTAGATCCCACATGCATGCCGCAACTAAGAGTTTGCATGCCACAATGAAGGAACCCATGTGATGCAACTGAGACCCAGTGCAATCAAATAAATAAATATTTAAGTAAGTAATTTAAAAAAAACTACTGCTGAGTGTTATTTGTTACGTGATGGGATGCTCAAACTAAAGTATCTGTGGCTTTAAAACACCTTGTGGTGGGTACCACCCCCAACCCACTTCTATGGAAACCTGAGCAGAGGGCTTAAGGACCCAAAGTCATTCCACCTCTAGGTCTTATTTCTATGGCCCAGCATCACGGGGCTCTGCCCAAGCATGGTGAGCCAGGGAAAGGAGACCTTCAGTGAGGCAGTAAGGGTCCGGGACAGAACAGAGGCTCCGCATGACCCCAAACCTGCCATCAGGATCAGTCATCCGAAAAAAGAGTAAAAATAGATTCACTGCCTTATAACTTTCAATTTTTCCAAGTGAAAAAAGTAATACAAAGGAAGAACAATAGCAGCAATAATTCTGGCCTCCAGGGGCTGACCCCAGGTAAGTCTCTTTAGTCCTGAATGCCAACCCTCATCAAGTACCCTACTGCTCCAGATTCAGAGGCGCAGACCAGAACTGTAGCCCCTGCCCTCTCTCTGGAGGATGTCAAAGCAGCTTCCCCACTGAGCACCTCTCCCAGTCCCCAGGCTGAGCTAGCTGACAGGTCCTCATTATTCTACAAACTGTAATTTCGCTGTAAAGGAAGAGAGCTCTAGGTTAGCACCCCAAAGCACAAAATCTGATTCCATTCTCTGCATCTGAGTAAAAAAATCAGCAAGTGCCACTTGACGTGGGCCCGTTCATGCATCTCTTGCCTTTGAAGAATGAGCCCATGCCCCGGGGGAAATATACACCACACCTGGACTTCAGGTGACGCACACAGATGGGGTAAACATGACAGCCACCGTGGAAACATGAAAGGGAAACTGAAATATCAATATCAAAATGGCAAAAGGAGAAATGAGTTTTTGGTTGAAGAGGTTACAAAAGGTGAAAGGGAATTTTGAAAAAAAAAAAAAAAAGTAACTGAATATGGTACCACAAAACATGTATATAGGAAATGAAATTTATAGCAAAATGAAACACAGTAAATGCTTCCTTCACTAACCTTTAAGCCACATAATTCTCATGAGAAGACAGCTCTGTTCCTTTGGGTTAATTCTAAAGAAATTCAGCAAGTTCTTTCAATATCTTTGGAATCTATCTCAGCGCCTGAATTAACGTCCTATGGCCCTTTATCACATCCCGAGTAAAAACCCGGGACAAAGCAGTTGCAGATACTTCCAAGTTTCTGATTTCCTTATGCTTCCTTTCTGTGTAGTATGGCTCATTGATAAGATGTGAGGAATAACCAATCTGTTCTCTCACGAGGGAATATGAACCTCATTCTACTGGAAATGGCCTGGAGTGGAAAATCCAGTGATGATGAGGTGGACGGGTGATTTTTTTTTTTAATTTCCAGAACAACCTCAAATTGTAGATTGTGATAGAATAGGTAGAAAAGAGGGGTACTGAATTAGTGATGAGAATAAATCCAGACAGGCATATTCACACAGAATTCTGAAAACCCAGAGAAGGTTTCAGTAAAATATCCACTTATTCTTAAGGGCCTTTAGAACCATCATCGTCTATGTCGTCTAACATTGTACTGGCTGAATTAATAATATCGTCCTCTGCACTTCCTCTTCACCTGGAATGAGGAAAGGTTGAGTAATTTGCCAAAGGTTACTCTAAATGTCAGGAAGAGAAAGGCTAGAGCCCGGATCTCTTAGTCCAGACGCAAGGAGTCTTACTTCTCTTTAGAACAAAGGAAGGACAGAGTGTAATTACTTCCCAAGTTTGGAGAAAGAACGTTTTCTATGGATTTGAATAGTGCTTTCTATGGTGTTTATTAAGACCAACGGTCCCATGTCCTTGCATCACCTCTCTCTAATCGTGCCTTCACCTTGAACCCATGAAGATTTTGACAGCATGTGAATCTGAAGAGTGGTTTGAGACTCGGCAGATACCTTGTAAGAATATTGATGAAAAGAGAAGAACTGAAATAGAGGAAATGCATTTTGGCTGATGCTTTTGCACAAAGGTTGCTAGTTTACAGTGCCAGGAGCCCAGAGCGTGGGGCTTGGGTTTCTAAGGCAAAGCTCAAGATGTGGAACAGAATGTCTTCCTCACCTCTGACCGTGGCCTGGAGCATGGAGGCAACTTGTTTCTTGGAGCTCTTGAAGGTTCTAGGAAATGTTCACGTAGCACAGAGCAGGCTAGATAATTGAAGTTCTTTCTCTGAAAGAAAAAAAAGCACTTTCAGACCATTTTTGTTTGCTGTTTGCTTGATCAATAACAATTGACCTGGACTTCTGATCACTAAAGAGAGGTGGTGTGTCTTACTCATTTCCCTTTGCAAAGAGTTGCTTTCCTCTTCAGTCAGAGCAAATAAAAATGAGTCCCAGGGTGAAGGGGAAACTGAGACGAAGCGAGAGAGTAACACAGACATATATATACTACCAACTGTAAAATAGTCAGTGGGAAGTTGTTGTATAACAAAGGGAGTCCAACTCGAGGATGGAAGATGCCTTAGAGGACTGGGGCGGGGAGGGTGGGGGGGGCTTGGGGGGGGGCGTCAAGGAAGGGAGGGAAGATGGGGATATGTGTATAAAAACGGATGATTGAACCTGGTGTACCCCCCCAAAAAATAAATAAATAAATAAATTAATTAATTAATTAAAAAAAAGAGTCCCAGGCAAGTGAAAAAATATGAAATGATTTACATATTCACTATACTGCTCCTTAGGGTGGGGCAGGCTGTTAACTAGACCTATGTATAAAGTTAGACCTCATCACAGCAAAGCTCAGGGCAGCAGACAGCGACTTTTATTCATTTCCCAGGTGAGGGGAAAAGGACCACACTGTCCATGCCACTTTGGTGGCTGTGTTGTGACTGATACCTTCATCAGATAAGGTATGAATCCAGAACATATGGGGTGAGACCCTGGGAAGTCTGGCCATCTCTCAATCCTGTCCCCATAACATTAATGTGGAAATGAGGCTCAGTGTGCTTTCTGCTAGTCTTCAGTCAGCAGAAAAGTAATTGCCTTATCCTAAATGAAAAACATGACTTCCTGATTATAGTAAATAGGGGAAGGAAAAAAAAAAGAGCAGGGCAGACAATCAGGTCTTTCATTTGTAATAATCCAGTGAAAGCACTGCCTTCCCAGAGAGCTGGCAGCTCAGGAGCTGATAGAAAAGAAGTCGAGGCAGCCCACGGGGCATTTTGAAGGCAGAAGTGGTCCAGATGCATGAAGATCCTGGTACACTGCCCACTAGTGGGGTTCACCCGACTCCACCTGTATTGGGGGGTAGGTAAACCAAGGATTTAGAATGTTCTGTGCATTTTCCCCCTCCAACAAACATGTGTTCAAATTCTGGCTCTGACACTAACTGTGAGACTACAAGCACATTTCTGTGCCTTGGTCTCATCTATGACATGGAAATAAGCATGGTACCTGCCTCACAGTGGTGTTGGGCAGAGGACACGGTGCATGGAAAGTTCTGAACACAAGTCCTAACACATAGCAAGACTTCAATGGATGGCAGTTACGATTTTAATCCTTAAAAATGTTTCATTCTTGTCGTTATTCCTTAACTAACTGGGACAGCCAGGTCTTCTTTCTGTCCAGGTTTTGACATTGCTGGGCTGCCTGGACCTGCTCCCTCACAATATCCTTAAAGCCCTGGCATCCTCAGAACAAGGCAAAGACTGGGGACAAGCTAAGTTAACCCCCAATGGGGCTGCAAACATACAGAGGCCCCTCTCCCTTTCTTGGTGTCTCCACCTCTGGCCAGAGAGCTCACAGACAGGACCAGGTTTCTGCATGGATGCAGCTGCCTTTTGCACCGAGAGGTGACCATGGAAACTGGCTGGGCCTACCGGAGGGTGTCCACCCCCGCAAGATGACCTTTCTGATAGACGGTGGATCCGATGGCCCTGTGGTGCCCACAGATGGCTTCCAGGCTGGAACAGGTGTACTCAGGGGAACAGCAGTCCTCCACCCAGCTCCTGTGACTAATGATAGCCACCGTTTACGGAGCACTTGCACGTCCCAGCTTCTGTACAATAAGCACTTTGAACATGAATTCGCTCATTTACTCTTCACAGCAAGGCGCACAGGTAGGTGTCATTAAAAGCCCCATTGTTGTGATGAGAACACTGAGACCGAGCGAGGCTAGGTGACTTATCCAACGTCAACCACAACACCAAAGCCAAGATTTAAACCCAGGTCTTTCTGACACCAAAGTCCACGCACTCACTGATCACAATGCTGATCTCCCACTTGAGAGCTGCTCCCCCGGGCTGACCACCTGCAAACGTCCAGGTAGTTGCGAATGTCACAGCCCCCGGTAGAGAGCCCGCGAGGTCTTCTCCAAGGGCAACCCGACTGCGGGAAAGCCACGTGTGTCCTCCCACTGTTCACAGGAGAAAAATGAAGATCAATAAAGGTCGTGGGAGAAATTTTCCAGTTCCAAGCAGTGTCTGTGCTGTGAGTAATCCTATTTAGAATTGAGAAAAATAGAATAGTTACTGGAAATAGGGTGAAAGATACTCCCTCCACAGTTTAGGACTCCCTCATAAACAACCATAACGCCAAATCCAGGAACAAGCCACGAATAGAAGAGCGATGATTTGATTTTGTTTATTATCTGCGGTGCATAGGGTGTTATCCTGGCAGCACTGGGGAGAATGAGCTAGTAAAAATTATGTGTGGGCTGGTAGAACGTTTGAATCATCTGCATTATTGATTTTACCTCCTGATAGATTCTTTCATAAGGCTGATTGAATTGGTGTGAATTTCAGGTTCTTAACTACCAGCAAGCAACTCACTTATGAATCTCAGAGAATTGCTACTGTCACACAGGCCAGAGCGTAGGTGGTTTCACTCTTATCAAAGCACCTCAAGTAAGAATAGAACTTTAGGATTGTTCTTTTTTTTAAGTGCATTTACTAATAAGCTCCGAACAGAAAGAACTGTGTATTTCTTTAGGTCCCTTGAGAATGTATGCAGACATTTTAGGGGAAAATGCAAGGCTGGGAGTGATTACAGAATTTTTGAAAAGTAGGTGATGGTGGTGAGGCACAGGGTAAAGCTAAATTGTTGAAATACATTTAAATCTATCTGGATGAAGGCTTGTGTGGGCTCTTTTTGCTTGAGAGACTGAGAAGAAAAGGAAGGAAGATTTGGGGAAAGCAAGCTTGCTCAAAGAGCAAGGTCTTTGCTGTCAGAAAGAGGGATGTTTCCTAGTGCCTCCCAGTACTGTTATTCAGAGTCACCTCCTCACGCCCCCTCCTCTGTGAACTTGTGTCCAAATCCTATAGTAAAGAGGAGGCTGTAAGCAAAACTAGAAAATAGTTTCACTCAAAGATGTTTGCTGTTAGGGCACAAAGTTCCCTCTCTTGGCACTCTACCAACCAGATGAAACACATACAAAAAGAGGAGAGATATGTGTTTTGGCACCTCTAGGGCTCCAATGTCCTGGCAGGAGACTTGGTAGCCAGAAGTAGTAGTGGTACCCAGGGAAATAACAGGTGCCCAGTAGAAAAGCCATGGTATCTGCTGTAGACCATGGTAACAAGTTTGGATTTCATTTTAAGAGCAATCAAAAGTATTGTTATCAGAAGAGAGAATAATCTTTGGTTTTTTAAAAAATCACCCATGTAGGAGACAGATTTTAGAGAACCAAGAGAAAAAGTAGGGAGACCAGTTTGGATACTGTTGCAAGAGTCAAGGCAAGAGATGATAGCCGCTTATAGACTAAGGTGGTAGCAGTGAGGATGGAGAAAATGGATCAATTTGAGACACATTATGGAGGAAGAGTCAAGAAGGCTGGCTGATGCTTTTGATGTTGGGATAAGGAAGAGGGAGAAAAACAAGAATGACTCTCTGATTTCTGCTTACATAGTTGGGTAGATGTGGAAGACAATAGGAAAGAAACTTTGTATTCTATCACAAGTTAATCACTAAAGGGATGTTGCCCTAAGCTTAAATTATATCTAATAGCCCATTTCTGGGAACCCTGCCTCCCAGATAATGAGCATTAAGTTAGCTCACAGGAAGCACTCTGGTCAGGCCCACCTGTGAATGGCTGCATGAAGGAAGAAATTAACACCTTCCCTCCAGGAGTCTGGTTGGAACCAGGACTTTACTTCCTCCCCTCTTAGTATAAAAGAAGCCTGAATTCTGACTCAGGGAAGATGGTTCTTTGGGACATTAGTCTACCATCTTTTTGGTCTGCTGGCTTTCCAAATAAAGTTGCTATTCCTGACCCAACAGTTCATCTTTGATTTATTGGCCTGTAGCGCAATGAGCAGTATGAGCTTGGATTCAGTAACAAAACTTGACAAGGAATAAATTTAGAAAGAAATATCAGGAATTGTGCTTTGCAAATCAACAAAATTATAATTGTAAAAGGAGACATTATGACCGATGTCACAGGAAAATAAAAGGATCGTATGAACAACTATTTATCAACAAACTGGACAACCTAGAAGAAACAGAAAAATTCTTAGAACTATACAACCTACCAAGACTGAATCAGGAAGAAATAGAAGATCTGAACAGACCAATTACTAGTAAGTAGATCAAATCAGTAATCAAAAATATCCTGTTGAAGGAGTTCTGTTTTGGATCCTTTGAATTTAAACATGCTTGGGGGACTTTCCTGGTTGCACAGTGGTTAGGAATCTGCCTGCCAATGCAGGGGACACAGGTTTGATCCCTGGTCTGGGAAGAGCCCACATGCCGCAGAGCAACTAAGCCTGCACACCACAACTACTGAGCCTGCGCTCTAGAGCCCAGGAGCCACAACTATTGAGCCCACATGCCACAACTACTAAAGTCCACGTACTTAGAGCCCATGCTCTGCAACAAGAGAAGCCACTATAGTGAGAAGCCTGAGCACTGCAATGAAGAGTAGACCCCACTCACCGCAACTAGAGAAAGCCCCCACGCAGCAACAAAGACCTGATGCAGCCAATAAATAAATTAATTAAAAAATAAAAAATAAACAAACAGCTTGGGAGATAAATAGGCAACTGGATAGAGAAGATGGGAAGTCAAAGGAAGGTGGGTGTCAGAGCCAAGAACAAAAGTGAGAGATTCCCTAAGTGTAGAGGGGAGAAGAGAGATGCCCTGGGATCAAGCTCTGAGGAAACCACTCTGTAGAGGATGGGTAGAGGAACATGAACTTGAAAAGAAAACTGAGAAGAGGCGAGAAGAGACGTGGGAGGAAAACCACGTGTGGTGTGGTGTTCTAGAAGTCAAGAGAAGAGAACCTGCCAAGCAGAGAGTATTCAGTTTTGACTAAGGCTGCTGACAGGTTGTATAAAGCAAGGGTGAAAGACAGCCCATTGCATTTGAGAATGTGGAGGTCACTGGTGAACTTGGTACAAGTGACATCAGTGGAGGGATTGAGTCAGAGCCAGAGTAGAGGGTTAATGAGTGAGGGGCATCTCATTTTACTCCGGGAAACCCAAAAGACAACAATAAAGCGATTGTATGTAACATAAACGTATAAGGATGGTGAGGATGGGAGAGGACGAAACCACCACAAAATTTTGAGAGCTGGAAACCAATTAGATTAGTTTTAACCGATTAAGCAGACTGAAAAAAGCTGAATTTGAAGTCAGCAGTGAGAAAACATAAAACCAACACAATTTATAGCTTCAGTCTCAGGAATTGGTGGCACCAGGAAACTTTAACCCTGCAGGTAAGGCAAGGGGGCTGGGAATTGGCATTAAAACAAGGAGAACCGGTTGAAAGCATTTTAAAAAGTAATTATATCTGCAGGATCACTACCATACCCTGAACAGTCTTTGAACTGCTCTTCCCTCTGGCAGAAGACTGATTTATTCTCCAGGAAGATTAAACACTGAGTCCCAAGACGAGGTACCAAGCCGGAAGACTGAGAAACTGTGAGCTTACTGGTGCCAAGACTCCTCAGGGATCTTTCCCTCCTCACCTTCCGGAACGCAGTCAGGGAGGATTGTCTGGGGAAATGAACCAGTCCAGAGGGAAGATACTTACATCAGGGTCATCCAAGGAAACAGCCTAGCCAGACTGCCCTCCTGTGAAGTTCACAGTTGATAAGCTCCACTCATGTGAACAAAGCTTCAAATCAGCTATTTGGTCCCCACTGTCAAGTATAAGCAGACAGCAAGTATTACAAGATATCTGAAGAGAGCCTTTAATATGAAAGAGTTGCCTGGAGAAAACTGAGACTATACACAAGGAAGAAAACTACCCCAAATTACTATTAATATCCTCCAGGTATCAGTGCGATATTGCAACCTTAGGGGGAAAAAAACCCAGAATGCAAGTAAAATAGGACCTTCAGAGAACAAACAACTAAAACCCCTAAGGTACAAGCTTCCAATTATAAATAAGTACTAAAGAGGTACAACACGATAAACATAATTAACACTGCTGTATGTTATGTACGAAAGTTTTTCAGAGAGTAAATCCTAAGCGTTCTCGTCACAAGGAAAAATATGGGGCTTTTTTCTATTTCTTCAATGTTGTATCTATATGAGATGGTGGATGTTCACTAAATTTATTGTGATAATTGTTTTGTGATGCATGTAAGTCAAATCATTATGCTGTACACCTTATGCTTTACCATGCTGTGTGTCAATTACATCTCAACAAAATTGGAAGAAAAAAATTCTGGTTATTTTTGCCTCGATTTTTAAAATTCCCAACAATCAAGAAAGTAAAATGTTAGAATAAAGGCAGGTTTCACTTGCAAGCTCTCAAAATTTTACCTCTCATACACTCTTCTCAAGAAGGAGAAAGCAAAAACAGGAAAGAAGAAGAGTTTGAATTCAGGCCCCAAGAAAAAGATGAAGAGAATCTCCAGGACGACAGGGGAGGGACCTCACAGGAGACAGTGCTCCACCAGGTCTGGAGGGTGGACTGGAAGAGACCTAAACTCGCAAAGGGCCGAAGGCTCTGGAAGAGATTTCTTTAAGAGGATAAAATTGAGAGGAGCGTTAAGGAATGACAGTTTGAAGTTGAACTGGTGATAAGTACATAGACAACTAAAGGAAAAACGTTATCCTAAGGAAAATGAAAAGCTGTATAAGGAAGAAAAAGTAATCTAGATCTACTACATGGCTCAGCTCCCAGGATCGCTCTGTAATCGATAAACACTGATTATCGAACTAAACAAATTTATGATATAACCATATGGGCAGGGTCCATGTGTGTGCTGTGGGAAGGGAAAAGAGTGGAGTTAAATTCCCATCTCCTCTAAGGGAAGATCAGTAGATACTGCTTAAAACTGAGGGATCGAGAAGTAGCATAATACTAGCATTTTTTGAAAAACCCAGAGTTAAATGCCAAAAAACAACAACAACAAAATCAGCTAAAAGAGTTAAAAGCAGTTGTCTGTGATAGAGGAAGCAGAATAGGGGACTGCTGTTTTTCACAAGTCTTGTAGAACTGCTTGACTCTTTAAAATACATCTGTGAATCACCTTGATAAAAATAGAAACCAAATAAAAACAGAGGTAAGTGGCAAGTGAAGAGGTGACAGTGACAGGTACAGACAAATGTTCTGAGAAATTTGGTTTGAAAGGGGAATAGAAAGGTGGGTTAGGGGTAGCTTGGGTCAAGGGCAGGTTTTTTAAAGATGGGAAATCGAGCACATGAACCATGAGGATTATCCCCCTGGGAGGGAGAAATTGATGGTGCTGCAGAGGGAGGGCTCCAAAGGGAGCAAGGTCCCTGAGAAGATCAGAGGCATGGGATCCAAAACCACAGGGTAGGGATGAACTTTCATATGGAAGGAACACCTCCTTCATGGAAATGAGAGGGGAGAAAAAGATAGTTGCAGATGCAAATAGAATTGTAGGGTTTGCCACGACTCTGCTTCTCATCTTGTCAGGCCTCAGTGAGACACGCAGAGCAGAACACAGTGCAATACACTGGCAGTTCTCTGAGAATTAGCTCACAAACTATAACCAGGTGTGTTCCTTCAACCCTCCTACGGTGTGGCGTGCCAAACTGCCTGTGCCTGATAAATAACTCTCACGACGAATGTGTTTCCCTTTTATTTCACAGAAATAAGAACATCTACATTGGAAAACAAAAAGACTTTCACTGCTCACCTGTTGGATTCAATCTTCTGGTGGGCCCTCTCCACCACCTCCTGCTGCAAAACAACTACATTGTAGGTATAGCATCCTTACGGATGCCATGTTGGTCTTGTAGGAAATGGGGGACCTTGCCAAGGGACCCCTTCCCCACAAAAAAGAGAAAACTATAAGCGGAAGTTCAAGCAAGGGGGAACAGAATTGCCAAGGAGCAAATGATGTCAGCAGTGTGGTCATCCAGACACCACCCCGTGGGCCAGCGGCAAGGAGAGGGAGCCGAAGCAGAATCTTCCATTGAGCCAGAATTCTGGAAGAAGTCTAAGTGGTTCCAAGTTGGCAGCGCCTCTGGCTCTTGGCAGAAGCGGATGCAAAGCTTCCCTGAAGAGCACGCCTCCAATTTAAGCCTGGAAAATTCCCATAGGTGAAGCTCTATCAAATACGGGCGCACACTCAGAGATCAACAGGCCTACCAACAGGGCAATGCCACCATGAGTCACAGATACACTTTAAAGAAGAGACAGGAAAAAGAGATAAAAAACCAGTTTGATGCTTTCCCAAGTCTGGCCTTTGGAACACACATACCACTATCACCTGCGTGCTCAGGAACACGCACATTCTTGGTTCCCTTCCAGACCTACCGGGTCTGGGCTCTGGGGGTTGAGCCTGGGAATCTACATTAATGCTCACTCCCCACAGAGCGAAAACCGGACCGCTGATCACACGGACCTGGCTTTCCCTTCCACAGTCATACTCCCATAGCTTTTCCCGTCCATTCAAGATGTGGACGTAGCAGGCCCATCCAAAAGCTAAAGCAAAACTAACAAAATAGCTAAACAAGATAGCACCCCTAGTGCTGGCAAGACCTGGGGACCGACCTGGTTCGGGTGCAGCGCGCCTCCTGTCAGACCACAGCATGGCCCTAGTCTGTCCAGCCCCTGAGCCCAGGAAATATCATTGTGCTGGACTCCTGGTCACACTTCAGAGATTATGGGGCACAAAATACTGTGGTTGAAGATGACGAGAAGTGGAGCCATAATAATTACTAATGTTATAATAGCTTCCTATAGACTGTGTTCATTAGGAATTTAGAAGTGCTTAAAGAATCCCTAAGCGGGCTGTCAGGAGACACTTTGCAGGTGCGACCAAGGAGGGCTGGGAGAAGAACTCGTAAGGAAGAGAGAGTCAGGCATAAGCTAGGTCCAAAGTCAATGAGCCCATTTCAAATAGAAGAGCTGAATTTGGTACAGCAGAGGCTGATTCTAATTTACCAGGGCCAATCCCCAATGGCCCTTACCCTAGACAGTACTGGGAAAACAAAAGAGCAAAAATGCAAAGAAAAGTGCCGCTTTGAAGTTTTGTAGCTAAAGAAGTCAGGCTAAGAGGAAAATGGAAAATGCCTTGTGGGGAAATTGGCAATGACGGCAATAGCCAACCAAAGTCGAATGGCTACTATGTGCCAGGCAGGATGTAGTGTTACAACAGTCGTATCTGGCAGGCATTGCTGTTATTATTTTACAGATGAGAAAACAGAATTCAGAGAGGTTGAATAACTTGTTCAATATCACACAGCAGTAAATTATGGAGCCAAACTCGAACCCAGGACGGCTCAACTTCATAGGCCATGTTCTTAAATTTTTTTTCTGATATGACTGTTTAATGGTTAAGGTTTAGAAGAGTTATTAGTTATTACAGTGAGAATTCCTTCTCTCACCACTACTGCCAGTTACCCAGCTCCCCTCCTCATAGACAACCCATGTCATTAGTTTATGTGTGATATTCCCAAGATATTTTATGGATTTTGTTTTGCTATATAAGTGATAAGATTATACACACTGTTCTGAACATCACACTCTTCACTTGGGAAGATGTCCTGTGAGTCCCTCTGTGGCAGTACATGAAGAATTTCCTTGCTGTTTCCAGCTGCAGGGTTTACTGCTGCGGAGGTGCCACGATCCTGTTTAGTTTCTGGCAATAGACTTACCCATGTTTCCATCCCTTGAGTAGCCACGTAGCCGATGCACTTTACTCTGAGCAAACTCCACTCCCTCCGGAGGGATCGCGAGACCCTCCTGTGACAATTAGACTCCTTTAAGCTGCAAGACACATTGGCACTCTCAGGTTGCCTTGGCCCGTGGGGGTTTATTGTGAAGACACTAGCAAGAAAGGACATGGAAACGGCTGGAGAAGAAGGAGGCACAGCTGCCCCGCCCAGGCACCCTTGCCCCCCACCACTGGGAGGTGCGCCAGGAGCCACCCTCCCTCTGCTGTCAAGGCTCCCAAGCCCTCAGCACCTGAGTCCAGACCTCCGCACAGGAGAGGGCAGGGTCTCCAGCACCTGGCCCCCTGGGCAGGCTTGGGGAACTGCTGGCCAGTCAGCTGCCCCAGGAGCACAGCCCACCCCTAGTGCCCCCAGGGGTAGCCAGGGTGATGGGTCAAGTGGGAGAGCGTGAGCGGCCTGTGCTAAGGACCCGTTTCCTCAGGATGGGGATGGGCTTGGAAACCCTTGCTCAGAGCGGAAGAGACTCCTTAGCGGTACACCCTCCCCAGGAATCCCGGAACTGCCCAGCAGGAGTCTGCGGGGCCTGCAATTTCTGGCCAGCCAGGGAGGCCAGAGGCAGAGTCCCTCTTGAAGTTACCTTGTTTTGAGGGCCAGGCTGATTCAGTCCACGGGAAAAAAACTGATCACATGGAACCCCTTACCAGGCTTTCTAGTTAAAAAACAATTTGACAAACCTTAACTCATCAAAGTCTCCTGAGGCAGGCGTTAGCGGTAGCGTTCTCATTTTACAGATAAGAAAACTGAGGCTTAGAGAGGTTGCCCAAGATCACACAGCCAGTAAATGATGGAGCTGAGACTCAAACCAAGGTCTTCTGACTCCAGTTTGCCTCCTTCTGACTTCTCCTCGCAAGACTTTTTGTTGACTCTCTTTCCCCTGCTCGCCTCCCGAACGCTGACACTCGCAGGGTCCTCTCTCAGCCCTCCATTTTCCCTCTCTCTGTGCACTCTCAGGTTGCTCTCATTTACTTCCTTCCTTGGTTTAATTCCCAAAACTTGATGACCCCTGGGTTCTCTCTCCAGCTCAGACCTTCCTCTGAGCTCCACACCTGTATATCTACATCCTACATGTGGCTGCCCAAGTCACCTCCAGTGCAGCGTTTCTAAAACGAAACTCACTGTCTTTCTCCTTCAATGGCTCCTCCTTCTGTGTTCTCTGTCTCAGGAGCAGTAGCTTCCACGTATTAAGCATCGACCACGTGCCAGTCACTTTATACTGGTGAGATGGTATCATCCCATTTCACAGATGAAGAAACCAAGGCTCAAAGGTGTGAGCTTACTTGCACAAACTATAATATTAAGTAGCTGACAGAGCCAGGATGCAAACCGGATTTTCTGCATAGCTTTCACTGGGCTAGGCTGTCAGGTAAACTGTAGGGCCAGAGCTTTTCACTCTCTTAAACAAGCCAGAAGTCACAGGTCATCTTCCCACCCCCCAGCCCCAGCTTCTCACCCTCACAGCTGCTCCAGAGCCAAGTTCATCCCCAGTTCTACCTCCTAAATGTTTCTCAGGTCGTCAAGCCTTTCCTCCATTCCCATGACCACTCCAGTCCTGTAGGTCAGCCCCTAAATGATTTCTCCCCCATTACTGAAATAGTTTGCTAAGAGTTTGTCTCTACCAACACTCCCCCCCACTTCAAATCTCCTCTCCCTGAGAAGGGGCTTTTAGAAAAATTCACCTGATTATTGCCCCTAAGAGCCTCCAAAGACTTCTTATTACCTATCACCTTGAGGATGAAACCCCAACTCCCTGTTCCTGCCACTGTCTGTCCATTCAGGGTCTCTGCAAATGCCCATGGCATCATTGATAAAAATGGCTTAATCTCTTGAAGGTTTCCACTAAGCCAATATGCATACACCCTCATCGCACATTGCACTGAACCTGGCCATAGATACTGTATTCCAATGATCTACAGAATAATCCTGCGTGAGAGCCATTTGTATGCAAAACAGAGAAAGGCTGAAATACGCAGGAACTATTGACAAGTCTACAGTGATCCATCACGCTATTATTTGCCCAATAGAGTGTGTTTATATTGTCTTGGGTACCATGTAATTTGGTTTTATGACAGTGTAGGCAATTAGACCCAGGATGGCAGGATGTGAGTGTTGCTGAATGATTTATTACTCCACACCTCAGGGAGAAGTGCACTTCATAAACTTTCCAAAACTGTTTGAGAGAGAGCATAATTTGTGCTCTGCAGGCAAAGCTTTCTGTTGTTGGATGCACACGGACATATTAAAGGCTCAGAAAAACCCAGCTATGCAGAAAGTGAAGCAGTTTTGTTCTCAGGAATTTTGTTCACAGTTTTCTCTCTGCATATCTATCTAGTAATATCTCCTGAAAGCATTCTCCCTCCACAGATGTTTGGGGGAAGCACTGAAATGGAATGCAGAGGCCCTCAAAGCTTCTGGAATTTCACCTACTTTGATGTCAGGATGCAAGTGCAGAGCTGCCACTCTCTGCCTGGAACAGCTCTGGTTAACTCCTGCTGGTCCTTCAAGATTTGGTTCAGGTGTCACTTCCTTCTAAAGCCATCAGACACACAGACACACACACATTTGTGACATGTAATCATATGTGATCCCATAACACTTCTCTCTCATAACACCTCTCTCTCATAACACTTCTCTGTATTTTCTGTTGGTTGATAGAAAATTCAGCTCAGGCTAGAACCTGAGGAGAATGTACAGGCTCAGACACTGGAGGCATCCTGACTGCAGCAGCTCCTGCCTTAACCCCTCTGGGTTCAAGTTTAGCAGGAAAGCAGGCTCCTTCAGCAAGCCCACCTCATCAGTCACATGGCCACTCACTGTGTGTGCAGAAATTAGTTCAGGATTGTTAGCACCTGTGGCCTGGACCACAGGTGCCACCTCTGAAGTTGACAGGAAGCAGCCTCTCAGGTAGGGGATGGTTTCCAAGAAAAAAGGTGGGGGAAGGTGGGTATGAGATGGCTGGGAACCATCAGTGCACAGCCCAGAGCAAACACAGCCGGAGTTTTGTTTACTTACCGATCTCCCTGGCTGACTGTGAACTCTGCGAAAGTGGACCAGGTCTCATCTCCACATCCAGCCCCAGCACCTTACCTGGCATATGTTGTTTGGAACAAAATGATAAAATGGGGCTACAGAATGTTCAAAGCGAGACTCCTACCTTGAAAGAGTTTATAGTCTAGTCCAAGAGTTCGTATTCATACAGTAAAAATCAATGAACCACATGCAGGTGATAGGATACAAGTGCCAAATGAGTGATTGGGGTTTTGTCAAAAGAATTCAAAGAAGGGACAGAGGAAGGGGGCCACAGAAACCTGCAGCCAACGGCCCTACTCTCACTAGCCCCCCGGGTCTCAGGAGGAACGTCAAGCAAGCTACCCCTGCAGGGGCCTGCATCCAGGTGGCTGGCTTGCCCCTGCAGAGCTCCTGGGAACTGGGTTTTCCAGCCTCAGTCTTTGAAATTCTTGGCTTTGAAATCTGAAACCCTAGGCCTCTCCTATTGCTAACTCAAGATTCAACCTAAATAAAATTAATGAAAGAGAACAATGGTTTCTAGCACCCCATATTTAATAATTGTTTAAAACATGTTCCTATGTGAATATTTGTTTAGCCACAATAAAGAGAGTGGGCTCTGCTGATCGTTTTATTCCCAGGAAAGGAGGCTCGAAGGTAAATTTATCTAACTATAAGCTCTTTGTTAAGAGAGTAAGATTCAGTATGGTACAAACAGAAAAACACCTTCATTCTGACCACTGCTTCTTTAAGTAACTTGAACTTGTTTTTCCCTGTCCCTGCATGAATTCCAGGAAAAGTCCCATCGATTTTACAGTCATTCTGTTTATTAATGAATCGTCTCCTTTTTCAAGGATCGGAAAGTCCAGTTCAGTCTACCTCAAAGCTATAACCCCACATCCAATTTACAACGCAGGCCTGACTTGATCTAAGAAACTCAGAATAAGGGAGGAGGGGCATGGTGGACTTCTCCCCAGTTCACTTTGCTCAAGCCCTCTTCTGATCCCCCCAGACTTGGAGCAGAGAGCGGGCACAGGGAACCCCAACAGAATGCTTGATCAGTGCGGGTGTCTGGAACTAGTGCCTGGGTGTGTCCTGCCCAGGTGCTTACTCCCTCCCACGGGGAGCTTCCGCAGGTCCCTCGGAGATCCCTCTGTGAGGACATAGGGCACGCAGGCGCTGCTCCTCAAGCTGCTCACTTACAGTGGCCCCCAGCCCTGGCTTCTGCCACCCTCCCCACCCTGAGTCGCTCTGCTGGGGTCACCTTGCCTTGCAGATAGATGGTCCTTTGGGGCAAAGTCCCTTTCAAGGCAACTCAGCGCCAGCTCTCTTCTGCGGGTCCTCCTGCCATCATGGAAACTCCCTGTTGAGCCCCGTGGTCCTGAGTGCAGCTCGCTGCCATGCACCCATCGCTTCATCCCGCCACCCTAGGCCATTCCAACCAGGCTCTGCCTTTATGGCTTGAAATGTGGCTCGAGTATCAGTCTCTTTGTCCCTCCAGCTCTGGAGGGTAGCTGTTGAGCTCTCTGTGAGCATTTCGAAGCCTCAGAGTTTCACTGGGCCTTCTTGTGGGGACAGGGGTGGGGAGATGCAGACAGTCAGGGGTGTGGGGGAGAAACACCTGGCCCATTCCTGCACAGCTCTCATGCAAAAGACCTCCTCCCCACCTGTCTCTTGCGGGACCCCCCAGCCTCGTCTTACGTAGTCTCCAGGCAGGTGACGGGCTGACGGTCTCAACACCGATCTCATAATCTCTTAGTTGAGGCCTAGATAAGCAGCTTCCTATTTTTCTTTTTCTTTGGGGGGTCTCTGCTGAAACTCTGAACCAACAGGCCAAGTTAGTTGCATCTAACACCGTGGGACATGATTCACAGCAGGCTTTCAAACAGTTTCCACTGCGCCTCACTAGCATCCCAAGGGATGGAGGGCTCAAGCGTGTCTGGTGCATCCTCCCGTGTTACCGGTGAGGCAAGTGGAAACGTGAGTTACCCAGCTACAAGCAGAGAGGAGGGGAGGCTGAACCCAGCTCCTGTGACTCCATCTGAATGCTCTTTCCGTGGCAAGAGGCCAGTGTGTGGGGCTGGAATAATTGTCCCAATGGCCACCTGGGGGCAGTCACCAGCATGCTGGTCACTGTGGCCCACAGCCCAGGCAGAGGGGACCATGGAGGCCCTCCCCTCACTCATCGCCTCCAGCCACAGCGTCCTTCTGACCTGTCTTCAGACACTCCAAGCTCTTTCTCTTGCTAGGACTCCTGTATTAGCTTTCTGGGGCTACAGGAACAAAGTGCCACAAACTGGGTGCTAAAACAACTGAAATGTATCCTCTCACGGTTCTGGAGGCTACAAGTCTGAAATTAGGTGTCAACAGCGTTGGTTTGTTCTGATGTTCTGAGGCTGGACCTGTTGCGTGCCTCTCTCTGCTCTGGTGATGGCCAGAAATCTTTGGTGTTCCTTGGTTTACAGATGCATCACTCAAATCTCTGCTCTGTTACTTTCTCCCCATCACACCTCATGGAAGCCCACACTTAAGGTAGATGGAAATCTGATGAATGTACAAAGGCCTCTCTCTAGTATCCCATTCTGATAACTGCCGGCTCCACAATGTCTATTTTGAAACAATGAATTACAATTCAGGCCCATCTTCCTCTGCCTGACCCTTAATTGAGGGTGGTAACCTGGTCAGAGAAGGGCGATGTCCCTGCCTTTACCTAGCAGGAGCAATGGCTCATGTGACCAAGAGGCGGGTTTTCTCTCTACGTTAAGTAAACACTGACAAGAGTTAGGTGATCTTCCTACACCCTACACTGCCTTGTTTGGAGGAAGAATTTGACTTCACCACATACAAAACCTGACAGGTATTTCTCCCAAATGAATCAGTGGGGAGGAGCAAAAGTGACTTTTTTTTTAAAATTTATTTAAAGAAATGTAATATTTAAAGAGAGACGTTTCTATTCCCCCTCCTTGGGGAAGGGAGCCCGTAATTTTCCTATCAACTCTGACACGTGTGAATCACAGCCCTTTCGTTCCTATGAAAGCATCATGAGTCATCACCGACTCTGCTAGCTGTGGGCTGCGCTTTCTTCTTCCGACAGGGGAGGCTTTCCCCGGAGAAGAATGCTGGGAACACACCACTCCCAGCTGCGTGTTATTATGAGCCAGGCCCCTGTCTACTTCTGCGCAGGGCCTGGGGACGGACTAGGATGACCTTAATGCCCGCTTGAGCTTGTGACATATTCAGAGGGCTCTGCGGAAGGGCTGCACTCCCATCTTCATAGGAACCAGGTCACCTTGGCTGAGAAAGCAAATTGCACTTTTTTATTTCAAAATAAAGTGCTTGAAGAAAAACATGATCCGTCCTTGAATTAACTTTACTGAAGTACACATTATATACAATTAGCTACACCCGTTTTATGTATACAGGTTGTTTTGATCCACGGATACACCTGTGAAACCTCCACCCGAATCAAGACATAGAGCATCTCCATCATCCCCCAAAGTTCCCTGGTGCTCACCTGCAGTCAGTCTCACGCACTTCCACCCCAGGCAGTCACCCAGCTGCTTTCTATTGCTATAGATTAGCTTGGCTTACTATAGCATTTCATCCAAGTGGAATCACACAGTGTATCCTCTTTTGTGTCTGGCTTCTCTAGCTCAGTATAATGTTTTTGAGACTCACTAAGTTTACTGCATGTGTCAGTTATTTATTTATTCTAATGGCTGAATAGTGTCCCATTGTATGGATAGATCACAACTGTCTTATCTACTTACTTGCTGATTGGCATTTGGGTTCTTTCCAGGTTTTGGCTAGCACGAACACAACTGCTATGCACATGAATGTACGAGTCATTCCATGGAAATATGCACTCATTTCTATCACATACCTACTTAGAAGTGGGTCAAACTGCTTTTTTAAGAGTTCATCAAATGTGAAGCAGGCCATGATCAGGAATTTGGAGGAAATCTGAACATTGCAAGTGATTATAAAAGAAATTATTATAGTGTAATACAGTGAAAATCCAAACGATGTGGGCTCCTGTGGGATGGGTGATATGATAGCAGGTACGGAGAGTCCTGGAGTCCAGGTATTTAACAATACCTCATTTTTCTCCAATCTGCATGAGCTTGGACAAGCCCCTTAACTTCTAGAACCATCACAAA
Organism: Hippopotamus amphibius kiboko; assembly: GCF_030028045.1. Taxonomy (NCBI): domain Eukaryota; kingdom Metazoa; phylum Chordata; class Mammalia; order Artiodactyla; family Hippopotamidae; genus Hippopotamus; species Hippopotamus amphibius. The sequence continues at coordinate 140,356,315 of NC_080190.1, read as the reverse complement.
ATAAGTATCTGATCCTTCACTGAGCTTTAAGATCTTCTGCTGGAAAATCTTGGATCCTTTGAGAGAACTTTAGCTGTAAAAAGCCAAGGTGGTGTATGCTATACTTACAAATATGGACTTAATGCAGGAGGTCAGGCACAGAACAGATATACGGTGGGTGCTATTGGGGAAATATAACTAAAAACAAAATCTTCTCCCAAACCAGAAATTCTCTCCACAAAGGTAATAGAGAACAAAATCAGTTTTGTTATTGAATAAGCATTAAACCAGAATGGGATGCACCGCACAGGCAATCCACCGAGAAGTACAGAGGCGGAAAGAAATCTCACCCTTTTAGGGAGCCGTGCAGATGCAACCCATTACATACATGTTCTCAGGAGAAATCATCACTAGTCCTCAAGTTAGAGGACTCGATGGCACCATTGGTCACACACAGCTCATCCTAACTTTACCTGGTAATTGGCGTGACCATCTGTGTTAGATAATTGGCTTTATCCAGAGGAAAAACAAAGTTCTCCTACTTCATGACGGCAGGTTGTTTTGCAACTCAGAGGGAGGGAGGCTTCTGGCCTCCCACCTAAGCTGGAAGACAGGGGCCATCTCCCTTGGTGTTCACATTTCAAAGAGATGCCTGAGGAAGACATCCCTGGGTTGTTAAAGGGACAAAATGCCAATCTCATCTTCAAAAGGATTTAAATATCTTTCAAAGAAGGGAGAAGGTACTTACAATGACAAGTTTTCTGGGGTCAATGCCCAAAGAAAAAGGAGGAAAGGGAAATCTCTTCCTTTATTTTCAACAGGGAGAATCAAGGCTCTTGTTTTTAATCTGCGTTTGCCCTGAGAGGACAGTGAATGTTCCTTACAATCCCGTATCCCCCAGTCTGGGGCCTCGGAGTTTGGTGTGAGGCTCCCACCCCTGCAACCTGACTCACACAATGGCCTCCGTGCTTAGCGCTCTGATCTCATCTTTTCCATCTCCAACTCATTTTTATTCATGAGGTCTCTTCTCCTAAGTAACCACACTCCTTTTCCCTCCCACCGCCTAGCTCAAGGGTCCCTGCAATCCTTCCGAGCCCCAGCGACATCCCTGACTGGCCGCTCTCCTCCAGAGGCCCCGGGGTCAGGGGGGACGTAAGTGTCGCAGGGGCACTGGGGCCAGCCACTGTCTGTTCCATGAGTCAGCCTCTGTGCTGGTAACAGAGAAACTCACTAGCTCCAAACCCGGCCATGAGCTGCACCCTCTTTCCTGAGCCGATTCCCCTATTGTTGGGTCTGAAAACAGACATCTGTAAGCTGCCCAATCCAATTACGGTACTTCCTTTCTCTCTAAAATGCTACCAATTTCTAAATGTTTTTAACCGAAATTGGGTGGCTTCCCTTTCTAATTAACTCAAGTGGCCTCTTTGCTGAGGGGGGTGGCTATCATTACCCCATTTCACTCTGAAAGGACTGTTTAAAACTGGGGAATGTACAAGGTGACCTTTTCATCACCCCCTTGTTTATCTGGGCTTGGTTTTGGGGAAGAGAAGGAAGGGCATGGCTGGACAGAGGTGTAGTTTTACCCCCTTGGCTGTGAGGGCTGCACGGTGACCTACGTGTGTCCTTTCGTGCATTTCAGGCCTGTGGAGAGTAGCTGACTCAGTGGGTGCAGGGTCAGAGAGTTTGTGTTTGGTGGCGTGTGACACTGCAGGAGGAGGAAGACGGTTGATACCGTCATTATTTAAAATCACTTCCACCCACTGGGCTGAGTCACTAGAACGTCACTGCCTGGGATTTTGCATCCGTCTCAAAAATATACCTCTGCAGAGCTTGCCACGCTCAGAGCATGCCTGTTCCCTCACTCAGGCCCCCTTAAAAGGAAGCTGCGTGGAACTTGCGCACAGCTACCCTCTGCCAAGTGCCTCAACTCTCCCCCTGCCTCTTCCTGATGCTGCCTGTCTGTGTAGCACTTGACATGCCCACCTGAGCACTGAGGGGAGGGGGTGCTAGCCCCTCACTTCCACACGCAAGAAAATGAAGATTCCAGGAACCAGAGAGCAGCCTGGGCCGGAATCCGGGTTTCCTGCCTTCTGGTCTGTTCCTGAACCAACAGGAGAGGAAAAATGATCTTTGGGTCTGAAAACATGGACCCCCCCCCACCCCCCCACCCCCAAAAAAAAATTGCACCTGCAGTAGCCAAATGAACAGAGACAAAAATCCACTTTGGCTGAAATGATTTGAACACTTAGCATTTGATTTCAGATTTCAAAACAAATGAGACCATTTCCTGTTTTTCTTTCTACCCCAGACTGTGATAAATATTCTCTCCCTGCCTCACCAAGTCCAGAACAAGAGCCTCCCTATAAAGGCTTGGCTGGTTTCCAGAATACTTGTGACTATGCACAAGGAAAAGAAGGATTTCCCAGCAGTAGGTTCTAGTGGTTCTAAGAAAGCAAACTTGGGGAAGAGTCCCGTGTGACCTTGGGCAGGTGACCATGACTCTGTCTCTGGTTACTTACAGTTAAGATTGTTATGAGGATTGTTATGGGTTGTTATGAGGATTAAATGAGATAATAAATGTAAACCACTTAGTAAAGGCACTTATTAAGGCTTCTATAAATGTTGATGATAATATTATAATTTTTCAATAATTATCTCACACTACATATCTGATCAATACTGGATACTGTGAATAACAGCTCTGGTCTTACTTTTTCTAAGCACCTTCTATGACAGTCCTCTAAGATAACCTTTGTGATGTAAAATAGATAGCTAGTGGGAAGCAACTGCCTAACACAGGGAGATCAACTCCATGATTGCTGATGACCTAGAGGGGTGGGATAGGGAGGGTGGGAGGGAGGCTCAAGAGGGAGGGGATATGGGGAAGTATGTATAAATATAGCTGATTCGCTTTGTTGTACAGCGGAAACTGGCACAACAATGTAAAACTATTATACTCCAATAAAGATAAAAGAAAAAAAAAACATTCCCTGACAATAACATTTGAGAACTCAATTGCATAAAACATGCATTTGTATATATTCTTAATAGGAGCACATTTACTATTTCAATAAATACTTGATTAAAATCTTAAAAAAAAAGATACCATTTGTAAAAGATATTTAAGCATGTATCTTAAACTCTACTTCCAATAACGCTACAACAAAATCTCCTACAATGAAAACATTTATTTTAGGTCTGTCGTGTGGGTAACTGGAGCCCCCTACTGTTAGGGGAGCCCTAACTACCTGGTTTTGTTTTGTTTTTTTCCATTCAGTTCTCAGACAAACTCCTAAGAACCTTCCAGGAGTCCTGGAAAGGCTCAGGATTGGTTAACCCATGACAACAGGTCCCACACTGCTAAGAGCAGGAGAAAACCAGCCCTCTCCGTAGTAACGGCATGCTCTCCAGGAGTGGGGCGAGCTGGGATTTCTTGCTGCTTCTTGAGTATTGCAGAGCCTCCTCCCCAGAAAGGAGCCTCCAACCTCCTCACCTCCCCCCAAAACAGCTTAGCCCCCTCTCGCTGCCCTTCTGTACCCGAGGTCTCTTGGGGGCTCTTTGCTGCGTGGATACCAACCAGAACTACTCACGGCAGACACCTCATCGTCCCCACTCTGCTCTGCTCCGAGGAACGGAGAGAGTCTGGGAGCCTCCCTCGGCCTCTACCCTTTGGAAAGTGAGGTCTAAAGCAGCCAGCGGAGGGATCCAGCCACGTGACGCTGGCATGGGTTGGAGGAGAGACGCGCCGTCCGCACGCAGTGGCTGCACAGCGTTCAGACCCGCAGTCCCACCGCGGATGAGTGGCTGCTCCCATGAAAAGTCCAGGTCCATCTGTTTGCTCACCTGGGAACTATAATAATCACATAACAATAGACAGAGGTATACCGCACTCAGAGCCAGGCATGGTTCCGAGCACGTTACTATATTAACTCTTCAGTCTTGTCCTCAGGCCCCAGGATGGGCAGAGTCTGCAATCCCTCCAGGTCCTGGGGAGAGGAAGCATGGCAGGTAAGAGGAGGAAGGAAAGAAGAGAGCTTTCTCTTTTCTGGAACCTCTGCGGACTTGGAACCCGTCCCCGCCTGCTCTGAGACGTTCCGGCTTGACAGCAATTCAGCGGATCTTCTACTTCAGAACTCTGCGTCCCCACGTGCTTTCCCCCTGCAACGCCTCGTGTCTGTCCCCAGCACCATCGCCAGACCACCAGCTGACCCCGAGGTCATGCTTGCCTTCTCTGAGCCTCAGTTTTCTAGATCATCGTCAGCACCCTAACCTAAGTGGCTGCCTCCGTGTCCTCTTACCCCAGAAGAACAGAAGGAACCTCAATCCATAAGGAAAAGTTCAAAATGGATCCCTGAGCTGGAAAGTAAATAATATTTTGAGTTCTTTCAAAATTTCCATAGGGGGAAAACAACAACAAAAACCCCATGAGCTTTTCCAGAGTCAGAATTTTTTCTTTTGCTTTGTATCTCATACAGCGAAAAGTGACCGACACAAAATAGCCACTCAACAAGTGTCTACCCTGGAAATGAGTGAGGGATATATTCATCCCACTGAGTACACTCAGAGCTCCCTTTGAGAATTTCAAGGTTCAGTGTGTAGTCGATGAGGAGCTGGTGGGCATTTCTAACCAGAACAGGGTACCAATACATGAGTGCAGAGACTGTGAAAAAGAAATACGTTGACATTGTGGAATTATAAAATCCCTTGTCCATCTGCCAAACACAGTTTGAGGGCAGATGTGTTGATGATAAGGGCAGAAACAGGCTGTCCCTTAGAACCCCTGTCAGTTGAAGGATTTCCCACCAGGTCAAAATTTCAGCGAGATTCCGCAAGGGGTCAGTAACGGAGCTGGGAGAAGAAATGAAGCGCTAGCTTCTCTCAGTGCTGGCAAACCTACAGGAGTCCCCAGAATGAGCTCCTACAGCCAGAGCCCCCAACTGACACCGGCATGCCCAAGAGAAAGACCCATGGAGATACAATGCGAAGGGAGAGATGAACAGATTGAGAGCAGCAGGATTACCTGCTAAATCTGTTCCTGGGAAAGGGAGAGAAAAAAGTCACCCAAAGGGAAACTCGAGATCGTGGAGAGGCCATATCAATGCATAGAGAGTTGAGGGCACTGGAGAGGCCAAGCAAAGAGGTGCACTTTTAAAATAACCGATAATTGTATGTCCTTTTGATTAAAAATTATTATTTTACCGAGTTTTTTCAAATGCAAATTTTGGTTTCCTTTGTTCAGCAACAGCAAAAAAATATTCATTGTCATATATTCAATGTTACTGTAGCCTTTGAGGAAGAGGAAATGCACCAGAAGCTGAGTTCGAATGAATCCAAAGAAAACTCCATTGCCCAGTACCTGTGGGAATGCATTTTGAATTTTCAAGATTTTCCCAAAATCCATACACATTAGCTGCTTGATGGGCAGGCAGTTAGCTTTAAAAGCAGGCCTCTGCTTCGCTGTCTACCATAGCATCAAATAAGCCAAGAGGCAGGTTGGGACCCCTACAATCAATTATCCTGGACACGGCATCAGCCAGCTGGGCATTTGGAAGGGCATCAATGTAGAGGCATTTTTCTAAGCTCCCCTGGTCCAGAACAGGGCCCTCTCCAGTCTGGCTGCCCACTAGCTCTGGAAACAGGTCTCCTCCTAGTTTGCCCCTCGCTCATTCCATTCCAGCCACCCTGACGTGAACTGTTTTTATCCACGCCCAGCGATCTCCTGCCTCAGGGTATTTGCACTTGCTGCTCCCTCTGCTGGGACGCTCCCACCCCACGTATCTGTACCCCACCCCTCCTTCAACTCCCTTGTTCAAATCTCTCACTTTCTCAGGAACCCTGACGTCCCATTTAAAACTACAACCCCTCCCCCTGCATCTCCAGCTTTATTTCTCTCCATCGCATTTGTCATTGTCTTCCCTTCTCTGTTTGACTTGGTTTGTTGGTTGTCTTACTTCCCCTTCTGGAGAGTAAAGTCCTTGAGGGCAGGGATTTCTTTCTGCTTTGTACACTGCTACATCCCTAGCACCTAGACCCTGGCACACAGGATGCTCTGAAAATACTTCTTAACTAGATGAAGCAAATGAAGAGTATTTATTGGACGTAAGAGTGACTTTAGCTTTTTGACAGATCACAAAGGGGCAAAGCTTACAAATTTTAAATGTTATTTGTGATTTTCACCCACGTCCTCCTCGAAATATTACTATTATGAACGTTTATCACAAGCATCTCTAAAAAGACTAGAGTTTTAAAGACGGATACAAGCCTTAAAATAGTAAATGCTATTGTTCCCGTTCTGTTTTTCTTTTCTTCTTCTTGTCTTCCTCATCCTCTCCACCATCACCATCACCTTCCCCCACCCCACCCCTGCCTTCCACTACAATGTATACATCCTCTTGGATTTTTCCCTATGTAAGCATCTAGACTATTTTGTAAATTGAAAAATGCCATGATGGAAGGAGAAAAAGAAGAGTCTGTTTTTAGTGTTAAAAGCCTAGGCCCTGAGAAAATTCAGAGCACAGAAAAATCATGAGTATGGGCCAGATATTTAGACCCTCAGACCAGAAAAAGATTTTTCAGGCTGTTGGGGGCAGAGACTAGGAGGACGACAGGAATGAGGGGGAAAGGGAGAGGTCAGCAGAGCCCAAGACAAGGGGCCCTCCTACCTGAAAGGGTCTCTGGTTGAGGAGCTAAGTCCGCATTCTCAGTCTCCACCCCAGTGGGCAGCAAACACACACCAGGGCTGAGGGGTTCTCCCACTGACTTCTTCTTGTTATAACACTTTTGGTGGCAAATAACACATCTGTCTAAAGATAGCTTAATAAGAGAGACACTTATCTGAAGTCCCCCCCCCCCCTTTTTCTTTAGGCCTCGCCTTGCGGCATGTGGCTCCAGGCATCACATCCTCATATAACTGCATCCAGCAAAGAATGAAAGGAGATGGGAGAGAAGAGTTCTTCTTGTGCATACTTCTTTTTAGCGGGAAGAAAATCTTACCTAGACAGTATTCAGCAGTCTTCTGTTTACATCTCATGGGTGAGGACTGGGTCACCTGCCCACCCCAGCTGCAATGGAGGCTGGGAATATCTGGCATATTCCTTCTCTATCGTGGGAGGTGAGTTCTTCCGACACGGTATGAAGGGAAAAGGAAAATCTGGACTACTCTATGGAGAGACAACCAACAAGGTAAGCCACAGCCTCTCTGATACCAGGATGTCTGTCCTCCATTAGCCATCCTCCACCCCACCATTTACACAAGACTTGGTCCTTTTCTCACTTACACTTTAATGTCCCAGGACAGGCATAAAGCCTCTTCAAGGAGAGGAGGTCCCTAGACACTTGTCGAGGTGATGGCATTGGAGGAGGGAAACGTCCCACATTTGTACCTGGAGAGCTAAGGGGAGCACTTGCTCAGAATTCAACTCCTTGCTACCCCTTCGAGGCAGGACACAGGGGCCTCACCAGCCCATATCACACTAGAACATGGGAGGCTCTCAGCCCGTTCAGGCCCTGCCATCAGAATGATCACTAGCGAAATACCGTGAATACCATTAGAAGTGTGAGTCCAAAACTGAATGTTTTTACTTTGCAGCTGGTACTTTGTACCTCGTAACCTCCCTCACCTACTTCTCCTCCCCCCCAACCCCCTCCACCCCCAGCAACCAGCTGGTTTCTGTATCTATGACTCTGTTTATATTTTGTTATGTTTTTTTTTGTGTGTGTGTTATGTTTTTTTATTTGTTTTGTTTTTTAGATTCCACATGTAAGTGAAAACATACAGTATTTGTCTTCCTCTGTCGGACTTATTTCAGTTAGGATACTATCCTCTAGGTCCATCCACCTTATCACAAATGGCAAGATTTCATTCTTTTTATGGCTGGGTATGTGTGTATACATATGTATACCACATCTTCTTTATCCATTCATCTGTTGATGGCCACTGAGGGTGCAGTGTAATGTATGATAAAAACAACCGTTATGGGGGACGATGGGTTATTTAAACTATCCTCTTTTGTGGAAAACAGAGGTGGCAGAAATTAATCTGGCTCCAGCCATATCGGAACAAGATTTTGTTAGTGCCTCCTTCTCTCCATCACACTGCGGTTCTCCCAGGGCCCAGTTACAAGTCCTGCACTGCAGCAGACACATCAGCAGCTAACTCAGCTCCAAGAGAGGACAGGTCAAGTGAGCTGGCTGGGATCAGGAAAAGCAGCAGCAGAAGGGACAGTTCAAGCTCCTTGTTTCAGGGAGATCCAGCTGGAGGATTGCTGACAACCTAGAGGGGCGGGGTAGGGAGGGTGGGAGGGAGGCACGGGAGGGAGGCTCAAGAGGGAGGAGATATGGGGATATATGTATACATACAGCAGATTCACTTTGTTGTACAATGGAAACTGTCACAACACTGTAAAGCTATTATACTCCAATAAAGATCAAAAAAAAACTCCTTGTTTAAATGTATGTCATGAGTTCAGCTCAGCTATTTCTCTTATTAAACATAGTCTATGTGATTAATACAATTTATGACGTTTCATATATAAATATAACTGTACTGTTGCACAACAGTATGTGTGCCTATCCTAGACACGACTGCAGAAAACTCACCTTCTGAATTCTTCCATCTGTATGATATGACTTCCTGACTTTTTTGACAAATCTGAAATACTCATCATTCTAAGACTCTCTCTCTGATATTTTGAAATAGGAAATCTTGACTAAAAGAAATTCTTGCCAGGTCATCAGGTTGCTGGCTAGTTCCCTCATCAAGTTACAAAGGAATGATGCACTTTAGAACCTAGAAGCAGCCTCTTGAAGCTCACCTGGGGAGCTTCTGTGACCATGCTAATGAGTCCATACGAGCGAGAGACTAAATTCCTACATCAACAATTACAACTTACTTTGGTTCTGCTTTTTAAACTTGAACTTATTAAGAAATGGCAAGAATAAATCTGTGGGGTTTTTTCTTCGATGTTTAATTATTGAAGATAATGTATACTGCAAATACATACAAGAAAAAAAATCAGTTTTATTCAGCAGCCTCACAAAGTCAGGAAGAAAATGGGTTAGCATTTTGTTTTGTTTTGTTTTTTCCAAACTTCGGGCCATAAGCCACAGCAAGACATACGTTTCACGTCACAAAATTTCACAAAACAACATTTACCCTTACAACACGTGAGGGTACTTCACCTGGCAGAAGGGACGTTACAGACGTGGTTCAGGTTACGGACCTTGAGGTGGGAAGAGCATCCTGGCTCATCCAGGTGGGCCTGATGTGATCACAGGGGTCCTTGTAAATGGAAGAGGGAGGCGGAGGGTGGATCAGAGCTGCAGGGTGAGAAGGATTTGAGGCCCCGTTGCTGGCTCTGTGTGCCAGGGAGTCACGGGCAAGGACCAGAGAGAGCCTGCGAATTGCCAAGGGTGGCTCCCAGCCAACAGCCAGCAAGGAAATGGGGACTTGCGACTTACAACCTCACGGGCTGAACTCTGCCAACAACCCAAACGCGCCAGGAAACGGATCGTCCCCTAGAGCCTCTAGAAAGGAAAGCAGCCCTGCTGACACCTTGATTTTCCTGGGGAGACCTGTGTCAGATCCTGATTTACGGAGCTGTAGGATGATAAACCTGGTTGCTGGAGCCAGCGAGTGAGTTCGTGGTAACCAGGCACGGCGGCAACAGAACACACAGGTAAGGCCCTGGCCAGTCACTCTCAAAGGGGAAAGGTCTGAGGGACGTGGAAAGCGCCCAGTGGTTCTTTGCCAACCTGCTCACGACCAGGAATTGTATCAGGTGCCTTAATGATGGGATCTCGCCGACCAGGGGGGCAGACAGAAGCCGTCCTACTCGTGAACAAAGGGGCCGTGGGTCGACGCCACCGCCTGCGGTGGCCGCGTTGAGATGCGGCCCGGAGCGTGTGTCACCCCAGAGCCCGTGCTTCTTCCACCGCATCACTCAGAGAACAAAGGAGAAAGTGGAAATCCGCTAGAGACAGCACACACGCCGAAACAGAGGCACACACACCACACAGACGGAACTGAGGGCAGAGGGAGGCAGAGAGAGACTGCACAGAGAGAGGGAAAAGGGCGTGAGCTGGCCCAGGACAGGCACTTCCTGGGCAGAGGGGAGTGGGGACTTCAGGCCCAGGAAACGGAGATGTGAAGCGGGTGGGGACAGGGAATCCTTCAGAGAGACGCAGACTGTGTGTGTTGTGCGCCTGCACTCGCATGAGGCCGGGAGGAGACTGAGCAGGGGGAGGTTGATAGACAGACATGAGTAAGGCTGGAAAACTAGGTTGGAATCATATTTCCGAAGAGCTCTGTAGGCCACTCCTTGGAGGCTAAGGAGTCGCGGTTTACTGTGTGTGCAATGGAGATGTATGAAGATGCCCAAGCGCAGAGTGACCTCTGCATTTTAAAACCTGCCTTTTATTGAAGAAGCTACTTCTGCAGCAGTACAAGCAAGGGTTGGAGTACCGAGACTGGAGGCAGGAAGCAGGCAGCTGTAGTGATATGAGGTAGAAATTATCAGGCTCATAGAGAGAGCTATTATTTGCTGAGTGCCCCTGTCTGTGTCAGAGAAAAGAGCTGTGTTTGTTTCTTACTGCTAATCACAGTAACCTTGTGAAGGAGCTCTTACCTTCTTTTTACAGATCAGAGAAATGGAGACTCAGAGGTTAGTTACCTTGCCTAAGGTCACACAGCTATTAAATGTTTGTTTCAGCTTCTCCAGTGTCTGGGTGGCACCAAACGTCCTTCAATGAACAGCACAGTCCCACTCAACAGAGAACTGCCACATCCCAAATGCCAAAAGTGCTCCTTCCAAGAAACACTAAAGACCATCTTAAAGGACATCTACCTGCCAGACTGGAGAGATGTGGGAATGAGAGACAGAAAGTAGATGATACCAGAATCTATGAGATAGAATGACACCGAGAAGAGCTCAGAAAAGAGAACACTCTGAAAAACCAGCAATGTCAGTATCAGAGTGTGGTCTCTGTAGCATCTGAAATCCATCACCTGGAATTCATCAGATGCGAAACATTGGGCCCCATCCTAGACCTGCTGAGTCAGAAGCTCTGGGGTGGGGCCAACAAACCTGTGGTCTAACAAGCCCTCCAGGTGATTCTGATGCACAACCAAGTGTGAGAACCACTGAGGGAAGGGCTGGGCAGAAAATGGAGGAAAGCAGTGCGAGAAGAGAGTTTCTAGAGGAAGAAGTGGCCAGTGGCGACAAACGCTGTGGAGTCAAGCGGAGCAGCCACGATGTCTGATGAAACAGGATGCCCTCGATGACTTTGCCAGGAATAGTTTTCTCATGGATGGGAAGATTGAGGGCTTATCTGGAACTGAAAAAAAAAAAAAAAGGAGGGGAGTAAAAGGAAAAAGAGAGATCAATAGTAGCTCTAGAGGGACATAGGGTCAAGGGAGAGTTTTTGGATGAAAGAACAGAATTATGCTTATATAATACAAAGCGGAAAAATAAACAGGAAAGAAGAGAACATTACAGGAGCAAAGTGCCAGATGCCTGGGACTGGACGGTAAGATCAAGCAGAGTGTTGCACGTGGTGGGGGCAGGGAAATACTGGTTGGAATAGGACATATCTTTCCAGAAATGGGAAGGACAAAGGCAGAAAGAAGTCCGGAGGTGTTGGGAAAGCGAGGGCATTTAGGACTTGGCATGATGCCTCGCACCCAGCAGGCTCTCAGGACTAACAAGCCCAGTCGCTTCAAATTACAGTTAAGTCCCCTACATACGGACCTTCAAGTATTGAACTTTCAAAGATGCACGCGTTCGCACGTCCAATCACGCAAGTTAGTTCACATGTCACACGTGTGCTTCCTCTACAAGTGGTTGTGCTTTTGTGTACTTTACAGTACTGTATAGAGTACAGTAGTACAGTGTCTCCATTTCAAGCCCAGGATGTCCAGAAGCAAGCGTAATAGCAGCAGTGATGTAGCTGGTACTACTGTACTTTTCAAGGTACTGTACTGTAAGATTAAAAATGTTTGATTTATTTTTTATGTATTATTTGTGTGAAAAGTATTATAAACCTATTACAGTACAGTACTATATAGCCAATTGTTAGTTGGGTACCTAGGCTAACTTTGTGGGACTTATGAACAAATCGGACTTACGAACGTGCCCTCAGAACCGAACTCCTTCGTATGCAGGGGACTTACTGTAAACCCCAGTTTGACCGCTCAATGGTTGTGTGGCCTGAGGCAAAGCAACTGACCTCTGAGTCTCAGTTTCTCCCATCTGTGAAAGAAGAGGCCAGATCTTAAGCAGAGATCAAAGGGGCAGGAGTTGGGAACTTGAAAAATGGGAAGATTTGGAACAATTCCTGTGAGGAGTGGGAGACAGAGACCAGTACAAAACATGGGAAAGGGTACATAAGCAGTCTGTGAAACCAGAATGGTTGTAAAACTTAAAAATGTTACAGCTCTGAACTGAGATTCCAGTCCTTATTTTGGTTCAACTTCTGTATACATCAAATGACAAATAACCCCAAGCCCAGGACTGTGTGGTTACTGAGAAAGGAAGAGCTGCTTGTAATGCATTAATTTCATGTATCATCTTGACTGGACCCCTGGGTGCACAGACAGTTGGGCAAACATTATTCTGAGTGTTTCTGTGAGGGTATATTTGGGAAAGATTAATATCTAAACAGGCGGACCTGAATGAAGCAGACTGCCCTCCCCAGTGTGGATGGGCCTCATCCCATCAGTTGAAGGCCTGCATAAAACAAAAGGCTGACCTCCCACAAGTAAGAGAATTCTCCCTCCTGATGGCTTTCGAGCTGGGACATCAGCTCTTCCTCATTCTACAGCAGCTTCTGGCCTTCAGACTCTAATTAGAATATCAGCTCTGGACTTCCTAGGTGGCGCAGTGGTAAAGAATCCGCCTGCCAATGCAGGGGACACGGGTTCGAGCCCTGGTCTGGGAAGATTCCGCATGCCACGGAGCAACTAAGCCTGTGCGCCATTAAAAAAAAAAGAAAGAAAGAAAAAGAATATCAGCTCTGGAGATCTGGGACTTTCCAGCCTCCATAATTGTGTAAGCCAATTCATTATAATAAATCTCTTCATACAGTATGTGTGTGAGTATCCTATTGGTTCTGTTTCTCTGGAGAATCCCAACTACTGATGCCTGACTGCATGACTTTACCATTCATCCCCCTCAGCTTCAGAGAGGATTTGAAATGTCCACTTACACTTAGCATCATGAAGTTTCAGGCAACTAAGCCTTTCCACTTGCAAACTGTATCCTTACAGGGGAAAAAGCAGGTTCATTGCAAAGGGGTTGTGAAATGGAGAAAAAAGGAAGACAGAATAAAAAAACAGAAGAATTACCAAGGTAAAACACTCCAAAGGGAATCAGAATATTAAAAGATTGTGACCAAAAAATAAGGCATGAAAGATAAGCAAAGGCATCAAAGAAGGAAAAAAAAAAAAAAGGAAACAAAGAAGTCTAATAAACGTTACTGTGGCCTTACAATCTCAATGTGGGATTTGAGGAGTTTGGGGAGACTGATTGAATAGGAGAGTTAACATTTCCAGGCAGGAGGAACTGAAGCTGTGTGTTTCAGTGTAATGATAAGAGCCTTCCAAATCATTTATTTTAAAAAAGAAATTCTCATGTGAGGGCAAGCAGCCAATTAGAATCTGTAAAGCTTTGTGGAAAAGTTGACATTTCTTTTCAACTTAAGTGCCTAATTAGACGGGCCCCATTCCAGAACTAACACTAGCACTTCTCAAGCAATCAATTCATACGTCCCAATGGTCACACCTCTTCAAAGTAGCAATATTTCCTCTGAAAGAATCTTAGGAGTTTGATAACAGCTGAGCCACGAGTACCTATACCTTAAGTGACTTCAGAGGCAGAGGCAAGAGAGGTTAGAGTAGCAACAATTTGCATGATAGATTTATCTGTTAAGTTAATGAGTGGAGGTCATAGCTTCTTGTCTCCCAGTAGAAGGCCATAACAGCTTGAAGCAGAGAGACAACTTTCCCCTGTCATGAATGTGGAAATGAGAAGGAAACCAGAGTGCCTCCCACCCCATAAGACCCCTGTTGTCATATGTTGGCTATTGTCAAAGGGCTGTAGAGTTAGCTGGTTATGTGTCAAATAGGATTTCAACTGCCAACTAACTTTATAAACACGCGATGACTAGGATTTTGAAGAAATCAGGACAGCTGCAAGAGAAATTAGTCATACAGTTTACAAATTACGAAATTCTGCCTGGATTTTCATGGACATTTGCAGGACAGCATGGAGTCTGCAGAGCACTGTTAAAAGAGTGACAGGGCGGGCAGCTTTGGGGTGCAGGGTCTAGCATACTTCCCGGCCTAGAATGTTCTTAATAAATCCACGCACCGGATGAACCCAGTGCTGATGACGAAAGTGCCAAACATGATACAAGAAATGGAGGTTACAAACACATGAGAACACTGCTGGGAGATTCTTGAAAAATGTAAATTAGACGCTTCTGTGGGTTCCCTTTGTTATTAGAACCAAATCTAAGCTCTCCGCCACGGCCTGTAAGGCCCTGCCTGGCTTAGAATTGTTGACACCCCCTCACTCGCTAAGCTCCTGGTCGGAAGCCGCGCTGACCTGCTATTCAAACCCTCTGAGCTAGTTCCCTGTGGGGACCTTTGCATCTGCTGTTTCTCCTGCCAGGGATAGTCTTCCCCGCGTTCTTCCCGTGCCTGGTGGCTTCTAGGGCAACTCACCACCCCATCTAAAGCAGCTCTCCTCACCCCTTCCCAGCCCAGGTCACTATCACCTCACAAGGTCAGAGGTGAAAGGTCATACTTGTTTATGATGTGTTTACTGCTCCTCCCACCACAAGCAGGTCAGCTGCAGGCGGGGAGGGTCCTTCTCATTTGACTGCTTTGCCCAGCCAGGTATTCACAGCTAATAAATGCCTGCTGAGGGAGCAAGGCTTCCGCCCCCAAGGAACCTGTAACGTGTGCCCGCAGTGAATGGCTGTCAAGCGAATGCGTGAACGAAGGACACTCTTACCTAGAGGAGCTGTCAGTGACTTATACACTAAAGCAACAGAGAGAGATGGTCAGCCCAGTCAAGTCTCACACAGCTTATCTTCTCCTCAGGCACTGCTGGGAAGAAGGGCTGGCTGTTGTCGTGACAACCGGTGATATCAGAGTTCCGTGAAGCAGATGTGAGACAGCCCCGGAAGTGGGGGAGGGGCCTGCTGCCTGCTGCAGCCAAGTCCAACCGCCATGAGGAGTGGAACACAGGAAAACACAAAGATAGAGACGCTGACAGAAAAGGAGGCCACAGAACCTCAGAACACACAGCAAGAGTACTGAAAGGAGTAAAACCCTGAAGCAGAAAACTCAAAGTAATTTTTTAAAACAACATTGATATAAACACATGAGCAGAGAATTCAAAGAATGTGTAGAAAATCTGAGATAACCCTGGCAGGTTTTTTACATAGAGAAATAATACATATATCATAAAATGCACCCTTTTAAAATGTATAATTCAGTGGGTTTTGGTATATTCACAAAGTTGTGCAACTATCACCATTATCTAATCCCAGAACATTTTTATCACCCAAAAAAGAAACCCTATACCCATTAGCAGACACTCCCAAACCCCTCCCTAACCCTAACCCCTCCCTCTCCCTGGTCTTGCCAACCATCGATCTTTCTGTTTCTTTGGCTTTGCCTATTCCTGACATTTCATATAAATGGAATCATACAATATATGACCTTTTGTGTCTGGCTTCTTTCACTTAGCATAATGTTTTCAGATTCCATCCATGTTACAGCTTTTTATTCCTTTTTATGGCTGAGGGATATTCCGTTGTGTGGATATACCACAATTTGTTTATCCACTCACCCATCATAAGCTGATGGGCACTTGGGCTGTGTCCACTTTTTGGCTATTATACATAACGCTGCTATGAACCTTCGCATACAGGTTTTTGTGAGGATGTATGTTTTCAGTTCTCTGGGGAGTGTACTTCGGAGGAGAATTGCTAGTCATACGATCCCAGTGGGTTTTTAATTGGGGAATTTGCTTCAAAATAGATGCAGCTAAGTGGGAAGCTGCTGCATAGCATGGGAAAATCAGTTCGTTGCTTTGTGATGACCTAGAGGGACGGTGGGAGGGAGACTCAAGAAGGAAGGGATATGGGGATACATGTATACGTGTAGCTGATTCATTTTGTTGTACAGCAGAAACTAACACAACACTGTAGGACAGTTATACTCAAAAAAGATGTATTAAAATTAAAAAAAAAAGGGCAGGCTCTACATTGAGCATTTGTGTAATTAGCTGAAACAAACAAAAACGTGTAGCTAAAGAGAAACTGATTTCAGTTCACATAAGATATAGGTGACAAGAAACAAAAAGGAAACATCAAGTAGTGTTTAAAGAAAGGATGACACTAACAATAAAAATAGCAGGTAACATGTTGCCATGTGTCCTCCTCTGTGCCATGTATGTTGCTGGGAAATGGGTACAAACCATGAGGTTTAATCCTCACAATAATCCTCCAGTGCTATCGTAATTATCCCCCTTCTACAGATGAAGAACTGGGTTCAGACCCCAGGATGTCAGGCTGCCCGAGAGCACGTGAGAAGAGAGCACAGATCTGAATGTGGCAGGTGTGTCCAGCTCCGAGGGGCCAGCAGAGACAGCAGACTACTGGAACATTCCTCGCCAGCACCCATGGTCTAAATTCCCCATCAAAGAGACTCTGGCCAAATTAAAAGACAAACATTAAACAATATTCCGCTTTTGGAAAACTTGTAGAGAAGCTAAATTAAAAAGAAGGAAAACATCCAATTTGCACAAAGGGACATTATTCTGTGGGTAAGTAAGCTCTCTGGATCTGTGAGCGGTGAGTGGACATTCCTCTCTGGCAGCAGTGCCCAGGCAGACTGAGGGTGAGAAGGGCTGGGGACAAGGCCAGTTAGGAGGCTGTCAGAGCAGGCTGGGGAGAGGGAGGGCTGGGAGTGGAGGAGGGGGAAGAGGAACCCCCAGAATGCTGGAGTGCCTGGGTGCAAAGGACAAGAGAGACGAGGAGGAGAGAGCAGAGAGCAGAGGTGGGCACGTGAGGCTGGGGCGGGGAGGAGCTTGGGTGTGGATGTCACGCCTTCCTCCCATGGCCAGGTATCCTGTCACTGGACTCAAGAATGAGGCAAGGGGACTTCCCTAGTGGCGCAGTGGTTAAGAATCCTCCTGCCAGTGCAGGGGACCCAGGTTCAATCCCTACTCTGGGAAGATCCCACATGCCGAGGAGCAACTAAGCCTGTGCGCCACAACTGCTGAGCCTGTGTGCCACAACTACTGAAGTCCACGTGCCTAGAGCCTGTGCTCTGCAACAAGAGAAGCCACCTCACTGAGAAGCCTGTGTACCGCAATGAAGAGTAGCCCCCACTCACTGCAACTAGAGAAGGCCTGTGCACAGCAACGAAGACCCAACGCAGCCAAAAAAATAATAAACGAATAAAAATAAAGTTCCAAAAAAAAAAAAGAATGAAGCAAGACCCGTACCAACACATCACTGATGAAAACCACCCAGGCACAGGGTGCCCTCCCTCTCGTACACAACTTGCCTGTTTCCAAGGCCACTCTGCAAACTGCTAGACTTCTTGCTGGAGACCTGAACTATTCACTATTTCATGAACCTCTTAAATTCCTCAAAGAGTCAATAGAAACAAAGAAATGTCATTCAAAAACATGCACTGATCGTCCCCGTGAAGCCTCCCTACAGAGCCTGGCATGGTGACTACCCTACACACAATGAACGCCAAGTGAGCACTGATGGACAGAAGAAATTACATTCCCATCAGAGCCACACAGCTGTGTTTTTAATTCCGCTGATTCAATATTTCCCATCAGAAACAGCTTTCGGTCTTTCAACATTGCAACCGGTTTACCCTTGTGCACATAAAGGCACGAAGTATTTGTAGTCATCTTCTGTCATCAGAGAAAGCTGTCTGTGCAGCAATCTGAGGCCCATCAACAATGATTCAGAAAGCAATCCTTTCCTCTCCTGGGAAATGAAATCTGGCAATCCAAGTGAAAAGAAGCTAGGCTGGCCAAAGGATGTGTGGCATATTGGAAACTCAAGGGCAGAACAGCTCATTATTACTCCAGTGTGTCCAACCAGACACGCGCTGTCCAGTGCGGTAACCACTAGCCACCTGTGGCTATCCACGTTCATTAATGTTAAATAAGATTAAAAATGCAATCTTTAGTCACACCGGCCACATTCCAAGAGATCTAGGGCCACACGTGGCAGAGGCTACACTGGGAGGCAGAGATACAGACTATTCACCACCATAGAGACAGTGCTGAACCGGCTCAACTTCCTGGTCAGATCTGTACCCGCTGACATATTACAGGTTGACTTTTCTGGGCAGATATCCTTACGTTCGTCTGCAGACTCCAGATTCCATAGGTGAGTAAAATACGTCTTCTCATTTGGGGTTGCCAAGTTAACACTGTGTCAGGTAAGGCTGCCACCAGATTACTAGCCTGTGAGGCCCATCAAGGCGGGAACTGTGCCTTTTTACTGCCCAGCATCTCTATTTCCTGTACCTAAAACAATGCCTGGTTCAATTTGTGCTCAATAACTATTTGCTAAATAAGTGATTATACATCCACACACACACAGACATACTTTTTTTTTTTCAATTTATTTTTGGTTAAAACTTTGTCACTGACTGGCACCAGTCACCTGAAGAGTGTTTGTGTTCTACAATCTCACACACACACACACACACACACACAGAGGCTGCATTAAGTCACAAAATGAATATGAGGCATCTAACATTTTCTGAGAACTTTATATTAATAAACACTTGTAACAAAATATTACAAATCAGAATGGGCTTCTCTAAATTGTATATTTCATAACCGACCATGGCGGGAGTTTGCTTTTCAAAGGCACCAGAGTGCCCTCTTGTGGTAAAAGAATGTACCTGTGGTCACAATTTTTTTTTAAAAAACAAGTTACTTTATACTTCTAGTAACACATTAAAATCTGTACTGACCTGTAATTACTCTGAGAATCAGCCCAAATATGTATGCCAATAGTTAATTATAAAATCTGGCAAGTTGTGTTTGTGAAAAAGATAATTAAGAATGATTTGTCACAGGACTATCCAACGAGGTCATCCACATACCTAGGAAATAGTATCATAAAAACTGCTTTTTGGATTTGACATTCTGGAGTTTCTGTTTATCCTCTGGCTTAAAAAAAAAAACCAAACAACTACTTTCAAGTTCAAGGCAGTGTTGTACATACAGTTTATTCCTCTTTTGGTCTAACATCTACAATAATCTTTGCTGCATCCAACTTATTTTTCACTTTTATTTTAATATCCTTTTTCTGTTGGTTCCTCATACAAACCATTCTTTAAAACTGTGTTATGGTTGTACTTTTACACTTCATAAGCAGTGATAAATCACACCCAAAGTGGGCTTTCAATTAAAAGATAAAAATGTGACTTTGATCATTTTAGATGGTTTTTGCAAATTTCATCTTGATACTCTATGGCCTTGCAAGGGTAAAGGACACCTACATTGGTCAGTTTCAGCCAAGACAGAAGTTTCTGTTTCTACTGATCTATGATATAGAACTTCTTTGGGTGACAAGGTAGCAAGGGCTGACTTATCCATGAGGATCCTATTAACTGTGGTCCGTGTGAAATGGAGAAGAATTACTACCTGGATGAGACTTCAAGATGCTCACAAATTCGAAGTCAACAACGCCACGCTGGGAGGCGGGGTAAGTTTCAGAAGAATCTTTAAAAGGCAGTCTCAGATTGCAATTGGCTGACACGAGCATGAGCCTCCTGGGGGTTTGTTCTTGTAGACTATTCCTCAGACGTACTCAAGAACGTAAAGCACAGCTCTACACAGCAATGAATTTGCATTTTTCTTAAAATCCGCAAATAAAGAACTACTGTGGGTATAATCAATTTCAATACTGAGCAAGTGTCTGGAAATGTCCTGTTTGTGTTCACTGACTGCCTTTTGCTTCGGCACAAGCAAACAGGACTTGTAAACTTTTTTCTTCTTCCATTATTTTGACCATTCTTGGTATGAAGGATGTTGTCCTGTTTCTCCTCAGTTTCATTTTCTTCTCTAGTTAATCCCAGGGAGTCTCCTCTACTGCGAATCACTTCCATGGTTTTATTCTGTTTCCTTTCTCTCTCACAGGTCATTGGGCTCGGATCTAAGAATATTCTAAGGGTAAATCCGCCAGTAAATAAAACAGTTCTGATGTGTTGCATTACTTAAAAAAAAAAAAAAAGCCAGAAATACATTCACATATTAATCTAAAGCTATTTATGCTAGAAAAAATAAAGACCATAAATAAGTTTATATTATGGAAATAGGTAAACTTCAATTTAGAGACAAGAACTAAATTAGGAAAGTTTTCAACACGTTTCCTCTACAACATAATACTATTACAGACTTTCTAGGACAAACCATGTCTTACTGATGTTAACAGGAAACAACAACCACATTTTTTCTAAACACCAGCAAGGTTTTCATTATAAGCTATTTTGTAATATTTGTGTATATGGTCTTTAACCTTGTGCGTATGTTACTTTAATTTCATCATCTTTTTTTTTTAATAGAGGCAGCCGAGAATGAAAGGAGAATAAGCTCATATCTAGATCAATTTCTTATACTTTATTTCCAACATTTGGGACTATTTAATTTTAAAGCGAGAGCAAAGAAAAGTTCACATCTGCTGAGTATATTACATACAAAGTTATTACTTTAAAGGTACTACTTGACATGTGCTCATTCAAAAAGCTGTATGGCACGTACTCCACCCAGAACACACAGTTCCTGCTTAAGGGCAACTCCAGCAGGTAGGAGAATCTTCCAGGCTGAGTAACATATCCTGTAGAAACTAGCACGGAACCCCTGGACACATCGTCACAGTCACTGACAAAGTGTCCTGGGCCAAACACTGACACGGTTCAGTATCTGATGACCCACACCGCATGCCTTTTCCACATCACTGTCTATCTTGGACTAAAGTTAAGGAATGTGTTTGCCTCACTTGTTCAGCGCCTAGTAAAGACGGGAGACACGACAGGAAGGAAAGAACCCGGCAGTCGGAAATCTTAGGTTCAAATTCCGACTCCGACTCAATATTTGAGTTTTAATGAAGAAATCACTTTAAATTCTTTGACCCTGAGCCTCTCCAGGTAGCAGGGGGACTGCTGGTCCTCCCAGCACCAACACCATGGGGAAGGGAGGAGGTGACGCGTGTCAGAGACCAGCAGAACGGTCTCTATCAGACACGTGATAAATGTTTAACGCATCTCAAAGCTACCTGAGCTCCATCCTAGAGGAGAACCAGCAGACTCCAGAGCAAACAAAGCAAGGAAAGTAACGGCAGCAGTGCCTTCCCAGGAACGGTAGCTGCCGTCGACGCGGACTGCAGCTCAGAGACTCTCAAACTGCTTGAACGTTATGCTACAGACACAGACTATTCCCTACCCCACCCCCCCCACCCCACCCCCCACACACACCCCATTCCTTCTTTCTAACCTTCACACTCCACAATGACTCATACCCTGAAATTCCCAGGTTCAACCGAAGTGGCAAAGGAGCTACCGGCCCTCCTCTAGGACTATCCACCCGTGAACCAAGTGCACCCCACGCACCACTCCAAGCACTGGATGCGCCTGCTGGATACTCAGCATGACAGCCTATGAGGCGGGCGCTCTGGTTACCCCCATTCTACCAAGGAAGGCACGGGCACCGAGATCACAGGGCTAACGGGTAGCAGAGCTTGGGTCTGGCTCCAGAGCTATGCCCTCAGCCACTCTGAATTACAGTCAAAGTTCCATAGTTCCAAACATACGCTAGGATTTTAAACTTGACACAATCTCCACCTACTCCTCTTGCGATAATACTAAAGCCTAAGAAAAACCTTTGGGTCATGTGTGGGCCTTCCAATCTTTTACTTTAATCATCAAAACACACTCCCCCAACCCCATGATAGAGATTATACCCGTTTTACAATACTAAGACTCAAAGAACACTTGCAAAAAAGAAGACAGAACCAGAATTTTTTGACACTAAACCCAAAACTTTTCAAGACTTCCCTGGTGGCGCAGCAGTTAAGAATGTGCCTGCCAGGACCTAAATATCACAAAGTCTCCTCCTTTACTGACATCCCAGGACCCAACCCCATATTCAGTGGGAACCTAGTGTATCTACATATCCCCAAGTTGATATTGTTGCAGCAAAAATAGAAATGAGACTTTTCTGATAAGTTAGGAAAATAAGCTAACAATGCACAGGCTGGGGAAACAACATAAACAGGCCTGAAGGAGTTAAGCAATCTTGGTTATTCTTTAGCTGTTACTACTAACAAACACTTGTAGCTAGACTTATCCTTCACAAAGCTGATGACTCTCTGACTCCACAGCAGTTACCCCTTGCACCTGGCATCTCTTCCCCTCCTCCCCCCACACACACTCCCTTGCAGCACTCTTCATTTCAGAAAGAAAGTCACCGGCCTATAACTTCAGGGACACCAGACCTGGTTGCTGAGATGCCTGACTTTGTTAAGAATTTGCAGAAGAAAAGAAATGCAAGACCTTAATTACTTTGAGCCTTATCACCTACCCCAGACCAGGAGCCCTGGGCTATATAACCTTTCCCTATTCCCCAAGGAGGGGGGCATAGTTCTTGAGGTGCAAGCCTACTGTGCCTTCCCTTTGCCTGGCAAAGAAAATAAAAAGCCTATTTCTCATCCTCCCAAAAAAAAAAAAAAAAAAAAAAAAAGAATCTGCCTGCCAATGCAAGGGTCACAGGTTCTATCCCTGCTCCAGGAAGATCCCACATGCCAAGGAGCAACTAAGCCCGTACACCACAACTACTGAGCCTATGCTCTAGAGCCTGTGAGCCACAACTACTAAGCCCGCATGCCACAACTACTGAAGCCTGTGCACCTAGAGCCCGTGCTCCGCAACAAGAGACGCCACCGCACTGAGAAGCCCGTGCACCACAACAAAGAGTAGCCCCTGCTCACCACAATTAAAGAAAGCCCAAGCACAAGCAACGAAGACCCAACGCAGCAGAAAAAAATAAAAAAACCCAAAACTTTTCAGCTTCCTCTTACTCAAAGAAAAACTGAAAATAAAACTGAATTCCAATCATGTCTTGAACTTAGAATTCTGATGATAACTTGGCAGTTATGTCAAAACTTTAAATGTGTATTCCTTTAACCTACCAACGGTACTTCCAGGATCTTACAGAAATACTACTACGAGTAAACAAAAACATGTGTATAAGGATGTTTACTGCAGCAGTGCTTGTAAGAGCAAAACCAAAAACAAGGTGAATATGCATCCAGTCAGCTACACTGTGGCACAAAGACATGATGGAAAACCACATAGCCTGTTAAAAGAAATGAGGTAGCTCTAGACACACCGACAAGATACCCTGGCTATACTAGGAAGCAGAAAAGCAAGCGACAGAATATACACAGTATGATCCTATTTTTATTTAAAAATAAATTGTATGTGGATATATATGTTGTAGAGACATAGGAAAAAGCCTGAAAAACTATGTAAGCGTCCTTAAGAAATTTAAGGGGCAGAAGAGGTCATCTCTCGTGTTTTGCTTTATACAAGTCTGCATTTGCCTGAAGTTAAGATTACTTATGACATAACATACAATTTTGAAGCAAAACAGATTTGGGAAGCTAATTTTCTAGATGGAATACAGTAGTTTAGGAATGCCCTTGAAAACGTAAACAACTTTCTCTCATTTACAAGCCCGTGAGGGCACAGGAAGGGGAGCACTGCCACAAAGACCTCTTCTAAAGGCTCACTCAGGATGCTAAGCTAGTCTCATTGCAGAGATCTGGAAGGCTATCAACGCCTGTTTTCAGTCTACATCAAACATGACATTAATGTTGAAATGAAGGCAAAATTAACAATCTTAAAAAGGAAACATGTAAAATAAAGACTTAGACAAAACAAATGACTGAAACTGCAGAGTTCCACTACACTTTATTCAAAATTGGCCCTACTTCCTAACTGAGAGACCTGAAAGTCTGGTGTCCAAATGTAAATACCCACCACACATTCAAAAATAATCTTCAAATTTGTGTTCTAACCCAAATTTGGCACACTTGAATCATCACGCACGTCAGCCACGATGGTCACCTCTTGGTCTATAACACAATCCTGAAAGCAGCACAGGGAGTTAGCTATGATATCATTTATTAAGCTCTCAAACTGAAATGTAATCTTTGGAAGTTACACACACCGCAATCCACCTTTGCACAGGTAATTTTATTCTCTCCTGTGGGTGTCAATAGTGCTCAGATTGTAATTTGAAACATTCAGAAAGCACATATCTGAATATTATCACATTTCTTTACATCACGATTCAATAACTATGAAACAATTATGTCTACTAAATACAGTGAGCAAAATGGCATAACTGCTTACACCATTCCCTTGTAAACAAGGCTTCTGTCACAATAGTAACAAATGGAATTAATGCATACCACAATATCGATGAAGAGAGACCTTCTTTTTAAATAAACTATTCTGTTTATAAATAAACTCTGATTTTCTTTTAGTACACATTTACAGACCTGATCAATAAAAAGAAACAAGACATACAGTTTCCTTTTAAAAAGAAAAGGTTGAGAAATGGACCACTGTCAGAGAACGCGCCTAGCAAAGGGGGTGAGAGGCAAGCAAGGGGTAAGAGAGTCAAAGGTAGGGCCATCCTGCAGCCTATGCCTGTCAGCAGACACCGCCACCGCCACAAGGGCAGGGCTGTCTGGGGGGCTCATTTCACTTGAATTCCAGCAAGTTGCAGTCGATCTTGTAGTACACATAGGGGTAGTATTCCTGTTGACTCAGGTTTAAGCCAGGAATATCCATAGGAGCCTATGGAAAAATCAGATGATTATTCCACTAAGTACTTAAAGAAATTAAAAAAGAAAAAGAAGAAAAGTATTACCATTCACAGGCGTACCTTGGGGATATTGCAGGTTCTGTTCCAGACCACCGCAATAAAGTGAGTGTCGCCATAAGGTGGGTCACATGAATTTTTTGGTTCCCCAGTACATATAAAAGTTACGTTTACACTGTACTATAGTCCCTTAAGTGTGCAACAGCATTATGTCTTAATAAACAATGTACATATCTTAATTTATAAATACTTTATTGCTAAAAAATGAGAACCATCATCTGACAACGCAGGGTTGCCACAAACCTTTCGATTTGTAAAAAGTGCCGTATCTGCAAAGTTCAATAAAATGAAGCACAATAAAATGAGATATGCCTATACCTTCCTAATGAACATCTATTCTGTGCTAAGTTTATACAGTTTTGCTAATTTAATCTGAGTCTGGCATTGTTAGCTCCATTTTTCAAATGAGCAACAATCTCAGAAAGGCAGACGCGCTAGAAAGAGAATGAGTGAGTAGTAAAGTCAGATTCAAACACTTTCTGCCCTCAAAGCCTGTGTGTGTTTAACTGTGACCCCACCATCCTTTTTTATGCTATGTATAAAACTACTTTTTAAATCTCAGGCTTGGAGTATTGAGTTTATGAGATGCATGGCTTCTAAATGCTGGATAAAAATAAACCAAGTGTGATTTTTACTGATACCACTTATTACATATGCATGTTATAAGAACTTAGAGGTAGGAAATTATGTATCAAATAGCTACACTCTATATATTACTGACAATTCCGTGAAAATGTAGCATCATGTCCTGCTTTTTCTTCTATCAAAAAACCCTACTTTTTTTCATGGGTTCTAACTAATGCACATGAAATACTTCCATTCTAAACTAAAGAGGGAAAAAATCAGCAAGATATTTGAAATAAAAAATATAAAAGCCTGTTACAATTTTAAACAACAGCAACAACAAAAAGCACACACACAGTTTCTATCTTTCTGTTTAAAAAGAAGATATAAACACATACCGTTGTAGAGAAATGATGGTCCCCTTTAAAATGCTCATCTGTTGACTCCACTACTTCTACTACCAAATAAAGTTAAAATAACTACTTATTTTCTTCCTCTCTGCAATTTATAATTTTTGTAAACAACTAGTAGCACTGGCTGTGTGTTTATTTCTGCAGCTATAAACATCGGATCTACAGCAAGATAATGACTGGCTTTTAGAATACCAAGAAGCAACTAGTATAAAATGGGGTAAACACTGTAAATAATTTGCTATGCTATCAGGTAAATTAATTACTAACAAATCTAGACTCAAAGTAACTTTCAAAAGATTGAATAACATCTTATCTTCTCCCAATAATTTTTTCTGTAATTCACCCAGTTCCTCTTCTATCAGGCTAATAAATACTTACATCAATAATAGCTGCTGCACTGCTGTCTAGATGTTTATACAATTCGTATAATACTTCTCTTAGTTTCTTCATTGTTTTCTT
Organism: Hippopotamus amphibius kiboko; assembly: GCF_030028045.1. NCBI lineage: Eukaryota > Metazoa > Chordata > Mammalia > Artiodactyla > Hippopotamidae > Hippopotamus > Hippopotamus amphibius. Next base: position 140,329,896 of record NC_080190.1, on the reverse strand, counting down.
ATTGGGCTGAAGGAGCATTGCTTGGAAGTTCACTGGCAAGCCGTATCTTATAAGGAAGCAGAAATACAGGATGTAACACAAGCAAACGTGTGCAGAGATTTTCTTTTTAAAGCAAGTATTCTCATGCTCTTCTTTAATCACAGTTAATGGGGCGAATGTGCCTCATTTTAACGACCCCCTTTATGAGTTCAATTAACAAACACGGAAACTCAAACATTTTCTGGTGCTCAGTGTCCATTAGAAATCTTTCTTTAGGATGAGAGCCACCTGTCTATGAGGAATTACTTTCAATCGCTCTTCAATTTTTAAGGTAATCTATGAATACCCTCAGCAAATAGTGATAATATGTAAACTTAGTACACTGTCCCTAGGTATGTGCAGGGAATTGGCTCCAGGGCCCCTGTGGGTACCAAAATCCACGGATGCTCAAGTCCCTTATATAAAATGGTGTAGTATTTGCATCTAACCTACACATACCCTACAGTATAATTTAAATCATCTCTAGAATACTTATAATTCAATGTAAATGCTATGTAATTAGCTATAAATAAAATGCAAATACTATTTAAATTGTCATTAGTGCCCAGTAAATTCAAGTTTCGCTTTTTGGAACTTTCTGGGGTTTCTTTTTTGAATATTCTCAGTCTGCGGTTGGTTGAATACATGGATTTGCAATCCCAGAATATGGAGGGCTGACTATAGATACTTTCATGATAATAAACAACATGAGATTACCCACATCTACCATAAAAATTCAGAGAAATTTACAAATAGTGAGTGTGACTGCAGATAAGTATTCTGAACTATTTCTAATATGCTAACATATCAGAGGATCACAAGATGGCTGAAATTTTAAGTATCTCAAAATAATAAAATATTTTAGGTTAATATGAAACAAAGACTTTAAACAAGGCATTGGTAGGTATACTGTGTACCAAACTACATGTAAACTATTTGAAAGCTCTTCTTTTAAACAAACATTGGCTAACATTTCATAATCTACGTTTAATTTAAGTACATAATAACAGAAGAATCAGAGAGCAGGGCAGCATGCTCTCTCTTCCCAAAGCTGGCACTAAGGGACCAGAGCAACATGCGTGTAATAAGCAGTATGCTACTGACAGTCTCTCCCTCACGATCTGCCCTTCGGGTTCTCCAAATCAATCTCCTGTTAGTAGACTGTGTGTTTTCATAAAGAGGTCCAACACAAAGGGATCTATGAATTCTTCAGGTCCAAGTTTCTCAATTAACTTCCTTTACCTCAAAACAGACTCAACAAAAACCCTCAATGCTTTCACATGAATCCATGCAATAAACGCCTCACTGAAATTCACTTTCAGCCACCGTACAAGTGGTCCCTAGAGAAAGAAGAAAAAACAAATCACAAATTTGGTCTTGAAAATGGCACTTAGAAATTAGATAAATCAAGTATTTTTAAAGGAGTGACTATCCAGTAAGAATCTATAGGAGAATTAAATCACATTATAATTCACTTTAAAAATGTTTCATTATTCCCATTATCTCAGATACTCTACTTTAAATTAGATGAAAAATTGGCCACTACTCTGTAACTTCAGTAGATACTTTGAATCTATTCACTATACAGAAAAAAAGTGGTTTTTTTTTTTTTTTTTTTGGCCGCACTGCGTGGCTTGCGAGATCTTAGTACCCTGACCAGGGATCGAACGATGCCCCCTGCAGGGGAAGCACAGAGTCCTAACCATGGGACTTCCAGGGAATTCCCAAAAAGGAATGTATTTTAATGAAAGTTACTTATAAAGTGATACAGAATATAGAAGTATCCTTCTACAGGTTTGAAAACCAAAATATAAAAATCCAAATTTACTATCCAATATTGTTAAACATTTTATACATTTAAAATAGAATTCAATTACAAACAACTTCTCAGGAACAAGAATAAATAGCTATGTAGTAAGTCATTTAATATCCCTAAGTGTTAGTTTTCTCACCTGTAAAATGAAAACTAGGGGGTTGATGTAGATCCTTAAAACCTGTTCATTAAGTTCTAAATTATTAATGATTCTATTATGTAGCATAAATTCTTTCTGAACATAAACTATTCGGTACTTCTAGTACTAAATAAAAGCACTTCTCTAAAGAAACAAATTTCAAATAACTTACTACCGCCTCGCCATACTTACACACACACAACCAGTTCGGCTAATAGTTACGTGGATAACATTGTTAGGCTCGTTTGGATGTAACAACCAATTTATGCAAAAAGGAAAACACAACAAAGTGAAAGCCTTTGGTTAAAATATCTGTTCTTTAAAAGGGTTTTGGGGACTTCCCTAGTGGCGCAGTGGTTAAGAATCCGCCTGCCAGTGCAGGGGACAAGAGTTTGATCCCTGGTCTGGGAAGATCCCACATGCTGCAGAGCAACTAAGCTCTGTGCACCACAACTATTGAGCTTGTGCTCTAGAGCCTGCAAGCTACAACTACTGAAGCCCGCACACCTAGAGCCCATGCTCTGCAACAAGAGAAGCCACTGCAATGAGAAGCCCACAATGAAGAGTAGCCCTCACTCACTGCAACTAGAGAAAGCCCGCATGCAGCAACAAAGACCCAACGCAGCCAATAAACAGACAAACAAACAAACAAATAAATAAAAGGGTTTTGGATCTCCCCAACAAGTTGGTTTATTTGACATTACTTGGTTAGGGTTAGTTTTCTCCCAACTGAGATGCTATGGTTTATAAAGTACTTGGAAATAATTTTAAATGGAATGTGCTTTTATTTCCCCTTGTATTACGAGAGAAATATATTTTCACTCATCATGTTTCCCTTTCCATGTAAGCTTTAGTCTTCACAATAATCCTGCACTTGAGGATGGCAAGACAGTCAACACCATCTTTCATTCACAATTCCATCCCTGTTCTCCGCTGTGCCTACAACATACTAACTCACCAATGGTTTAAACACAAATTCCTTCAGTAAAAGACTGCAGCATTAAGAAAATCTGCCTCAAGAAAATTAAATTTCTTATTGAAAAGAAAGAACTACTATTTAACTAAAATGACCCCTCACTATAGGGGCATTCATCAAAACACAGCATTTAAAATTAATTTCTGATAAAGATATATATTTTAAGGTAACGATTCCCAGATCTCAGCTTGCTTAGAGAAAATTCATTTTGATTATTTAATAGAAAAAATAACTAAAATCAAATGTCTTAAAAGCAAAATCAGAAAAGTTTTGTTTTCTTTTAAATTAAAGCAAAGCAGTACCACTTTTTCTTCTGTTTAACACTGATAATACTAAATATTAAAAACACATACAAATTGCTTTTTCTTGTCAGTAGAAAGCCTGTTCATTTCTTCTTTGTCTGCTTTCATCTCCTCTTCGTTATATTGGAAGTCACGAACGATGAATCTAAATTGGGGGGAAAAAAGCCAAAATTGTCCACACCGTGTGTAGGTGATCTTAACAAGTTAAAAATAAAAAATAGTAATCTTACTTGTTTTCCCTGGCTTTGTGTCGGAAGTCATCAACTGCCTTCCTAAACAAGGTGACATTACATAGGTAACTGTCTTGGTCCTCTGAGAGAACACTAGAGAAAGAAAGACAAAGTCCATTTGAAGCTTTGTATTTATTGCTTATGTTCACATTAAGGGCAGAATTCAGAAACAGGGCGAGGAGGAGGAACAGACAGTAGGGTTTGGAAGCCCTTTCCAAACCACCTCAGTGCTTTTCATCTGTACTGCCTCAAACACTGAAGATGCTCAGTGTTTATGACGTTTTTATTTAGGGTGCCTTAACAGCCCCTAGTACAGTTCTTCCCAACAAAATTAAACACTAAGTCAAGTAAAGGATCCAAACTCTAAGAACCACGCTTTTCAATCTGTATTAGCACCAGGCCAGCTGAGGAAAAACTGCCCAGGAGCCGGCTGGTTTCCAGAATCTCCTTGCTTCCTTGCTCAACACCCTCTTCTCTTCTGGGAACTGAATTCTCTCCTCCTCTCCCCAGCCCAGCCCAGCCCTGCCCCATGAGGCCGGGCCCACTTGGTTCTTGCTACCAGTGCCCATCCGATCCAAAGCAAGGCAGCTACGAAGTGGACAGAACTCAATACGAAACCTTTAATGATCCTCAGGTTTGCCGGAGTTGACTCAGTGATGTTGAAACTGATGGGGAGCAAAACAAAGCCAAATCCAACTTGACAGGCTATCTCCTAATGATATTCCACCACTGTCACATTCATCTTTTACACTTAATCTTAACTGATCTTTTTAACTTTAGTCCCTTGCTATTGTGAAGGACCATGTAATCAAAGGGCTGGGGACCGGAGGTGAGCACTACGTCCAGCGGCAGGTTCCGTGAGAGTGAGAAAGATGGGAAGGAGGCTCGCGTTCAAGAGCTGGGTTACAGTTTAAGATTCCACAGGTGAAGCCTTTCTAGAGGTTGAGGGTGAGGCCAAGGGAACTGCCTGAAGAAATCAAGTGGAGATGACAGTCTGTGACCTGCAGGTTGGAGTCTCCAAACTCACTCTCTTCATTTAGTTGTACTGTTGTATAAAGAGTAACCCTACCTTCTCACACATCCAACCAGGCCGAGAGGAAACTAAAAGTCAATGCTTTTCAGCTGTCTCACTGCATTTTCAGTCACCTATGTAAGTGGCAGTACTTCTGGAGCTCTTCCTGCTGCTTCTGACTTCTTACCTCTCTTCTAAGACTCAGTCCTGCCATCTGCTCTGCTCCCCAATCAACCTACCCGTTTCACTGCCAAAGCAGCTTTTCTTCATAGACGTTATCTTTGCAACCCCTGCCCCAAAACACAAAAGAAACTCTTCTCTGCACAATGGCTACTGTCGTTTTTTCTAGATCTTCCTCGATAGGATGCCCTGCTTCATCTGGGACTCTAGCACCCTGAACAAAAGCTTCTGTGAAGCACCAATGATTTTGTGGTGCTGTTTCCAACATCAGAGAAAAGGCCAAAGTCATCCAGTGATCTGAGCCAACCAGATTCTCTTAACAAGCAAAAGCAGACAAAAAGCTAAGTGGTAATTCTGAAAGTACACGTGAGAAGCACCTCTTTCTGAACAGTTTTTCCAATAAAAAAGCAGCAGAACAGCAGCTAGCCTCTACTTCTTTGGCCATTAACTCTGATGTGGCATTTATACATATCCCTGCACTTAACCACCCAATGATGGCAATATCTCACATGGTCCAATCTTCCAAGATTTAGGTAGGATATTTTGCAAATAGCTAGATTTTGTGTGCTTTTTAGGTGAAATTATTTCTTTCAGGTTTGAAGATGGTCTTTTTCAATCTATTTCAATCTATTCTTCTTCCTCAAAAGTCCACCTTCATCTTCACTGTTTTCAAGAGTAACGACTCAAGTATTGTGTCAAAAAGCAACAACGGACAGCATCACTACCTACAATTCACTTTAAAATAAAGCACTTAGAACAATGACATCACATAGTAATTACTCAAAAATGTTAGTTATTATGATAAGCAAAAAATCCAGCATCAAGTCATAGAGATCTTTCCTAAACAGAAGCACAAAATTCCAGATTAACCCACTAAAACCTGTCTGCCCCACATGAACTAACCATCCTCTTTAGGCACTGGCTGAGCTACTGCACTGATCTCAATGACTAGATTTAAATAACTTTTCAAGTCAGTGGTTCCAAGTCTTTAGACTGCTAAATAGGTGAACAGATGTTTTCACTGAGTGAGGAAGGGCTGGGGACTCTCAGGCGGTCAGTGAGCACTTCAGGTCACTCAGAAGACAGGGAGTGCCTATAATGAACTATTAGTACCTGAAATTTTTTCCTTTAAACTACTAAAGTGATTTTCAAAAGATGTAAATCTCTGAAGTACTATTTCTAAAGTCCTTTCTGCCGAGTACCTCTCCCCTGGACCCAGGCTTGGACCTACGCACCTCTCCGCTGGACCCAGGCTTGGCACACCGCAGCATGGGAGGACTGGGTCCTTACTCTCCTCCTCCCTGTGCCCCCAAACGCAAAGGTAACCTCTGGGGCTTTTACAGCCTTCAGAGCACAAAGGTCTAAGAAGGTGTCATGTGTCAGGATAAATAGCTTCGGAGGAAAACCATTATTAAGACACAACCTCAATCTTCAGTTTACCATGTGAAGGGCCAGTGTGAATGGAAAGCATTCCCCCCAAAGGGGAAAAAAAATTCACAATGAGCACAGGTTTGTAGTTTCACTCTCAAAAAATTAACATTTGTGAAACTATGATACTCATATTACTTTCTACTTTATATATCTTATCAAGCCTTAGAAGAACCTCATAATGTACACAAGGAAGGTGTGATGCTCATTTTACAGACAAAGAAAATGAGGCCCAGAGAAGTTAAAAGACTTACCCCAGGTCACACAGCAAGTTGGTAGCAGAACCAGCAATAGAACTCAGATCCCTGGATCCAGGACTCTTTCCATTATACTAAGCTACCTCCCATATGACACAATGAAACTGGAAAAGAAAATATTTCATGGGCCTAGCCTTGCTAACACCACTTCTTTACTACCTCCTATACCTTTCTTTCACCACACTGACACCTCTTGAAGGATATATACACATAAAAGAATTCTTTGGGGGTGCATATACACTGTACTTAATGTTTTCTTGAAGAACATCTCGTGTGGAATGGCAGAATACAGGAAAAAAATGACATGCTGTACAGTGTCAAGAGTGCAAGACTTGAGTCAAAAGACCTGAGTTTTAGTACTAACTTTGCCACTGGACACCTATGTGGTCATATGCTTTAGGCAATGACAACTCTCCTGCACTTTTACTTCATCTATGTGAAAAAGTATAACTTCCCATACTATTTCATAGAATTGTTGTCCATATCAAATTAGACAATGAATATTAGTCTATAAGTTTAAAAATGCTTAATCAAAGTTTTTTTTTTTTTTAAGGGAAGTACAGATTAGGTAGAACCTCTGCTCGCTGGAAAGTGAAGGTAAATGCCTGCAGCTCAGCACGGTACCCTGGTGGCCATTTTGGTAAACTTCCTTTGCAAGGTAAACGAGGAATTATAGACACACAACAGGTACACAATAAACACTGAAGGAAGAATCTTCAGAAGGTAGCACAGCAGAAAAAGTACCATACCAGAGAGCGGTTCTAGTTAGCTCTGCCACTAATGAGACGTGTGACTCTGGGCAAACCACTTCACCTCTGTGGCCTCAAACTTCTACATCTATAAACATGAGTGTTGATCGGACTGTGCAAAAGCCCTTCGGGTCTACAGTAATTACAGTTAATATAACTCACTTATTTTTAAGGTGAAAAAGATGGTTCCAAAACTGTAAAATTTACCACAAAGGAAAGATAAAGATATCTCCTAATCCAACATCCAAACTACCAAAGGAATTCTAGGAAAGAAACAGGCTTTACAAAGACTACTACTTACTTGCTAGACCTTGGAACTACCATTTCAGCTAGTGTTTCATACTGCTTAATCCAGTCGTTGTGGTTTAACCTGCAGAAAAGGTACAATTAGTTACTGGAAGAGAAAAACAAGTCCTACGTCCTGCCAAACCCAGAAAGAGGAAGAATTATGAGACAAATAGGAAATTCAACTATAATATCTCAAATCTATTTAACAACAAAAAAAATCAAGTTTCCTACAGAGAATGGATTTCAAATACACTGAGTGGTGAAGCAGGAAGTACAGCTCACCATCTCTTACATCCAGTAACTATTGCAAAAGAGGCACATCCTAGAACTAAGTCTGGAAAGGAAGCAATGAGAAATACAGATTCTAAATTACTTTCAAACTTTAGGGTTAATATAAATTATTATTTCACTAAAAAAAAAAAAGAAAAGAAAAAAGAAAAGAAAGAAAAAAAAGAGAGAGATAAAACAAGAGAGAGAGAGAAAGAGAAGCCATGCTGAAATCACTAATATTTCTATTCAGTGGCCATTATGAAGCACTGGGTAAAACCACTTTTACTGAAAGCACAGAGTACCAGGAAGTGCTGAGTCAACTAAGTGATGGTAAACCAAGCTGCCACAGATCATTGTGTAACAAACAACCTTCTCTAGAGACCACTGGCTTTTGTGGGTGTGGCAAGAGATGATTATATTTGCAATACAAAATAAAAAACTGAAATATCTGTAACCAGGACAGTGAATACTCCATTATACAAGGTATCCTAGGTCCTATCTGAGGTTTCAAGTACAGTGTACAGAAAACTATAAAAACTTCTGGTCTTAAACACAAGTTTGAAATAAAGGTTGCATGAGACAAATCTTTTATCTGGGCAAAGGTTATTTTCCTGCATAGTATAAAAACACAAATACATAGAAATTTTTTAGAAATAATCAGTGTTCTACTATTCTGCAGTAAGGGGGGAAAAAGCAGAAGTCAGGTAATACTATAGCCACTGTAACTCAATGGAGGTGTTTTCCAGGAGGCAACATTTTCTAATATTCCCAGTTTCCTAACCAGAGAAAAATGGAGAGTGAAGCAAAGAAAGATTTCATGAATAACGTTCTGAAGAGTCCCCAAATCTCCCATGCCAGTCTGGATCCCCCAAAGATTCCCTGACAGTGAGATTTCAGTGTAAGTCAGAAGTGAAACCATTAACAGTTTCTCTCTCTCTCTCTCTCTCTCTCACACACACACACACACACACACACACAGTTCTCATCTTCCAAAGGTTTCATTTTACCAACATTAACTGTGACCAAATATTAATTAAAAAGAAGGCCTATGCTAAAGATTTCAAAGATTATCTAATCCAGCAAACTATGCCCATAACATGTGCCTGTTTTTGTAAATAAAGTTTTACTGACACACAGCCACATCCATTCATGTCTACACTGTGTATAACTGCTTTCAGCTACAACCACCAAGCTGATGTGGCAGAGTTACAGAGCTGTAACAGAGACCATATGCCTTGCAAAGGGTAAAATACTATCTGGCCCTTTGCAGAAAAAATATGCCAACCAGGGACTTCCCTGGTGGCACAGTGGTTAGGAGTCTGCCTGCCAATGCAGGGGACGTGGGTTTTGATCCCTGATCGGGGAAGATACCACATGCTGCGGAGCCCATGCGCAGCAACGAAGGCCTAATGCAGCCTATAAAAAATTAATTAATTAAAATATATATATATATATATGCCAACCTTTGATCTAATTCATCCTTTACTTCTTAGAGGGCTTCATTTATCCTAACCAATCATAAAGATTTTTGGGGGGGGGATGTGGGATGAATTGGGAGATTGGGGTTGACATATATATGCTAATATGTATAAAATAGATAACTAACAAAAAATTTAAAAATTTAGAAAATAAAAGATAGTTTTTAATTAAAAAAAGATTTTTCAGAAAAACAAACAAGTTGCCTATTTTGAAAAATTTAAAAACAATATTTTTTAAAAATCCAACAATTTAGCATTATTTTTTTAATGGGCCAACTCTACTAAGACAAATTTGATTTGGAATCAATTTATAACTGACATCTCCACTACCAGGTTATGAATTAAATTCTACTGCATGCTGACCAAATGACAAGGTGATATTCCCTTTACGCTTGGGTTTATAGAAAACTTCAAATTACAACATCAGACACTAACATTTTTCTTGTATTTTAACAAGTGAAAACCTTCTGTAATAAAAAGACATACTTGGGAACTACGACCAGTAATGTGACGAGATACTCCGAGTCAAGAACAAAGTCATCCTTCTTCACAATTTCTGCTAGACTTCTAGTTAGCAAACTTCCTCTGAGGAATGAGAAACAAACCATTAGGCCAATAATTATGTGCTTCGAAAATACAAGTAAAGAAACAGCAGGCTAATTATAGTCACGTATACTATATACACATCTCGAGAGGGATGAGCCTGAGTTAACATTTTTATAAGTCAAAATTTAGCTCAAGATTTCCCACATCCATACCCAAAGAGGTGTCAACATTGTATCAGAACTTGCCTCTAGTGTCTCCCTTTGTGTTAGCTTTAATTATCATAACTCAGTTTCTCTTGATTACATACATAGTATCTTGACTGAGACAGCGTTATTCATTAGGTATCAATTAAAGTCTACCTCACCATAATTATGAAATCATATCATCTAAGCACAACCTATCATTTTCCTCCCTCTCCCTGGGTATCAATTTTGGCTAGTTAACCCAATAATCAACTCTTTTAACGCAGACTTCATTTGGTCTCCTAGTGCATTTCATGGTGAAAATGACTTGCCCTGTTTGCACCGCTGACAGTATCCAACCAACTTTCCCTGTGGGATATGAACGCATAACTTGAGTTAAGTGCTTAAAGCTACACTTGTAGTAGTCATACTACAGTGAGATCAACCAAAACAAAGAGTGTTCTATTTTAAGAAAATCTAACGTGTAAAAAAATTGAAACTTGGGAAACAGATAAATTAAAGAATGAGCAATACATGACAAAAGCATTCTTCTATGGAATTCTTTTAAGAAGCAGATAACTGCTATTTAATTATGATTTGATTTAAAACAATTAACTTTAGATAATTTTTTCAGTGAAAAATCAGATGGATAAAAGTTAAACCAGGACCCAACTCACAAGTATTATGTATGAAACGAATATAATAAATCAGCCTCACATGTGTTTTGACTAGCCTGAATTAGTGAGCTTTCTCCATGACGTGAAAAAACACCATTTTGATTATGGAAACAGCACAAACTAGAAATTACTAACCCCTAAAAATAGTTCATTTAGTGTATGCTAGAGTGCTTCCCCAATTCTTAACATTTACATATACTTGACATGCTTACGCATTCTTTCGTTCCAAATTCTGAAGATTCCCTTTCAGGTTGTTATACGCGGATGCTCGAGACTTCAGGTCATTGTCGATCTGAGTCACTCCCTTTAAAGAAGAAAGAGAAGAAACATAGGGAAAATTTTCCTAAACCTGCCTCTATTAATACAATTAAAATAGCTGTGTTTAAACTTTAAAAAACAAAACACCACTAGTTTCTGATGTAAGAATATTCTATTATTTTAAAAGCATGACCTAAAAGGTCATTAAAAAAATAACCTACTTCATTTTTAATAACTATTGCAATTTTCATATAATCTTTTCTACTAAACATAATGTTTTGGTCTACTTGTATTTTAATTACTGTTACTATATTACTTTTTTTTAATAAATTTATTTATTTATTTATTGGCTGTGTTGGGTCTTCATTGCTGCACACGGGCTTCCTCTAGTTGCTGAGAGCAGGGGCTACTATTCATTGTGGTGCACAGGCTCCTCATTGTAGTGGCTTCCCTTGTTGTGGAGCACGGGCCCTAGGTGCATGGACTTCAATAGTTGTGGCACATGGACTCAGTAGTTGTGGCTCACGGGCTCTAGAGCACAGGCTCAATAGTTGTGGCACATGGGCTTAGTTGCTCCATGGCATGTGGAATCTTCCCAGGGCAGGGCTCGAACCCGTGTCCCCTGCATTGGCAGGTGGATTCTTTACCGCTGCGCCACCTAGGAAGTCCACTATATTACTTCTTAAACCATGTAAATGGAATTAGGCCTCTGGTTATAGAGATGACTAATTAAAAGCCTTTAATACACAAGTTTGAAGGATTAGTTTCCAAAAGGAACTAAATCAGAGAGCATTTTGTTGTTCACAACACCACTATTCCTACACAAAATATTTTTGCAACAGAATTAAAATTTTATTCGAATTTATTTATAAATGTTACAAAAGCTGATTTTTCAAAAAAGACGATTAAAACTACTAACAACTTAGGGAGAAAGAAAGCAGTACATTTAACATTTGAAGAACTAATTTCAACTCAGCTCTACCATTATCAGATGTGTGGCACTGGGTAAGTCACTTCACCTCTCTGAGCCTGTTTCCTCATCTGCAACAGTATCAGAAAGGTGACTAAATCCTTGATAAGTATCAAAAGAAAATAAGGCTGAGTCCTAGTAAGAGCACCACTTTACATTTTCTGATTACTCATTTGCATTAAATCATATGATGCCTTGGGTTAAAATCCTTGATAGGTTATTCACTTACATTTAACCACAGAGCACAATGTACAAATAAAATCAGTGGGAGCCAAGGAGCGTGTCCAAACGACTTAAACCATAATTTTCATCCTAGCCAGTTCATAAAAATGGTGTCAAACAATTAATAGGTCCTTGTCTACTGCCTCATTATAGTTTCACATAAGACTTTTACATTTTTCTCTCAAGCTCAAGGACTGTGCAACATAAAAGGAGCTCTTAATTCAGTGAGTTCATGGATGGGCTTTAACACTTGTGGACTCCCTGAGACTGTACATAAAATCATGTGATACAAGAATACAGGCAATTTTTCTGGATAGAGGATCAATACTGAACATCAGAAGGCATCAGAGAACCCATAAGTTTAATCTGAATCTGTACTGTACATAAACATACTTAAGTGACCATTATATATCTGAATGATTCATAAATCTCTTAATTGATTCCAATTACTTGTTCTATATGATCTGTTATGCTTAAAATTTATACAAATAATCATAAAATTTTTAAGTTACTTATTTAAACACTGTTGATGCAACATTTAACTTAACCACCTAAATAAATAAACTACACACCTTTGATAATGATGCACACATGAAACTGTTATCCTTTTCTGACATCTTTCTTTTTTAGTAAAGTTGCATTAAGTCACATATAATTGAGTTGCCTTGACAAAACCTAGAGTATTTAATAAGTAAATATTTATAAAATAAATAAAGCCACTATATTAAATCAATGTGTCCTACCTGTGTTATTTTTTATCTTACCTTGGCAATTATTTCAGAAATATTTTTCAAGGACTGCTTGATTGGATATTTAGCCATGTCCCACTGAAACCTTGTTATATAAGTAACCAAGTCAACTGAAATAAGGGAAGAAACTAATTACTGAGGAGAAGCAATAGAATTTTTTATAGTTCTCTACACAATAATAGGTTTTAGTGCTGAAGTTGGCCTTAAGAAAATCAGTAAAGACGTCATCATTTGTGAAGAGTCCTGGTTAAATAAATGTGGAATTGTACTAAATAACATGGATTAACCAAAATTTTTCCCTTGTAATCTGACTGGATCGCTTCTCCTTACTCAAAACTTAATATATATTAAAATGTTCCTTCTAATTTGATGACTTATGAATGAAAATGTACACACCCATGATACGCCTCCTATGTAGGAGAAAGAGACACAAAGATTAAGAAACTACTTCAAACTGTCTCCTCAATAAGCAGAATTTGACAAAAGTATGTTCTTTCTTTGCAACTTACCCAAACAAATTGCAAATGAACTTGTCTGTTAAAACCATGTGATGACTGTTTCTAGGAGTCTATATTTCTGTCTTCAAAACATGGACCTTTTCACTTTCAAATGACAAGAATAAAAAAAGCAGAGCCAAAGGGACACTCAACAACGAATTCCCTGGAAGTCTGGTAGTCTATATGACTTCACCCCTCAAGTCTGATGGGATCAAGGTCAGGGGAACCACATGTCAGTTATGGCTAACTGGCAAAAGTAACTCATATCAAACTATCTTTTCTCTTCAACTTCTCCCTACATAATACCAGCAAGTCAACAACATAGATGGTATTTCCAAAAGCAGTTTTGGATGCAGTGCCCCCTCGACTGTCACCTATTCTGCCCAGCAGACTGACTGCCCTCGTTCATCAAGTACCTAGAGATCACTGAAGGCACCTAAGTTAACACACCTAACTTCTGTCCTTCTGCCCAGCCACACATTAGCAGACACAGTAAGTAGCTCAGGATCGCTATTTTTAACAAAGAGCAAAAATAAGTTACTATTTTTTTTTTTTTTTTTTTTACGATTAAGTACTTATTGAGCATTTATTATTTGCAAGGAGAAGGGACAAGATTAGAGAAACACTGGATTTAAAATACAGTGACTGTTGAGAGTTTAGCCAAATCTCTAAACTGCTGCCTTGGCATCCATTGTGTGTAGCCAAGTGGCCAGCAGGGGCCTAGAAATTACACTAGATAACAGCCCTCCCTGATAAGAGCCCTAGATAACAGCCTGCAATCACAACTAAATGTAAGCTCATGATGTGATTTCCCTGATAGGACCCTGGATAATCGCTCTCCCCTGCTGCCCAGGGCCTCCCTGCTAGTGTAGCCTTTAGAAAAGACCCCCTAGAAGTTAACCAAACCCTCCTTTTTGGTTTGAATCAACCAATTGGAACTTGGCTTGGGAATCCCAAAGCACTCCACCCATGGGCCCCAATAAAGGCATGTGCCCCAGGTCCTGCTGCCCTCTGCCGGCCTGCACGCACCCCGCCTTGACCTCCCTGCACTGCCCTCCTCCTCCAGGACCTCTGAGTAATAAACTTCTCTAGTTCCCTTTCCCTTGCGGTCCTCTGCTGAACCACGGCTCACCATCCCATGACACCCCAGGGCTCTACTTAACAAACGTTAATGTAACCAAGGCACAATAGTAGGCAACACAGGACAGAAACAAAGGAAAGGGTTGTTTTATTATAATGACATCACTAAAGATCAGCCTAATTAAAAATGAAGCAAATGCTAAATTGATATTTCAGGAGAAAACAACAAATGCAAGTACAAATAACAACAATGCAGCTGGAAGCATCTTTATAAAGCTATTATTACACAGAGCAAACTCTATATAAATATTAGTTTCTAGCTACAGAGAGGTCAGTAGTAGACTACTCTACTGGTGCTAAAGAAAAGCCATATTCAAATTTGAGGGAAGTAGGCATTACTCTGCAATCAAATTAATAATTTTTATTCTAAGGCATTAGCAGTTGGATGCTATTAAATACAAAAAGCTAGAGAAAACAGCAAGTATTCAACTAGAACAATGCTGAGACACATAACTTGGAAATACGCTTGTTAATGGGAGTTGACAAATAGATTCTGGAAAGAACCAAGGTAAATCTTTATAATATTGCTTTTGGAAGGATCCGTATCACAAATTATATTATATATTATGTAGGACTGTCTTATAAGAGGTTGTGTTTCAGAGGAAAGAATGTAACTGGCAGCATCACCAGATCCAGTAATACTAACTCTATTTTAACGGCTTTCTGTTGCATTTAATATCCTTTTATCTGTAGACCTTTTTTAAGTCATTCACTTCATAGAAATCAGTATCAAATCATGAAACATTAGCTCACCTCCATTGGCCAGCAGATTCTCCTGAACTTTGTCTTTACTATCCTCCAGTACGTCAGCCATATACTGAGCCACTTTCTTAACCACCCTTGGGAGAAAAAAAAAAATCAACAATCACTTTCAGGAAAACAACCTAAATTCCATGCTATACAATGAACATGTTATATAAAGACACAAATTTAACTCTCTTTGTTCCAGTTACACTATCTGTATGATATAAAACAAATGGGTCCTAACTTCTAAAATAATGTTTTAAGTACAAAATGGACCGAGATTCTATTATATGTAAAACACAACTGAGTAACTGTAGTTTTAAGGAGACCACATGCAATATGTTTACGTAGTCTGGAAAGAAAGTAGTGGAAAGCTAGCAGGAATAAGCTGAAAAACTGGGCAACAGATCTCACTGCACTGCAAGAACAAAGGGGAAGGGACTTCCCACTGGCACAGTGGTTAAGAATCTGCCTGCCAATGCAGGGGACATGGGTTCGAAGATCCCACATGCCGCGGAGCAACTATGCCCGAGCACCACAACTATTGAGCCTGTGCTCTAGAGCCCGCAAGCCACAACTACTGAGTCCATGTGCCACAACTACTGAAGCCCATGTGCCTAGAGCCCATGCTCCGCAACAAGAGAAGCCACCGTAATAAGAAGCCTGCACACCGCAAGGAAGACTAGCCCCCTTCTCTGCAACTAGAGAAATCCCACACAGAGCAATGAGGACCAAAGCCAGTCAATAAATAAATACATAAATAAATAAGTTTATTAAAAAAAAAAAAGAACAAAGAGGGAAGCAGGAGCTTTCATTCACCAGTTAGGTGCTTCCCTTTAGGACAAAAGGGATCTGACAGGCAACAGAATACAAGCAACAGTAATGATGAAGAATGTGGTCCTACAGTATTTATTCATTAATTACTTACTGAGCATCTACTATTTGAGAGAAACAATGCTAGAGGAAACCATGGTGCCAGAACTACTGAGGCACCTGCATATCACCTTGTCAATGCCTTCACTTTACAAAGAAAGACACCCAAGTATAAAGAGAATAAGTGACTTAGTCCCAAAAGTCACAAAACCAGTTCCTGGCAGAGCTGTGACTAAAAATGTGGTGTCTTGACTCTGGAGTCCGGTGTTCTTCCCCCCACTCCTTGTCTGCCTCTGGGCCGTGGGTGGAATACAAAAGTATACAAGATAAAAATCTAGCTTCCCATTGCTTAAATCGAAATGGAGAGATACCAAAAAAGATAGATGACTAAATACAAAGTAATCTGCGGTGAGTGCCAGCTGAGATGACCAGGCTACAGACAGAGACGCATAAAGGAAAAAGACTTCACTTCCAGCTACTGTAATCAAAAAAGTGTATCAGATCAGGAGCGGGGAAATGAAGGACAGGAATGGTTCTGAAAGGCTGATTAGGTGGAAGGAATGCATATTCTTGCCACAGGGCATACGAGTCAAGATCCAGAGAGGGAGAAAAGCAACAAATGATGAGCAGTCCAGGGTCCAGACTGCCTGGAGTGTTGTGCTGAGGAGAAAGGGGATCGTGCTAGGAAGGCAGGCTGGGGGCAGACTCCAGGCAGATCGCCGCTGGTGTCAGCCTTTAGGGAGAGGTGTAATATGGTCAAAACAGGACTTGGGACAATTTCTCTGATGACTTTGTGCTCAACAGGGAGTATAAACTAGAAAACAAATTAAGAAACCCCTGCAACATGAACCAAAAAGGGACAGAAAAAAGTACCAGAAGGACAAAATGTGAATGACAATCCTATGCTGAATGACCTCAAACCTAAGAGAGTGGAAAAAATTCAGAAAAAATGAGGTAAGCCATAAGTCTTCAACATGTTTAACTTGGGATCTGTACATACACTTGGCTATGTCTCCAAAATTCACCCATTCCTTCAAAGAAGACAAACCATTATTCCTATATAAGTTAACAAGCATCTAGTAAACAGAACCACTTGCTACGGACCTTCAAAAGTGTGCATGTTCGGGCTTCCCTGGTGGTGCAGTGGTTAAGAATACGCCTGCCAATGCAGGGGACACAGGTTCGATCCCTGGTCCAGGAAAATCCCACATGCCTCGGGGCAACTAGGCCCATGCACCACAACTACTGAACCTGCGTGCTGCAACTACTGAAGCCCACGTGCCTAGAGCACGTGCTCCAAAACAAGAGAAGCCCTCGCTCGCTGCAACTAGAGAAAGCCCCTTGTGCAGCAATGAAAACCCAATACAGCCAAAAATAAAAAGTAAAAATAAAGAAATAAAGAAATAAATGAAAAGGGTGCTAACTAGTGCTACTTAAAAAAAAGAAAAAGAAAAAGTAAGAAAGGAAGGAAGAAAAGAAAGAATAAGAGAAAGGAACTAGGACAATTCTTACCATTAGTGAGTTTTTTGAGAATATAGTCAAAAATTATTTTCACATGTGTTCTATATGGAAGCATGGAATTATTAACCCTAAAAGTAATTTGTTACTTTTGCTTTCATCCTCTTTTCCATTTTTATCACCTAGTGCCTGCCCTTAGCTGAGGTTTTCAATATCTCTTGCATAATCTACTGTAAAACTGGCTCCTAACTGGCCTTTTGCCTCATGAGTACATCTTCAGGTCTATTTATTTACTTACCACACATTGTTATGTCAAAAGATCTCTCTGCAACACCTCAGCCTCTACTACCAGAGTACTGCACTATGGTGGTTCCATCAATTCAGAAAAGCATAATAGCATAAACAAGAAAACCCTTCTGTACAGATTTCAAGAATAAATTCCCCTCTATTCAAGTCTGCTCCCTTAAAGCTTCAGATGTACATTTCTAAGATTCTCCAAAATTCTGTTTTTTACAAATTATACCTATTTATCTAAGCTCTAAGTATTTTAAAAGCTCTGTATGTCAAGAGCCAAAGGGACTGTAGACTGATTGTCAATTAATCAGAATTCAGAAAGTTATTAAGGATCCCATACCCATCTTCAGCCAAAATACACAGTAACTGAATTTCAAAAGTGAGTAAATCTGTAGTCTAGAAAAATCTTCTAATGTAAATGAATTTTGAAGACAAAACTATCACCAAATAAATCTTCAAATAAATGGCATAACAGCCCATGTTCATGAATCAGAGACTTAATATGTTAGGATGGCAATACTCCCCAAATTATCAACAGATTCCACACAATCCCCATCAAAATTCCAGCTGACTTTTTGCAGGAGTTTGACATGGTGTTCCTAAAATTCAAATGGAAATGAAAGGAACCAGAAGAGCCAAAATAATCTCAAAAAAGACTAAGTTGGAGAACTCATACTTCCTAATTTCAAAAACTTACTACAAAGCTGCAGTAAAGAGGGCAGTGTGGTACTGGCATAAGGATAGGAATACAGAATCCAAATGAAAGTCCAGAAGTAAACCCTTATGTTTATGCTCCATTGATTTTTGCAAGGGTATCAGGACAACTCAATGGAGAAAGAATAGTCTTTTCAACAAACGGCGTTAGTACAACTAGATATCCACATGCAAAAGAATGAAGATGGACTTCTCCCTCACACAATATACAAAATTAACTCAAAATGGATCAAAGACCTTGAGTGAAAACTAAAATTATAAAACTCTTAGAAGAAAATATAGACATAAAACTGTGTGACCCTGGATTAGGCAATGTTTTCTTCGATACAACATAAAAAACACAAGCAACAGAAAAAAGGATAAATTGGACTTCAAAATTAAATATTTTGTGCTTCAAAGGACACTATCTAGAAAGTGAAGATAACTGATAGAATGGGAAAAAAATATTTGCAAGTCATATCTGATAAGAGAGTTGTATCTCAAATATATAAAGAACTCATACAAGTCAATAATCAAAAAACCAATAAGCCAATTAAAAAAGGGGAAAGGATCCAAACAGACATTTCTCCAAAGAAGAAAAACAAATGGCTAACAAACACATGAAAAGATGCCTAACACATCAGTAGCCGTCAGGGAAATGCAAATCAAAAACACAATGAGTAGAAATAGAAACACAGATGTAGAGAACAAACACATGGACACCAAGCGGGAAAAGCTGGGGGTGGGGGGGATGAACTGGGAGCTTGGGATTGCCATATATACATTACTAACAAGAAAAAAATATCAAATTGTATACTTTAAATATATGCAGTTTATTGTATGTCAATTGCATCTCAATAAAAGTTCTTGAAGGAAAAAAACACAATGAAATTCTCTTTAATATCCACTAGGATGGTTAAATAATCAAAAAGATGGACAGTAACAAGTATTGTTAAGAATGTGGAGAAATTAGAACCTTCATACACTGCTGGTGAGACTGTAAAATGGTGCAGCTACTTTGGAAAACAGTCTGGCAGTTCTTCACAATGTTAAAAATACAGTTACACTGACCCAGCATTTCCACTCCTAGGTACATACCCAAGAGAAATGAAAACACATGAGCTCACAAATACTTCTATGCAAATATTCATAGTAGCATCATTCATGTTAGCCAGAAAGTGGAAACAACCTTAATATTCCTCAACTTATGAATGGATTAATAAAATGCCATACATCTGCATAATGTAATATTCTTTGATAATAAAAAGAAATTGAATGCTGACACATGCTACAATACGGATGAACCTTGAAAACATTACACTAAGGAAAAGAAGCCAGTCACAAGAGACCACATGTTATATGATTCCATTTATATGAAATGTCCACAAAAAGCAAATGTGTAGTGTCAGAAAGTAGATCAGTGGGCAGTGAAGAGTAGGGGGTGACCACTAATGGAAACAGCATGTTTATGATAGTGGCAGGGGGATGAAAACGTACTAAAATTGATTGTGGTGATGGCTGCACAACTCTGTGAATATATGAAAAATCACTGAATTGTACATGAAGTAGGTGAACTACGTGGTATGTAAATTATATCAATAAAAATATTTAAAAGTCATCATTTTCACATCAAACATGTATTTTATTGTACATTAACTGTATCTTCATAAAGTTGATTTACAAAGAAAAAATGTCATTGTTTTCTAAAACCATTCCAATAAGCAGAATATACATGTGATAATAAACCCAATGCCCAGGCAACCTGATAAGAACGGCTCTCATGTTGCTCTAGCCTGTGCATATAAATACATTACCCCTCTACAAACGCATCCAGTTTAGCCAGTTCATCCGACAAACCAACCAAGACATCCAGTGTGCCAACCTAGAAGGGAAATACAACATTTTATTACTTAGATTTCATCCTTTTTAAAAAAATTTATTTATTTTTATTTATTGGCTGCATTGGGTCTTTGTTGCTGTGCACGGGCTTTCTGTAGTTGTGGAGAGCGGGCCCATTAGTTGTGGCTCGAGGGTTCTAAAGCGTAGGCTCAGTAGCTGTGGCACAGGGGCTTAGCTGCTCTGCAGCATGTGCGATCTTCCCAGACCAGGGATTGAATCCGCATCCCCTACACTGGCAGGCAGGTTCTTAACCACTGTGCCACCAGGGAAGCCCAGCAGGAGAATTCTTAACCACTGCTCCACCAGGGAAGCTCCCCCCTCCTTTTTTTTTTTTTTAACAAGGTAATACATCTTGATTTGAAGGGCCTGCAAACCTTAACGTTCTCCATATTTTATTTCATAATATGCAAGTGTGGTTAAAAAATGCTAGACATTTCAAAGCTATTCATATGTACAAGATAATCCTCTAATTCATGGGCACAACTGCTACTTAGATGTGAAGGTTGCACAAGAGCAGGCCTGTGCCTCTGCCTGTCCTGCCCAGTGGCAGTGGGTCATTTGAAGTCATGGTTTACAACAGTAGCTCTTAAGCAGGGGTCCAGGGCTCTGCATCAGAGGGTCTGTAACTGTGTAACTGAATCTGTTGTTTTTTTTTTAAAGGAATCTTTATTATTATTATTATTATTATTATTATTATTATTGGCCATGCCGCAAGGTATACGGGATTTCAGTTCCCCAACTAGAGATCGAACCTGTGCCCCTTGCAGAGAAAGCACGGAGTCCTAACCACTGGACCACCAGGGAATTCCCTGTAAATGAATCTGTACTCAAAACTGTGTATGTGTAAATGAATGTGTTTTGAAAGAGATGTTCACAGTCTATCACAGTGTATCAAAGGAATTCACAAGTTCCAAAGTGCTAAGAACCAGTGGTTTTAAGTATTTCTTAAATGAGTGCTGTGTATGACTGCCTCATTTGGTTAACCAGCAAAATATAAACATCATCTTTTCCATTCTTTATGAAAGTGCAGTCAACTGATCACGGGCAGCCTGCTTCACTTAGAGGCTGCTAGGTTACTGATGTTTAATAAATGTTAAATAGATAAACTAGATTAAATAACTAGGATAGATCTGCCAAGTGCAGTTAAAGAGGTGCAATGGTAAAACGTTTACAACATCAGTATTACATGAATTTAATAACAGAACAATGGATTTACTGTGATATTTAAGAATACATATTCCTAAGATTTTTCACTTCTAAATATCATATTTGTGAAAATAATAATCAAGTATTTTCATAAGATTTCTCATTAAAATTTAAATTACAATTTAGAAAAGCACAAAGGGTAGGAAAAATGTTATTTTGTTTTGGTAGTCTCCTTCAAAAATCTCTATTTTCTTATTACCTAAAATCTGAAGATTAGAAAGAACAAGGTAAGTTTTAAATTATGCCAATCCCTAGAAACGAGAGTTTTCTTTTGAAGGAACCTGGATATCTTATCTCTACCAAAAGGGGAGCAGAGACAACTGTTCTCTCCTTCATGATGAATGATTTTTTGCACAGCACAGTTTTACCTTTAAGTCAGGAATGTTGAACTTTGAACTAACTGCAAGATTATTGTTCTTCGCAGTTGCCGCATGCAATTTCTCCCACGTTTGCTGACACGTTTTCTCCCCAGGAGCTGATATAAGCCAGAACTCAGTCATGTTGGTTACCAGGTATTTCTTCCAAAATCAAGAGAGACTCTGAAATGTAAAATAAAACAAACTAAAAATATATTTAATATCACTTGTAAATTATTTCAGAGTGATAAGCAGAGCCTGTTGGAAAACTATCAATAGCTCAACACTGGCATACAACCCTAAGCAAAGTCAAGTTTACTTACCTGGATGTAAATCCATGTAAATGGTAAGTAGTGATTTATTTATGATACTAGGAAAAAGAGATGATCAAGATCTAATATATGAACTATATACTTTTTTTTAATTACAACATGTCCTAAAATGGGAATTAGCCAAAAAGTGAGACTACCCAAAATATCAGCCACTGACAGTTTCATTCCACAAAAGAAGTTGGAGAGTCACAAATTTATAGGTTTATTTAAAATTTTTAAAACATAAAACCAAAATAGGAAATTTTAAAAATGTGTAACTTTTACCTTTGAAAACGTACTTAATCAGCGCATTTGAACAGCAGCCATCAAATAAATGTGCCACATTTGGCTCAGCAAATCCTACAAGGTCAGCCAAATTGCTAGTTAATTTTAATCCATATTCAATCTAAGGGAATCTCCTCAATCCCTAGTGTATACTTAGTGGCCATCAAATGCTTACAAATTTGCAAAAATAAAAGAAAAATAAATCTTGCCAATCAGCCTTGTAATCAGTTTTTTATTTAAAATATGACTGGGGGGGGTTGCATAATACAACACTATTGGATCGGGCTTCCCTGGTGGTGCAGTGGTTAAGAATCCGCCTGCCAATGCAGGGGACACGGGTTCCATTCCTGCTCCAGGAAGATCCCACATGCCGTGGAGCAACGAAGCCCGTGCGCCACAACGACTGAGCCTGCGCTTTAGAGCCCGTGAACCACAATGATTGAGCCCATGTGCTGCAACTACTGAAGCCCATGCACCTAGAGCCCGTGCTCCACAACAAGAGAAGCCACGGCAATAAGGAGCCCGCACACCACAACGAAGAGTAGCCCCCACTCACCGCAACTAAAGAAAGCCTGCGCACAGCAAAAGGAGACCCAACACAGCCAATAAAATAAATAAATTAATTAATTAATTTAAAAAACCCAAGAAAACACTATTGGATCCAAGTAAGAGGCTGTGGACCTCCCTTTCCAGAGTTTCACTAAGACACAACCAACCCTCTTCCACAATCTCTCTCTCTCTCTTCTTTTCCCTCCTTCCTCCCTCACATACACACACACACACACACATACACAAAGTCCAAAGATAAATCTACTCAGAATCTGAGTAGGTAAAGCACACAAAGAATAATTCATAATATAATAGTGTCATTATTTCTCCTTTAACATGCTTTCATTAGAACCACCATAAACTTTCTACTCTCACTGCTTGTTTAACTTTTCCTGAAATTTGGAGTCTGAGATAGAATATAACAATCTTACAAAGTTGTCCTGAGTGTAAATCAAATAATGAATGTGAAAGGACACTGTAAATTTAAATTTCGTTTAAAATGTAAAGTATTATAGTTAATCACAATGGACTTTCATACTTTCAAAAGGCAAAACTGAAATTAAATCCTACCTAGTCATTACACAATTGAAGGTGACCTGAACATAGATGCCATTCTATATTCCTGTTATTTTTTTTCTGACTTCCATTTCAAGAGCCTCTACCAAATATTTTATACATTATTATCTCAGTCTTCCTAACATCTCTATGAGATACATATCATCCTCCCCATTTACAGATTAAAAAACACAGAGAGGTTAAACTGGTAAAAATACAGATGATGGTATTAAATGAATCTCAAAAATTGTTCTCTAAGAGGATTTTTCTTTTTTTTTCTTTTATTCATTTTTTTATTTATTGGCTGCATTGGGTCTTCATTGCTGCGAGAGGGCTTTCCGTAGCTGTGCAGAGTGGAGGCTACTCTTCATTGCAGTGCGCAGGCTTCTTATTGCAGTGGCTTCTCTTGTTGCGGAGCACGGGCTCTAGGCGCAGGGGCTTCAGTAGCTGTGGTGCATGGGCTCAGCAGTTGTGGCGCACGGGCTTAGCTGCTCTGCAGCATGTGGGATCTTCCCGGACCAGGGCTCGAACCTGTATCCCCTGCAATGGCAGGTGGACAGATGATTTTTCCAACATCACCAGAAAAGCTGCACTAAGAGGTATACTCTCTCAGATGACCAACAAACTAAACAGAGGATTAATAGTGATGGTGAGCGCAGACAAAGCACTCAGCCTAGCCAGAAAAACAGTATTTGATGACTCATTTTTACACCTCCTCTCCCAGCAAAATGGGTGGTGGAATTAATTGTTAAAGTCTTCCTTATGATACTGTTAAATTATCTACACTGCAGCTTCTTCAAAGACTGTAACAATATGAGCTATTACAGTAGATGTCACTATCATACCACTTAGAGTTCTACAATATCTTTTTCAACCAACAGGTTACCAAAGGATTTCAAGAAATAAGAAAGAGGACCACATTTTCTCATTTATAAATACCTGCCCAACTCTACTGAGCTTTCATCAGGATCAAATGAAATAATGTCATGGTAATTCTAAACAAAACTAGAGTCCCATGGGAATTCCCTGGTGGCACAGTGGTTAAGAATCTACCTGCCAATGCAGGGGACACAGGTTCGATCCCTGCTCTGGGAAGATGCCACATGCCTCGGAGCAACCAAGCTGTGTGCCACAACTATTGAGCCCGTGCTCTAGAGCCCATGAGCCATAACTATTGAGCCCGTGTGCTGCAAGTACTGAAGCTCACACACCTAGAGCCCGGCCTCCGCAACAAGAGAAGCCACTGCAATGAGGGGACCACGCACCACAATGAAGCCCCTGCTCACTGCAACTAGAGAAAACCTGCGCACAGCAACAAAGACCCAATGCAGACAATAAATAAATAAATAAATTTATTTAAAAAAACAAAAAACAAAAAAACTAGAGTCCCATCCTGCCTCCAAAGGCTGTCCCCAGTGTCCCAAGTAGATATTTTGTTTACTTACTACCTTATAAATGCCACTATTATGCATTTATCACACTATTCTGCCTCATTTTTTTCATAACATCTTTTCCTCTCCACCTGACTGGGAAATCCTGAAGGGCCAGAATCATATCTTCTTTTCTGATGCCCTAAAAACCCAGCATATACAATTCCTGCAAACAGCAGGGGCTTTATGAATAAGTAAGGGACTTTATGAATAAGTCCCTGCTTGTCTTATGAATAAACGAAATATAACAATGACTCTGAACCAGTCAAAAAGTCTGATTACAGATAAAAAATAGGGGTCAAGAAAAGTACTTAAATCATGTTTTTTAAAGTTTTTTTTTTTTAATTTAGAGTCTTTAAGAAAAGAAATCCTAACCTTAGAGTAGTATATAAATTAAAAACTGGTAAAGCTGCAGATTACTAAGCCTTTGGCTTTCGTTATTTTAAGGCCGAATACAGAAATATAAAAGAGGGGTTGAGAAAGAAGCTGCCGGTACTTTATGCAAAGCCATGTCCTCAGTTCTTCTATTCTCTCATCAAAGCAAACTAACTATATAAGATCCTGATGGGAAAGACAAACAACTTAAGTATCTAAGGATAAATGTAAGAACTGCCCATGAGAAGAGCATCAATAAGTCTTCTGCAAAATCCTTGTTTTCTGTTTCTAAACAATGTCCACTGTTATCCTGTCACTTAAGTCACATAAAAAAATTCTCTCTTTGAAATTTAAGTACAATTTACGTTCAGTTTCCAAAAAAAAAAAAAAAAGCATCTTTGCAGATGAATAACTTGGGGGTTGGGGTGTCAAAAAATAAAATCCATGTTGCTAAACACATTTCCCTTTCTAAGCTGCACAGAAAGAGTCAAAATTGGTGTCCACTGGTTATCATCTCATCAAAAGTCTGGACACCTCCACTGCCGCTGACTGCTTCAACTGACTTGTTTTTATGCCTAGTTATTTCCCTTTGTTTCATCTTTTACATTCAAAGTCAGGCATAAATATAGGCAAATCATATGTTAAACAAAAGAGAAAATGATTTAAAAGGCACTCCCCAAGACTCGGATCTAGGTGTAAGTCCCTCTGTTATATGTGTGTATACAGTTGCTCTCTTGATGATCTTATTTACATTCAAGGCGATTCCAGTCTAGATGCTGAACACTCTCCCAAATTGTATCTCTAGCCTAGGCTTCTCTGCTGCATCTACAGTTGTACCCAACAAATCTCCACAGCTGACTACAAGACATCTCCACCTGGATGTCTCCAAAAAAACCCAACATTTCTAGTCAAACTCCTAGTCTCTTCCCCCAAACCTGGTCCGACTCCAGTTTTCCCTGAGTTAACACAGCTAGTACCCCTGCAACACCAGACAACTATTAATAGAATTTTCAGATGTCATCAAGATAGCAGCCAATACTTACTGGGCTCTTACTACCCACCAGCACCAGTCAAAACACTTCACGTGGATTAACTCATTTAGTATATCAGATGGGTCGTAGTTACAAATGAAGAAACCGAGGCACAGAAAATGCCTCATATATTATACAAGACATATAATATGTATCATGTCATATATGATATGAGTGCATATATTACATGCTAAGGATGAATGCATTATATGCTCTCAGCACCTTCTCAGTATTTCCCGGAGCAACACTTTTTACTGATGTCTTTCTACCAAATAAACTGCACATTAGGGTAGGTGGAAACCATGATACCTTTGCTCACAGCTACATTCTCAGTACCTGGCCCAGAGGCTGGTATGTAGAACCTCAGAAGGTATTTGCTGAGTAATCTTGAATGAATAAATAACTGTGAAGACTAAATAAGATAATAAAGTACCTGGCTTATAATTGATTCGCTCCCTTCACTTCATATTTTTTAAAAAGTCAATTTCATTGAAATATAATTTATATATGATAAAATGTATCCAAGAGTACAGTTCAGTGAGTTTTTGACAAACACACACACCTGTATAACCACCACCAAAATCAAGACTAAGAACATTTCTGTCTTCCCAAAGCCTTCCCTCACACCCAGGCCCAGTCAATCCCTACCCCACTGCCGGCCCTGGGCAGATGCCACTCTGCTCTCTGTCACACTACAGATTCACTTGGCCCAATCTAGAATTCCATTGTAAATGGAAGTGCACACTGAGTACTCTTTTGTACATGGCTTTCTTTGCTCAGCATGTCTCTGGTATTTGTCCATGTCCTGTGTATCAGTAGCAGTTCATTCTGTTTTACTGCTTACTGTTCCGTTACGTGAATGTACAATGGTTTCCTTATCCATTCACCTGCTGACAGACATTTGCATGGCTACCGGTTTGGGGTCATCAACAACAAAGGTGCTATGAACATTACAAAGCTTTTGTGAAAATATACATTCATTTCTCTTGGATAAACATCTAGAAGTGGCATTTCTGAGTCAAATGATTAGCATATACTTAACTTTATAAGATGCTGCCAAACTGTTTTCCAAAGTAGATGTAGTATTTTATATTCTCATCAGCAAGATACACAGTGCCAATTGTTTCACATGCCCACTGACACTTAGTGCCGTCAGCCTTTTTATTTTTAGCCAGTCCAGGGGGTTGCAGGGTATTTCACATTTCCATGATGACTACAAAGTTCAGGATCTTTTCACGTTCTTATCAACCATTTGTATATCTTCTTTCGTGAAGTTTCTATTCAAATCTTGTGCCCAATTTTTTAAAAACTTGCGTTGACCTTACTGAGTTGTAGGAATTTTTTGTATGATCTTCATACAATTTCTTCGAGATGTGTGTGTGTGTATGTGTACTTCTTTCATATTTTTTCTGTCTTGCCTTTTCTCAATGGTGCTTTTGAGAAGTTTTCAATTCTTAAGTCCAGTTTATTGACTTTTACAACATATAATTTCTTAGACATAAGAAAAATCTGCCTACCCCAGAGTCACAAGGATTTATTCTGTTTGGAGTTCAGAGAGATTCCTCAATCTGTGTTTACAGTTTTCAACATACATCATTTTCTTCAAATTTTTTTCCTGCTTCTCTTTTCTCCTTTTTTGAGACAAAAATGGCATGCATTTTTGTCTTAAAAAAAAAGGGAGGGACTTCACTGGTGGTGCAGTGGTTAAGAATCCTCCTGCCAATGCAGGGGGCACGGGTTTAAGCCCTGGTCCAGGATAATCCCACATGTCGTGGCACAACTAAGCCCATGTGCCACAACTACTGAGCCTGCACTCTAGAGCCCACAAGCCACAACTACCTGAAGCCCGCGTGCCTAGAACCCATGCTCCACAAGAGAAGCCACTGCAGTGAAGAGTAGCCCCCGCTCTCTGCAACTAGAGAAAGCCCACAAGCAGCAATGAAGACCCAATGCGGCCAAAAATAAATACATAAAAATAAAATTTAAAAAAAGGGCGGGGGGGGGGGGGGGGGGGAGAAAGAACCGGACATTATCCCACAGGTCACTGGGCTTCCTTCCACTTTTGTTAAATTGTTTTCTCTCTGGGCTTCAGTTTGGATACTTTGTTGCTACATCTTCTAGTTGGCTGACCTTTTATCTGCTATTTGTCTCATGAAGTGAATTTTTCACTTTAGAGGTATTTTTCAGCTTTATAAATTCCATCTTTTAAAATTTTTCTTTCCTCATGTTCATGTTTTCTGTTAAATCACTGAGAATATTTACAATTCACAACATTAAATTGTTCAACAGATTTTGTTTTCTTCCTTTTAAGAATGTTGTGCTTTGTTGTGATGTTTAAGTTACCCCAGCTTTAGCATGCTTCATTCAAGGCTTGTGTTTACACTTTGTTAGGCTAGGTCTAAAGCTTTACCCTAGGGCTAATTTAGCCCTACTAGGAAGATCTGACCTTCTGGGGACTCCACGGAATGCCCCAGGGATTCAATAAGGTATTCATACGCCTTCCAGCCCTTTGAGCTCTGGCAACTGTCTAAAGCTCCCTAGTCATCCTCTGCCGGGCCTCCTAGAGAGAGACTCCTTTACAGACGGTGGGATTTCTGTCTAGCTCCCTCTTGCTGGCCAATCCAACCTGCAAATTCTAGCCAGATAAGCCTTCCCCAACTCCAAGTCTCCTCAACTCAGCAACGCCAACATGCGCTGCTTGGTTTCCTCTAAACCATGGTCCAGAGAGTGACTCCAGGCAGAAAGCCAGAGGGATTATAAAGTTCATTTCACTTGTTTCTTGTCTCTCAGTTCCTGTACTACCTCTGTTGTCCAATAAATGAAAGCAGTTTTTCCATATATTTTACCCAATTTTCTCGCTGTTTATGGTGGGAAAGCAAGTATGGTACCATTTATCCCGTGGTGGCCAGAAAGTGAAATTTCCTCTAGTTTTGTTGTATGTAGTGTTCTCGAGTTTTTGGTTTTGCTATCTAATTGCTCTGTGTGGGAATTCAGCCACAACCTCCCAGCCCTTCAGCCCCATGCTTTAACATTTAATAGAAAACAGGATTAACAACAATGAACATGAGAACCGTAACAAGTCTAGGCTGAAAGACTGTAGTAATACTATGTGTGGGAAGAATGGAGAACTGCTTTGGCATTAAGCGGGGCGGGGGAATGTTCATTTTCGTTGAAAAAAGGACAGATGTAGCTTGAATAAATGTCCCGCACATATATGGATCATTAATTTTGCAAATACATAGCTTTCATGATTGATAAAATATGAATTCATTTAAAAGCATTAAGATGTAACTTACAATCATTAATACTTCCTCAATCTGAAACAATTATATATCACAGGAGAACCCAAAAAAGTTCTGTAACTGTTTTAAAAAGGGACAATTTCTAGAAGGCAGTTTGTCAATAATAATCAAAAGCCATAAAAATGTGCACACCTGCTGACACAGCTGTAAGAAAGAAGACTATACAGGCACAAACATTAAACCGTTTTAAAAAAAACTATTAAAAAGCTTACTGCTTGGGAGGAGACTATGAATGTTCATTTTCATTCTTTCTGCATAGTCCTGTTCCCTAATTTTTTCACAATGAATTGCTACATGTAAATGCCCAAAACCCCACACACACTTTATTAAAAAAAAAAAAAACAAAAACAAACAGCTGGGCAGTAGCCTCACACTTGGAAACACTGTAAAGTTTACAGACCCTTTAAATGGCACCGTAACAAAGAACCCTGGATATAAATACAAAAGATAAAGGCGAAGCTGGTTAGTAATAGCTGTGTCTGAAGCACCAGATCAAGGTTGGTAAACAGCCTTTTTATCTCACTGGGAATTTCAGTCAGAAAGAACCCAAATGCCAACTTCAGAAGCTCAGTGTAATGGCCACAGCACTGCCCTGAAGACTTGGAATCTAATCCCAGCTCTGCCTGTCACTGTCTGCGTAATTTCATTTGTAAAATGAGAGGATGGGATTACCATATCCAGGATCCTTTTCTGCTCCTATATTCCACGAATCTATACTGGGTAAGACCCAGGATTCTTTTTTTTTTTCTTCTATTTTCCTGTTAAGTCCCTCAAGTAAATCAGATGATCGGTCACATTTCAGAACCGCTGCAGTAAAACAGGTATTTCCATGATTATATAGTGAGTTACATAGTAAATGTTACAAGAAATGGCAAATCTTCCGTAATAAGATGGCTAAATGTCATGTCATCATTATCAAGAATCATGCAGTATTGTTAGTTCTATAATACAGGAGTGATTTTTGTTCTATGGAGTTTAGAAACAAATATATGAACCCACGTTTTGCATGCTTTCTATGGCAGTTTACAATGTTAAAAAGTGAAAAGCAATATGATATATGAAATCAAGTACAGAACAATACGAAATCTGGCTAAACTATTGCTATGATCAAGAAATACTCAATTTTATTTCATTTATGAAGGACAGAATGCAGAGGATTTTAATGCCCTAAGTACATATAGGTGGTTTTGTGACCACTGTGTAGAGTCCTGATTCATTACCAAAACTTCTTGATAAATTTTTCCAGCACTAAAAAAATTGCTCTAGGTGATGGGAGGCTGAGTAACTCACAAAAACTATGCCCCTAGTCCTGCTTCTTTCTCGGAAATAAAATTCAAATCTCTCATTCTTCACTGTCATCACTACTAATGTCCTCTGTCTGAGTTTTTCAGCCTTATCTTCACAATGTTCTGACCTCTCTCTATCCCTCTTTACCTCAGGCCTGCCTTCAGCTCTCTCTTACTTGCCTCTGCTCAACAGTCCATTCTGCACAAAACAACCTCTCCCTTCCTATTTCAACCAACTCAAACTTCTCTTAACGAAAAGATTTCCCCAACTAAGTCCAACCATGTACCAAATCCATTAATATAATCCCAAACTACTTCTCTGTCAACCAGTATGTACACTGAAATCCATGTAACTGACTGCATTAAAGCAGACATCTATTTTTTTTTAAGCTCTTTATTGGAGTATAATTGCTTGACACTGTTGTGCCAGTTTAGCAGACATCTATTTTATGTGTTCTTTTCCGCCCAAATATCTGTTTGACTGTAACTACTTTCAAGTTAGGGTCATATCATTCATCTCATCAAATGGTTTAGGTGCTTAAATTCCCAGAACTGTGGTTAAGAAGCAAAACAAATAAAACGTACTGCCTGTCTTGAAGGAGTGCGCGCGCGTGCGTGTGTGCGTAGGTCTCTATGAGTAGGTAGGTCTATGTGTGCAGGGAGGGATAGGAGGAAAACAATGCAGATGACAAGATAAAAGAAAATCAAGGCAGAATTCACTGGAGGCACAAGAGAACACTAGTTAAATTTTTTAAACACTTCTATCTTGTAAGTATGCTTGCTTTTTTATTATTATTTTTTAAACAGTAACAACTCTTTTTCAAAATGCAAGGAAGTAAAGGAAAGGAGAGGAGAAAGGAAATCCTGGGTTCAAAGCTCTGAGACTGTTTATCACTTTATCACCCACTTCTGAGAATTTAAAGGCAGTGGATTATTTTCCTACAAGTGATTTAAAGGTAAAATAAAAAGAGTAAAGTAATAACTAACACAAACACAAAAGGCGGAGATAATAAACCCAAACAGATAGCTACTAGCATTTCTTTTGTGAATGAAGGTATGAGCCTGACCCACGACAGGGCAACCACAGAAAATAGTACAGCACCCGTATAAGTGCTCCAATACTTAAGTGCTTTTAATGCTTTCAAGAAACCAACAATTTAGTCTCTGAAAGGCAACCACCGTTCACAGTATTAAATTTCACAATAAAGCCTGAAGGTGATCTGTATGCAAAACAACTTCCTTTTTCAGTCCTTGAAAATACCAAGTTGTTTGCTAAAGTGGCTTACTTCAGCACCCTCAAGGCATACCTCAGATATCAGTGAAATACCACGTAGCCTTCCAATTGTGACACATCAACTTTTAACAGAACTGATCAGTGCAAAACATTTATCACAATGCATTCATCTTACAAAGTTGCTACATCCTTCCCTAGAAATTGTTAACACCATACAAATAAAAGGTAAGAATAACTGCTTCCTCTCTGAATGTTAAAATTCTAGCCTTCAAAACAGAAGCATCTTAACTGGGATTGTGGGAGGGGCTTGCGCATAATAAACCTTGTTTTAAAAGCTTCCAGTAACAAGGGGGAATTTTACCTTCCAAGGGAGACTTTTGTCATTCATTCAGAAGGAAATTTTAAAATTGTCAGGACACACACCGTCTTTAAATAAATCTTAACTTTTTTGTGTTGTTTTCTTTTCAACTGAAACAGTACTGGTAATTGCTCTATAATCCTTTTAAGGATTACCTGAATTTCATGCCATAAATACATTTAAATATGAAAGAATTTAATCTTTAATAGATGTATTTTATAAACTGCCATCTTTTTTATTTTACAGTTGGCTAGAAATAAATTTGTAAAAGCCAAGCCTTAACAAGCTAGAAAGGTAACAACACATAACAAACACAATGCTAAAAATCTCTTGCAATTTCTGCTAAAGCAAGGTGCACTGATAGGCAAGAACGGCACTGTACCCCCATTACTGAGAGGAATCATCAGAACCTTCTGAGCACCCAGAGACTTCCTCTCTGTCACAGGCAACTCAACGTTGACCCAGGGAGCAAATAATTCCTTCCACACCAGGGAACGCCCTGATTCTACACTCATGGCTCCCAAAAGGTTACTTCCCTTCTCTTCCAGGCTGGTATTTTATAACAGTGACTGGACCACGACATCACGTTTTCCACTAGGAGGTGCTGATATCTCTAAGACAATGTATTCTAGCCCGAAATTCAACAAGCCGAAGACCTAAAACCAAGCTTGTTGTCCCCAATTCATCACTCAAGTAAGCTTGAGATCCTGTTTCCTGGTAACGACAACCACTTATTGAATATGTGCTGTGTGATGAGCTACTTCAATATGCTAAGCAATTTTGTACTTGATTCCTTCAAAGAAGATGGTATCACCTACTTGCAGATGAGGGAACAGTTAATGAAATTTCTTGCCCAAGGCCACAGAGCTAGGGACTACATACATTTTACATGCCAGTTTACTAAAATACTTCTCTTAACCTCTGTATCTCCAACATTTAGTAGAGGGCCTGTCACTAACAAGCACACAGATGTGTGTCCAACAGATAAAAGATGACACCACATGGGGTGTTTTGCAACCAAACAGTACCTCTCTCCCCCAGGATGAGTCTGGGAATGTCTGGGAGCATTTTAGGTTGTCCCAACGTGGGGGCCACTACCACCATTTAGCAGATGGGGGCCAAACAAAGGACAGACCTGTCCAAAATGCCAACAGCACCCACTGAGAAACACTGAACTACAGGCTGGTTCATAAAGAAAACCTTTCA
Organism: Hippopotamus amphibius kiboko; assembly: GCF_030028045.1. Classification (NCBI taxonomy): domain Eukaryota; kingdom Metazoa; phylum Chordata; class Mammalia; order Artiodactyla; family Hippopotamidae; genus Hippopotamus; species Hippopotamus amphibius. The sequence continues at coordinate 140,296,070 of NC_080190.1, read as the reverse complement.
TGGTAAAGCCAAACCAACCGTTAGCCAGCTTAATTTATAAATAACCTCCTATTCATGGATGGTTTGCTTAAAATATCTGAAAAGATACACCAATCTCTGTCTATAAAACACCATTTTTGCATTTACCTGCATTTTATTTTCAAATGCAGAGCCTAGGCTCCATCTTCTATCCTATGATGTAACCAAAGCACCTCTCCTCCATTGTCCACAGGGCTCCTCTTGGGACTCAATAAATGTACAGCAGATTTGCTACACATTTGGAACAGGATGTTGCTTCATTGTCAAGAATACAGCTTGAATTTTCTAGGTCCAAGGCTTACTCTTGTCAACAGGAAATTTTAGACTCCCCTGCTTCACTGCCTGAGCTATCTTTCTAAGGGTACCCTGCTAACGGTTTCTACTAAGTCTTCAAAATATCGGTGAAATGCGAACCGAACATAAATTAGTTTATAACTAAAATGGAATAAAATGCCACATCCACAGGGTGAAAAAGGTTTACTAAGGCAGACAGATCAGAATACCTACAAGAATAAAATTTAAGCAGACAGTATTTGGTCAAAACTGCAGCAACCCCTAAGCAGGCTCAACTTCAGAAGGAAGATTGACGCTTAGGGACTGGTGGACCACAAGATCCTTTGGCAGAGGTTTATTCTGGCTTTCCAGCTTTGCTCTTTAGCCAATGCAATTACTCCGCAAGTTGTGGAAATAATCACGGAATCAGATTTTTGAAGCCCAAACGGTTCTTTTCAGGTTGAGAAAATTAATGTAAATGAAGCTCTTAAGACTAATATGCCAAAAAATAAAAATGATCATTTCCTGCCCAGTTCTAAAAGTAGTATTACACTAACCACCTAGCTCTCAGCATTTACTTTAGTCAGATCCCGAGTACTGTTTCTTTAGATTTTATCTAGTCCCTGCAAGAGACACCAAAAGAGAAAAAGATCCGGGAGTTCTGAGACACAACCCCGAGGCTCCGTCTTCAGCACAATTTGAGACTTGCTTGTTGCCAAAGAACCGTGATTGACAAGCTGAGCGCCTTCTGCCCACCTTGCGGCTCATTATCTCCTCCAGCTGAACTGTAAACTGAACAGCTTCACCCAAGCTAACAGAAAAGCAGTTTTTAAAGCACTGACCACCGCTGCCAAATCCCTTTGAAGCCGTCCTACTCAAAAAACTTCACCAAAAGTGCTGAATCAAGGATACAGTGCACTACGAGAAACTCACCCTTCTCTCTAGATTGTGGTTAAGGACTGTGCAGGTAATCAGCAGACAGAAGACGATGGAAGTTATGCTAGACTTAGACACATCACTTGATCTCTGTTTCTAGGTCCAAGGGTCTAGATAGGTCCCTAGCTATACAGTGAACGGCATTTTCATCTACTTTCTCTCAAACACCTGTGAGAACAAAATAAACACGAAAGGTAATTCCTGCGACTATTGTTTCATAAAAGGTATTCTGGAATAGATGACAGTACCAAAGGATAAATCTGGAAGGACAAAACAGATCTTTGCAAAGGAGTCTTCCTTCAACCCCCAAACGATCCAGCTTCCCCTGTGCACTTCAGGACTGCTTTGGGGTAGCTATAACCACCCTCAGTGAAGGGCGCAAACAGAACCTAATCTTTCCTTCCCCTTACTCCTCTGGTTCTCAGGTGATTCAGTCTGCCCGTGTGACTCTCCCCTCAAGTTCCTTTCCAGGGGTTTCTTGACTACCCTTCCCCCATTGTAATAAAAAATGGTTTGAGTTCTCTGGATTCTCGTTCTTTACCCTGCCCACTAGGACCCTGCGTCCTCTTTGAGGGGCTCCTAAACCCTTTAAACTGCCATCCCCCTATACTCCCAAGCGCGTAGACCCAGTGGAGGCTCTGGCGCTCGCTGTGACCTCACGCACACCACCCCGGATCCTCATCTGAGCCACTCAGTCACCTTTCAACCCCCTCAATCAAAGGAGCGAGGATTCGCTGTGACTCTCACCCCAATCCAAAGAGACATGTCCAAGACCCGCAGTGTTTATTTCTGCCTCTGCCGTGGAATACCCCCTGGGGCCCCTTCTCTTTTTCCCCTCCTTCCTCTCCCCTAGAGACGGACCTAGGCCCGAGGCGGCGACGAACCCGCGCCGAGAAACCAGACACAGCCGCCCAGCCGGCTCCAACGCCACAGCCTCGGCCCCCGCGCCCACCCCCATCCCTCCCAGGCGGCGACCGCAGCGCAAGCTTCGGCCTGGCCGGGGCTCCCGATCCGGAGTAGCCATCTCTCACTGACCCAGGGAAGTGTCAAACGAGGAACTGGCAGCAGTAACAGGTACAGAGGCGGACAGCCTGGCGGACGTTAACGGCTCAGCGCTCCATCCCTCCCAGACCTAAGCTCCGGCCTCACGGCTTCCGCGACCCCAGCACCCACGGAGCAAGTCACGTGCCAGCCGGAGCGGTCAGCTGACCGCGGCGCGCGCCGCTCCGCCTACGCGCAAGCCACTGCGCAGCCGCCGCGGCCGAGCCCTCGGAAGAGGGGCGGGGCTGGGAGGCTCCCCGGGGAGCCGAGGCGACCCTCGGAGTCGCGCCTGGCGGCCGCTCTTCCGGAATGGGGGGGGCGTTTCTGTTTGTCTCTGGGTCCGGCCCGAATCTTCTCCGCCACCTGTGAATTTCACCGCCACCATCCCTAAGGTTATCCCACTTCAGGTTTCCGCGGTTTGGAATTTGGCCCCAGCCCCTACACACTCCGGGTTTTCTTCCGACAGCCTGGTTTTCTGAGTAATATCCTTAATAGTTCACTCCAGCCGCTGATTCACCTTTTCCTTCCAGTCCGCTTCAGGTTAATTCCGTAAATGTTCATGGAGCATTTATTATGCGCCAGTCATTGTGCTAATTTTCTTAGGATTATCTACTGGCATGAATCACTCCTTGCAGGAGAGAGCTTGTTATCTCGTTCAGGGGTATGTGAGGCGTGTGATAGACATCAAAAATAGTTGGAACCACATTAGGTAATGGGAAACCGAGGAAGGTTACAGGGCAAAGGCGTGGACAGGAGAAATCACATCCTTTGGGGGGGGAGGGGCGGGGGGGAGGTAGCAAGCCGATCTTCTGAACCCTGCGTAGTTCGTTGGCTTGGGAAGATAGGTGGTATTATTCTAATTTAGAACACAGTTTTAGAGATAGTAGAGAAGTTTGTGATTTTCTAATTCAGTACTTTTATATTTACAGATGGGGAAAGTGAAGAGCCAGAGGTCACAGCTGTTTAGCACAAGGGAATAGACAGATCTGGTTTTGAATCCTGGCTCCACTGCTGACTCGCTGTGTGACCTTAGGCCTGTAAACTTCAGCTTCTTCACCTGTAAAATGGTGGTAATAATACACACCTTATAGAGGTGTTGTGACGATTAAATGAAGTGTGCATTTGGCATAGTGCCTAGCACAAGGAAACACCCAGTAAATGGTTGCCATTATTACTATATATTATACTATAGGACCCAGTATATATATTATACTATATATAATATTATATAATAACCTATCTTATGCCTTTTCTGCCGTTGTGTTTCTGAAGAAATTCACCACCGAATTTCTTAGAGCCTTAGTGATACTTCGGACAGAAAGTAACAACCAACCAGCCTATCCCCAACCAGATGCTTTTCGCCAGTTTTGGATGATGTTCAAGCAGTTCCAACAGCCAATTCTGTAACACAGCTTTGGAAACTTGTCAGGAATTCCAAGGGCTTTATCTGGCATCACAAAAGGTGGGCCTAAAGGCAATGTTTTGTTAGGTCTGTACTGTCCAATACAACTCTTCAGTGGTGGGAATGTTATTCTCTTCTGTCCATTTTGTATCCACTAGATTTACCGTGGCTCTTGAGCACTTGAAATGCAGCTAGTGTGACTGAAGGACTGAATTTTCACATTTATTTCACTTTAATTAAATAAAATTTAAATACCTACAGGAGGCTAGTGACAACTGCTTTGGGCAGTGCAATATTAGGGTCTGCATTTGAAACCTTTTGGTTTCTTTATGTTTGCATATAGCCCTGAAACAGAATTCTCATGTCTGTTTCTTAATTTTTAAACTCCAGTGCATCTACTTCTGATGTCCGGACACTTTCCAGTGTTTTAAACACCATGGTATACTTGAGAGGTAGTATAATGTGCTCAATAAATGTTAGCTCTAATTATCATTAGACATAGCATATCTCATTAAAAAATCTAGCAAACGTTTAAAATAAGCAGGACATGATTGCTTTCTAACGGCTTCTAATAGTAAGGGAATGTGTTTTACAAAGAATGGGGAAGCTCGCTTTTCTATACTATGTGTGGAAGCATCCTAGGTATCCAAGTATGTGTAATAGGCATGACATACCTTTTCCTCCATTTCCAAGTAACTAAAGACTCCCCATCCGGAAGCACCTTCTAGCTTGAAGCATGGAAAAAATGCATAGAGAAGATTTATTTTTTTTCTCAGAATTTTGTCAAGGGAAAAAGATAAATGTTTTAATGAAACAAAGTGGGGAAAGTATTTGAAACTGCTAGCATGATAGGAATCAAAATCACTTTTACCCCGCTAAAATATTAAAAATATCTTGAAAGTTAGTACTGATATTCCTCTTAGAAAGGGAAATGTTCTTGCTTAGGAAAATACTTTGATAAACTAGGGGAGTGGAAGATTAACTGAGGGCTTGGGTAAATGGAGACAAAGAAACAAAAGACATAAGTAAACTAGTTTCCAATAGAGATTGGAAAGGGACAGAAACTGGGGGAGGAAAGGTGAAGGAATGTGAAGGAGAAGAAAGGTGTAGAGGACAGAAAAGAAGAAAGCAACACGATAATAAACTTGTAAAAATAGAGGACTGTTTAGAACAGTATTTGACTTCAGTTGCTATGATGTTAAATGCATTGCCAGCTGCGCAGACCTTTAATGAACTCACATGCTTTAATGAGCTATTGTTTCTTTGGTAGAAATTTATGGTGTCCAGGTTACATTATATAAAGATTTCAGACAAATTAATAAGAACAATAGCAAAACCCCAACATGCAAATGAACAAAAAGCACAAAAAACTGAGAAAGAAATATCACTGGCTAAAACATATAGGGAAATGTGCACTCTTATGAGTGTTCAAAAATATAAGATAACAAATATAAATATTTATCAAAATAAGTAATATGTAAAAATAAACATGAATAAGAATTTGCATTAGCAAAGATAAAAATATATGCATAATAGCGTATATTGTGGTGAGGGTGTGATAAGATAGAGTCTCTTACACTGCTAGTGGAAATGTAAACTGGTACAGCTTTTATGGTCAGCAATTTGACAGTGTGGGTGAGAAGCCTTAAAAAAATGTTCATTCCATTTTGATCCAGATTAGGATGGAAATAATGGAAAAGGTAGGAAAATATTTATGCAAGATATGTTAATTACATCATAATGTCTGTTTTCATCGTCAACAACATTGAAAATTTAGTTGAAGAACTAAGCTCCTAATGAAGGTAAAGCATTGAAAATGATTCGATGTATATATCTGGAATTTTTAGAGTTTAATGTTCAGGGTTAATGAATAGGATACACTAGGAAATTCCCTGGTGGTCCAGTGGTTAGGACTCTGCGCTCTCACTACTGAGGGCCTGGGCTCTATCCGTGGTCAGGAGACTGAAATCACACAAGCTGTGCAGCGCAGGCAAAGGGGAAAAAAAAAAGGAATAGGATACACTAGACCAGTGGATCTCAACTAGGGGACATTTGACAACGTCTGGAGATGTTTCTGCTTGTCACAACCTGTGGGGAGAGAGATGCTGCTGGTATCCAGTGAAATCAGGGTAGAAATCAGGGATGCTGCTAAGCATCCTACAGTGCACAGGACAGCCCCACAGCAAGGAATTATCTGATCCCAAATGTCAGGAGTGCTGAGGCTGAGAACCCTGGTACTAGACCCATGGTGTTCTCAGAGTCTCACATTCTCAGCCAACAACATAGTATATAATACTCTCAGTCTTTTATCTGTGAAACTGAGACAATATTAACCTCTATTGTTGTAAGAATTATGTGGAATCATGTAATAAATTATGGTCACACTGCCACTTTGAGATGTCAGCTAGGCTCCCTCACTAGCTAGAAGATTGGCTCCTGTATGCGAGCCTCTCAGTGAATTCCTGATTCATCACAATCACAAACTTCTGCATATTGTGTCCCTGGCTTGGGAAGAATAGAAACAGGAAATTTTTTGTCGATAAATGCCAAGGATTTACAGAATCATAGCCTTTTTTTTTTTTTTTTTTTTAGATTTATTGGCTGTGTTGGGTCTTCGTTGCTGTGCACGGGCTTTCTGTAGTTGCGGAGAGCAGAAGCTACTCTTCGTTGTGGTGCGCAGGCTTCTTATTGCGGTGGCTTCTCTTGTGGAACATGGGCTCTAGGTGCTCAGGCTTCTGTAGTTGCAGCACGTGGGCTTAGTAGTTGTGGCACACGGGCTTAGATGCTCCACAGCATGTGGGATCTTCCCAGACCAGGGCTCAAACCTTTGTCCCCCGTATTGGCAGCTGGATTCTTAACCACTGTGCCAGCAGGGAAGCCCCAGAATCACAGCTTTTAAAAACGTTTTCATTTATTTCTGCTTTAACAATTAATACATATTAATTATATAGTAATTAGAAGGCACAGATAAGCAGAAAGACGAAAAACATCACCCATTAGTCCACGACTCAGGGCAGATCGCTGGGGTACATCCTTTGAGAATATTTCTATTCAGATGCGTGCATGTGTGCCGCTTGTGCCACAGGCTCAGGGCAGCAGGTGGAGAGGGTCTGTGTCTAACCTTCCCCAGGGCAGGAGTCAAGGACATCTGTCCTCCTGATGCCCCCAGTTGGGCTGTCAGCTATGTGATGTCTCCATTCCCTTCCCTGCCGGTGACCAGGGTCACCACTCATGCTTCCCCATCCATGAAGCTGTTCTGAGCCCCAGAATCACATATGATGACAACAGTGACAGCTGGACTTCAAAAGCACTTAGCTTTGTGCCAGCACTCTTCTATGTGCTTTGCATATAACTCATTTAATTCTTGAAACAACTCGTTGAGACGTATTATTATTATTATTTTTTTTTTGCTTTTACACTTGCATTTATTTTTTGTGGCATGTATTCCCGGGCCATAAAGTGTTTGTTTCTTCAGTTTCTTCTGGGATATCTTTTTCTTCTGTGCAACCTCCTCTTCTGGTTTAGGAACAATCTGTTCTTTTTAAGTAAGGATCATCTCAGTGTGGCAGGGAGAGCTCATGTATGGGTTGATCTGACCGTGGGCTCTGTACATCCTTCGCCACATCTTGGGGGCTTTGTTCGCCTGAATGTGCTCAATGACCAGAGAATCTACATCCAAGCCCTTAAATTCAGCATTACTCTCTGCATTTTTGACCAGAGACATATTATTATTATCCCCATTGTACATATGAGAAAACTGGGGCACAGGGTGATTGTAATTTGACCAGTTATTAAGCGGCAGATCTGAGTTTTGAACCCAAGTTGTCTGGTTCCTGGGTCCATGCTCTTAACTTTGTAGCGTAAAGCCCCTCTTTGCACTGTTTCTTAGCCACACTCCTTTTATACTCTGAATTTTCATGGCATTTTTATGGCATTTAGCTAATTTCAGTTACATTTCATCCACCTTACCAAGACCACCTGTTGCTCAGAGAGTCTTGAGTGTGCATTGCACACAGTAAGCATTCAATAGGTGGTAACGAAATAGATTTCACAACTAAAGGAAAGGCTGAATTTTCAAACATTTCGTAACAGAGGGGAAGGGGAGAGGTTATCTGAGTAATTAAACCCATCAGTTCCTTCTTTCTGTTCCCTGTATTCTTGGTCCCTGAATTAATAGAAATTATCTTTGTCATTATCTCCTGGGAAATGTTATGAAAACTTCTTGGGAAGAGGAAATGGTAATAGAAGTAAGGAGAGAAAATATTTTTCAAAGTCGTTCTGCCCTGTCACCTTCATTTCAAGATTTTGCTCCCTTTACTACTATCTTCTAATTTTCTCAACCCAGCTTTAAATGACACAATAGGAAAGACTGTGAACAACTCCTGTACTGAGAAGTGGTTGCCTGTTTAATTTTTGTCTTATTTACAAGTAATAGCACAGGAAGTTATTGTTCAGTAGTTATAATGAGCCAATCAGTTAAGGGTGAAAAAAGGCAACAAAACATGCCCCCAAAACTGATGTATTTAACAATTATACACATTTTATCATTAGTCTCCTATTTATTGTTATACCTACTTCCTCAATTTACAAGCATACATCTTTCAAAATAGTTAATAATACATAGGGCAACTGATTTACTGAGGGGAGAATATGTTTAAAAAATTACCAACAGAAATAATGCACACATTTCAAGGCCAGGCTAACGTGTCGGGTAAAATCTCAAACCCTTCCAGTTCTTGATAGTGCTGGTGACAAGAATGGAATGTATCAGAAATATAGTTTTCCAGACGAGAAAGCATGAGCATCTCATAGGTCAACTAATGGAATTTGCAGGAAGTCCATGAAAATCGCTCGTAAGCCAAATTGTATGGTTCGTGGGAATCAGTTGTAGGGTGGGTTGTATGGTCTGCTGAACAATAAATGGTCCTCTGCTTTATTGTCTGCTAACGAGGAAGACTGGAGAGGTGGTTGCAGTCCACGCAGTCTCAAAGACTCCAGATGGGGCCATGGTTGCTATGCTACTAACTCTCTTCCCAGCATTCTGGTCCCTATTAATGACCGGTACTAATATCTGTCCAGGGTAGGCAGAAGGTCCCATAACCTGTTAAACAACAGTTGTGGAGATCCTAAGGAAAATGACATTTGGTTGAGTACACTGCTCACCAAGTCTCCCTTCAGTGGCCCATGAGCCAAAGTGGGGACACCATAAGTCACTGTAAGTTTACAAAATGCCTTGTCTCTTGTGCGCGACTCTTAGAGGTGAAAGGTCTGGGTGAGAGGAGGGAATGGGTGGGGAAAGGAGCTACTGGAGAAGGACACACTGAATTTGTGATGATGGGAGAACAGCAACCCACCCCCTGGGCCAGGAACACCTTAGACCTCGGCAGGTCGTCCAGGGTTGGGGAGCAAGGACCTTAAGGACCTTTGTCCTTTGGGATTGTACCTGGAGACTTCCTCAGGAAGGAAAACGTTTTAGCATGACTCTCCTAAACTGTTGCAAGCCCCGTGATTTACCTCACTGCTGGTCTGTCATCCCCTGCCAGATGGCTCTGAGCATGGTTTGAGGTTCGAGCCCCATTCTCCGTAACCTAACCAAGACGTCTATCTGAAATAACAAGGGATGCCCCAGCTCCTGTGCCTCCCACACAAAACCCCTGTCCTCACCTCCGGATGTCTTCCCCACCTCCATTCCTATAGCCATCGCTCAGTCATTTCTTGGGGTGGAAAAATGACACAAACAAATAGGAGAGTTTAGTCTGACTGCGCTCAGGCAGCTCCTCCGTAGACTTGATTATTCAAAGCAACCTGAGAACCGCAGGATTTCACAGCTGGTGGAGAGGTCCTGTTGGTGACACCGCCGACCTGGGTCCACTGAACAGTGTAGGTCTGACCTGAGGGGAGCCCACCGCTGTAGGCAGTGCTTTCTTTCCAGGTCTGCCAGGTGCACTCCCAGAACTATATCGTTTGCATGGAAGCCGAGTGTTATCTTGACTTACTTACTCCCCCAAACATGGTGACTTGCACCTTACAGGTGATCATAAGAGACCTTCAAGTATTTAAGGAAATGCCCTCACATATAGTAGATCACACAGCCCTCAAATAACTATGAGCCCCAAGTGAGACTTCCTTTGAGTCCCTGGAAGAGCTTCCCAAAGAGATAACTGACTCATTATTTATGCATAATCTGTGGTCGGTTATTGCTCCAGTGGAAGCCATCCAATTAGGAAAAACAGTACAAAGTTTGTCCCTGACTTTAGCTGAAGTGATCAATGACGTCACCTTGGCCCTGGAAGGGATTCAGGCCAGCCTCAAATGACTGGTCAGGGATATTATAGATGGTACCATTGCCTTAAACTTCTTCCTCACAAGCCACGGCAGAGTCTATAGGATTGCTTATAAGATTGCTAATAAATCCTGCTGTGCCTACATTAATGCCTTGGGCCAAAGAGAAAGATGAACAGAAAAACTTAAGGAGAGAACCCTTCAGTTTTCTGAAGTTAGACCCTGGTAGTTTATGGGATTTGTTCAATGGGTTGATTCTGAGACTCTGGGGGGGCATAGCTGAGGTCATTGCTGCAGGATGGCCCACTCCTGCTGCTAAATGCCTGATCATAGTAGCCTTAATAAGATGCTGTATGAGACGCATTGAACAGATTTGATCTCAGCCTCTGTCAGTGAGATTAATCAGAGTAGCCAGTGGAGTGGCATATTTATGGGAGCATTCACCAGAAACAATAGGTGGGTGTTGCTGGGAGATGAGGCTTCATGCATTTCTTGCATTTCTGCTGTTGTTCTGGATTCTTTTTCCAAGGATGTTTGTAAAACAAACAGTGTTGGAAGGTAGAAATAGTACCTCCCTCCAGAGCAAAAGTCAAGTAAGCCTTTTTTTTTTAAAATAAATATTAATTTTAGAATAGTTTTAGATTTACCTAAAGGTTGTGAAGGTAGAGAATTCCCCTAAACCCTACGTTCAGTTTCCACTATTATTATCACCTTATATTAGTGTGGTGCATTTGTCTAGGTAAGCTTTTATGCTTTGGTCTGAGAGATGTGGGTTCCCTAAGCTCAGGATCCTCTCCTGTGATGTAGCCCCCGGATGTGTCCAGGCATCCAGTTCAGTCTGTCCACATCAGCTCTGTGGGACTCAGAGGCAAGGGGAGCTGACATAAATATGAGTTATGCCCGTGCTGCTTACTGCGTGGGGAGTAATAAGGTCCCTCTTCGCTGACCTAAGAGATGTGTGTCATATCAGAATCCATTAAACTTTGGCAGGCTACCTTGTTAGCTTGCAAGCGGGGTAAAATCCCAAACCCCTCACGTTTTTGACAATCCCCCTCTCCCTCCACCAACTCAGCTCCTCGAAGACATGAAACAAGTTCCTGTTTGGTAAATATATAGTGAACCAAACTAAAATGGGCTAATGATTTATTTTAACAATTGTATAGGATAAATTTGAGGTCAGAGGTCAGGCTGGTATCTGCATAGAACTTGGTTGGATCAGTCAATCTTTGCCTGTTAATTGGAGGGGAATGGAAGACACTCTATGGGCCCATGGGAGTAAAGCAATCCTCAGGGTAAAGGGGACAGAAAGCAGATCGCTGAGAGAATTGGCCAGTACTGTCTCCCTTCTCTACCCAGAAAGGATGAGTCTTTCCAAAGAATGAATACTTCATTCTCCATTTCTTCCATTCAACTAGTGTTTCAGCCATTTACTATCCCACATTTGCAATTGTTTAGCAGACAGTTTCACCTAAATGTTTCACTCTAATCAAAAGCAATGTGTTCAAAGTCAGACCTACCAATTTACATCTTCTTTTTCTGGAAATGATACTATAATTTTATCAAGATGAAGACCTTGAGTTCCTCTTTGACTTTCTCCATCTTCCTCATAATTTTCCCCTGGCTCCAAGTCCTAACAAGTCCTCTTGCATAATTTCTCTCTCACATTGCCTTCCTTTCTGTTTTTATAGCCACTATCCTGGTTCTGGCTCCGACTTGATCGCTTTAAACCTGGAACTCTGCAGTATCTCCGAAACACGCTCCTCTGTGCTGTCTCCCTGCCCAGCCCCCAGCACTTCCTACATAACCCCAGGACAGGTCCCCAGTCGGAAACCTTCACTGAGTTTCCACTGCCTTTAAATTTGTACCCAAACTCCCTAGGCTAGCAAGCCTCCAAAATTAGATTCAAAGTTATCCTTTCAGGCATAACTTCAAATATGCCTCTCTACAAACTCTTCAACTCAAACAAGCTAGTTTACACCTATTACCCGCATGCTCCTTACAGTTTCCTTCCTTGAGCCTGGGGTTTGTTAAGACAGCTCGTTCTCTCCTCCCTATCTACATCCATCAAAACTAAACCTTTTCCCAGGGCCTGATGAAGTGTCTGAAAGTGTCCTGATCACTTCGTATGGAAGTTATTCATAAAAGTAATAACAATGATTTAAAACAATAGCTACCGTTCATTAGTGTTTACTCTACGCCCGCTACTGTAAAATCCCATTCTAGTAAAATGTGGATGATAAAAACTACCTAATGGAGTTGCTGTGAGGAGCCAATGAACCAATGTACACACAGGGCTGAGTCCAGACCCTGAGATATGTGGAAGATGCCCAATAAGAATTGGCTGAATTGTCACTAATTATGCCATTGAAATGCCCCAATGAGGTTTTGCTCCCAATCAAAATGCCATTTCCCTGTTGAGCTCCGAGGGAGTGGCTAAAATGCAACACTGGGTTCAGGGAAGGCCAGACTCAGAACGCCTTTCTGAAACTTAGACAAACAAAAATGTCTTTGTTCCAAATTGCATATATTGGCTGGTGATACGGTTGTTCTTTACATTTCTATTACGTGTGTGTCTTACATATCCCTTCACTTCCTTGTTCTGGGCCGAAAATGCAGAACTCAGACAGCATTAGGAAAAAAAGAACTTTCCGACGTGACCAGAGGTACAAAATCATGTGGGAGACTCGGGAGCTCTTTTCCGGTGAGCAGAAGCTCTTAATCAATTTTCATGTCCTTTAAAATAAAGAACAAAATTTCCACCTCGTGTTGAATTTGTTATTGCTGTTTCTTAAACGAAAGTGCAATTTAAGAGATGGTTACTACAGAGGAATGTTAAATACATGCCTTTCAGGCTAAATCTGTGACAATCCTTACATTCCAATGCTGGGAAATTAGCAATGTAAATCTCTCTTTGAAACCTACTGTGGATTTACTCCTCAGCACGTCCCCCTCCCTAAAAAATAAGCTGCATTCAATTACACTAAGGTTAGGACATAAGTGTGATTTACATAAGTACCTGTTATAATTTACATAAGTATCTGTTAATAAGTAAATATTTCATTGAGATGGAACATGTAGTTAGAACTCAGACCTACTTAAAACGGTTCATCTAGTCTAAGGAAAGTCTAACCTGGTGCTTTGAAAAGTACAGCATCATGCATTTATGAATGACACAGGATTTAAAATTCCTAGAGGTGAAGTCCTGGCCCCCCCCCCCTCCCCCCCCCCCCCCCCCCCCCCCCCCCCCGCCTGCCCCAGCAGGGGGCTGGATTATAACCCACAAGGATTGCAATCTCCATTTCTCAGGGAATTCCAGTATAAATTAGCATGGCAAGGACAGACGAGCGTTTCCTGGGAAGTCACAGCATTTTCTTCTACCCCAGCATTTTTATATAGGCAAGACTCCCTACTTATATTTTATCCCCAGATCACCTGGAATGCTTATTAAAAGTACAGACTCCCATGCTCAATCCAAGGCCTGGGAATCTATATTTTTAACAAACACCCACGTTTTGGTTGACTCATCCCTCAATACAGAATCACTTTGCAGCAAGAAGGTTGTTTGTCATTTGTTTGTTTGTTTGTTGTGGTAACAGATGCTCTGGCTTTCTCTTTTTGAAGCCTGTCCTTCCACGGTGCTGAAGACTGCCCCGATGTAGGGCCAACACCACTGTCCTCTGCTGCAGATTTTTCTCTTCTCTTTTGCTCACCAATATTCACCTTTTCCGTTGTACCATTTCTTCACTGGGGATGAAGCTCATCTGATGAGTGTGAAAGGAAACCGGCAACCATCACTCGAGCTTTTATCGGTGACTTTCAAAGCTTTAACTCTTTTTTTTTCTCTTCTTCCATGGACACCTCTTCAGAATAACGGTTTTAAACGCATCAAATAAAATAAGGAAAGGAAATCAATCATATTGAAATACCATTCTCAAAATATGTTTTAAAATGTGAAATAGTGGCATGTCTCACCTTCTGAGATGGCCCACACTCTGTGGAATGTGTTTCTCTCTAAATAAGTCCCCTTTTTACCTATCACTTTGTCTCTCACTGAATTCTTTCTGTGATGAGACATCAAGAACCCGAGCCTCAGGAAGTCCAGACACGAGGTGCTTGGGGACGAGAGCTGAATTAGGTAAGATTCCTGCATTCCTGGAGCCTCCATTCTAATTAAACTGGCACTTCGTGGCTAGCACCAGGTTTCAGCCGGGAAACACTCAGCCATCCTGACGAAGGTGGCTGTGTAGGGAGAGCTGGGCACTGTCAAGTCAGACCACACCTAGGTTTGAACCCCAGTTGTTTGAACTCAGACAGGCAACTTCATCTCTTTCAGGCCATTGAGAGAAAAGTAGGAGATGCAGAATCTACTTCACAGGTTGTTTTGAAGATTAAACGAGATAAAAGGATGTTAAGAGCTTGGTACTAAGATTGGTACATAACAAGCCTTTGTAAATGATAACCACTATATCAATGATTTGGGGGGAAAAACTCAAAAGCTAAGTGAGTGAATGGAAAAGAGACTTTAAAATGGTGAAGAGGAGGGATTTCCTAGGTGGTGCAGTGAGTAAGAATCAGCCTGCCAATGCAGGGGAGACGGGTTTGATCCCTGCCCCCGGAAGATACCACATGCCACGGAGCAACTAAGCCCGTGCGCCACAACTACTGAACCTGTGCTCTAGAACCCGTGAGCCACAACTATTGAGCCTGCACTCTAGAGCCCATGAGACACAACTATTGAGCCCATGCACCTCAACTACTGAAGCCCACATGTCTAGAGCCCGTGCTCTGCAACAAGAGAGGCCACCACAATGAGAAGCCTGCCCACCACAATGAGTAGCCCCTACTCGCCACAACTAAAGAAAGCCCATGTGCAGCAACGAAGACCCAACACAGCCAATAAAATAAATAAATAAATAAATTTATAAAAAATAAAATGAAATAAAAATAAAAGAAATAAAATAGTGAAGAAGAGCTTCCCTGGTAGCACAGTGGTTATGAATCTGCCTGCTAGTGCAGGGGACATGGGTTCAATCCCTTGTCCAGGAAGATCCCACATGCCACAGAGCAACTAAGCCCATGTGCCACAACTACTGAGCCCGTGAGCCACAACCGATGATGAGCACACGCTTCACAACTACTGAAGCCCACGTACCTAGAGCCGCTGCTCTGCAACAAGAGAAGCCACCACAGTGAGAAGCCAGAGCACTGCAATGAAGAGCAGCCCCCACTCTCTGCAACTGCAGAAAGCCTGTTCTGCAGCAAAGAAGACCCAACACAGCCAAAAAATAAAAGTAAATAAATAAATAAAATGTGAAATAGTAATACACATATGTTCTTCTTTATTAATACATTACAAAACAAGATCTAGAGGCAGATGTAGTAGTTTTCTTAGTTTCAAAGTATGAATATAAATGATGTTTTGAAATAATCACAGCAACTGTAATGTTATATGAAAATATCTATGATTTCTATTGGTGACAAAGTCTTAGGTAGTGCTAAGTTCCGTTCTGTACATTCATAATTAAAATTTCGGTTAGATGAGGGTGAAAATTAAAATACAGTTTTTTCCTCATCCAAGTTCACGGACTCCCTGAATTCAAGGTCCTTGGGCTGTGGGTCCAGGCTAATAAATCTTACCTTAATTAAATGGCTTGATTTATCATAGCAATTCCAGTCATTACAGCTGGCCAGTGCAGGCTCTTCCTACCCAAACAGGATGTGTTGTGAACTTTTTAGTCATAAGCCTCTGACCGTATTGCCTGGCAGTTAGTAAGCAAGTAGACATTTTTTGGAAACTTCTCTACCTTGGGTGTTTATGCGTGCTGTGTCCTCATCCAGTTCCATCTATTCCAGCTATGTCCCCAGGCCTTCCCACTCCCATCTCATCCTCCTCTGGAATCTTCAGCTGCTGTTGCAGGCCCCCTTTCCTCCTCTTTATCAGGCCTGTGCCTGTTCCACTCCTGCCCCTTCAGCTTCTTCTGCTTTTCACTATATACCCTACAAATCCCCCATCTCCTGTGGGAGCTGAGCTGGCTGTGTTCCCCAGTCTGTCAACAGGTGCTGACAAAATCCTTCAAGGCTCTAGTCCCATGAGGGATACAGAAAAATACCATTTCTCTGGCCCCACTGATCACCAGGTTTGGAACTAATTTTTTTTCACTCTGTGGTCCCAGGCATCAGTGGCAGACACTTCGGCATGTTGTTTAGCTGCAGCCTCACTGGATACCAAAGCACTGACCTGATCCGCTTCTCTAATTGAGTGCCAAGCCCCCAACCCACACCCATATAAAAAGAGGCACTTCATATCCTTGAGAGAGAGAGAGGTTATTATCCACGTTTTACAAAGGAGGAAACTTAGATATGAGGAAACTCAATAACATGTCTAAAATCAAACAACGAGTCAGTAGAGGATCCAGGATTTTAACTGCAGTTCTCTGGTGCCCATTTGTACACACTAGGTGGTCAGAAAGGTGATTGTAATAATAATAATGATAATTGTTATTCCAGGGTTGGTGGTTTTCCATTTGTATTCCCTGGAAGCAGATTCTGAGATAAGGAATATCCAGAGGAAAATGAAGCATTAGGGAGTGTTCCCAGGAAGAACCACTAGGGAAATTAGGAAGAGGGGCAGGAAAGAAAAGAGGACCAAGTGAGGGAGTGACATGAAGCAGAGGTGATTTGGGGAGGGGGTGGGTCACATCTCAGAGTTGTCCCATCAGAGGAAAGGGATGGGAACATTTATACCCCCATACCTGTCAGTCATTGATTAAGGGCTACTCTTGGGGGTTGTGTGTGGGGGGCGGGGGGAGAATCACCAGGGAAACCTGGCTTTCTTAGGAGCAAAGGCAAAGTGGGCTATGGCGGAGAGGGTGTGGCTGGTGGTGGAAACCACCCCCAGAACCACACTGACAGCATCTGCCAGAGTGATCTTGAAAATGGAGCAGCATCGTAAAAGGAAACAACATGTAGCTCTGATTTCGCTGTTTTCTTTCCTTACAGATACCCAGGATACCCTCAGCTTCCCCTCAGAACTATGTGCAGCCTTAGAGGCAACACTGAAGATGCTACGTAAACACTTGTTGGTTGACTGAAATCATTTTATTATTTTAGCACCGCAGGAATTTAGGCCGTGGCTAGCCTCCAAGCCCCCTTCCTGCTGGGTCTCTAACAGCAAGACTTCCTCTCATTTTCCATGTTTCTGTTATTCTTCTAGGGGGGTTGCTTTTGTATATATGATTCAGCTCTTCAGAGGGAACCCATGACAGTCATGTGAGATGTGTTTAATTTTGTACAGTTTAATTGTATATTAGTAACAGGGTTTACCAGATGACTCTGCTTTTCCAACAAAACCGGAAGGGAAAAATCATTCCAGATTTGTTTCTTTAGGAGAAATTAAAAAGAGGGAAATGTAAATGACTATCCTCTTTGTAAGTATCCATGTTATAATAAAGTAATAGCAAAGAGTGGCTTTTTCCCCAAAAATGTATGAATGAGTGACTCTTTTTTTCTCAGTCTCAGATGAGATTGATGTTGTTAGGCCTGTACTCTAGTTTTACGGTATTCATCAATTAGTTTACAGCTGGAACGAACTTGTGTCAATGCTGTTATCTGAGGCAGAGTTGGGTGTAAGGAGCGTGATGCTGATGACATGGTTGACAGAGAGATGTGCTGCCCAGCTGTGGGGCGTGTGATCCAGCCAACAGTACCCAGCTGTCAGCTCCTTTAAGGCGGGCCTCAGCTGCTTCACCCGAGGTCCTGCCCTTCCCAGGACAGCCTGAGTCCAATGACTGCGGAGAGTGGGGCTAGAAAGGCATAGCCGTTTCGGCCTAACTGGGGAAACCCTGACAAGAGGGACTGCTCCAGATTTTCCTGTTGGGTTGCCAAAGGCTTTGCGGCATCGACATCATCGTGAACTTCTTCCTCAACGCAATTCTGCTTCCTCTCACATCCTTTTACAGGTGTGGATCTCTAATAACATCTTGCACCACAAACTTCCAGAGACTCTAACCTCCAACAGTGGTTGCAGGACCGGTCCCAGAAAGCAGGCAATAAAGTGAGGGTTTGGAAGTGGATCACACACCATCAGGCTGGCCATGAGGACCCCATTACTGGTAGCAAATAGAGTCCAGACACCGCTAGCACAGTGGCCATTGAACTGTTAAGTCTTCTGTGGGAAGTGATTTGGGTGTGTATACCAGTAAGAGTAAATGCACTAGCATTTCAATGTCTCAGGTATCCGCAACTTTGAAGGAAAAGGTAGATGTAAGGATGACAAGATTGAGTAGCTATTGCTAAGTGCCACTGATGCGCCACAGAAAGATAAGAAGCAGCTGGGGGTGAAAGCCAAGTATGAAACCAGGTGTGAAATCCAGGAGGCTCATAGGATATACAAAGATGTTTCTTTGGCCCTGCAATGGCAGGACAAAAAAAGGTTTGGACTTGCTCAGTCGAGATACTGGACTTCATAAAAAATTGAGGCAGGTTTATGTCAAGGTCAGGGCCTAGGTTAGAAAAACCTTTAATCTTCACAGATGGAATGAAGACATCTTGGTAGATGTCCCCAGATATCTCCACATCACAGACTCTGAACTTCCTAAGCTATCAGCTACCCTCAGACTGGCACGCTAGGCACATGAATGGAGTGGCCATGGTGACAAGATGGACACTGCAGATACTTCCAATGGCACACAAGCACTGTTCTCGCCTTGCACAGTAGTGCAGGATGGTAAAAATGACCATGCAACCTGGGACCAGGTAAAGCCATCTTAATAATCAATGGGAAAAATTACAGTTGTTCCATAACTTTAAAAAAGTTTCGGGACTTCCCTGGTGGTGCAGTGGTTGACAATCCGCCTGCCAATGCAGGGGACACGGGTTCAGTCCCTGGGCTGGAAAATACCACATGCCGCAGAGCAACTAAGCCCGTGCGCCACAACTACTGAACCTGTGCTCTAGAGCCCTCAAGCCACAACTACTGAGCCTGCATGATACAACTACTGAAGCCCGCGAGCCTAGAGCCCATGCTCTGCAACAAGAGAAGCCACCGCACTGACAAGCCTGCCCACTGCACGAAGAGTAGCCCCCACTCGCCACAACTAGAGAAAGCCCATGCACAGCAGCGAAGACCCAACACACCCAAAAGAATAAAATAAAAAATAAATTTAAAAAAATTTCATCAAAATATTAAAAACAGTTTTACTATAGGGAAATGGAAAACAATGGTGCAACTAATATTTGTTCAGTACACTACAACTTAAAATACTAGAAACACTGAAAATTAAGGTAGTTTATTTCTGTCTAAGTACACTTAGCAAGAATAGTTTGGACAGTGCTTATCTCTGTCTTCTTATGTTATTTTTCATATGGAGAGAACATCTTTTCTATGCCTCTAAGGAGAACTGTATACCTTACTAAGTCTGGATCAGCTTCCAACATTTTATCCTTTGCGCTTTCAATGTCATGAAAAATTTCCAAGAGGTGCTTCAATGTGAGGTTTTTGCCAGGTCCACCCCTTCTGGAACATCATCTTTTCGCTACAACCACTTTCTCAGTTATGTGGCTAAGTTTGCCTTCACTGAGTTCCTCTGCTGCCCATCTAGGGTCTCCCAAAAGGTGGCCGTGTGCAAGTTCCCACGGTCAGCTGCGTTCTCTGCAACTTCATTCCATTCTAATTTCACTTCCAGGTTGTTATCTCGTTTTGGACTTTTTGCTGCCCTTTAGTCTTTGTTGGCCAAGTCCTCTTTCTAATATTCATTCTCGTAAACTGTCACATGTATTTATTTATAGAGAAATAGGCAACACAACTAGATGCTTGGCTGTGTGTGAGCTGAACGAAGATGTGCCATGACCAATTACCAACCGACTTTGAAAGAAGTGATGTGATTGGTTACTGTTCCTGATGTGCATCTTCTGTTAACATAGTGACTCCTGAACTAAAGAGCCAACAGTGAGGTTTGTACCCTATGCAGTTATGCATGGTTAATACACTGTTGTAATTGAAATCTGAACCACATTGTTAGGGGACTGGTGTGATTTAACTAAATGGTAAACATGGTAACTGAAGTTTGTGCATATTAGAACCGCACAAAGCCAGGACTAACTGTTCCTCCAACACTTACCAAGACTGATCTAGCTAGTGCTACTGTCCAGTGTCCAATCTGACTGCAACAGAGGCCGATACCAGCCCCCGAGGTGACACCATTCCTCACTGAGACCAACTGGCCCTTGATGGCAGGTTTGCCACATTAGGCCCCTTCCATTTTGGAAATGGTGAGCAGTTTGCTCTCACTTTTGTTTTTTTAAACATATTTATTTATTAATATTTATTTATTTATGTATGTATTGGCTGCACTGGGTCTTCATTGCTACATGTGGGCTTTCTCCAGTTGTGGTGAGCAAGGGTTGCTCTTCTTTGCTGTGTGTGGGCTTCTCATTGTGGCGGCTTCTCTTGTGGCACACAGGCTCTAGACTTGCAGGCTTCAGTAGTTGTCTAGAGCAAGGACTTCAGTAGTTGTGGTGCGTGGGCTCGATAGTTGTGGCTCACAGGCTTAGTTGCTCCATGGCATATGGAATCTTCCTGGACCAGGGACTGAACCCGTGTCCCCTGCATTGGCATGCAGATTTTTAACCACTGCTCCACCAGGGAAGTCCCACTCTCACATGTTTTGGATATAAGCTTTCTTTCCCTACCTGTGGAGACTTACCCAGCACCACTATCTGAGGACTTAGATTGTGTGACTCACCAGCACCAGATCGCATATAATATTGTGTCAGACCAGGGGATCGACTGAACAGGAAAGGCAGTGTGGAAATGGGCCAGAACTGTGAATTCCAAGGATCACACCACCCAGAAACTGCCAGCCTTATGGGCTTGGAACAGCCTGCTGAAGGCAGCGCTGAAGTGCCAACTCAGAGACTTTTCTCTGTGCGGACGCAGCCTCCAGAGTACACTGTGTGCATTGAAACTAAGTCTTTAGATGGCTTTGTGTCCCCAATAAGAAGAATAAATAAGTCCAGATGACTTCACTTACTATCATTGTCGATGACCACTTCTGAGGGATTTTGTGTTTCCTGTGCCCATACTCCTGGGCTTTGCAGGGTTAGTAGTCCTTGACCCCAAAGAGAACTCACTTTTGCCAGGGAACCCAGCAGGAGTGCATCAAATTATAGGCTTCAGCAGCTGCCCAAGCCCTTTGGGCTTCTTGTGTTCGGGGCCCAGCAAGCAAGAAGAGAAGTCTCCATTTTGACAGAGGTAATTGACCCTGGTCATCAGGAGAGGGTAAGGCTATTATTACACAATTGGCAGGAGAAATAGGTGTAGAACTCAGGTGATCTCCTTGGGCATATCTTGGCATTCCCTTGCCTAATCATGACTGTAAATGGACAGGTACTAAAGCCTGGCCTGAGAAGGGAATGGTGACCAGGGCTCAGGCCTCTCAGTGAAAAGAGTCTAGGCCAAGCCACCAGCTAAGACTCCAAGGCCAGAGGAAGTGGTAGCCAAGGGAGAGGAGGATCTA
This sequence comes from Hippopotamus amphibius kiboko, assembly GCF_030028045.1. Taxonomy (NCBI): domain Eukaryota; kingdom Metazoa; phylum Chordata; class Mammalia; order Artiodactyla; family Hippopotamidae; genus Hippopotamus; species Hippopotamus amphibius. The sequence goes on along the minus strand of NC_080190.1, from coordinate 140,274,602 downwards.
GAATAGACGGTGAAGGAGGGAAATTTATGTGGGTCGATTGTAGCTGGAGACCAATGCCAGAGGCGGGGGCAGAATTTGTCCCTCAGAAAGTACACCTAAAGAAGAGGGGCCACCAGAATAGCAGAGAAGCTGCTTTCTCAGTGCCCTTGGAGAATGAATCCAAGCAGCACAAGGAGTGGACTACAGCAGACTTGACGATACACAGCCCAGGACCTCCCTTTGAGAAAGGATGGACGTGCTGCCCCGCTGCAGGGAGGTGTCAACCAATAGCCTCTAGTTGTCAGGGTTGGCACAGGGGCAGAGAGACTCTTCACCTGAGTTCACCTTCTCTGGTGACCTAGTAAGGCAGGCATATAAAGACCCAGTCCTATCAATCTGATGTGGGACACTGATGGGGAATACGCACTGCAGGGCTCCCGACCCGGTTGAAGGTTTTGTGGTGCTACATCAGAGTTCAACTCCTGCCCAATCTGTGTCCTCCCTTATGTTCTGATACCTGATAAATATCTTATACCCCAAATTCCATCTCAGTATCTATTTCTGGAGAACCCGACCTCCAACAGTATGTGTCCATATCCTGAGATCTTATTGAGTTAAACATTTGTGTAGTCACCATATCTCAATTTTATTTTAGAAGTAAAAATTTTTATTCTGTGATGGTGAAGATGTTATCATTGTAAGAAAGCTGAGAGTCCTCTAAATATAAGAACTCCAGTAACCCAGATTGCAGAGATCACTATACTAAGTTGTGAAAGATAATGTATAGTTGTACAATGTGTCACAATTTACAAAACACTTTTGTATCTGTGGGGTTACTTGTTCCAAACAGCTGTTCCATCCACTAGGCAGATATCTGAATTCTCTCTTTAGAGAAGAAAAGTTAAGATGGACTGCAAAATATCTAGGCATAAATCCCGGAGAAAACTTCCCACTTGTGGTCAAAGAGAAAATACAAAGTTTTAAATGTAAGACTTTTAATAGTGAAAAATTGAAATAGGGAAAAGTTGGAACAGCCTAATGCCCCTCAGTAGGAGATAAATAAAGTGTGGTATGATAATAGATTACAATATCATACAGTTAGACAGATGGAAATATAATACATATTTTATAAAATATACCAAATCTCAACATAAATCTCCAAACATAATATCAAGTCATTGAATAGAAAGTTTCAGAATATATATATACTATGACATCATTAGGTAAATTTTAAATATTGCAATATAATTGACATACAATATTATGTTAGTTTTAGGTATACTACATAATGACTTAACATTTGCATCCATTATGAACTGATCACCACAACAGGTCTGGTAACCCTCTGTCCCCATGCAATTATTACAATATTATCAACCATATTCCTTATGCTGTAAATTATAACACTGTGACATTATATAACTGAAGGTTTGTACCTCTTAATCTCTTTTACCAAATTCACCCACCCCCCGACTCCCCTCTTTTCTGGCAATCACTCTTTTGTTCTCTGTATCTATGTTTCTGTTTTAGTTTTGGGGATTTTTGTTTGTTTTTTGTTTTATAAGTCTATTTATTTTTAAATTTTTGGCTGCGTTGGATCTTTGTTGCCACACCCGGGCTTTCTCTAGTTGCAGAGAATGGGAGCTATGCTTCATTGTGGTGTGCAGGCTTCTCAATGTGGTAGCTTCTCTTGTTGCAGAGCACGGGCTCTATGGCTCACAGGCTTCAGTAGTTGTGGCACATGGGCTTAGTTGCTCCACGGCATGTGGGATCTTCCTGGACCAGGGCTTGAACCCGTGTCCCTTGCATTGGCAGGCAGATTCTTAACAACTGTGCCACCAGGGAAATCCCTGTTTTGCTTTTAGATTCCACATATAAGTGAGCTCATGCAGTATTTATCTTTCTCTGTCTGATATTTCACTAAGTATAACATTCTCTAGATCCATCCATGTTGTTGCAAATGGCAAGATTTCAATTTTTTTGTGGCTGAGTAATGTTACGTACTTCTTTACCCATTCATGTATCTGTAGACACTTAAGTTGCTTCTGTATCTTGGCTATCATAAATAATGCTGGAATGAACATTGGAGTGCATATATCTTTTCGAATTAGTGTTTTTGTTTTTTTCAGGTAAGTACCTAGAAGTGATATTGCTGGATTGGATCGTATGGTAATTCTATTTCAAATTTTTTGAGGGACCTCCATATTGTTTTCCATAGTAGCTGCACCAGTTTACATTCCCACCAAAGTGCACAAGAACCCCTTTTTCTCTACACTCTCACCAGCATTTTTAATTTGCTGTCTTTTTGATGATAGCCATTCAGACAGGTGTGAGATGATAGCTCACTGGATTCTGATTTGCACTTCCCTGATGATTAGTGATGTTGAGCATCTTTTCATGTGTCTGTGGCCACCTAAATGTCTTCATAGGAAAATATCTGTTCAGGCCCTCTGCTCATTTTTTAAATGAGTTGTTTTGTTGATGTTGAGTTGTATGAGTTTTTGTATATTTTGGATATTAATCCCTTAACAGATACATCATTTGCAAATATCTCTTCCATTCAGTAGGCTGCCTTTTCATTTTATTGATAGTTTCCTCCACAAAAGTTTTTTTGTTTGATGTAGTCCCATTTGTTTAGTTTTCTTTTGTTTCTCTTTCCTGAGGAAACAGATTCAAAAAAATATTGCCAAGACAAATGTCAAAGAGCATACTGCCAAATTTACTTCTAGGAATTTTGTGGTTTCAGGACTTATATTTAAGTCTTTAATCCATTTTGAGTTTATTTTTGTATATGGTGTGAGAAAATAGTCCAGTGTGACTCTTTTGCATGTAGTTGTCCAGTTTTCTCAACACCATTTATTGAAGACTGTCTTTTCCCCACTGTATAGTCTTGCCTCCTTAGTCATAAATTAACTGACCACACTGTTTATTTCTGGGCTCTCTATTCTGTTCCATTGATCTGTGTGTCTGTTTTTGTGCAAGTACCATACTGTTTTGATTACTGTAGCTTTGTGATATAGTTTGAAACCAGAGATTATGATGCCTCCAGCTTTGTTCTTTCTCAAGACTGTTTTGGCTATTTGGTGCCTTCTGTGTTTCCATAAAAATTTTAGAATTATTTGTTCTAGTCCTGTAAAAATTGCTGTTGATATTTTGGTAGGAATTGCATTGAATCTATAGATTGCCTCAGATAGTATGGTCATCTTAACAATATTAATTCTCTCAAGCCATGAGCATGTATACGTTTCCACCTGTTTGTGTCACCTTCAATTTCTTTCATTAATGTCTTGTAGTTTTCCAAGTACAGGTCAGTTACCTCATTGGTTGGATTTATTCATAGGTATTTTATTCTTTTGGATGCAATTATAAATGGGATTATTTTCTTAATTTCTCTTTCTGATAGATTTCTGTATATTAATTTTATATCCCATAAATTTTAAAATAATGTAAAAACAATACTAACTAATAATACCTATATAGAACTTTTAAAGCATTTTTAAACAGACTGATTAGATACACACTACACTCCCTGCAACAATCCAGGTGAGAGTAAAGGCAGGGAAGATTCCTTGCTTTGTAGAAATTTTTCTTGGATTTAAGTTATTTTAAGACTGTATTAGAGGGCTTCCCTGGTGGTGCAGTGATTAAGAATCCACCTGCCATTGCAGGGGACACAGGTTTGATCCCTGGTCTGGGAATATCCCACGTGCCTCGGAGCAACTAATCCCATGCGCCACAACTACTAAGCCTGAGCTCTAGAATCACAACTACTGAGCCCACGCGCCTAGAGCCCATGCTCCACAACAAGAGAAGCCACTGCAATGAGAAACCCACGCACCTCTATGAAGCGCAGCCCCCGCTTGCCGCAACTAGAGAAAACCCGTGCACAGCAACAACAACCCAACAGAGCCGAAAATAAAATAAATAATAAAAATAAATCTTAAAAAAAAAAAAAAGACTGTATTAGAGCTGATTCACTTTGCTGTACAGTGGAAAATGGCACAACGTTGTAAAGCAATTATACGCCAATAAAGATCTGAAAAAAAAGACTGTATTGGGAGCTGGCAAAGAAAGATCCCATTGAATCATGGTTGGTAAGTACGCACAGACTGATTTTTTAGCTTCCAGCTCTTTGCAGAGACCCGTGATCTCCATTTCCCTTTCTCCAAGGCTAACCCATTCTTCCCACGCTCAGATTTCTGATTCTGGAATACAACATGAGCTCTGTGAAAGTCTCCGGGAAAGGAATGCCCCTTACAGCCCTACCCTCCTAGCCTCTCTGCGCCTCCCCATCCTCATCACAGTGAGGTTTAATCCTGGGGTTAAGCCCAGTGGCAGTGAGCACTGGGACTCAGCCTACCTCTCGGCACCTGGGGCAGTTGTAGGGATGCTCTGTCTGCCACCCCAGGATTGTATGAAGAGAACAGCTTGGTGGAGACCCACTGAATCTTTCTTATTGAACGGAGTTTAATCAGAAAGGGAGGTCCACTGAAAATCAACCCGGTGAGCGAGGCTCGCGCACATTCGTGGCTCTCCATAGCGATACTTATCAGGGTTACTGCTGATATTCCTCCTACCCTGTCCAGTGTGGGCAGAGCACTGAGATCAGGGAGGAACAAGAAGGTACAAGAACCTCATCTTTTCCAGTCTGGGAAGGAAAGGAAAGATGGTCTCAATGCCTCCTTGGGCTTAAACTGCTGAGGCAGGCAGTGCTGTGGGAGTATACAGAATCCATCCCAAGCCCTCTAAGATTTGGCTTGATCTGATTTATCATTTCCAAATTCCACTTAATAGTATGTATTTCTTGCTAATTTTATTTATTTTTTCACTCCATCCTAACTGGAGTGCTTTTGAGTTGCTTTTCTTTTTGTCATAGGTTGAAACTATCAAGGCATCTGAGATCATTTCAGCTGTTAGAGTCTGCAGCCCAGGGAACAAGGAGAACAAAGAAATATTGTGTCAAAATATTTTACATATTAAATTTTTTAAGCGATTATTTGAAGTTTTTGAGACACTAATGTATTCTTTACATGAACTGCAACCAAAAGGATCACAGAGCAGAGAAGATTGTTTCATTATTGAGAATAAAGATCAACTCTATTTTATAAGACTGGGACATTTGAAGATTAAGTGAGACAGGGTTTGCAAAGCCCTTGGTAGTTGGTCTGGCTCACAGCAGGTACTTAATAAACTCAGTTGCCATTTTGTTTTGTGTGGACCATATTAACTCTTCAGTGCGGTTTAGAAAGATTCCTGCTCTTTTAAAAACAGTCCTTTTCACAGAACTATGTGAGAAGGTTACTTGCAAATAAATGACCTGGGGATTTTGTTAAATTGCAGGTTCAGACCCAGTGGGTCTGGGAAGAGGCATGACAGTTCAAATTTCCAACCAGCTCCCAGGTGTTGCTGATGCTCTTGGAATGAGATCCACACTCCGGGTATCGAGGTTCTGCCTCATGGGTTGAAATTATCATTCTGTCTCATTTCTACTCCTGTAGTTATATGTTGCTTTATCCCATGAACTTTCACTTGTTCACCCCTGATCACCTATTCAGATCCTACATAACTTTCAAAGTGTAGTTTAAGCCGCATTTTTTGATTAAAACCTCTTCCTAAAATTTTGCAGTTATTAATCTAAAGGATTAATATCCTCTCTGATACCCTGAATCAAATTTAGTCAAATGCTTTTCATTGATATCAATACTTGAGAGATTGGTCAGTTCACCTAAAAAGTTGGTTAAAGTGGGAATATCATAATTTAAACATACCCACTTTAAAGGTTTAATGAAAACCTTTAGGGACTTCCCTGGTGGCGCAGTGGTTAAGAATCCGCCTGCCAGTGCAGGGGACATGGGTTTGTTCCCTGTTCTGGGAAGATCCCACATGCCGCGGAGCAACTAAGCCCGTGAGCCACAACTACTAAGCCCGTGTTCCGCAACTACTGAAGCCTCTGTGCCTAGAGTCCATGCTCCTCAACAAGTGAAGCCACCACAAAGAGAAGCCCGCACACTGCAATGAAGAGTAGCCCCTCACTCGCCGCAATTAGAGAAAGCCCGTGTGCAGCAAACGAAGACCCAATGCAGCCAATAAATAAATAAATAAATAAATAAATAAATAAAACCTTTAAGTGGGCATTTGTTGACCAATTTTTGATGTGAGACCTAATCCTTTTGTTTGAGTAGGTCTCCTTTGAGATGTGTTCTGCTTCTTTCTTATACAAACATCCCTATTCATGTTAACTTATTTTTTTCTGAAACTTTCACAGATTTCCTGGCCACACCTAATTTGACCACATTTTTTAAGTGACTTACCTTAGTTCATTTAACATGTTTTCCACAGACACTGCAACTCTTTCTTTTTGCCCTAAAATTTCATTGGTTTCATAATTTTATTTAATTAATTAATTAACTAATTTATTTATTGGCTGTGTTGGGTCTTCGTTGCTGCACATGGGCTTTCTGTAGTTGTGGCGAGTAGGGGCTACTCTTCATTGTGGTGCACAGCCTTCTCATTGCAGTGGCTTTTCTTGCTGTGGAGCACGGGCTCTAGGCACAAGGGCTTCAGTAGTTGTGGCACACGGGCTCCAGAGTGCAGGCTCAACAGTTGTGGCACACAGGCTTAGTTGCTCTGTGGCATGTGGGATTTTCCTGGAGCAGGGCTGGAACCCATGTGCCCTGCATTGGCAGGCAGATTCTTAACCACTGCGCCACCTAGGAAGTCCCTGGTTTCATAATTTTTTAATTGAATCAGATAGTTAGGAGAACAAGCACAAAAACAGGTCTGGAAACAAATACAACCAACTGTTAGTAAGTGTACAATTCATTGGTGGGAGGAGAAGCTGGGGGGTGGGGCCTGTGGTGGGCAGAATAATGTTCTGCCTAAGATGTTCCAAAGATGTTCATGTCCTAGTCCAGGAACCTGTGAATCTTACCTTATGTGGCAAAAGGGGTTTTGCAGGTGTGATTAAGTGAAGGATTTTCAGATGGGGGATTATCTGGATGGACTTAACATAATCACAAGGGTCCTTATAAGAGAGACAAGAGAGTCAGAGCCAGTAAGTGATACACGAGACTATTGAAGCAAGAGGCCAGCGTGACGTGAACAAGGGGCCATGAACCAAGGAATACAGGCAGCTTTTGGAAGCTGAAAAAGGCAAGAGAACAGATTCTCCCCTCAGAGCCTCCAGAAGGAACTAGCCTGGCCAATGCCTTAGGCCAGTGAGACTATTTTGGACTTCTGACAACCAGAGTTGTAAGATTATAAATGTGTGTTGTTTTAAGCCATATGTGGAAACTTATTGCATTGGCCATAGGGACTAACACAGGACTCAAGCGTACAGCTCTGGAGAGGCACTAGGAGTGCTGTGGGCAGAGTGGTACTGAGAGGATGTGTCAGTCTGTCTGGCAAGTGCAGTTAGTAAAGAGTAATCAAAAGCACTTCTGGTGACATGAAAACATACTCAACATCCCTAATTATTAGAGAAATGCAAATCAAAACTACAAGGAAAAAAAAAAACACTGCAAGGAGGTACCACCTCACGTGGGTCAGAATGGCCATCATTAAAAAAGTCTACAAATAACAAACCCTGGAGAGGGTGTGGAGAAAAGGGAACCCTCCTAGACTGTTGGTGGGAATGTAAGTTGGTGCAGCCACTATAGAGAAGAGTATGGAAGTTCCTCAAAAAACTAAAAATAGAGTTGCCATATGATTCAGCAATCCCACTCCTGGGCCTGTATCTAGACAAAACTATAATTCGAAAAGATACATGCACCCTTATGTTTATAGCAGCACTGTTCACAATAGCCAAGACATGCAAACAATCTAAATGTCTAACTACAGATGAACAGATAAAGAAGATGTGTTATGTATATACAATGGAATATTACTCAGCCATAAAAAAGAATGAAATAATGCCATTTGCAGCAACATGGGTGGACCTAGAGATTATCACACTAAATGAAGTAAGCCAGAAAGAGAAAGACAAATACAATATGATGTCACTTACATGTGGAATCTAAAATATGACAGAAATAAACTTATCTACAAAAGAGAAGCAGACTCATATAGAGGCATATAGAATAGACTTGTGGTTGCCAAGGGGGAGGGGGTTGGGGGAGGGACGGATGGGGAGTTTGGGGTTAGCAGATGTAAACTAGTACATATGGACTGTATAAACAACAGGGTCCTATTGTGTAGCACAGGGAACTAGATTCAATATCCTGTGATAAATCATAATGGAAGATAATGTAAAAAAGAATGTATATATGTGTAACTGAATCTCTTTGCTGTACAGAAATTAACACAACATTGGAAATCAACTATACTTTAAAAAACACTTCTACTGTAATTAATTTGGAATCGTATTTTGTTCACTAAATCTTTCATATGTCTTACCAGATGGATGGTGAGTTTTTGAGGGCATCGACATGTTCTTTTGCTGGCTTTGCATCTTGAGAGATAGCATTTTAAATCAGCAACAAATCACTTTAGTTATTTATAATTGCAGTTCTTTATAATTGAAGAATTGTGTGGAGTTTTTGTGTCTTAATCTTTAGACTAGTATACTTAAGATTTTTCTCCTGTCAAAAAACTGTATTCTCTACTATGCTAAAAACCGGTTATCTAGGAGACAGGAGATGAAGAAAACATAGCAAAGGTTTTGGAGTCTTAGCTTGTGTTCTGCTATTGTCAACACTGTGACCTTGGACCTGTTAGGGAACCTCTCTTACCTTAGTTTCTTCTTATGTAAAATGGTGATACTTTCCACCGGACAGTCTTGTTGGGAGGAATGAATAAAGTACCAAAAATAGCTTGGTCCATAGATACGCAACAGTGGTGGTGATTCTTACCACTGTGTTGTTGCTAGAGCTTATACTCTAGGAATGTGTGAAGGAGTGAAAGGACACTGAGAGCAGCAGTGCAGAGCTCCAGACCTTTTATATTTCAAAACCAGAAGGACTCTCCAAGACCATCTAGAATAGGGGTTGACAAACTATGGCCCACAGGCCAAAATAGCCTGCTTCTTGTTTTCATAGAGTTTTATTGGAAAACAGCCACGTCATTCATTTAGCTATCATGCATGGCTGCTTTTGCCCTATAATGTCAGGGTTGAGTAGTTTGACAGAGACTTCATGACCTGCAGAATTTAAAATACTTACTTTCTGGCCTTTTACAGAAGAAGTTCAACAACCTTGATCTAAAACACCTCATTTACAGATAAGGGAAAAGGGCCAAATATGGTAAGTGACTTTGTCCACAGTCACATGGCTAGTTAAAGACAGAATCAGGACTCAAATGTAGATGCCTTGATCCTCAGTTCAAAGCCTGAATGAGGGAGAAGAGATGACAGTTCTCTGAATCCAGCCCAGAAATGGGGTCCTTTGGTGGAGTTTGGCTCTGATCTAGGCTTCTAGGGAAAAGACTGACAAGTTCCTCCCCAGACACTTCCAAGCTGGTTCACACCTCCACATCCTGACGTGTGCAACTTGTAGACCTGCCCTGCGAGAATTGCTAACGGGAGTCCTTCAAGTAAAATGGAAAGGATAATGGACAATAACTTGAAGTCATATGAAGAAATGAAGAGCACCAGTAAGTGTAACTACATAGGTAAATATAAACCCAGTATCATTATATTTTTCATGTGTAACTCATTTCCCCGCATATGATTTAAGATACAAACACAAAAACAGTAAGCATAGATGTATGTTAATAGACACGTAATGTATAAAGATTTAATTTGTGATGACAATACAAAAGGGAGATGGAGTTATATAGAAGCAGGGTTTTCATATACTATTCAAACCAAAGCGGTATTCATTCAAAATAGATTTGTTATGTATACACACTACTATGTATAGAATAGATAACTAACAAGGACCTACTGCATAGCATAAGGAACTGTACTCAATATTTTTTAATTAATTAATTAATTAATTAATTGGCTGAGTTGGGTCTTGCTGCACACGGGATTTCTCTAGTTGTGGCGAGCGGGGGCTGCTCTGCATTATGGTGTGCGGGCTCCTCATTGCAGTGGCTTCTCTTGTTGTGGAGCACCAACTCTAGGTGCTCAGGCTTCAGTAGCTGTGGCACACGGGCTCAATAGTTGTGGTTCAAGGGCTCTAGAGCGCAGGCTCAGTAACTGTGGAGCTCGGGCTTGGTTGCTCTGCAGCATATGGGATCTTCCTGGAGCAGGGATCAAACCCGTGTCCCCTGCATTGGCAGGCAGATTCCCAACTACTGGGCCACCTAGGAAGTCCCCTCAATATTTTGTAATAACTTATAATGGAAAAGAATCTGAAAAAGAAAAATGAGGTCTCTTCCTGAGATAGCAAAAGTCCTGGGATTCATCCTGATTGGGCTGGTGATGGGTCCTGGGGGATTTGGGGCCCTGATGTCCAGTCTTGTTCTGGAGTCTGGGGCAGAGCCCACCCAGAGTGCATGGATGGAGAGCGCTAATGCCAATAAAAGGGGGCCTCTCCACCCCTTCCTCATGTGGGATGCCCCATGGTGAGAACACCACCAAAGTCCACACGTTCTTCGCTCAGATGCTCCTGAGGCGGGAGATTGATCAAGAAGGGAGTCAGAGTCCAGGATGTTAGACATAGCCGCATCCTTGAGGAGCCTCTAGTCCAACCCATTCATTGTGCACCTGAAGAAACTGAATCCAGAGAAATGAATGACTCCCACAGGGTTATGACTTTTTTGTAGCACTGTGCCAGGGAAAGCCCAGGTATTCTGACCCCTAATGCAGACTGCTCACTCAGTAGCCCTAGCAGAATGGGTTAATTAGTAAAACTTTCTGAGTGCTTTAGGACACAGTCTTTCTCAGAAATGGACAAAGATCATAACTTATACCTTCTCTACCTCCCCATACACCCCATAAGATTTTGAAATAGATACGTGTGTATGTACATATATATATAGTACATGTACGCATATAGATATAGACGTATGTGTAATTGTATGTGTATACATATATACATATGGTAAGAGAAAGGGGGATTGATCGCATTTTAGACTCATGCCTGAGTAGAAACACTTTTGAAAAGCTTTTATTTTTTTCCTTTAAAATGCATAGAGTTACAGGATAACTATTGTTCAACACAAGGGAGAAAGAATTGATTGTCTCAATGTTCCTCCACAGTTTATGTTATTTTTATTGATTTTTCTAAAGCTCATTTCCAAACATCTGAGTGAATATACGAAATAAATATTCCTCTTAAGTCGTTACTTTTGTTGCTGGGGCTGGAAGCCAGGCCCTCACATCTGTCCTGCTCCCCACGTGCATCAGGAAAGTGCCAAGTGAGCAGAAGGGTCGTGCGCTCTGCGCGAATATCTGGCGCGTCTGGCTGTTGGGCTGCAGAGTCACACACGTGGCCGGGCGCTGCGTTACACCCGAGGCTAATCTCAGCACAGCGCGTCTGACTCTGCAGACTGGGACAGAGCAAAAGGCCCTGCACCAAGGACAGGAACATGGAAATCTCGCACTCTAGACAGAGGGGTGTTTGTTCTTGTGAGTTAAAAGATACCAAATGAATCTAATCCCCAAATCAGACATTGGTACTTAGGCCCAATGTATGACTTTCTTTTTTCCTCTAGGATAATCCAGCATGCAACAGATCTCACCAAAAATTAGCCTAGTTAAGACCCCTTCTCTGAGGTGGCTGCTCACTGTGGTCACTAGTCTTGACTACACTTTTTAGGTGTGGTTCACATGATAGATATCTGGAGGGGTTCTTTGACTTATAGCTTCGTAAATGTTTATAAGAAAGTGAGCTTGGTACAGTCACTTTGGAAGACAGTCTGGCAGTTTCTAACAAGCTAAACATACTCTTACCACACGACCCAGCAATTGCACCCCTTGGTATCTAACAAAGAGCTGAAAAGTTATGTCCACACAAAAACCTGCACCTGGATGTTTACCGCAGCTCTATTCATAACTGCCAAAACTTGAAAGCAATCAAGATGTCTTTCAGTAGGTGACTGGATAAACTGTGGTAAACCGGACAACAGAATATTACTTAGCACTAAAGAAATGAGCTATCAAGCCATGAAAAGATATGGAGGAATCTTAAATGCATATTACTAAGTGGAAGAAGCCAATCTGAAAAGACTGTGTATTGTATGATTTCAACTACATGACATTATGCAAAAGGCAAAATTATGGAAACAATAAAAAGATCAGTGGCAGTCGGGTTGCGGGGGAGTAGGGAGGGATGAACAGGTGAAGCACAGAGGATTTTTAAGAGTGGCAAAAATATTCTGTATGATACTAAAATAATGGATACACGCCATTATACATTTGTACAATACCAAGAGTGAGCCATAAGATAAACTATGGACTTTGGGTGATCATGATGTGTCCATATAGCTTCATCAATTGCAACAGATGTTCCACTCTGGAGGAGGATGTTGATAAGGGAGAAGGTTATGCATGTGTGGGGACAGGAGGTATATGGGAAATTTCTGCTCCTTCCTCTCAATTTTCCTGTGAACTTAAACCTGCTCTAAAAAAAATAGTCTTTTTTAAAAAATATTTATTTATTTGGTTGTGCTGGGTCTTAATTGCAGCAAGTGGGCTCCTTTGTTGTGACATGCAAACTCTTAGTTTTGGCATGCACGTGGAATCTAGTTCCCTGACCAGGAATCGAACCCACGCCTCCTGCATTGGGAGCTTGGAGTCTTAAGCACTGCGCAACCAGGGAAGTCCCTAAAGTCTTAGTAATATAAATAAAGTTCACTGCATCCAATAGCCACCAGTTAATTTAAGCTACTTACACTTATTCATTCATTCTAAAAATGCTCATCCAGAAGTCTCTCTGTGTGGTTCATTTCAGCTCCTCTTCTCTTGTTGCCCAGTAAGCCTTTCCCGCCTCACTCCATTCAAGAGTTTGCACTGTCGGTGGCTGTTAATTCCAACTACATGTCTCTCCGTGTGAACACACAGAGCTCATCCTCTCCATTAAGCCACCTCTTTGTCAATAATATTCATGCATCTTGGCTATGGCAGGAATCCACATAAAGTTGGAGTTTAAGAAATTCCTACATTTTCAATATATAACTTTCACAGTTTAGGCTGAAGCCGTGCGTCCTATCACCCCCTGTGCCTGGACATGCAGCTCTCACAGTCCATCAGAACTTTGTTAGAGTATTGAGAGGGGTTTCACAATCACTCACTTTGTGAAGGAAGTGAAAAGCCTTTCCAAGTTGAGAACAAATTCCAGGTACTTTAATTACCTGGAAGAGTTTTCTCTATTGCTCAGAAGTTCTTGAACTCCATGATACTTCCTGTTCATCACCAGCTTCCTGTGAAGTTGGCGTTCCTCTTGACTCCCCCAAATTGCCATGATCCCCGTCCACAGGAACCACTTGAAGTAGCCGCTGCTCATATTAAATACTCTGCATAGTGCACTAAGCAGGAAGCAGATGGTCCCAGAGGTGGGCAGTCACGAGGAGGTCCGTGAGTCTCACGGTGAACCTCCCTCGAGACTCTTCGGGACCTTATGCCACCCCCCCTGCTTCCCTGACCTGCTCATCTGGGCAGATGACTCATACTCAGCCCAAGCCCACTTGCCATAGGTCTATAATGAACCTTTTCTTTTCCTTTCTACATTTTAAAGAAAATGTTTTATTTTCAAAATCACATTTAAGGTCAAGCGCATTATCTTGAAAATTGCATGAAGTTGACAGCTTTGGATGGCAGATTTGGGCAATGTGATCAAAGTGATTTTCAGTCCCTGCTCTAGGAAATTATCTGAAGCCTGCTTCTTCTGAAATTCACCCTTCATCATTACTAGGACTTGATCAGGTCACCTTGCCAAAATTGCCAGGTTTTTTATTTAAAGAAAAAAACTGTTCAAACTATTTATCCAGTAGAAACCATTCTTCTCTGTTCTGGAGTGCCAGTCTCAAGATCACTGATGCCACCAAACTTGGTGTCCGTTAGTGGAGGGATGGGTGAGTAAAGCAGGAGGGCTGCACAGCATGGCACCTAGTGCAGCAGATAAAAACAACAAACGTGACAAATGGACAACAACAAGCTTAGCTCTTTAAAATGCAGAACTGGGTGAGAAAAAAAATTAGCGAGAAAAAGTAAAATTTATAGCAGATACAAAACAGTCTATTTTATAAGATAAAGGCTTATTTAAGGAAATATATGAAATATGAAAGTGGGTACTTAGGGTAGAAAGTGAGGGTTGGGGATGAAGGGGAAAAATGAAACGGGAGAAGCTTTGCTGAAAATGTGATCATGAGGCAGCATGAACTGAGGAGCAAGACGAGTCCTTTTGAGGCCTCAAAAGAGGCACAAATAAACACTAGTTTCAGAAACATCATCCTGTAAATTAATGGTTCCCAACAAGGTTCTGTGGAACGTGAACATTCTGAAAGATGCTAATAGGTATTTCCCCAAAGCAGATTCTACAACCAAGCACATTTGGGAAACAGGTTAAACGAAGATAATCAGGTCTCTTCACTTCAAGTGTTCTCAGGGCATATAATAGTCTAATGCAAGATGGTATATGCAGCATTTCCCAAACATCTTTGGTCTTGGAACGTTCTTTGCCAAATGCCATTTTGCAAAACATAGAGCAGGAGATGCTGCTCTGAACATTGATGCCAGTTACTTTCTTCCCTCAGGACATCCTTCATTATCCATCCCTACCTGTGCTCCAGGTCTCATCTCTTCCATGAAGCCCCCTCTGCGGCCCACAATAATCTCTATTCTGATCTTATTGCTACAACTCTCTGGCCTTTGGACGAAGACCAATAAGCAATAAGATCAGAATACTTTACTGTTGCTGAAAAATACATATTACTGCAGCAGTAAGATCAGAATACAGCAGGCAAACTACTGCTGCTCCTGCATAGACTGCTTTCTTAAGGACGGGTGTAACATAATTTATCTACATCCCAGCTTTTGGTTAAGTTGACTTGAATAAATTACAGGGAAGCTCCTTTCAGCCAATCATTTCACAGCATCTATTCAAATCAAGTTAATCTTTACTGTCTGCCTCTCTTACTGGAAGGTGAGGGTGGATGAGTTGTATTTACAAAGCATCCCAATAATCATAGAAAAAAGCTTTCTTCAGAACGTTTTGATGCTTTAATAAATTTAAGGAAAAGTGAGAGGGGAAACAAGGAGGATTACGAACTTCTAAACACAGCTTCACGTGGGTTGAAATTTTTTAGCTTTGCTTAGCCCTGCTCATCACTATTATTCGATGAGGATGAGGATGAGGATGAAGGAGAAGAAGAGGATGAGGATGGAGGAGGTGGTGGTAGCTACCTTATAAAGTCCATGTTTCAGGCCAGGTACTACATGCTAAGCACCTCCACTGCCCTCACAGGTTTAACAAGACTGGTTTAACCGAAAATGCCTCCCTCCCTCCCGCCGCTGCCTCCCATAGACCTAAATTTTCCATCTTTATATACCAGTTCCTACAGCCCCTTCTACATCTGCAAACATGCCACAAGTATTACTCTGGTGATATCTTTGTATAAATTTGTTTATTGTAGATTTTTAAAAACCACCCAATAGGAGACCTTGGTAAAATACTCAGCTTTGCTTGTGGTATGAGGGGGTACTCTCTAGGAGAAACCAAGCAATGCAGTTCTTCCTCCTAGTTTTTACTTAATCAAATGCTTGACATGTACTAAGAACTCACTATTTATAAAAGATAGTTTTAAGCTCCCTGGAGTTTGAAAGATCAATATAGATTGCAATCTTTGCTCTCAGCACTGATCAGAGTGGCAATCACAAATAACTATAATATGACACAACTGTTTTAATAGAGGCACGAAAATTAGTATGTAAAACACCCAACCCAGATACTTAGCACAGAGGAGTTGCTCCCTGTTCCTCTGTGGGAGTCAAAGAAAGCTTCACAGAGAAGCACCCTGTCTTGAAGGATAAGTAGGAATCTTGCAGGCGAAGAGGAGTCGATGCCAATGTTGGTAAATGTGTAACAGCCGGCACTCTGGAAAGGAAAAAAGGCCCTGATGGGTAGCATTGGCTAATTTCCATGGTGTAACTTCTCCTGCTGCAGCAGATTTCAAGGTACCAACGTGTTGTCACTGAACAGAATTGGGACTAGATGTGCATGAGCTAGTAAGAGCCAGCTCCAGCTGGCACCCTGCTGGAGGGACCAGAAGAAAGGAACAGCACACGCAAAGGCATGGAGGTCTGAAAATGTCTGTTGGCTATTGTCCTGCAGAGTGTGAGACAGTGAAGCTGAGCAGGGCCCTGTGGGGGCTTCCCTGGAACAGACCCCACCCCCATCCCCCCCACCACGCCACTCCCACCCCTTGTGGTAGAAAAGCTTTAGCCTCCCAGGCTTTCCCTAAGTTCCAAAAAGAAAAATTTAATCAGAGAGGTAAAAAAACACAGAAACAAAAGAAAACAGTCAAGCAAGACAAAATAATAATAATTTAGCCATAAAATAGTCAAGGGTCTTTAGTTCCTTTTTAAGGGCTGTAGATAATATCCTGAGCCATATCCTTGAGATGTTCTGCAAATTCTAAAACCCCCGCCAGGTGGAAGACGTTAACTGCATGCTGACCACCAGTATGAGACCCCAGACTGGTTGGAACCAGAAGATGGATGATTGAGATTCCTGAAACATCACGCTGTTACCTTACCATCAACCAATCAGAGAACTGTGCACGAGCTGATCCTACACCCCGTGACCCTCTCCCTTATACTGTCTTTTAAAACCCCTCCCCTAAATCCACTGGGAGTTTGGGTCTTTTGAGCATGAGCTGTTTTCCTTGCTTGGCCCTGCAATAAACACTGTACTCTCCTTCACCAGGACCCTGGTGTCAGTAGACTGGTTTTGGTGTGCATCAGCTGAGTGGACCCACGTTCGGTTCAGTAAAAATAAGGGCTGGAATATAGATGGAAATGGAGAAGCTTGCACAATCCAAACAAGGTAATTCACAGAGAGAAGACAGGTGTAGCCTGTGATGGGAAAAACAAATCATGAAAGAAGAATGTGGAAAACAGTTTGGGAAGAGATTGCAAATAACATTGAAAACTTTGCAATTTTCGCTTTTATACAATTGATAGTGATCCAAACCATCCAGATTTTAGAAGAATAACTCTAGTGGCAGTGTGGAGGAATTACTGGAGGACAGGGAGAGTGGGAGTAAGGCAACGAGTTAACAAATTTTCAGAATAATCTTGAAAAGAGACCTAAACTGCCCATGCTTGGCATCTTTGGGCTACAATGTAGCCATTTCAGTACTAACTCATGTATATTTCACCTGAAGGGGTTCTTTAACTCAGGTCTCTGGAAAACAGCAAAAGGAAATAAAATAATTTTTAAGACACTGCTAAATGTAAACTATACAACACAGTGCATCGTTTTATTAAACACAACTGCGAGTATATGTTTTACATATGAAGAATTCTTTTATGAATCCCTGTTCCTGCACAGTAGGGAATAGTTTATCTGCTTCTGCTTATCTTCTTAGGGCTAATTCTTATTGCCTCTTCCTGAGTATCACACCGGTCCCATTATGCTCTCAGATTTGTTCTATATTTGCTTGATGTTCAATTATGTAAGTGCTCACCCCCTTTTACGACAGCAAAGTTTGTTTCTGCAGCTGCAGGGCCCCTGCTGTTTATTATGCGGAGCCAGGTTTCTTTGGCATTAAGTGCTGGAGCTGAACTCAGCACTTACCCTGGAGATGCCACACTTCCTCAGGTCTCCTGGACTAAGCAACAATCCCGGCCACATGGCCAGGGAGCTGATGGCCCTGGGTCAGCTGACTTGTTGAAAGGCTCCCTGACAAGTTGCATTTCCCTGGTCAATAGCGGTCCATGAGAGGGCCACGTAGCTGCAGCCTCTGTGCTTTTGCCATGTGCTATTATGATTGTTTTCTAGGTACAAGTATTTACCCCTGTGAGTGGTCCTGTAATTTATAAAGGGAGGTGTGAGTGTGACAGTGTCTGCAGAATCTCATACCAACTCTGTCTCTGTCTCGCTCGAGCTCTTATTTTGTCTGGTTCCTCCTATATTTGGCATCAGAACCAAGCATTTGTTACCAGAGCTGGGACTGCATTGCCCAGCTCTTTTAACTCTTGTGCCACCAGCAGGTGGGGACCGCAGCAGGGGCAGGAGACCATGGGAGGTGAGGGAGGGGTGGGAAAGTCCACTGCTGCTTCCCACTCCTTTTCAACCAAATCCTTGGAGCCAAGAAGGCAACCTGCTCACTGCCTCCCGAACATGCTGGCATTAATACCGACCCATGTCTCCGGCCACTCTGGAATGCGGTGGTTAAGAGTGTGGGCCCTGGAGTCCCACCACCTGATTCACACCTTGCTTTATCACCTGCCAACAGGATGACCTCAGCAGGATTGCCAGATTTAGCAAAAACAAACAAATGCAAACAGGACACCTAATTCAATTTGTCAGATGAAAGATGAATAACTTTCAGTACAAGTATGTCCCATGCGATACATATATTAACCTATTGTTTATTATTTATCAAACTTAACTGTATTTTATCTGGCCACCCTAGACCTCAGGCAAGTTACTTAACTTCTCTGTACTTAAATTCTCTTACCTAGAACTTGAGAATAATGGAACTGCCCACCAGAAAGCGTTGTCTTGAGGATTAAATGAGATAATATATGTAAAATGTTAGGAACCTGCTTGTTGGCACATATTAATAAATGTTATGTGGCTATTATTCAATATATTATGATGGCGTACATGGAGCCATATAGACCAAGTTCAAGGTGACCTTGAGCAAGTTATTTAACTTCGTTGTTCCTCAGTCTCATCATCTACAGAATGGGGATAATTAAGGTTCTTACCTTATATGACAATACATGACAGTCATTTAGCATAATACCTGGCTCATGGCAAATGTAACAAATAGTATTCTGTGTAATAAATAGTTATAAGAACACTCTCCCCTGCCAGTCTGTGAGCCCTCTTTGCTGTGCAGTGTCTCCATTCTATTCCAGTGGGCACTGATTTCTCTTCCTCTAAATGTCTGTAGTCCTTGCTGATTTTACCACCAACAGAACCCTCAACTATACCCTGCCTTGCACTGTTTGCTAACGATTCTATTTATGGATGCCTTATATCATCGGTCAGATCCTGGAGGCCTCTTCTTCCAGCCCCTGCCTTGGGTGCTGGGCATTGATTTCAGTACATATCTGTTTTGGGGTTTTTTTTAATTTTTTTTATTTGTTTACTTTTTTGTTTGTTTTGTTTCTTTTGGATTTTTTTGACTGCACCGTGCAGCATGCAGGATCATAGTTCCCTGACCAGAGATCAGACCCATGCGCCCTGCAGTGGAAGCGTGGCGCCTTAATGACTGGACCGCCAGGGAAGTCCCCAGTATGTTGACTGATAAAATTTTTAGTGCCATCGTTGTGGATGTGACGCCCAAGAGGAAGAGTCAGTTTGCGTATCCAATGACCTACTTCCTGAAATCGACCCGCAGAGAGGGGAAGTCCCGTTTAAAACATCAGTACACTTTCCCCTGCCCCTAGAACCCCGGAGAAGGATGCCAAGTGGCAGGGCTGCCATTGTCCTGAGCCTGCTCAAGCTGAGGTGCTCGCCTTCTCTGAGTGTCTGTCTAGGTCTCTGGATCCTTCTCTCAAATCCTGCTGATGGGGCTTGACCATGAAGATGTTCAGTACATGGTTATTGAATAAATCACCACTATGCATTGGAAACAGAGCCCTAGACCTTAGCAAGTTACAAAATGAGGAGTTTTCGGTACACCCAAACAGGGTAACAATAGCACAACCTGTATACCATGATTCTCAACTTTGACAGAATATTATAATCACCTGGGGAACTTTAACGACAACCAAGGTTCTGACTTAGTTGGTCTGAATGGGGTAGGGCTGGATGTCCGGAGTTTTAAAAGCTCCCCTAGTGATTCTAATGGGTAGCTGTGGCCGAGAAACTCTGCTTATACTGCTTTAAACGGAAACTAACCACCTGCCTGATATGTAATTTTTGCAAGGTACAGAATACTTTTAAATTGCCTACAGGTTGACACCTAAATATATGCCTTTTTTTTTTTTTTTTTGCTTCTGGAAAGTAGATAAAGCAACTCTAAAATGACTTGATGTTCTTCCAAATTACTGTGTAGTTAGTGATCACTGAACAAACTTCTTGTAAAGCTCTGCCAGTAGCCGATTCCTATATCCTGTTCGGTGAGCAGACTGGGAGCCAATTTTCCAGTGTGGGGTAAATTCTGCTTTGTGGGAACTGATTACTGAAATCACCTGGTGGCCCATGAAGGCAGGAGCAGGAATCACAAAACTACAGACTGCGAGAGGGGACATGGGAGTAGAGCTTTCCAAACTTCAGTGCCTCTGGGGTCTTGTTAATGCCCAGAGGCTGACTCAGTGGGTCTGGGGAGGGACCTGGGATCCTCGGTGCGAGCAAGCTCCCAGCTGGTCCCAGGACCACATTTGGAGAGCAAGACCTCGGAGTAAATCTGCCTCACAGAGCTTTTAAAAATTTCCAGTGCCTAAGCGCCACCCCAGATCTAGTGAATGAGAGTCCCAGGGTTGGGGCTGGGGCTGAGCGTCAGCATGTTTCCAAAGTTCCCCAGCTGTTTCTTTTCTTCTTTTCCTTCTTTCCTTTCTTCCTTCCTTCTTTCCTCCCTCCCTTTTCTTCTGTTTCTTCATTCTTTCTTTTTCTTTCTTTCTTTCTCTCTTTCTTTCTTCTTTTCCTTCCTCTCTTTCTCTCATGTCCCTGAATTTTTTTTAAGTTTTTTTTTTAATTGAAGTATAGTTGATTTACAATGTTGTGTTAGTTTCAGGTATACAGCAAAGTGATTCAGTTATACAACATATATACTTTTTCTTTTTCAGACTCTTTTACCTTGTAGGTTATTACAAAATATTGAGTATAGTTCCCTCCCCAAGTGATTCTACTATGCAGTTAAGGAGAGCAGGATACCTGACTCCAAACTATGCCACTTTGGCATGTGGATTATTTTGAGCTGAAGGCATTCAAGACCCAGCCGACTCAAGAAAAACTTTTATCTCTCCCTTAACTACCTAAAAGAATTCAGACAGGGGTCCTGGCTCGGAGAAAGCTATTACCAGAGATCACTTTTATCTGAATGACCAACGTAGCTGCATGGCAGGCAAACATCTAATTACCAAATATCTGCTCTTCTTATCCTTCTGTGAACTCATCCTCCTCCCCTTTGAAACCACAGGCCCCATCCTATTCCTTAGCTCAGGATGGCACACAAGCCTCAACTGTCAGACTTGTCTTTGGGTCTCATACTCTTATAGGGCTCCCCTACATATGTAATTACATGTTTTTCTCCTATTAATCTATCATATGTCAATTTAATTAATAGACTGGCCAAGAGAAACTAGAGGGGTAGAAGAAAATTTTTCCTCCCCTATAGCAGCCAAGACTGAGAATCACCCATCGGGCAGCTGAGGAAACTGAGGTCCAAGAGATGAAGGAGTGGAAGAGGCCACTGAGGGTCCCACCTTCAGCACTCAGGATTCTGGCTACAAAAGCCTTCTTCCTCAATTCAGACAGGAAGTAGATAAGTGGTTGCCAGAAGGGAGAGAGAGGAGGGAAATGAGGCATGACTGCTAATGGACTCAAGGTTTCTTTTGGGGGAGATGAATATGTTCCAGAGTTAAGTAGTAGTGATGCTTGCAGAACTCTGTAAATATACTAAATGCTACTGGATGGTACCCTCTAAATAGGGGAATTTTATGGTATGTGAATTATATTTCAATAAAACTGATTTTTTTTTTAAACTTCTGCTTTTCCTCACTCTATCATTTGCCTTCATCTAATTAAAGAGATTCTAAGAGCAGTGGATGGGGGTGGGGAGGGGAGGGTGCACAGGTGTGTATAAATCAACTCCTGATTTGATCCTGGCTAATTCAGAGGTGTTTCCAGCTGAGCTTCCTTATCCCTTAAAATCCACCTTCCTTCCTATATTCCATTAGCTGCCATAGTTTCATGGCATCCTGGGGTCTCCATTCTGTACGGGCTTTCAGTTACAAGATGAAACTGGGGGTTGAGTCATCAATGCTTCAATCACTGTTAGGTCACCTGCATCTCAAAGGAGACCTCCTACACTTGGGGATAGAAGATTCTTCTCCTATGCAAATTGGGACTGTAATAAAATAATTTCCTTGAGATGGCTTTTCAGACTTCAGAGACAAGGAAGCAGGAAGTGAAACTTTTTTCCGTAGAACCCATCAATATCATTTTAACATATTTAAGGTTCATGCATATTTATATTTCAGAAGATTAAGTAGATCAATAACAAATATGTTTAAGGCGATAACAATCAGCAATCTGTAGGTAATGGGCAGGCAGAAGTCTTTAAAAGGATTTATCCACCAATTTAACAATAAGGGAAAGAAATTCTGAAATTCCGCTTTCTTAATCCTCTTCATAGCAAAGGGTGGAGAAGTTAGAGAGAGAAGTCTTTGTGGCATCTGATACTGTCTCCTTTCTCAATATTACCCAAAAGGGGTTTCAAATGACTCAGGCTGAGGAGATTCCAGAGCATTCCATGCCCCAAAGGACGTTCTGTTCCTCCTAGTTAATTCCTAAAGTTCAACCATAGCCAATCAGAGAAGCCATTTTCCCAGTCACTGGACTTGGACTGATTGTTAATCCACACACAATTTCAAGGCCATTAACCAACAGAGGATTTCTTTATACACACTCCTCAAAAACTTTCTCCAAGGAATGAGAGGGTGAAAGGAGAAAGCTGTAATGATTCTTTCATTGCTTCAGCAAAAAGAAGTCTTAACGGATTGATGTGAAGGCAGGTATTCAAAACCATTTGTTTTCCGGGGGAGGGTCAAAATTCCTTTCAGCATACAGGATGGATTTCCAGTCCACTGAGTTTGCTTAAGAAGTCTGTGATATAAGCCACATTTGTTCTGTGGCATCTTTTTAACCTACCTTTAAGAGAAGGTAGGTTAGAAGGTGCCTATAAGGGACTTCCCTGGTGGTGAAGTGGTTAAGACTCTGCGCTCCCAATGCAGGGGGCCAGAGTTTGATCCCTGGTCAGGGAACTATATCCCACATGTACACAGCAACTAAGAGTTCACATGCCACAACTGAGGAGCCCACCTGCTGCAACGAAGACCCAGTTCAACCAAATATAAGTAAATATTTTTAAAAAAGGCGGGGCGGGGGATGGGGACTCTAAGACACATAGAAAGGTTTTTTTTTCCTGTTTCTTCCTGGGCGCTTATCAGAAACACAGCATTGGGACTTCCTTGGTGGCGCAGTGGTTAAGAATCTGCCTAGCAATGCAGGCGACACGGGGTCGATCCCTGGGCCAGGAAGATCCCACATGCTGCAGAACAGCTAAGCCCGTGCGCCACAACAAGGGCAGCCACAGCAATGAGAAGCCTGCATACCACAATGATTAGCCCCCGCTCACCACAACTAGAGAACGCCTGTGTGCAGCAATGAAGAACCAACACCGCCAAAAATAAATACATAAATAAATAAATAATAAATAAGTAAGTAAGTAAATAAATAAAACAAACACAGAATCTCAGGCCCCTTCATAGACCTACTAAATCAGAACCTGCATTTTAACAAGCCCTCAGGAGTTTCATGCCACACTGAAGCTTGACAAGCACTAGTCTAGGTCAACTATTGTTGAACTTGGCTGCGCATTTTAACCACTTAAAAAGCTTTTAAAAGTCCCAGTTTTTAGAATATTTAATCAGAATCTCTCAGACAAGGCATCAGTACCTTAAGTATTTTTTGTTTCCCAAATGATTCCAATGTGCAGCCAAAGTAGAAACTAATGGTCTAGGTAAGGTGTCAGCAAACTTTTTTCTATAAAGAACCAGATAGTAAATACTTTAGGCTTCATGGGCCATACCGTCTCAACCACAATGACTCAGCTCTGCCATTGTGGCAGGAGAGTACCCAAACATAATATGTGAATGAGTGCGTGTGGCCGTATTCCAGTGAAACTGACACTGGACTCTGAAATTTGAATTTCATCTAATTTCACGTGTCATGAAAAAAATTTTTTAAAAAATTATTTCAACCATTTAAACACATAAGAGACATCCTAAGCTTGAAGGCCCTACCAAACATGGTGACTGGGTGGGATTCGACTCTCCAGCCTCGGTTTGCCTATGCGTTAACTAGGTGAGTTTCTTACCAAAGAGGGGACGAAAAGGCCCTGAAGATTTCCACTTTAATTTAGGCTGATGCACGTGACTTAATGCCAGCCACCAAATACCAGTCAGAATTTCTAATGCAGTGAGCTTGAGTAGTGTGCTCCCAGGATGACTTGGGGGAATAAAGAGAACCAAAATGGTCCTCCTCCCACTCAACTGCCACTTCCCTTGTAGCTTTGAAGATTTTGGTCAGCACAACTCAGTATCAATCTAGACTTCTTAGCTGCGGGACACATTATTGGTTGCTTCGAGGAGTTTCAAAGGAACTAGAGAAAGCAAAACTTCTGCTCTTGAAGATTTTGAAAGGTGATAGGTGACAAGACAAAGTAACTGTAGGAAGCTGGACATATAATCAGTTACACTTTGCTAACAAGTTTTTCTTGGTGGTGTTTTCATTCTGAATAGGGAACTGGTTATGTGAGCATCTGGATCACGGTGCTTTACCTGATTAGCAACTCACTTTAATTGGATATTTCCATGCCTGTTTACTGAAGAAGTGACTCAGAGTTACGTGGCAGTCAAGGGGGGGAAGGGTCATTTAATTTTCTCCTTTCCTTCAGCCTTGGTGCTGTGGTTTTGTGTGTGTGTGCTGTGCTATACGAATGATTTAAAGCTGATGTATATCGGTTCATTTTCCTTTAAGATTTAGATTCGCCAGGCACTGTTCACGGTCCCAGCAAGTGCCATCCATCCCCATCCCGGACCACGAGGGGTGCTACAATCACCTGGCCCCATTCTGTGGGCTGCCTTAGCAGTCTCTTTTAAAATTTCCTTTTGACCCTTTTCTGATGACTTTAAGAAGGAAGTCTCAGTTAGGTACTAGTTGTCTTTCAGGCTTTTCCAACACTTGCTACTCTTCTTTTTAACATAAAACAGCCTTAGGGCTCAGGATCTCAGCTGGTATGCAGCTGAAATTTAATGACATTATTTTATCTGTATTGTACTAATCTTTACAGTTAGCTGTAACTCTACTTCCTATCCACTTAGAGCAGTGACATACAGTTTTCAAAGTAAATGCATTTTATATGGATAAAATACAAGCAAGATGAATTCATGGCAAAATGAATTAGTGGTATTTAAATTTATAAAAATAAGCTGAATTAAATAAAAACACTATGCCCCACCTTAAAAAAGAAATGATAATTATGTGATGAGATAAAGGTGTGAGCTAATGCTAAGGTGGTAATCATATTGCAATATATAAATGTATTGAATCATGGTGTATACTTTAAACTTATACAATGTTATATGTCAATTATACCTCAATTTAAAAAATTAAAACATTACCTAAATATTCTGTTTCCATGCACAGAAGGTACATACACATCACAAATTGTGACCTGGTATGAGAATAACTGAAACATGGGGGAATGATCATTGGGAAGAAGGAACAGGCAGCTACTGCAGCCCAAGGTCAAAGAGCTGAATGAAGCTGGGGGCAGGGACAACCTTTCTAGGAGGGTAATGGGAAGATGAAGATGAAGCCTAGGGGCAGCTGGGCAGGGCTAGAGGTCAGCACTCACTGCCTTTTCTCTGCTACAATCGGAAGGGCACTGAAATTTAACTCTTTAATCTCCCACAAAAAGTATTAAGCTTTTAGGAGCCTCTGCTGGTAATTGCTATTTTAAAAGCGAGAAAAAAATAAAGTAGCAAAGAAAAATATTTTTTAGTTTTCTTTTCTAATCAATAAGAGGAAGGCAATATATGCTCAAGGAAGAAAATATGTGTTTGAATGTGGAATTAGAAACAAAACTTATGAAGTATTTTAATAATCCATAGTTAAGCACATGTTGAGATTAACAGATATTATATTAACTAATTGTTAAATAGCATTTGTCAGTTTACAAACAGCTTTCTACATACATTCTCTAAATTTATAATAGGTAGGTAGGTAGGAACAACTGTTAGTTTTCTTTATTTTCTTTATTACATGTTAAACGATGTGACCCAGAGAGATCATGTTTATTTCCCAATATCACACAGCTAAAGCTTGAGTTCAAGTCTTCTGGTTCCAAATTGCACCTTTTTTTCCCCCCTGGCTCTGCATGCAACAAAATATCCACTATTGAACCCAAAAGGTTTAGAAGTGTTTTGAGAAGAGGAAGGTACATGTTTTTATCCTTTTAACAATCAATCAGCAAATATTTCCTGAGGGCTTACTATGTTCCAGCTGCTAGGAATAATACACACAAAGGAGTATGACGCACTTTCACAAATATAAGAAAAGTTAAGTGATAAAGAGGGCACTTCCAGGGCCACCGTGAATGGTCTTCAGGCTCTGTGTCCCAAGTCAAACAAGTGCAGTTTGCAAGACACCATCTGTGGCAGCCCCAGCGCTTGGAGGGAAAAGGACATTCTCAAATGGGAATTGTGAAGGCTTTTAGAAGGCAATAGAGCAGTTCTATGAGAATTTAAAATACATAGATCCTTTCTTCATGAGGGGAGGTTTTAGGGTCTTAGTAATATCCTGTTTCTTGATCCAGGTGTTGGTTGCATAGGGGATTGAGTTTGTTTCCTCAAGCTAACTTATGTATGTAATATTTTAATGTATATTATTTCTGTATGTATATTTTTTGTTTTGCTTTTTATTTTTTATGTATTTTCTTTTTCTTTTATTTATTTTGTTGTTATTATTATTATTATTTTGATGTATATTTTGATAAAAGGTTAAACAATAAAGATATACCTTCTGATCCAGTAATCCTTTTGCAAGGAAGTTATTCCATAGAAACAGGATATTGATTGCATCATTCACAGCAGTGAAAATTTGGAAACAACATGAATGCACATCAATGCACCAACTATGGTACATCCATGTGAGGAACACTATGTGTTTATTAAAACGAATGAATTATATTGACTTGGATTTTCATGTTGGTTGTTGAATGAGATCTGGAGAGGTGAATATAATTTCATTTTAAAAATACCACAAAAATTTGCCAGTACAAATATATAAATATGTCTATATCAGATTTTATGAGCACTGAGAAATACGTGATAACACCAAGCTGTTAACATTGGTTTGTGGGGAAATAGGGAGGGGATAAATTTGATTCTTAAAACCAAAATGAAGCAAGAGTCTTCATGGAATTTTTTGAAAATAGATGTTATTGTTTTAATGATTTTCTATTATAGAAAAATCTTTAGATTATAGAAGAATTGAGCAGCTAATACAGATTTCCCATATACCTCAGCTCTATTAGTAATATGTTTTATTAGTATGGCACATGTGTTACAATTAACCAACCAATATTAACGTATCATTATTAACTCATCTGTAGATTTTTCAGATTTGCTTAGATTTTACTCAATGTCCTGTGTCTGTTCCAGGTTCCCAACCAGGATAATTGCCGTGTGTCTTTAGGCTCCTATGTGACAGTTTCTCATACTTGATGCTCAATAAACATTTGTTGACTGGATGTTGGATGGATGCACAGATGATGTAGGGATGGCTGGATGCATGGATAAAGATAGACAAAAATAGAGCTTCTGCATCTGCAGAACTAAGGTCCTGTGAAGCCTGATAACCTCACCAGGTCACATCCACCCATTAAGATCTGTCCTGAAAAAAGCTCCTATACACATTTTCTATGATGTGCTTCCAAATTCATTTATTTGTAAAATGTCCCAGGTATTAAAAACTCGTATTCCTTGTTGATACACTACATCAGCCTACAACCCTAAGAATGTTTCTTAAACATGGGATGGATATCATTTACCATTTGCAGGAGTGGTCTGCCTACTCTTCTCTCTCAGGTATAAAACAAGGCTGGTCCTATAGCCACAGAGGTAAATTCCACCCGAGAAAGGCACTTTTTTTTCTGCGTTGGAAAGTCACATTTGTGTTTGGGTAAAATATCTACATAATGAGATTCATTACTGCCCTTGGAGTTTTTAGAGTTACCCACTGCTATTCGCATTTATATTTGAGAAAATCAGATCTTCTGTGATTATACATGGTTTTCTCTCCCAGGTCTCCTGATCATATTCCTTGGGGCCAGTGGCAGAGGATAAATCCAAACCATGAGGCACACTTGAGACATTGCCAGCTCCTAATGTTGTCCCTAGCACCAGGCCCTGATATACCCTCTTTATTTTTTAGGAGAATCCTCATTTGTGAAACACTAGATGGGAAGCAGGACACCTCCTGCCACTACAGAAACTGGAGGATGGACATGTGACCAAAATCAGCCAATCAGATGCTTATCTCAGGACGTGGCCTCTCCAAGGACTGACACAGTAGTGCAGGGATATTATTCAATATGGCAGCAGCAGGGTTGAGAGTCCATTGGATGGTGAAAATAGGTTTTG
Organism: Hippopotamus amphibius kiboko; assembly: GCF_030028045.1. Lineage (NCBI taxonomy): Eukaryota > Metazoa > Chordata > Mammalia > Artiodactyla > Hippopotamidae > Hippopotamus > Hippopotamus amphibius. The sequence continues at coordinate 140,246,131 of NC_080190.1, read as the reverse complement.
GTATCTGCAGCAGCAACCCAGCCCCTCAGATTGTTCCTGTGGTGTGGCCTAGGCATGTTTTTCCTGCTGCTCGGCTCTAGCGGCTATTTCCCGAGCCTGATTCTCTAGCCCTCCAGGTGATTTTGTGAACACAATATTCCTCCAGTACATGGCAGTAAATAAGTTATTGAGAGCCTGTTTCTGTAGTAGACACTGTGACGGGCTCCCCACTTTTCCTTTCAAGTCTGAAGGATTTATTTTCTCAGCTGTTGAGTGGGCTGCTGGCAGGCAGCGCTCAGCTGTCAGCCCGCCTCAGAATTGCCTCAGCTGAAGAGCGTCTCATGACCCAAGATCACAGCCCTTTTCACTGCGGCAGTCAGAATCCAGAGATTAGTCAACATAAGGCAGAAAGAGCTGGCCCCTCACCCCAACCCAAGTGGGATGGCCAGATACAATACACAGTGCTCAGATAATTTCAGATAAACAATAATTTTTTCAGTATAAGTATGTCGCAGGTATTATATGAGCCACACATATTAAAAATTTATTCATTGTTTACCTGAAATTCAAGTTTAACTAGCCATCCTCTCTTACTATATGCTAAATACGGCAACACCAAACTCAGGGCAACTCTGAAGGACCGTCCCAGCCTCGGAGCACTCACTCTGTGGGGTTGGTTGAGGATTACACTGAGACTGCATTTCAGCCCAGCTCCTCCTTCTGCCCCCTCCCGCGTCCATCTCTTCTCTTCTCTTCTCTTCCTTAGGTGGCGATCCCAAGACTACTTCCTGATATAGCCGCTGCACGCTGATCTCTGTCTCAGAGTCTGCCCCAGGCAACCCGAGCTGTCACAGTTTCTCTTCCTTGCAATGGCGTGACCAACTGTCCTGGTTTGCCCAGGACTGAGAGAGGTCCTGAGAGGAGCTGATCACCCTGCTTTTGGAATTCTAACAGATATAACTCTCAATAGCCTGGGCGGCCGGAAAGTGTCACGGCTCCTTTCCCTTGGAGGTGCCTAATGGTTTATGGGCCTGGGCTGTTGCCTTATCGTCTGCTCCCAGTGCTCCCATGCCCTGCCAGGACCAAACCTTCGTTCTGAATCCAAGCCTGTTCTACCGAGGCCCTGAGGTCCTGCATGAAATCAGATCCTGTGCTGCTAGAACCCTGAAGCTGTTACTTCCTGACTTGGGCAATTATCTGGCAGCTAGACTTTCCTTGTTCTAATCACAGAATTGGTCTATCCATCCCCCACGCCACCACTATTACTTGTCTCCAACTACACTTGTGATTTTTATTTATTAATAGCTCAGGTGTTTTCTCCAGGGCCAGCCTCTCTCTTTCCAGAGCTGACTTTTTTCTCTCTTTTGATAGCCCCTGTTTCTGGAGCCATAAACCTAAGCATCCCTCTCTGTTGACTGGAAACCTAAGAGCAAGCTGAAAAACCATATAGATTCATATTGTTTCCAATGATATTAATTGAACATTCCCTATATGCCACATATTGTACCAGGAACTTCATTCATTCAAAAAACGTATTGATTATCAGCTATGCAGCAGGTACTATGCAAATTGGAATAGGGATATAACAGTAAACAGGGAGATGGGGTACCTGTTCTGGGGCTTTCTTTCTAGTGCAGGATGCTGTCAATAAGCAAGTGTAGCCAGTACTATCCCAGCCTTGCTCCCTGGGATCCCTTGCAGTATTTCTGGGTGCCTCTGCCCTGGCTCCTGTGTGCATTTGCTGCGATGGTCACACCTACGACTCTTGAGCAGCCTGCTCTTGGGCACCTGGAGGGAGCTAAAAGTGCTTGGGAGTTGACCTCGCCCCTAGTCGCCCTCAGCCAATGACTGATTGGGTCAGGAATATGAAGAACACGCTGCTCCTTTGCTTCCGGTTGGAATAAGCTCATAGGCAGGATCGGCACTGCAGAGCTCCCCGATGGGACCAGGTCGAGGCTAGGACTTTCCCTTACCTGAAATTTTTGGGACTTTACCTTAAGAAATCCCATCCTTATTTGAAATTTTTGGGACTTCACCTTATGAAATCTCACCTTTACTTGACTTCTTCCCCATCCCTGTTCTGCTTCCCCATCCCCATTCTGCTTCCCCCACGCCCTGACTCATTTCCCCTGGGAGCATTTCCTTAATAAATTATTGCACTCGAATCCTCCTCTCAGGATCTGTTCCAAGTGAGCCTGATCTAAGACTGCAGGTAAGTAAATAAGTAATGATAAGCTGTGGTCAGTCTATGAGGAAAGGAGTACTGTGATAGACAAAAATGGAGGGACCTATTCTAGACGAGAAGATAGGACAGGCCACCCAAAGAGGGGACATTTCAACTGAGAAGGAACTAGATACATGAAAAACCAGGGGACATGTATTTCAGGCAGAGGGAATGGGAAGAACTAAGTTCTCAAGGCGTGAAAGAACTTGGCAAAGAGCACGTTCTAAGAATTTTCCAAAGACTAGTGGAGATGGATAGCAAGTACGACATGGATGGGGCACAGGAGGGCCAGTTCACACGTGGCCTTGTAGGCCTTGGGAAGGACTTTGGAATTTACTATAAGTGAGATGGATACCGCTGGAGAGTCTTCAGCTGCGGAGTGATACATCTGATCAACTTGTTTTTGTTTGTGGCTTGCAGGATCTTGGTTCCCCGACCAGGGATCGAACTCGTGCCCCCTGCAGTGGAAGCCGTGGGGTCCTAACCACTGGACCACCAGGGAATTCGCCTGATTCACACTTCAAAACAATTGCTCTGGCTATCTGGTATAAGTTACCAGTGGAAGTATGAAAAGCATTTGGGAGATTATAGCAGTAGTCCAGCAGTCAAATGAGAGGTGGTGTCAACTGGGACTAAGGAGGTAGAACTGGAAAGAGAAAAGGTATATTTTAGAGGCAGAATTGATGGCTGTTGATAGCTTTTAGTAAGAAGAATTAGTTAAGAACGACCCTCAGTTTTCTGGTCTTAGTCATCGAGTGAATGGTGATGTCTTTCATTAAGATAAGGATCACTGGGAAAGAGTCAGGATGTGGGCACAGAGAATCCCACACATGATTTAATTCTCCCAAAAGCCCTTTAACCAATGTGGAAACTGAGGCAGGGAGAAGTAGCTGCCTCCAGTTTATGGCTAGTGCATAGTCGTGGAGGACCGAAACCCTGATCTGAATACTGACCTTGGCAACTCTGGGCTGTCACAGCAGGCCACCAGAGTCTTATTTGCATAAGAGGACCTCTGTTCTCAGAGAGTAAGACTACAGGAGGGGGACTTTCCTGGTGGCGCAGTGGTTAAGAATCCACCTGCCAGTGCAGGAGACGGGTTTGATCCCTGGTCTGGGAAGATCCCAGATGCCTCAGAGCAACTAAGCTCATGCATCACAACTACTGAGCCCTTGTGCTTAGAACCCATGCTCCACAACAAGAGAAGCCAGCGCATTGAGAAGCCCATGCACCGCAACGAAGAGTAGCCCCCGCTCGCCACAACTAGAGAAAGCCTGTGTGCAGCAGCAAAGACCCAAGACAGCCAAAAATAAATAAATAAATAAATATTTTTTTTAAAAAGGAAGACTACAGGAGGGCTCTTGCTAGATGCTGAGGTTAAAAGAGGTGTGGGACGGACTTCCCTGATGGTCCAGTGATTAAGACTCAGCCCTCCCGATGCAGAGGGGCCGGGTTTGATCCCTGGTCAGGGAACTAGATCCCACACACTGCAACTAAGACCTGGTGCAGCTAAATACATATTAAAAATAAATAAATAAAAGAGATGGGGGAGATGAAGCCACCCTAATGCCTCAAAAGACTGAGCAGGGAGCTCACCTCGAAAGGTTTTTTTAACTCCTATCAAAGTGGCTGAAAGAGCATCAAACAAAATCACATATTATTTGGGATAGAAAAGTGACACCTCTTCCCAGCTTTGGGGGCAGCTATGGGGCTGGAGGGGTTACAGGCGGGCCTATCTGGGATCCCAGTGGACCCTTCCTCAGCCATCAGCCTCAGCACTACCAGACCACTCCTTGCCTGCCCGTGCAGCCCTTACTTCAGCCAGGATCAGCCACCTGCTGCTTTCTGAAGGCAGCAAACCCCTTCACGCCTTTGTCAAAGGCACTACTCTTCCCTCCATGGGGAGCTGGGAACTGGATTCCTTCCCAACCCTATACCTGCTGGCAACACCTCCTTCGCCTCTAGGATTTAGCTCTAAAATTAGCTCCCTTGTGAAGTCGACTCCACTTCCCCAGGCAGTGTTAGTCACCTCTCTGTGTTCCCACAGTGTCCTGTTGAGGCCTGCGCTATGGATTTAACCATCCCCATTTTGCAGGCGGGGAAAATCTGAGCCTATACAGCAACTGAATAGGGGAAAAGGTGTGGGGCTGGAGGTAGGCACCAGAAAATTCTGTATCACTTGAGCCACATGAGAAAAGAGAGTTTCCCGATGACCCCACCGGGCCTGGCTGGGCAAGGACAGGGATCTAGGAATGATGGCAGTAAAGGTGGAATTAGGGAAGGCCCACTGGAGAGGCAATGACATGGGTTATTTTCGCTCCTTCTAAAACCTTTTCCCCCAGTGGTTCACAAATTGAGATTATTCCTTGATGTGTCTTTCCCCTGGAACTTCTAAGAAGACTACGGACGTGAGCACCTGACTTTGTCTGCCTTACTCAGGTAGACCATTCTTCACCAAAGTGCCGCCAGCTCGTCCTGTCTGCACACAACACTGTGTAAATCAGATTAAAGAGAACCAGGCCCTGCTTTTATCTGTCATGAGTTCTTACCAATATTTGCATTAATAGACTCTCTCATTTATGCAGCACCTTACAATTCACGAGCTGCCAAATTGTTTCATTTCAATTTTCACACAGTCAGGGTAATTCTGCTGTAAACTCATGTTACACGTGAGGAAATTGAGGCTCCCAGAGGTCAGGTACTCCAACAGGAGGTCACAGAGCCAGAACTAGAACCCAGGTGCCACCAATTGTAAGTCCAGGACTCACCTAAAGAATGACTAACAGATGCTCCCTCAGGAAAGGCCTTGCTTCCACTCTTCTAAAAGCCTGAGAAAATTCTAATGGCTTGACCTTCAGAACTCAGGAAGACCTTTTTCACTGTGGTTTGTGTCCTGGCCAAAAAAAGCATTATTACAGGGTCTTGTGGTGACAGCGGCAGTTTGCAGCATGCCCTAACCAAACCTAGAAGAGTTCCATCATAGGTTGATAAATAACCCTGCTTCCATAAAGAGAGATGATTCCAGAAAAAATAAGCATACAGCAAATTGCTCCTTGTAGTAGGAATGTTCCAGGGTGTGAGTATAATCAGAAGCATTTTATAAGGAAGGAAGAGAATGCTGTTGGGAGATAGGCATAGGTGATGCTGTGGAAAACCACTGAGAAGAAATACCAAAGGGCAAAAAACCAGAGTGAACCACTGGCAAAAAGGAAAAGATGTATTCATTAGGTTGGCCAAAAAGTTAATTTGGGCTTTTCCGTCCCATCTTACAGAAAAACACGAACGAAATTTTTGGCCAACCCGATAGACTGTGGTCCAACAGAAAGGCCTTGAAATGTCAAAGATAAACATATATTTAACAATCTGAAAGTAAAAATGAAAGAAATGTGAGCTCCTGGATTGAATCAATTTGTAATGAATCCCACAGGGTGATTGTGCCGTGGGAGACGTTAATGGTGACAGAAAAAAGACCATTATAGCTACATTTATTGAGTTTTTGTTATATGTCAGGTGCTGGCCTAAGGCTCGAACGATATAATCCCATTAAAAAAGATACAGTCCCTGGGACTTCCCTGGTGGTGCAGTGGTTAAGAATCTGCCTGATAATGCAGGGGACACGGGTTCGATCCCTTGGCCAGGAAGATCCCACATGCTGCAGAGCAACTAAGCCCATGCGCCACGACTACTGAGGTTGCACTCTAGAGCCCGAGAGCCACAACTACTGAGCCCACATACTGCAACTACTGAAGCCTGAGAGCCTAGAGCCCGTGCTCCGCATCAAGAGAAGCCACCACACAGAGAAGCCCGCCCACTGCAACGAAGAGTAGCCCCTGCTCAATACAACTAGACAAAACCCATGCACAGCAACCAAGATGCAACACAGCCAAAAATAATAATAATAATAAATAAAATATTAATAAAAGATATAATCCCATTTAAGGTGCACAATGACCCTTTAATTTTGCAATTGTACAGACGAGAAGCTAAGGCACAGACAATTTCGGTACCTTACCCAAAGTCACTTAGCTGGTTGATGAAGGTAGGATATGAACCTAAGGCTCTTGAGCTGCTGCTCTTAACTCTGTGCCTTATCATCTGGTGTAGGTGGCCTCCCTTGACAACACAAGGTTTACAAGGTTACTATTTGGATTAATCTTTAAATCCAGTGAATTCTACAAAGTGATTCTAGCAGATGTGTGTAGGGGCAGGGGGGTAGGGGGTGGAGAGAACTCTCTGAAGAAGGAAGTGATAAAACACAACTTAAACTAGCTTAAGCTAAAAGGGAGAATTTTGGCAGCCAGCTGAGATGGCTTCCAGAATGAAGGATGAATTTGACAGCTAAGCTGTGGGGCTCAGGAAACAGAAAGTCTCTGAGATTTTTAGCTCCTGGAATCAAGGATTTGAAAGGTCTCAGGACTGTTCACCTTTCACACTGTTTCTCTCCTTGGGTTGATGTCATTTCTCCTATTGCAGGAGGGTTCCTTCATGGGGTCGGGGTTGGCCTCTGGTAGCGCTGTTCTCCCAGCCTAGCAAGCAACTCCACAAGCAGAGAGGAAAAAGCCCTCTTCTTTCCCAGCTTTTTTCCCTCTTATTTTCCCCAAGGTAAAAAAAAGTTCCCAGGGAAGAACCATGATTGGTCCTGCTTGGGTCATGTGCTCAACCCTAGGCCAATCACTGTGGCCTAGGGGTGGGGTTCTATGATTGTCAGCTCCCACCCAAAGGGTCAAATGGGGCTTTGGTGGAGCTTTTCCTGCAAGAAAGGAGCTGCTATTCTGGAGAGTAAAAACAACAAATGTCCATGTGAAATTGGACTACTGCTAAGAAAATTACAAACATCAGAAGAGATGCAAAAACAGCCAAGATCAAACAATTTGATAGCAAGGATAAAATACTCAATAAACTTTGGAAACACTATGTAGTGAAAACAGGATTTAGGCATGATGAGTGGAGATTTATCTAACAAAATAGAGGTCTAAAAAGCAATTTAAGAGATAAATTAAGATGCCAGCTCTGAAACCTTTAAATAGTTCTATTATTAGGGCAGATGCATTCTAGGAGAGTTGACTAGCAGGGTCGTGCTCCTAGTTTGTGTCCACTAAATTATTAATTCATTTTGATGACAGGTTTTATTGCAAATTATAGCTTGCAGCACTTACATATTTATAACACATTTTTAGCAGAATAATTTGCATATGAAAAGTTATACATAAATGCAACCAATAATAATTTATTACAGAGTCATTGGGCTTCTATTTACTCATTCATGTATGCATTTATTCATTCATCTGCTAGTTACTGAGTGCATACTTTATTTCAGGGACTCTGTTGGGCACACCTCTTTTCTGTCCTCTAGGTGCTTAGAGTACAGGGGAGGAGACAGAGCTATGCATACATTGTGCCTGGACAGGTGTAGAGTGGACACTGGTGCACTGGCAGGCCCCCTCATTCATGACTGAGACACTTGCCCCCATGTATAGGGAGTGTGTTAATGCTAAAGGCTCACAGATGAGTCCACCCTTGGGAAATGCCCTTGACTGTTGGAGCTGCTTTCTCCAAGGTTATGTCCTCTAAAGCTAGGGCAGTCTACATCCCATGTCTGGGCAATGACTGGTCATTGAGAGGATACAATGGCCAGCCTCCTTGCCTCCACTGGAGAGGGCACTGAAGGGTCGCCCAGCCCTCAGGTCCTGGTGGGATCAGCTGAGGGCTCTGCTGCAATCGCCTCATGGTACAGCTCCCTCCGCTGCACAGTCTTGCTTTGCTCACTCCCCTATAGGCATTGTTCCCGAGAACACGGCAAAACACTCTTCATGCAAATCTCCATTTCTGATCTCTTTTATGGGAAATCCACCTAAGACAAGGTGCAACTTAGAAAACTCTAATCAGGAAAAACTGTTATGTTCACAAAGTTGCCAGAGCCTGCTTTCCAGTTAGAAGACACAGGTCACCTTGGAGCAAGTCTTTGTTTGGAGAAAAATCACCTGGATGGTTTCTCCATTTTGTATAAATGTAGGAAAGAAGGTACCCTTTGCTCTGGAGAAAGAAAGTTATAGAATATTCTTTGTAGCATGAGAAAGCCTGGCCTTTCAAGTGTCTCAGTGTATAGAGCCAGTCTGCTGGGGAGAAAGAGGATATTATCTATAGGAGACCAGGAGCCTCCCGGGAAGGGAAGAGACTTGGACCCTCTCCCTTGTAAGGTTCAATGTTATTATAACCTCTCTGATAAATAGGATGGTCCCTACTGAGGTCCCCTGGTGAGAGAGGAGGAAAAGTCTTCAGAGAGGAACTTACCAGGAGCAAAGCAGGAGTCACTGGGAAGCCCCAGTCAGCCTGGTGGGGAGGGTGGGCTTTAAGAGAAAGAATGAAAACAAGATTGAAAGTTAAAGATCCAGAGAAACATTTCTGAGGACAACGCTGAAGGAATGAAGTCATCTTCTCTTAGAGGACTGCTTGACCAGTGAGGAATGTTAACTTGCAAGACTATCATCTCAGTAGCAGACAAATACACACTGTTTTACAAAACCAATTTTCATTAGCGAGCCTGTAGATCAGTAACAGAATCAGCCACAGTGGAAAATGGGGTGTACCAGGGCATTGATGAGGTTTCCCAGTTGTCTTTCTCGAATGTGGGCGACTGGAGTTCCCAGGAATTGTTGAAGCGAGGCTGTGAGCAATTCATCTAACACTCACGAGAGACGTGATTATATTGGAACTTCAATCTGGTGAAAGAGGTCGTACAGATTACAAATAATTCCCAAACAGTGTGAGTTGTAGCTTAAGGAGGAATGACTATCGTCAGGGAGGAAGGCTTCCCAGAGGAGGTGAGCCAAGCGAGGCCTTGTAGGCTGAGTGAGAGTCCGAAGGTGGGAGATGAGGTGTGCACGTCGGTCAGAAGGGCATCTGAGACGTCCCAGGACACAAGCACGGAGGAGAGAAGGCACGCTGTCTCCTGTAAACAACCTGTGTGGATCTGGAACCCAGGAGCCACTGAAGGAGGAACTACAGGTAGCGTGAGACAGTTGAAGGCCCTAGAAGCCAGAATAAGACATTGAAACTTGCCGGAGTTACCAAAGCTTGTCGAGAAGAGCTGGAATTCTTGATTTTTATCAGACAGACCCAGAGGTTTTTAAGTTGGCAATTTTTCCAAATTAAAAAAGAAATGTGGGAGCTAAAACAAAACATTCTTAGAGGAGGCCACAGGCCTCTAGTTTGTGACTTCTGCTAAACTGAAGGGAGCTTTT